>NC_059170.1:52573044-53226797 GCF_019923935.1 Bubalus bubalis
CGGGAAGGTCCCCAAGGTTTTATGTGCTAGTATCAAGATTGAACCCAGGGAACAGGTTATTTCCATGGACAGAGAATGGTTATTGTATCTCAAGCTTTCCCTTCATTATCTTTTTTTAGTTATTGTTTTTATTTATTTATTTTTGCCATACTGTGTGGCATACAGGATCTTAGTTTCCTGATGAATCGAATCCATGCCCCCTGCAGTGGAAGTGCAGAGTCTTAGCCACTGGACCACCAGGGAAGTCCCTCTCTTTGTTATCTTTACTTTTAGTTTCTCTAAGGGCAGGAATTAAGCTTTGAATCTAGAGTGGCTGTTGTGTACTTATTCTAAGCATAGGAAATAGGCTTTGTTTCTGCTTGGAAAGTTGTGTCTTATAAACGCAGCGCTTTCCTTGCTTCAAGGCAGTAAGTTGCCTTTCAAAGATGCAACTTTGGAGTTGAGGTACCAAAAGCTTTCTGATAAGAAAACTTCTTAGGCTGGAGACAGACATCAGCCAGGTTTTAGAGTTTTCTGTCAGTCCAGCCGGGTTCAGGGGATGGTCAGATCTGACCCTGAGAGGCAGACATGGTCCAGTGCTTACAAGTGGGGCCTTGGAGCCAAATAGACTGGGTTCAGATTGTCCGTCTTATTACTGTTAGTTTAGAGAAACGACTTAACCTTTCTGAGCCTCGAGTGCCGCCTCATTAGATGGAAACATAACTACAGGTGGCACTAGTGGTAAAGAACCTGCCTGCCAGAGCAGGGGATGTAAGAGATGAGGGCTCGATCCCTAGGTCAGAAGACCCCCTGGAGGAGGGCATGGCAACCCTCTCCAGTATTCTTGCCTGGGGAATCCCCATGGACAGAGGCGCCTGGGGGGCTACAGTTCATAGGGTCGCAAAGAGTCAGACGCGACAGAAGGGACTTAGCACAGTATAGCACAAGTCCCCACGTGGCACTGGTTTACACCTGAGTGCATGGCTTCATGTCAAGTGCTTAGCACCGAGCCCAGTTCTGAGTACACAGTGGCTGTTAACTGTTCGTACGAATGTCCAGAGAGTATGTGTAAGCCTCAGATATAACCAGTCCCAGCACAGTCGATGGTCTGAACCAAGAATAGCCGGGTTAGGTAGACAAGGTAAGACATCTGTGTGGGTTATGTCTTGATGTTTTCTGTGCAGCTTAATGGAATCCAGTGTGTTTTAGCCCTTTGGGTGGGATTTTCAGGGATTTGCATATACTGTTTCTCTGAAATGATCCTTCATTTTCTTTTTTTTTTTTAAACCTTTTATGGCCATACCATGTGGCATGTGGGATCTTAGTTGCCTGACCAGGGATTGAACCTTCAACCATGCAGTGGAAGTACAGAGTCTTAACTACCAGGGGAGTCCCTCATTTTATTTCTTTTCCTTTTTTTTTTTCCTACATGGCATGTAATCACACACGTTCTCCTTAAAGCTTCCAGGAGGAATGGTATAATTTTGTACTTTTTATTAAAGAGATTTCATGAGGAAACTCTCTCCCATGCAGCAACTCTTCACCCAGATGATAAAGTTACTCTTGAAGGGCTCTGTAATCAGCTTCCTTCTCAGGAGCCAGACAGACTTTTTCATTTCTTTTAAGACTTTTGAGACTTTTTAATCTCTTCACATTTATTGCGCTCTAGGTGTCAAACTTTTATCAGGTTTGTTCCCCCCCCCCCCCCCCCACCCCAGCTAGGACTTAAATATCTCTCAGATAAATTTTAAAAGAAAAAATTCAACCGCCTGTGAGGGAATTGTTTTTCTAAAGGAGTCTACAAAAGAATCAACAGATATAATCCTGGCTTGGTTATCTGAAGGAGTTGTTAACCCAGGAATGTGGTGCCTGTTGGGGATTTTCATCATGATAGGACTATTTAAATTTTATTTATTTTTTACTTTTACATTTTGTCTGATACATTGGCATACAGGTCTTAGTTCCCTGACTTGAGATTGAACCTCTGCCCCCGGCTGTGGAAGCACGGAGTCCTAACCACTGCACTACCGGGGAATTCTATTATTAGTATTTGGGGAATTCTATTATTAGTATTTAAAAATGTATTTTATCTATGATGGTGTAAAAACTGCAAAACAATATCTCTTTAGTGTCTGAGATTCTCAGTGGTGGCCTCGCCCAGCTAGTCTCACGGTCACAAATCCTGGGAAAGGCGAGGTAGAGATAACTTGTCACAGAGCGTGACAAGTCAGCAGCGAAATGAGTGACCACACACGGCAAGTGCAGGGCCACAGGCACTGGAGTCGCCGAGGGGGCAGCAGGACGTTTCACAGGACTTGGATGTGATGGGCTTGGGTCTGTTGAGCCTAAGAGGTGGATATCAAAACCATTGGCAGTTTTTCAGTTAATAATTAAAATATTATTTGCCATCCAGTATTGAGTGTATTTTCTTTCCATGATGGACACGATGTAAACTGAGTGTCTCTGGGACTTTTCTTCCTTACTGATGCTCTAAATTATCCAGTGATGAATTAATACGTGCTCTTCTAAGAAAACTATAGGCTATTTAATAGATCTGAAGTAGATTGTCACCATAAGAAACCATAACGACCACTGCTTTGCCTTTCTAGCTAGCTCTTAATTGTGAAAACCAGTGCTAGAATTGATAAGAATAGTACTTGAAAACCAGACCCCGTCTCTCCCTTCCCTAAATGTACACGAGCCTGGTTTAAAGAAAACCTAGTCTAAATATAACAAAATCCACTATCATAGAGCAGAAGCTAGCGATGATATTTTCACATTGGGTAAAGGTTGTTGCTTCTTTGAATAGCAAGTCTGCACAGGTTGGTTTATTTGTTTCGCCGAAGAGCATAAAAATGTTGTAAGAGCAGTCCATGTAGAGCACGTGCCTGGCCAGTAGGGGGCAGTGCCGAGCCTCGGCATTTTGCTCCAGGTCCCTCAGAAGACTAAACACAGCCTCTCCTGCCCCAGTGTCCACTGCCACCTGGGCACTCTCTTCCTCCCTCCTCATCACGTCTCTTTCCTCAGGTCAGGAGATACCTTCGTTTATGTCACTTGATCTGTGAAGCTCACGGTTTGAAAAACCTCCAGTTTGTTATGAACTCTCTGGCCCAGAGCATCGTTGATGCTGGCTTGTGAACTGCCTGTGGACCTGGAGTCTCCTCTGACAGCACAGAGTCTTCTGGACAGAGAGCTGCTGATCAGTCAGCATGTTTCCCAGTGAAAGATGGGGGCGAAATGGAATTTGCCGGGTCCCCTTTGGGCAGATTTCATCGGTGTCTGATGCTAAACAGTGTAGAACAGTGTTTTGGATTTGAGGCATCAATAAAGCCCAAAAGATAAATGATGGCATAACATCGTCTGCCTTATTAGTCTGCTAGGGCTACCATAGGGATACTTTGGCCACCGGATGCGAAGAGCGGGCTCACTGGAAAAGACCCTGATGCTGGGAACGATTGAAGGCAGGAGGAGGAGGGGATGACAGAGGATGAGATGGTTGGATGGCATCACTGAGTCTATGGACATGAGTTTGAGCAAACTCTGGAAACTAGTGAAGGACTGGGAAGCCCGGTGTGCTGTAGTCCATGGGATCACAGAGAGTTGAACACGACTGAACAGCAACAACAGGGCTACCGTATAGCACACCGCGGACCAAGGAGCTTCAGCAACAGACGGTGATTGTTCATAGTTTTGGAGGCCGGAAGTCTCAGATGGTAGTGTCGGCAGGGTCGGTTTCTTCTGAGGCTTTTCTCCTTTGCAGACAGCCACCTTCAGCCTGTGTGTCACGCGGCCTCTGCTGACATGGGTTCCTGGACCTTTCTGTGTCCACTTCCTGTGCCCGAGACGATGCCATTCAACTTGGATCATGGCCTGCCTTAGTGGCTTCATTACTTCATCATGCTTTGAAAGTTCTGACTCCAAATACAGTCTCACTCTGAGATGCCTGGGGTCAGGGCTTCACCAGAAGACTTTGAAGGGCCTCCATCAGCCCATCACGTCTGCATCGGAGGTTCTGAGTGGTGCACACATGAGTGCTTCTCACATCAGCCTCTGGTGCAGATGTAATCGTCAGTGTTTCACATGTGAGCAGACAGAAGGTTGAGAAAATCCCAGCCTCACACGTGTGTCTAACAGCTGTGTTCTCTAATCTTGTGCTGTGTGGCTCAGGCCTTAAGTAATGATGGCTTCCAGGGTTAAGCTGGACTGGCGGGGCTCACCTCACGCCAGTCAGTTTCAGAATTTTTTAAAAACACTGTCCTAGGGACCGTATTCGAAGGCAATGGCACCCCACTCCAGTACTCTTGCCTGGAAAATCCCATGGATGGAGGAGCCTGGTAGGCTGCAGTGCTTGGGGTTGCTAAGAATCGGACACGACTAAGTGACTTCACTTTCAGTTTTCACTTTCATGCATTGGAGAAGGAAATGGCAACCCACTCCAGTGTTCTTGCCTGGAGAATCCCAGGAACGGGAGAGCCTGGTGGGCTGCCGTCTATGGGGTCGCACAGAGTCAGACACAACTGAAGTGACTTAGCAGCAGCAGGGACCATATTGGTATAAGAACAGACATGTAGACCAGTGGAATAGAGAGTCCAGAAATAGATGGTGGCATTAAGAAACAAAAAGCATCAAGAGAGGGGATATATGTGTACTTAGAGCTGATTCACTTTGTTGTATAGCAGAAACACAACACTGTAAGGCAGTTATCCTCTAATTAAAAAAACAAACACTGTGCTAGGCCAAGAAAATGCATCATTCTTGCAACCCTCCAGCTTGGAAACTGAGGTTTATCACATTGCTGCAGGACTTGAACTGTCGAAGAAAACAGTAGAAGCAACCTCATCTCTGTCTGGTCAGGGTTAATTCTGAACCTCCTAGTTTCTTAAGGCTTTTGTGAAAGCTATTATTCTTAATGGGATTTCACAGTCACATATGAGTTTTTTTTTTTGTTTTTTTTTTTTTACTATGTGCTAATTCATTTTTTCTGTCTTCATATATCACAGTAGAATAAACCTGAGTTGCATGAAACGGTAACTGTAGTTGCAGTTGACCTGTTATTCATCAAGAGCCTTTTCACTTAATATGTTTCTGTGTGTATGCGTTAATGGTGCCTCCAGACTCAGAACAGTTCTTAAGCGTAAAGTGGGCTAATGAGAGGCACACCTCAGGCCAGGTAGTGAACTGGAGGGGGTCTTGGATGCTTGGTTTTTCAGAGCATAGTGCAGAAATAGGCAGAAATTGGTGACACAGTTTGCAACCTCAGTATCTAAATGGTTGTGCAAATGTTTGCATAGACAAGACAGTTGATTTTTTAGAGCTATGAATGTTTCCATCTTCAGGCTTTGTAAAAGATGTCTATGCAGCCTATTGTGTATTCTTCAAGTTGTACATTCTTCACTAGAAGGATGAAAATAATAGGTGACTGAAGCTATATACATGAGTGTATTAATCCATACACGCACACACTGCTTACCACATGCCGGGCATTGTGTGCAGCTCTGCATATAGATTATTTCTTCTTTTTTTTTTTAATATTATTTGGCTATGCCGAGTGTTTGTTGGACACACAGGATCTTTGATCTTAGTTGCAGCATGTGGGACCTCATTCCCTGACTGGGATCATACCCAGGCCGCCTGCACTGGGAGAGAAGAGTCTTAGGCACTGGATCACCAGGAAGTCCCTGGATTATTTCTCTTAAACCCCACAGCTCCATTAGGATTGTTGTCATCATCGTCATTGTTCTCACTATCCAGTTTGCAGCTGAGGGCCCAGAGATTTCCAGAGCTTCAGTACACTCATAAGTGTTTAAGTATTAGTACACTAATGAGTAGTAGACTTGAAGCCAGGCAGTCAGACTTGCGAAGCTGTGCTGTAGCTCATGCTTTCTTGCCTCTCTGAGGTCACTAACATTTTCGAGAGTCAGGTGCACATACAAAGATGAAACCACTAATTCAGCAAGCGTCCACTGAGTGCCTGCTGGCTCCGGAAGCCGCCTCCCCGACCTGTATGGGCTACTGATTCTGTATCCATCGAGGAATGTATTCAGGGATCTGACCTGCCCACGCTCCAGCTGACTGGGCTCAGGAAACAGCAATCTTCTTCCTCAGACACTTACACATTGTTTTTTAAAAAGCTCCATTTTAAAATGCTTTTATCAGAGTGTTCCTGTAGGTAATTGCACACCTGACCGTACATCATGACAGATCTTCAAACCAAGAAACTGAAGGCGATTGGTACCTCCTAACTCTTGAGAGTCAACACAGGGTCCTGACTCTTGACAGCATAGATTTGCTTTGCCAGTTGATCGGCATCATTCAAAGGAAGGAGGGCTTACAGTACGATCTCCGCTGTTTGGTTCTCATGCTCGGCATCTTATTCATGAGGTTCATTTGTGTCATGATGCTGCTTAACAGATCCAGGGTGTGACGCCTAAGTTCCCACATCTGTTCTGCTGATGATGGATGTCTGGGTGGCTCCCAGGCTAGGGCTGGCATCAGTGCTGCTGCTGTGGCCACGTCAGCACACATGTTACTTTCTGTTGGTTACAGGTTAGGGGTGGACTTACTGGGTCATGGGGTGTGCCCTTGGACACTCTTTAAAATGTAAGCAAAGTCCCAAAATATGGGGGAAATATTTGAAACATAAATGACCGGCAAAGGCTTAATAACATTCCTTTTTTATTGGAGTGTAATTGCTTTATAATGTGTTGGTTTCTTAGAAATGAATCAGCCATATTTGTACATACATACATACATACATATATATATGTATATATATATGTCCCGTCCCACCCCTCTAGGTCACCCACAGAGCACCAAGCTGAGTCCCCTGTGGTGTACAGGAGCTTCCCACCAGCTATCTGTTCTACACATGATAGTGTATTGTATATCAATGCCACTCTCTTAATTCATCCCACCATCTCCTTCCCCGCCCCTGTGTCCGCTATGTAAAAATTAAAATACCTAAAGACTTTACTGGTGGGCCCAATTCAAATACGGCACTGCAAGGCTTTTAGTGAACTTCTTCAGTGCTGTGTCTCTACTTTTCTTCCACTCGGAGAATCCTGATTCTCAAGGATGCTAATGATGTTAGACTATCTCACAGTTATGTTTTTGGTACCTTACACACAATTGGTCAATTATACACAATTAACAATGCTGATATTTCCACCAAGATATTGCTGGAAACAGTTGTTTCATGCATGTTCTCTCCCCATTCTCCTCCTTTAAAAAAAAAAAAAAATCATACTTCATTTTTTACAACAGTTTTCCCTGTTGTTAAACCTCCACAGTTTCCCCTGTTGTTAAAATCTGGCATTGGAGTGGTACTTTTGTTACAGTTGATGAAGCAGCATTGATTTATTAACTAAAATTCACAGTTTACATTGTTGTCTGCTCTCTGTGTTGTAATACGTGATAGCTTTAAAAAATTTATTAGAGTATAGTTGCTTTACAGTGTGGTGTTTCTGCTGTACAGCAAAGTGAATCATCTCTATGACCCAGCAATCCTATTCCTGGGTATATACCTGGAGAAAACATAATCCAAAAGAGACGTGCCCCCAGTGTTCATTGCAGCAGTGCTTACAATACCCGGGACATGGAAGCAACCTAAGTGCCCATCAGCAGAGGAATAGATAAAGAAGATGTGGTACATATATGCAGTGGAATATTATTCAGCCATAAAAAGAATGAAATCGTGCCATTTGTAGAGATGTGGATGGACCTAAAGATGGAGTGAAATAAGCCAGAAAGAAACAAACGTCGTTTATTACTGCATATGTGTGGAATCGAGAAAAATTGAACAAATGAATCTATTTGCAAAGCAGAAACATAGACACTTCGTGGCTTTTAACAGATTCAGTGTCTTAGGGAGTAGTTTCACTGCCCTGCATACCCTTTGTGGTTTCTTTTCCCCCCTCTCTTTCTACTTACCTGACACCGAACCCCAGGCAATCACTGAAATTTTATGTCTCTGTAGTTTTGCATTTTCTAGAATGTGACATAGTTGAAGCCATATAGTATGTAACCTTTAAAGAAAGACTTCTTTGACTTAGTCATATTCGTTTCAGGTTCTTCTGTGTCTTTTCTTGGCTTGCTAGCTTGTATGTTTTTATTGTTGACTAAAATTCCATTGTCTGGATGCACCACACTTTGTTTATCCTTTCACCTATTGAAGGACATCTTGGTTGCTTTCCAGTTTTGTCTGAGTAAAGCTGCTATAAACATGCATGTGCAGATTTTTGTGTGAACGGGTTCTTTGACTCCTTTGGGTAAATGCGAAGGAGCACAACTGCTGGATTGTATGATAAGAATATGCTTGGTGTCCTAAGAAACCAGCACATGGACTTCCAAGTAGCTGAGCCATTTTCATACGTCCCCCAGCCATGAATAAGAGTTCCGGTTGCTCCACATCCTTCTCAATATTTGGTGTTCTCAGTGTTCTTGATTTTGGCCATCCTGATAGACTTGTAGCAGTATCTTGAAAGGTTGCTGCTGAACCATGAAAGATGCCAGGATTCTTGGCCTCTGGAAGAGAAGAATTCAATCCGGGGCCAGAGACAAGGCTTGATCACTCAGAGCTTTTGTGTAATAAAGTTTTATTAAAGTGTAAAAGAGATAGAGAAAACTTCTGACACAGACATCAGAAGGGGGATGGAGAGTGCCCCCCCTCTAGTGTTAGCAAGGGAGTTATATACTTTTTAATTAGTTATTACAATGAATGAAAAGAATGTTTCAAGTTTGTGAAAATTTTACCAGACCCACTCCCACAATTTACATTTTAGGATAACAAGATGAGAATTTAACAATAGAAAGATCCTACCAGACCCACTCCCATAATATACATTCTAAGATATCAGGATTAGTCAGAAGGTTTTTAGGAAGGAGACACTGTCCTTCAGCAGGATGCATTGTTGTATAATCCCTAGTACAGAGTTTAAACTGAATTGTGTAATTGACTAAGACTAAAAAATGTAGAGGAAAAAAAATTTGTCCTTTTCTCCTTGAGAATTCCAGACCCCTGTCTCCACTTGGAGAGCCCCAAACCCCTTTCTCCTCCTTGGGGACCCTGGACTTCTTATCAATCCCTAGGAATTGACTCTCTGAATCTCATTGTTTTAGTGTGCAGTTCTCTCATGGCAGCTGATGTGGAAAATCTTTTTGTATGTTTGTTTGCCATCTGCTTATCTTCTTTGTGGTGTCTATTAAGGTCTTTGGCCTATTTTTTTTTTTAAGTGAAGTCTATTTTGTGTGGGTTTTCTCTTCTGTTATGCTTTACATTATTATTTTTTATTGAAATGTAGTTGATGTACAGTAGTTGTTTCAGGAGTAGTGCTCCGTGACTTGATACTTGCATATAGTATGAATCGTGGCCCATTTTGTAATTGGGTTGTTTGCTTTCTTATTGTTGCATTTAAAATTTCTTGATGTATTTTACAAAGATGTCCTATATCAGATTCGTGTTTTGCAAAAACTTTTGTCTCAATCTGTGGCTCTCCTTTCCATTTTATTAACATTGTCTTTTACAGAGGAGAAGTGTTTTTAATGAATTCCCAGCCAGTTAACACACCTTTTTTCTTGCCCCCCCCCCCCCCCCCCCCCCCCTTTTCCTGATAATGCTTTTAGTGTTGTATCTAAGATATCATTACCAGGTCAAGGACTGCCTAGATTTTCCCTCTAGGACTTTATGCTTTTACATTTTACATTTATGAGAGTGAACTACTTTGAGTTAATATTTCTCGAAGTTACAAGTTTTGTGTCTAGGTTCTTTCTTCTTTTTTTCTCCAGGTTCCAGAACCATTGGTTGAAAACGTCCTTTTCCCATTGAATTGCCTTTGCTCCCTCAGTTGATTGTATCTGTGTGAGTCTACTTCTTGGTTCTCTAATGTTTCATTGGTTTATGTTTTCTCACCCATTGTTGGCTGTGGCTATATACAGTAAGTTTTGTGTTGGGACGTGACAATTTTCTTTTTCAGTATTTTATTGGCTACTTGGAGCCTTTTGCCTTTCCATATCACTTTTAGGATTAGTTTGCTGCCATTCATAAAATAAATGTGCTGTGATTTTCCTTGGGATTGGTTGCACTGACTCTTTAGATCAAGTTAGAAAGAATTGATTGGCTAGGGTGGTTCCAGTCACAGGTCTGGCTGCCCTGGCTACCAGCCTCCAGAAGTCATCTCATTAACATAACAAAGCTTCCTTGCTCTGTCACTTAGGAAATTCCACAGGCCAAGTACCTGGTACCTGTACTGGTTCATGGCCTGAGGATTGGGGACCCCCGGCTTAAAGAATTTAAAAAGTGTTTTCTCCTTCACAGCACAGCTTAGGATGAGTATGCATCTCTGCTCCTGGTAGCATTCAAGGATCTCCACTTCGTTCTATTCCTTTCTCCGTGCCACACAGGGCGTTGTCCGCATCTGCTGGCTCAGAGCTGGGCAGCCAGCACTCAGAGGTCCTAGCAAACCCACTGCCCTGAGGGTCTTGGTCCGGAAGGGACATGTGTCCCTTTCACTCAGGCTCCCTTGGTAAGAACCCACCACCCAGGAACTTGTGTCTTTCATGCTCATCTTTCATGCTCATCAGATACAGCCCTCAGGTCAGTATCTCTAATCATTTTGAATGTCTGAAACATGTACTGTGGTAGATTGCTCAGGAGCACTCAAGAGGATAATATCACCAGTGAAAGTGTTAGTAATCCAGTCATGTCCGACTCTTCGCAATCCCATGGACTGTAGCCCACCGGGTTCTTCTGTCCATGGGATTCTCCAGGCAAGAATACTGGAGTGGGTAGCCGTTTCCTTCTCCAGGGGATCTTCCCAACCCAGGGATTGAACCAGGGTCTTCAGCATTGCAGGCTAGGTCTTTACCATTTGAGCCACCAGGGAAGCCTAATCACCAGAGTTGTGCTTATTGACAGTAAAGTTTGGGCCTTTTTACTTGAAAGTCAGCCTTAACTGAAGACTCATAATTTATTAGTGTGTTATCCTGTTTTTTTGGTGTAAAGCCTTGCTGTCGAAAAGTCTGATGATCTGATTTTATTTTCTTATGTCTTTTTTCCCTAGATGCTGGAAAGATTTTTTTTTTTTTTTTTTTTTTACTTCACGTCCAGGTGTTATCTTTTGTACATCTTAAAATGATATACAGTCTTCTGTTTGTGGCTATTTGCTGGATTTGTTTGGCTTGTAGAAAAGTACAGTCAGAATTAATCAGATTCTCGTTTGGAGACAGCTTGTAAGGAGACTATTTCCTAGAGCTGAAACTGTGAGCAGGCTGTCTGACTTCTCTGGATCTCATTTCCGTCACCCAAAAAATTGGGAGGGAGGCAGAGAGTAATAGTGCTATATCTGTTAGGGTTACTGTGAGGAATGAAAAGTGAAAGTGAAGTCAGTTGTGTCTGACTCTTTGTGACCCCATGGACTGCAGCCTACCAGGCTCCTCCGTCCATGGGATTTTCCAGGCAAGAATACTGGAGTGGGTTGCCATTTCCTTCTCCAGGGGATCTTCCCGACACAGGGATCTCCCACATTGCAGACAGACGCTTTACCCTCTAAGCCACCAGGGAAGCCCTATTGATACTGTGATGAGTAAATGAGGTAATAAAATTCTTAGAACCATGGCAGCACATGTTAAGTGTTTGATAAACATTCTTGTCATGACTACTTTATTTTAACATTTTTGATTCTTATAAGTGGTGATTCAGTGCCCAGCATAACATATTGATATAGGACGTATGGTGGCTCAGTCAGAGAAAGGATCTGCTTGTAATGCAGGAGAACCAGATTCGATTCCTGGGTTGGGAAGATCCCCTGGAGAAGGAAATGGCAACCCACTCCAGTATTCTTGCCTGGGAAATCCCATGGACTGAGAAGCTTGAGAAAAACCTTCCAACATTTCCTTTTTAATGGGAGTTTGTAATCAGCTTACCTCCTTAAGGTGCTGCTAATCTGCCTATATCACAGGTTTTTGTTTTTTTTTGAGATGAACAAAGGAAATTTATTTTATTTATTTTTAAAATTTTAAAATATTTGTTGGAGTACAGTTGCTTTACCGTGATGTGTTAGTTTCTGCTGTATAGCAAAGTGAATCAGCTGTGTGTATACATACATCCCCTCCCTTTAGGACTTCCTTCTCATTCCAGTCACCACAGAACACTGAGTAGGGCTCCCTGTGCTACACAGTAGGTTCTCATTAGTTGTCTAGTGTTTACATAGTGTCAGTAGTGTGTATGTGTCGGTCCCACTCTCCCAGTTCCTCCCATCCCGCTTCCCCCTTGCTGTCCATACATTTGTTTTTCTCTTTCTGACTCACCTCACTCTGTATGACAATCTCTAGGTCCATTCACCTCGCTACAGATGAGCCAGTTTCGTTCCTTTCTATGGCTAATACGCCGCGGAACAACCTAAATGTCCATCAGTGGAAGAATGGATAAAGATGTGGCGTGTATATATGGTGTGTCATAGGTTTTTGTTACCTCCCCTTATTATAGACCTCCCTGGTGGCTCAGACGGTGAAGCGTCTGCCTACAATGCAGGAGACCTGCATTCGATCCCTGGGTCGGGAAGATCCTCTGGAGAAGGAAATGGCAATCCACTCCAGTACTCTTGCCTTGAAAATCCCATGGACGGAGGAGCCTGGTGGGCTACAGTCTATGGGGTTGCAAAGAGTCGGACACGACTGAGTGACTTCACTTTCACTTTTCCTATTATAAACTCCTTGAGGATAGTAACTATGTCTTCACACATTTTCTATCTCTGTCAACACCAACCTAATACAGTGCCTTGCAAACAGTAATTCACAGAGCATTTATTCATATCACCCTACACATCACCTGAGAGCAATAAATATCTGTGTACTTGTATTTTCCTCTTTAATTCTCCTGGGCATTTTTGAATTTAAAGTTGTTCTTTGTTCCTGAAGGAGAGACTGTAAGGTGATGTGTTTGGACGGGAAGGCTGTTGGCTCTGCCTTGTCAGTAACACAGTGCTCTGGGTCCAGCAGCTTTTGACTTAATGTCCCTGTAGACACTGAAGCCTCAGTCAGTGACCATCTTATGGGGATTCTCAGTACATGTGAATTCTCTCCTCTTATTTATGTATGGAATGAGATGTCACTTTTTAAAAACCATCAGATAAATTGCTTTCTGTTGAGTGAAAAAGCAAGTCATTGTGGTTGAGGGACCCTTTATCTGTAAATAGGACTCAGTCATGGAACCAGTTTTGAAAACTTGCTACAAAAACACTTCTACCTCGCCACAGTATTTAGTTGTGAAGTCAAGGAAAGCTTTTATACCATGGATTTTTTTTTTTTTCTGAAGTTTTAAATTATGAGCAAAATTCAAAGGAATACTTCTTAGGATTCTGGGTGTGTGGATGAATATGATATTTATACTATATCTTGGTATCAAATATTTTATTGTCTGTCTTCACTTAAATATATCATCAGAAGCTGCATATTTAAGAGGATCTGAATCTGCATCCTTCTGCCAGGGGTGAAATAACATTAGCATGTGACACGGGCAGGCATCTTAATCACACATTGTGGAGACTTGGGACCCAAAGTGGTCAGAACAGCCTTTTGGACCATCCTGTATTTTCAGTTCAAATGAATTCTTCTTTTCCGTCAACCACTTTGGGAGGAATTGAATGAATAGAGCGTCCTGTTTGCAGTGTAATCTACAGAGTTGCACTGAATTTGAAGGGTGTTCCCCTGGAATTGTAAAACAAGTCAAAAGTGACCCTCTCTGAGCATCTCAGGAAGGGTACAGCTGTTCTCCCAATGCAGTATTCGATCCCTCAAGAGTCATTGAAAAGGGGTAGACTATTTGTCTTCTGATGGTAGCTGTATTTTTCTGACTGCTCCATGGGGAATGCAGCCGGTGAAATGAGCTGATGGTTACAGTCCAGTTTTTGGTGACCAGTGTTTCAGAATTGTTCATTGGGAACCAGCCAGTGAAAGCCACTCAGTTGTGTCCGACTCTTTGAGACCCCATGAACTATACAGTCCGTGGAATTCTCCAGGCCAGACTACTGGAGTGGGTAGCCGTTCCCCTTCACCAGGGGATCTTCCCAACCCAGGGATTGAACCCAGATCTCCCATGTTGGGGGCGAATTCTTTACCAACTGAGCCACCAGGGAAGCCCTCTAAGAATACTGGAGTGGGTAGCCTATCCCTTCTCTAGTGGATCTTCCCAACCCAGGAATGGAACTGGGGTCTTCTGCACTGCAGGTGGATTCATTACCGGCTCAGCTACCGAGAGGCCCAGTTCTGGCCTTCGACAGGGTGGCAGAAACTTTCAAGTCCCATGTCACTGCGTGCGTTTCCAAGTATCATTCCCGTTAGGCTGTGTTTTTTCCTCTGGATATAAATGTCATTCTGTGAAGCTGGAACTTTTTAAACCTTTCTGAAGTGCCACCAGAGGAATAATTTGCTTCTGATTTGCCAGACTGAAAGCTGGAGAGGCAGTTTCCGGTGTGGCTCATCTCTGTGATTTGTTGGATTGTTTTGAAAGTGGGTCTGCCATGTCGTCATCTGGTGCTGTAGATTTCATCCTGCTTATATTTCTCCTGTGCTGTCTAATGGATGATGAAGGGAAAAAAGCTGAACCTATTTGAAATAATATCTGCTTCCATGCATTATCCAGACATGACGGTTCTTTTTCTAGGAGTGTTGGCTGGTCCTTTGATGGTTCTGAATGTAGTCTATTATAATGCTGGCTGGCCCACCCAGTCCTGGACCTTCCCGGTTTTTCATTTCTGTGTTCAGATAAGGCCAGAACTGCTTCCGTAAGCGCTAACTTCTGTCTGTCTTCCAAGTCCAGTTCTATATTCTCTGTTGCCTAAATTGAGGGACTGTGTGGCTTATCATTCAAACCAGGACAGTTTTGAGAGAGACACTGGGCATAATCCAGGACTGTCCCAATCTAATGAGGATGTATGCTTGACATTGCTGCTGCCTTTTATGTTTTATTTCTTTTGCTTATTTCTTTTTAATTTATTTAAAAAATTTTTTTATTGTGGTATAGTTGCTTTATAGTATTGTATTAGTTTCTACTGTACAGCAAAGTGAATCAGCTATATGTATACATATATCCCCTCTTTTTTTAATTTTCTTTCCATTTAGATCAACACAGAGCACTGAGTACAGTTCCCTGTGCTATATACCATGTATAAAATAGTATACTGTGTATAAAATGGTATACTATGTATAAAATAGTTGTCTGTTTTGTACATAGTAGCGAATGCATGTCAGGCCTAATCTCCCATTCATTCCACCCTGCCTCTCCCCCTTGGTGTCCATACGTGCGTTCTCTACATCTGACATTACTTCTCAGAGATCTCCAGGGAAGACCCCATTGCCATGCTGAACGTGCCTGGTAAATGTCCAGTCCGTGAGTGCCTGAATGGGTCTCTGATGGAAGTTACTGAAACAGCCAGTTTTTCTTTAATCATTTAGCACTTTCTGGCTGATTCCATCCTTGGCCGGAGAATAAACCATCATCAGTCGCACACACAGCACCAGCTATCTCACCCTTCTCCACCCCCTTCACCTTCAGACAGCCCTCTACCCACGATTTTCTTCCCCACACGTTCATTTTGGCCTGAGACAGTGTTCACCCACATACCATTTCTTTTTTTGTTTTTTTTTAATTTGCTCTTGTTTGTTTCTATTTTATATTGGAGTATATTGGAGTTGATTTACAAAGGTGTTAGTTTCAGGTGTACAGCAAAGTGATTCAGTTATACATATATATAGCTCTCCGCTCTTATTTGGATCCTTTTCCCATAGAGGTCATTATAGAGTATTGAATAGAGTTCCCTGTGCTATAGAGTAGATCCTTGTTAGTTGTCATTTTATAGTAGTAGTATGTATATAATCAGTCCCAGTCCCCCAATTTATTCCTTTCCTACCCACATACCATTTCTAAAGGCTAGAGACAGAATGAGAGCCAGGGCACGGCAGCGTTAACTGTATGCCAGCACATTTTCTCAGTTATTTAGTTGACTTTTGGAAGTCTGTTCTACTTTGAAAATGCCTGGGCAAAACAGGGTTCAATATTGCTTTGCTGTGCTATGCTAAGTCACTTCAGTCGTGTCCGACTCTGTGTGACCCCATAGACAGCAGCCTACCAGGCTCCCCTGTCCCTGGGATTCTCCAGGCAAGAACACTGGAGTGGGTTGCCATTTCCTTCTCCAATGCATGAAAGTGAAAAGTGAAAGTGAAGTCACTCAGTCGTGTCCGACTCTTCAAGACCCCATGGACTGCAGCCTACCAGGCTCCTCCGCCCATGGGATTTTCCAGGCAAGAGTACTGGAGTGGGGTGCCATTGCCTTCTCTGCAATATTGCTTTAGGACCTTTAATAACAATTTGTCGTCACTGTTCTGCTGCCACTGCTTCCGGACAGTGTATGGCTAGCAGGGCCCAAAGCTAGGCTATTCCTGCACTGGGAGATTTCCTAGTGTGTGAGTAAGTAGCAGGGCAGGTCAGTGGGGAGACCTGATTCCATTTTACCCACATGATTGACGAGGGTGGCTTTTGTACTTTTAAATAACGCATTCTGTTTTGGTAGACCTTTTCTCCCTTCTTTTTAACCAGTACACTGTCAGTATAAGACCCACAATAGACTCTGCATGGCCAAGTGGAGGGGAGTGGCAGCTGCTTGAATATATGTCTGGCTCTTTGGTCTTTGCCTGTCACAGGCTTTGTGATTGATTCTGAGATTTCAATTCTGTCCAACTTAACTGCCTTCACAGCGGACCCAGCCCAGAGTCTTTTGTTGCCCTAAATATTTCCTCAAAGGTCTTTTATTAACTTTGCCTTTTCTGCTCTTATTTTTCTCCTTCTTATTTAATATGTAGCCCTGTAGCAATAATGAGAAAGAAAAATACATCTATTAATAGTAATGTGATCAGGTGAAACAACACATACATTTCTCTATTAAAAAAAAAAGAACTTTCAAACTTCATTTTCTCTCCTGCTAAATGCTTGTATAATAGAAAAGACAATGAAAGGGTTGAAAAAACCAACTTGCTCTTATTAAATCTTTCATTATGAATGTTAGCTGGGAGAAGAGCAAAGTTTTTTTCTTCTTAATTAAGGTAGTTGTGATATTTTAGGAAAAATTAAGACAGGATATTGGATTATCAGGGTCTTTTTTTGGTAAGCAGAATTATTTCTGTGACACTCAAATGAAGTATTTGCTTAGTGTGAGTGTCTGCCAGTGTTGGTTTGCACCATCTTTGTTGGTTTTAAAACCCCTAATTTTATCTCACATGTGGTCACTTGTAATCCACCTCTTTTGCATTTAGGCATCACTGTATTATAAGTGGAAGTGGAATTTCTTGGAAGGGTTTTTTTCCCCTTTCCATCTTCCTAAGGGGAATATAGACATGATGGCTAAGCTCAGGCAGCCGCTTTGGACTATGAGGTGGGATTCACGCATTGGGAATGGCTGGGCAGCAAGAAACCAGAAACTCTGTACTACCATGTATAAGTGAGAGAAACTCTTGTGTAACTCTTGTTATTTCCAGTTTGTTCTCATATGACTCTGGCTGCTGTCTCAACTTACATATCTTTTAGTCTCTTTCTTCTGGTTTTATGTGAAGGCTGCTCTTGGAGATTTTTTGTTTTCATATCAGACTATATGCCTCAGAGAGAAAGGAATGCTATATCTAGTGGACAGGAACACTCTTAACTCGTATAAATATAGATGTGTGCAAGATGGTATGTAGTGTCTAAAATCTAGCTTCACATGTTAGAAGTGATCATGGTAATGCTTTTAAAATTGTAAAATTGCTCCTTTGCTTTGCCTTTTTCTTCTTCATTCCCTAAAGATTCAATCCTAAAGTCAGTAAGTGCAACAGAAAAAGAGACACATTCAAGCTTTGGGGGTAGGAGGGTGGCGGTGGGCATGGTGGTCCAGAGCCGAGTATGGAACCACGAGTGCGGTGAGGAGAACATCTGTGCAAGGTAGGGAGCCTGGCTTGGGAGGTCTGAGCCCTAGTGGGATCAGGTTGAGGTAGGTAGGCGAGCAGGTGAGGAGGTTGAGTTGGACAGGTGTCCAGCTAGGAAGAAAGGGCATGGGGTGATGGATTACTACATTAATACATAGGTTGCATAGTTGAAAGAACCCAGAAGGTTCCACAGAGCCCACTCACCCAGGGAGTTTATAAAGGCACAGAACATAGCTTAGCAGGGATAAGAAAGCACAGGTGACCATCAGGGGCCCCAGGGGCTTACTGGCGCAGTCCACCACCCTTCCCTGCCTCAGGGTCGTTTCTTAGTTGCTTAGGACGTACTTTGTCTCCAGATGTGAACTTTCTAGACATATGTGAGTAGTCTGGGTGTTGAGAATGCTTGGACTGAAGTCTCTAGCACGGTCTTTTGTGTGAAACTGGTTAGCCATCTGCAGCCAAGTGTAAGCCAATGACCTGCATATCCCTGGATGCGTGAACAAGCTGGTCCTAGAGCCTCCAAGGTCTCTGCAACTTTGAACAGAACATGACACATCTCGAGCTTGCCTACTCATCTTGACCTTGACTCAGTGTCCCTGCAGGTCAGCATAGAGCTGTTTACACCCAGATGTGAGATAACTGTGCTTTGTGCAGTTACATGTAGGGGTACTGACTGCATACATAAGAAGCTTAAAGATAATGGAAGCCAGAGTTCTTACTGTTAGAGAGGGAACTACAAACAGGAAAGGGAGAACACTAGAATGAACCATGCAGGGTTGTATTGAAATTGATCTATTGGTGTGAACTTGGGATTTTCAATAATATAGTGAAATCTGCACAGATGTGTGTGTATTCTCTAATTCCATCACCTGAGAATACTGAGACCTCAAATAACAATGAGCACATCTAGTGCCCAAATTTTGGCTTCTAAGTACCATTTTCTGCACGCAAAAAAGAAGCAAAGCTCACTGGAGAAATGCTGATGGATTCCAGGCCTGTGGCAGTGAAAGTGCAAGATGAGTTTGACTGTCTTATGCCAAAGAGTAGAAGTACTCAGCAAGTGAGGGGGACATGTCAGAAGGACCAGGCAGCCAGCTTGGAGGGGGGATTTGCACCAGCCACATCAGCGGCCATCATAATCTGAACAAATGATGGTAACCTGTTGATTGAGATAGGAAACCACAAAGCCATACAGATGGAAGTAAAATGAATCCGTGATTTCTCCACAGCAGCCTCATGGATGTTAGACTGGATGATTCTTCCTTGGATGGGCTGCCTGGTGCATTTGTAGGATGTTGAGCAGCAGCCCTGGGCCCTAGACGCCACTGCTGAGATCAGTGTTCAGCACCAGTGGTACCTCAGATGGTAAAGAATTCGCCTGCAATGCAGGAGACCTGGGTTTGATCCCTGAGTTGGGAAGATTCCCCTGGAGAAGGAAATGACAACCCATTCCAGTATTCTTGCCCAGAGAATTCCATGGACAGAAGAGCCTGGCGGGTGCAGTCCATGGGGTCACCAAGAGCCGGACACAACTGAGCAACTAACCCTAATGCAACAGAAATACAAGGTGAGCCATGTAGGAAGGTTTAGAGTTTCTAGCGGTCATAGTTGGTAGAATCAAAAGAGCCTCCAGACATGGCCTGATGTTCCACGAGGATCAAAATTGCCCCAGTTGGGGACCACGGAGCACATGTGGGACAGGATTGTTATGTAGTTTAGGTATCCTTGCTCCTACTCCCCTTAGAAAATGCTAATTACAAGGGCAAAGGGTAACTTTACAGTGGAGAAGCCTGGCAGACTCAAGTGATCGAGGGAAGGTCACGGTGATGGAACGGATTGAAATCTGTGCCAGCTGATAGGATGCAGTGAGAAGACGACGGCATTTCCCCAGGATTCCTGCTGATGGTACAAACGTGAGCTAATCAGGAATACACAAAGGTCGCAATGCTCTGTGGTGACTCAAATGAAAGTAAATCTGAAGAGAGGAGATACATGTGTATGTACAGCTGATTCACTTTGTTGTACAGCAGAAGCTAACATGACACTGTAAAGCAGCTAGACTCCAATGAAAATTAAAGGACAAAACCACACGCAAGACATAATACAAAATACCTTGGCCTGTGTGCTTCACAATCTCTGTGGTCTTGAAAGTCAAGGAAACCGTGATCCAGACTAAGAGGTGACTTGACGAGGCCTGGCAGCTACATGCATTGTGGATTCTAAACTGGATCCATCTCTGTTAAAGAACTGTTTGGGACATGTGGTGAAACTGGGGTGGCTGAGGGCTGAGGATCAGATGATAATGATGTACTATGCAGGGGAGTGTCTTTGTAGGAATACCCTATATTTTATGGGACATAAAGTTTATGAGTCAGGACAGAGAAATGGGTCTTTGTATTGTAGTTTGAACTTTTCTGTAACTTTGTGATAGTTTGAACAAAAGAAAAACGCTTAAAAGTTGCAGTCGGGGTGATGCATATTTTTTTCAAGGATTGGATCAGATCAGATCAGTCGCTCAGTCGTGTCCAACTCTTTACGACCTCATGAATCACAGCATGCCAGGCCTCTCTGTCCATCACCAACTCCTGGAGTTCACTGAGACTCACGCCCATCGAGTCAGTGATGCCATCCAGCCATCTCATCCTCTGTCGTCCCCTTCTCCTCCTGCCCCCAATCCCTCCCAGCATCAGAGTCTTTTCCAATGAGTCAACTCTTCGCATGAGGTGGCCAAAGTACTGGAGTTTCAGCTTTAGCATCCATTCCTTCCAAAGAAATCCCAGGGCTGATCTCCTTCAGAATGGACTGGTTGGATCTCCTTGCAGTCCAAGGGACTCTCAAGAGTCTTCTCCAGCACCACAGCTCAAAAGCATCAATTCTTCGGCGCTCAGCCTTCTTCACAGTCCAACTCTCACATCCATACATGTACTGGGTTCCAATCCTGAGACTCTTCTTGAGAAAAAATACTTGTCTTAGCGTTTCTTGAAGGGAAAAAAACTGTCGCATTAAAATAAGGTTCGTATAAAAAGAATATTGGAAAAATTTCTAATATGTTTCTTCACAAATATATATTTCACATTTAAAACTTTAATATAAAGTACACTATAATTAGTATAAATAGTATATAATTTAGATTTATACATATAAATATACAATTTAATATGTATAAATAATAAAAGGTAAATGTATATAATTTATATATAAATGTAAATTTAACAAATAATAAATATATGGGGGTGTATATATTATGTCAGTAAGTATACACACACACACACACATATATATATATATACACACACACACACAGAGAGAGAGAGCTTGCTGACGACAAAGTGAAGTTTTAGAACCCAAAGTTGAGGTCGCTTTTTAACCCCCACTGGCTTTTTTCTTTTTTTGGTGAATTTGTATACATATTTTCTTTCTTGGTACTTGGAAAACCCTTTTTCTTTTCTTTTGTAAAGGCAAATCTAGTCTTTTTCAGCAGTTTAAGCTTCCGTGATCATATTTGAAACTGGTGAGCCATCTGTTGGTTCTTTGAAATGTCAACCAAACTTGAGAGGAACATGTGGAGGGCTTTTACTCTGGTCATCGAGAGCATGTAGGAACATTTCGGGGTTGACAGTGACTCGGGAAGCAGTGGTCCGTCTGTGTTGATGGGGTGGTTTTCTAAGCATGGGCTGGGGAAGGTTGTTCCTCCCAGATCTCCTGATGGTTCCCTTAGTGAGATGGATTGTTGAGGCTGGACCAGCGCTCCAGGTCACTGAGCAGAGCTCACTGGCCCTTGTCCTGTTTGTTCCTGTGACGTTAATGCCATTAGTGCTAAAATCCCATTAGCGCTAACTCGCTGTTCTAATTGCACCATTTATCGCGTGGCTTTTCCTCATGCGGTTTGACATTGAACAGACAGCCTTCTGTGAATCCCTGCGTCTGTTTTTGTGAGTGGTAACACTCCAACCTGTGAAAAGAACTTAGCAGGTTACCTTGCAGGAGCATGAGTGTAATTTGGGTACATTAACGTGTTTTTTTCTTTTCTTTTCCAGTCACCCTGTCCCACATCACACAGCTGGTCCTCAGCCACAACAAGCTAACAAGTGAGTCAACCATTGCTGTCCTGTGTTTCACAATTTCTGACTTGTAGGTAACGTGGCGGAACTGCTAATTCTTCTGTTTTCCTCGACAGTAATGACAAATGATTCTTTGGGCAAAGCGAAAGTGTACTGAGATGGCACTAAGATATCTGAGCGTACCGTCTTCCTGTATTTTGTAGTTTTCTCTGTTTTGAGGATTTTTTCCTCAATTTTTCATGTATATAAATTGAAGGAAGACAGGACATTGTTCCTCCGATAATGGTCCCCTTTGGGCATGCAAACGGCTGCAGTGACCTGAAATGCTGAGACTTCGGTTATTATTTTATGGGAAAAGAGAAGCTTATCAAAAAACTGTTGGAGGACTTCCTTGGTGGTTCAGTGATTAACACTTTATCTTCCAATGCAGGGGGTGTGGGATCGACCCCTGGTCGGGAGCCGGATCCCACTTGTCTCATGGGCAAAAAACCAAACCATAAAATAAATAATATTGTAAAAAATTCAGTAAAGACTTTTTAAAAAGTGATCCACAACAAAAAGAAAATCTTGTGTTAAAGTTGAATTTTTTCAGACCAAAACATTGTTAGGTTTCATTTCTACTTTCTCCTCAAAAGGGGAAAATGTCATTATTGATAGACTTTCTTTCCCTGCTTGATGGCGGCAGGTGGGGAGCATAAAATTGTAGAAGTGATAGAAATTTAAATCTGCGTTTTCAAGTTCTTGAGTCTGATTTCCAGGGAAAATTGTCCCAGGCATTGGGAGTGGTACAGTTAATGTATAGAAGGTTTCACACCTCTTGGTAAAGCGTAATCTTGTGTGACGAACGTGGGCCGTTTTATTCTTAGAGCTGTAGCTTAAAAGGTGTTAATGACGGGGCCCGCTGTCCTGTCTCGTGTCTAATTGCGCGTCTTTGTGCTGCTGTATTTCCTGCAGACTTGAATGCTTTTCTGATCATGTGGCAAGAATTTGTGCGAGTTCGGCGAAACAGAGCAGAATGTGATGTCGAGGGACTTGTGAATTTATGTGTGTGTTGCATTATATACAGCTTGAAGCAATGTCACAGAGCTGTTGATTATGGAGAATGAAGAGTGGCAGTGAGGGCCCCTCGTGAGCAGGAGACAGGCGGATCAGTTCGTTTTTAGCAAAAAGCGAGGGCAGAGTGGCACCGCCGTCGCGTTTGAGTATTGGGAGCCCCAGCAGCTGACAGTGAGGGTGACAAGTCACGTGTGATCGTTGCTGTAACAGGTAACACGCTGCCACCTTCGTTGTTTTTGTAGCGAATGGTCCTGCTCTCTCTCCGCTGAGACCCTAATCCCAGTTCTGAGGGGATTTGAAGTTTGTTTTGAAGGGTGGACTGCATGATCCCTAAATTCCCCCACAGTTGGTGAGCAGAAATTTCTGATACTCTCTCTGTCATGTAGTTCATGAAAATATTTCCTAATTGCCAAGTTTACCACTGGTGTTCAATCTTGCATCATCATCAGAGAGAAAAACAGTTTCCATTGAAAAAGGAAGCCAAACCTGTTTTGTTCCCATTATACCATTAATTGATTGGTTCCTTAAAAAGTCTTACGGACAGTCATAGTTTTTCTTTTTGTATGTCCATAAAGAAATCTCCAGGATCAGGGTGTTAGTTTCTCTTTCTAGACGTGCAGGATGAGGTTAATTTAGGGAGGCATAAACAGAGTTAAGTTGTGTCTGCTATTAAAGAGGTTTGCTGTGGATCCAAACTTTTTCTCCTCTTTCTCCCCCCCTCCCCCCTTTTCCCCCTTTTTTCCCATTTGAGACACTCTTGACCTAATCCAGTAAGCTCTAATTAATCGTCTTGGTAAATTCTGTTTCAAGCCATTGTGAGTGGTGTCAGTGACGCCCGATCTGTTTCACTAAGGTCAAATTAGCATCTTTTACTATTTTTCTGGCATTTAAATGAATGGCTTCGCTATGGTTTTTCCAGTGTTTATAGTAAATATGTCCATCTGATGGAAAGATAAATATGCATTACGTGGAGGTGGGTGAGTCCGGCCTCCTGTCACTTTTCATTGTAATCAGTGTCTTTCACTTTCCGTGCTTTTTAATGGGGACTAGCTGACAGCACCACATTCAAACTGATGGGACTCAAAAGATAAACCCCTCAGCACTCCTTTTATCTTGCATGCTCGTGTGCCAGTTACACGTCTGATGTGTCCTCTTGTATACCTGGGGGACGAATCACCAGCTTACTCACGCTGGGACTTGGTCTGGGGACAGCTCTCAACTCCGAGCACTGGAGTCAGTATCTTGGAGCTGTTGGAAGAGCGTGGCACTGAGCTGGCCCCCTCTTCCTGCTGGTGGTTTCGACAGATCAGCAGGTCCCCTCAACATAGTACGAGTGAGGCCATGAGAAAGGGGAAAGCAAGCTGATGACCCTCAAATTCCCAAGATTTTGTGAGCAGGAATTCTTAAAGTTTTTGACATGAGAATTTGTCAGGGTCTTTCAAAATTGTCTGTCTAATCACTGTCAGAGACTCCTCATTGTTACAATGACATGATTGACGTGTAAATCTGGGGGAGTGGGGTGGAGCTGATGGGTTTTGGTGCAGTCACTGGGGGTGACTCTGCCGGTAACAACTCCTTCAATCCATACAATGTCTGCAGTGGATTAAAGGAGGTGGGAGGTGCAGTAGCGAGGGAACATTTTTTTTTTTTGCTGTGATTGAACAGGTGACTCTCTGGGCCCTGGATGGAGGTGCTTGCTTGCCCAGGGGGAATGTTTGCAGAGTAAAGATGAGGCTCTGCCGCCAGGCTCTCCTGCTCCTCCCTTCCTCCCCTGCCTGCCCCACCCCCCGCGCATCTTCCTCTTGGCCCCCCTGCAAACTGGAGATATCTCTCCCCCAAATCCTATTGTTCAGAGACTCTTTTATTTATTTATTTTTTTGATGTGGACCATTTTTAAAAGTCTTTATTGAATTTGTTACAGTGTTGCTTGTTTTATGTTTGGTTTTCTGGTCACAAGACATGTGGGATCTTAGTTACCTAACTAGGAATCGAACCTGTACTCCTGCATTGGAAGGTGGAGTCTTAACCACTGGACCGCCAGGGAAGTCTCATATTCAGAGATTCTTGGCACCAGCATGGCTCTTCCTTGTCCTCCTGTCACTTCCTGTTCCGTCCTCTCCAGAGGTGTCTTAAGCTTTGTTGAAGGCTGAGACCATCTTGTATTCCTCTTTACTGCCCGTTGCTGAGCTCAGAATGGTTTCCCAGGAAGCCCTCGTGTAAAGGCAGTAATGGCAGGACCAGGGTGGGAAGCAGGGGGTCTGGGTGAAGTGGTCAGTGGAGGAACCTGACAGTTTCTTCAGGATCAGTCAGTGTGCGGGTCTGAGTGAATGTAACCACTGCACGCTTCTGTTCCTTAACTGCTTGTAGTTTCCTTTCAAATGTGCTGAGCAGTGAGAAACAGAGCCTTATATCCTAGGAGTTGCCGTCTTTTCCCTTTACGTGGCCCTTTCACAGGGAAGGAGTGATGTACTAACATGGTACAGGCAGACCTCACTTTATTGAACTTGGTGGAAATTGAATTGAATTGGCGGAAATTGAAGGTCTGTGGCAATGCTGAGTTGAGCAAAGCTACTGGACCATTTTTTCCAACAACATTTGCTCACCTCATGTTTCTGTGTCACTTTGGTAATTCTCACAATATTTCAAACCCTCCACCAGCAAAAAGGTGACAACTGGTTGAAGGCTCAGATGATGGTTAGCATTTTTTTTTTAAGCTTTGTGCTTTTTAATTAAGATGTGTACATTTTTTGGACATAGTGCTTTGCACACTTAATAGACAGCTGTAGAGCGTAAACACAACTCCTACAGGCATTGAGTAGCCAAAAAGTTTGTGTGACTCCGTTTATTGCAGTAGTTGCTTTGTTGTGGTGGGTGGTCTGAAACCAAACTTGCATTGTCTCTGTGGTGTGTCTGGCTTCTCAGGGACACCCCAGGATGCACAATTGGAAAGCTGGGGTCGTGACCAGCCTTGGGGCAGACCTGGTGGGCTCAGCTGAGTTGGCTTCTCCAAAAGGAAATGAAGACCTTCTACTATTCTAGGTCTCCTGGATTGGCCCTCTTGTTACTCTTTCACTTAGCTTTATGTATGCATGTGTGCGTGCTAAGTCACTTCAGTTGTGTCCACCTCTTTGCAACCTTTCAGACTGTAGCCCACCAGGCTCCTCTGTCCATGGGATTCTCCAGGCAAGAATACTGGAGTGGGTTGCCATGCCCTCCTGCAGGGTATCTTCCCAACCCAGGGGTCAAACCCAAGTCTCTTATGTCTCCTGCATTGACAGGTTGGTTCTTTACCACTGGTGGCACCTGGGAAGCTCTGTTTCATGTATTTAAGATCCCAAATGATTTACTAGTATTTTTAAACAGTTAATTGTAGGATATGTTTCTTGAAATTAGGAATGCTGTCGTATGCTTAGGTATTGTACATCAGATCAGATCAGTCGCTCAGTCGTGTCTGACTCTTTGCGACCCCATGAATCGCAGCACGCCAGGCCTCCCTGTCCATCACCAACTCCCGGAGTTCACTCAGACTCACGTCCATTGAGTCAGTGATGCCATCCAGCCATCTTACCCTCTGTCGTCCCCTTCTTCTCCTGCCCCCAATCCCTCCCAACATCAGAGTCTTTTCCAATGAGTCAACTCTTCGCATGAGGTGGCCAAAGTACTGGAGTTTCAGCTTTAGCATCATTCCCTCCGAAGAAATCCCAGGGCTGATCTCCTTTAGAATGGACTGGTTGGATCTCCTTGCAGTCCAAGGGACTCCCAAGAGTCTTCTCCAACACCACAGTTCAAAAGCATCAATTCTTCGACACTCAGCCTTCTTCACAGTCCAACTCTCACATCTGTACACAACCACAGGAAAAACCATAGCCTTGACTAGACGAACCTTTGTTGACAAAGAAATGTCTCTGCTTTTGAATATGCTATCTAGGTTTATAACTTTCCTTCCAAGGAGTAAGCGTCTTTTAATTTCATGGCTGCAGTCACCATATGCAGTGATTTTGGAGCCCAGAAAAATGAAAGTCTGACACTGTTTCCGCTGTTTCCCCATCTATTTCCCATGAAGTGGTGGGACCGGATGCCATGATCTTCGTTTTCTGAATGTTGAGCTTTAAGCCAACTTTTTCACTCTCCACTTTCACTTTCATCAAGAGCCTTTTGAGTTCCTCTTCACTTTCTGCCATAAGGGTGGTGTCATCTGCATATCAGCTTATTGATATTTCTCCCGGCAATCTTGATTCCAGCTTGTGTTTCTTCCAGTCCAGGGTTTCTCATGATGTACTCTGCATATAAGTTAAACAAACAGGGTGACAATATACAGCCTTGACGAACTCCTTTTCCTATTTGGAACCAGTCTGTTGTTCCATGTCCGGTTCTAACTGTTGCTTCTTGACCTGCATGCAAATTTCTCAAGAGGCCGATCAGATGGTCTGGTATTCCCATGTACATACCACCCCACAGAAGTGCCAAAAGCAGGCCGAACATAAAGTAGACCCTTAAGTTAATGCCAGTTGATAAATGGGTTGGTAGGTCGTGAGTGGTGGTGAGTCCCAGCTGTCTGCGATGATAGACTCAGCGCTTGCTTGCTGTCAGGGTCTCTAAGAAGGGGATACAATATGTATTTCAAAGATGGTCTTTCTGTGTCTCTGCCTGCCTGCCTTTGTGGTGACCTTCCCTTATAAGCCAGTGTTAGCTGGGTCTTTTGCAGTCTGCATCTTATCTAATCCATGGTTCTTATGGTCTTTCGGAGTATTAGCTTTGTAAATGTTTTTCTACTTTTCAGTCTTAAAGAGGAATTTCTGAGAGAATCGTTTTAAAACGTGTCCACTAGAGGTCACTGTTGGGATACTTTTTTCCCCCTCTCCTCCTCATCTCATGCTAAAAGATTAAAAACCAAATTGGTGTCAGAGGAACGAAATTTTTTTGCAAGCTTCTCTCAGGGTATGTTGTTGCTGCCATTTACATAGGCCAGTTTTGCCACAATTAATGTTGATCCTTCCATAAGGAGGTATGTTATTTTTCTTTTGACTCCCAAACTTAAAGTACGTGTTCAGTTTCACGTGTCATGTTTAGTGTTTATTATGGTTTCTTTCTCATGTTAGAAACTTTCCTTCCAATCTCTTTAAAGTGAGAGAATTCTCTTGCCTTTTATGTATTTTTTTGTATGGAGTATACATAAAATTTTTTTCTCCCTTGGAAGAAAGTTTAAAATATATATGTATGGAACCAGATTTTAATTAAAAAAAAATGTGTAATAGGAAAATATGCATTTTGTGCCCATTTATATTGGTTCTTTTACTGAATGCCATCATGTAAGGAGGAATACTATGCATTATGAAATGACTCACATTTTGCATAAATGATAAAGCAATCTAAGTATTAATTTTTTTAACATGATGCTTTTCTTAATTTTAAAAAGAAATAGCAAAACCCAGTACTTCAAATATGACTTCAAGTATTTTCCATTTTGTGACCTGTGCGTGATAAGGACTAAAGCCTGATCATTTTCTGCAAGAAATGCAAAGAATGTCTTTTTGCTGTGTGCAAACATTGATCAGCAGGTTCTATATAAACCTTTCATAAGTGTGAGTCTCAGTATGTGATTACTTAGTTTTACACTTGAAACTTGTAACTGTCATGTAAAACGTTTTCTTGAGATATTAGCAGCTTTGCTGGCCGTTTCAAGCCTTAACTGGGACCATTTCTTGTCATCTAATGTGTCAGAAATGGCTAGACAAGCAGTAAACATAAGTGTTATAGCAAAACTTGTTTCTTTTTCTTAACAGACTATTTCTTACTAGTTTTAACTTATATATGAATTCAAAATTATAGTGAACAAGTAAATGCCAGGATATTTTCTTTAGTGATTCCAATAATTTCTTTGGTCAACACATTAAAACGAATGTAATGTTTTAAGATTTTATGTAGATGTATGTATTGATAGGCTCTCTACTGAAAGTGTTATTATAAAGGAATCAAGGAGGATGTTTTGCATGAAAATATTGCAATCTCATAATATGCAGGCCCAATTATAATGAAGAAAATTAAGCAGTTTTTTAAAAAGCATAATAAATGGAAACCCTTTTCTAGAGACAAAATTGATTGTTGAGATGAATGAGAAAAATTAACTGTCCCAACTTATAAGAATGACCTTCACCAGTCTTCCAACACCTTTCTGTTGCCAAGTCTCTAGTTATTTCCTCTTTCATAGATTACTTGTCATGCCTTATGCAAAAGTTCTAGTGCATGGCTTGTACGAAATTAAACTATGAGGGGAGAATATGCAAAATAAATTGTCTCTGTGTCATGAATTTATCTTGTGACAATATCAAAACAACTTGCTGTTTGCATTTTAACAGAGTATGAATGTATTTGTAAACCAGAGGCTTTGATCAATAGCTTATTTTTCTAATTAGTGCACATTCATCAATTTTGTTCCTGTGCCATTATTTGAAAGATTGGATTTGAAAAAATGTATACATAATAGTGAGTCAGACAGCTATTAATTGAACAGTGTCTTTCCAATGCTACCACGGTTAGGTACCATTTACAAAATTGCCTATAGTTGGGAGTTTGTTTTTTGGCGGTTTTAATTAAGGAAGCATGTGGGATTGTCGCATGGAAGCATCTGTTGATCCGATAGTCCAGAGCCAGCACATCCCAAGGCCAACGTGTGAAGTTGGAGAAGTGGTTTCGATACACTTGTGTCCTCTGCTCAGACACTTGTCATCCTCGATCCCTTTCACATCAGCCCTTCCATCCTGAATGCACCTACTCTAGAAATCTCTCTTCTTGGAGTCTTGCCCTGTGCCCAGAGGAAGCGAAATAAGGGTAGGTGTTAATTCTTCCACAGTATGTTTTTAAAAGGAGTGACTTCACGTATGGGAATTTCAGAAAGATGGCAGGCTGTGGCGATCCTCATGTGCGGGCAGGTTGAACCTGTCACTTTCCACACCGCCCACTGTGGGGAGTTCATCTTGGATAGGGTTTCTTTAACTGTTTTTTTAAACTTTTATTTTTTTAAATTTTATTGGCATATAGTTGATTAGTAGTGTTCTGTTAGTTTCAGGTGTACAGTGAAGTGAACCAGTTATACATATGTATGTATCCATTCTTCTTCTACAGTCTTTTCCCAGGTATGTCATCACAGAGTATTAAGCAGAGTTCCCTGTGCTGTATAGTAGGTCTTTATTAGTTATCTACTTTATCTATTTTATATATAGTAGTGTGTATGTGTCAGTTCAAATCGCCCAATTTATCCCCACCCCCATTCTCCCTGGTAACCATAGTTTGTATTCTACATCTGTGACTCTGTTTTTGTTTTGTAAATAATTCATTTATATGATTTTTTTTTTTTAGATTCCACATGTAAGTGATATACCTTTGTCCTTCTCTGTCTGACTTACTTCACTAAGTGTGACAGTCTCTAGGTTCATTTGTGCTGTGCTTAATCGCTCAGTTGTATCCGACTCTTTGTAACCCCATGGACGGTAGCCTGCCTGACTCCTCTTTCCATGGGATTCTCCAGAGAAGAATACTGGAGTGGGTTGCCATGCCCTTCTCCAGGGGATCTTCCCAACCCAGTGATTGAACCCAGGCCACCCACATTGCAGGTTAATTCTTTACCGTGTGAGCCACTAGGGAAGCCCAAGAATACTGGAGTGGGTAGCCTATCCCTTCTCCTGGGGATCTTCCCAACCCAGGAATTGAGCAGGGGTTTCCCGCATTGCAGGTAGATTCTTTACCAACTGAACTAACCAGGAAGCCACTAGGTTCATCTGTGTTGCTGCAAATGGCATTATTTCATTATTTTTTTTAATGGCCTAGTAATGTTGCATTGTATATATGTACCACATCTTCTTTATCCATTTCTCTGCTAATGGATGTTTATGTTGCTTCTATGTCCTGGCTATCACTTACCATTTACAACAGAACCCTCAAATGGAATTGATCTACTAGCAAAAATTTCTATGTAAATCATCTGTTGACTCTCGCATAGATAGTGTGTGTATACATGTGTTTCATGCAGGGGAGGAGGAGAGATTCTAAAAGATGAAATGCTTGGGAACAGACACTCTTTGAGAGCAGTTCTTAACATTTCATAACTCACTGACCTTTTTTAAGAACAGAGTGAAAGCTGTGTCCATGATTCCTAGAAAAATACACATAATCCTTAAAATTTCAACAGGTTTGTAGATCCTGTTAAAACCATTCATAAATTTTTTAGGGGCACATGCAGCTCAGATTTAGAAACCTTGGAGTTGGAGAAAGATAACAGTATATTTGCAGTGTGGATACACTGATGATGTTTCCTGGAAATATGTACAAAACTTTGATAAGGTGTTTTTTTTTTTTTTTTTTTGGTTTAAGTTAGCGTGAAGCTCATTCTTTTTATGATAGCTATTGTTTTTAGATATTTTTTTGGTGTGGACCATTTTTAAAGTCTTTATTGAACTTGTTACAATATTGCTTCTGTTTTATGTTTTGGTTTTTGGCCCCAAGACATGTAGGGTCTTAGCTCCCTGACCAGGGATCGAACCTGTATACCCTGCATTGGAAGGCGAAGTCTTAATCACTGGACCACCAGGAAAGTCCCCATCTTGTCTAACCTCTTGCTGTTCCTTAAGCAGTTTTTTCCTGCCTGTGTAGCGTCTACTCCAGGCACCTGATGCTTAGTGGAAATGCCTGCCCTTCTCTCTCTATCTTGCTCATCCTTCCAAAAGGGGAGATGAATTCTTACCTTTCTCCTCGAAGCCCTCCTTTGCAGCCAACTATGTAGAAAATAAAGGGTGAGGTTATTCACAGCTTTTTAGCTTTGAAGGATCGGACCTCCCAGAAACCATGACCTGAGTGCAAAAGGCAAGGGTGGCTTTGGATACCCTGCTCTGTGTCTGGGGCAAGAAGCAGGCTTCACGTGGCTGAGGACGTGGAGCCAGAGCTGGGGGCTTCGCATGGCTTTGAGCCTGTGTTCCCCTTTCCCCTGCTGCCTCCTCTGTCGATGTCCGTGTACAGGTAACGCCCTGCTCCAGGGAGTCCCGGAGCTCGGTGGACCAGACATTGGCCCTGCATCTTCACTTGCTCAAATGGATGAGCAGGGAGCATCCCTAAGGTTGAAGGCATAGTTGTTATCATTAGAAGAGGAGTTAACAAGGTCCAGGGTGAATTTTTCTAGCACTGGGCATTTTCCTCCACCCTCTTCCCCCTGCTTCATGTACTCCATCATCAGCACCAAGACATGAGATAGGGAAGGAAGAGAAGCAACTTCGCGTGGATGATGTCTTGCTGAAGTCATTCTTTTTCTTTTTAATTGGAGTACGGTTGATTTACAATGTTGTGTTAATTTCTGCTGTATAACAGTTATACATACATATGTAAAAATCTTTTTCATTTTCTTTTCTTCCCATTATGGTTTATCACAGGATATTAAACAAAGTTCAATATGGGCTATACAGTAGGACCTTGTTGTTTATCCATTTGCTGGAGTAATTCTTTTTTTTCCCAGAAGTACCTTTATTATTTATTTATTTTTTTGGAGGATGGTTGCCTTACGATGTTGTGTTGGTTTCTGCTGGGCAGCAATGAGAATCAGCCTTAATGTATACATATATCCCCTCCTTCTTGGTTGAGCATCCTGCCACCACGCCCCCGCCGCCAGCCTCCCACCCCTTTAAGTCATCACAGAGCACCAGGCTGAGCTCCCTGTGCTTATACAGCAGCTCCCCATTGGCTATCTGTTTTACACATGGTAATGTATATATATCACTATAAAAGAAGACACAAGCTGTCGGCGAAGCGTGATGTGTGTGTGTCTGTGAATTGTATTTGTCCATTGTCTCCCTCTTAATAATCTTGGATTGAGTGTGTGTGTACCCCATTATAATGGTACTTTTTAAAAATTTCAGAGCCTAAAGAGCTCATTTTCACTGAGCTGAGCATGCTTTCTGCGTTGATTGATTGAAATGTATTCAGTGTTCTTTTCTCTCTTGCTCTTTGCCGTGTTTCCAGACTTCTTGAGCATCTTTCCTGGAGGAAGGGCTCCCCATCCTTTTCTTGTCCTTCACTAGGTGTCACTTCCTCCCAGGTGATGGAAGGTCCCTGCCTTTCCCCTTAGTGTCTCTGCTCTGACGCGGCTCTCAAACAAAAGCTGTTTGTGGATGCCCTGCTGGTGGACGCTGTATTCTCTGCTCACTGGAGTGTGATTTCCAGGGTGTGTTACTAAAACAATTCTGGGTCTGGAAGGACTAAGACCACGTGGACCTTGTTTGGTTCCTTCTGGGAAGTTGATTGGAGATTCAGACATAACTAAGTTTGGCGTCCTCAGAGGAGCAGAAATCCATGCTTGTCAGCTTTTTAGAAGATTTGTTTGACTGTGCGTACACACTTTTCGTACCCCAGGGACAGATATTTTTGCATGTTAGACTTTACACTATAAAAGCTGCCTTACAGCTTGCTTGTAACTTCGCCTAATTTTTGGGTAATTGATTATTTTCATTGTTGCTGAAAGAGTTGAACCATTTTTTTTTTCTTTGCAGTAAATCACGTGAGGAATGTCTTTGGTTAGTAAAACGACTTAAGCTGCAGATTTTTTTAAAAAATTGTTTTCTTGTGATGAGAACTTCTTTTATTGTTTTATGGCTGTGCTGGGTCTTTGTTGCTGCCAGGGTTTTTCTCTAGTTGAAGTGAGGGGGCTGCTCCCTAGTTGTGATGTGTGGGCTCCTCATTGCGGTTGCTTCTCTTGTTGTGGAGCACAGGCCCTAGGCTCTCTGGTTTCAATAGTTGCTGCTTCTGGGCTCAAAAGTTGTAGCGCACGTCTCAGTTGCTCCACGGCACGTGGTATCCTCACGGCCCAGGAATGGAACCCGTGTCTCCTGCATTGGCAGGCAGATTCTTTACCACTGTGAGCTGCAGAATCTTAAGGAAGCCCGCGATAGGATGCACTAAGTCTCTCCTTCTAGGTGTGGGTGGTCAGTGAGTATCGCTGATTAACTGCAGGCAGCATCGCTCTTGTCACTTACAAGGCTAACGATATTTGGGGGACCTTGGGCTTTGTCAGGTGGCTACTTAGCTCTTTTGCTCTTTCATTTTTACCTTGAGGAACTTGTAGATCCTGTTAAATGAGAATTTGCTCTGCTGTTCCATAAACTTTTATGTTTTTAAATAACCTGTAACTACTGTAATTCACTGTTTTAATTGCTGCTTTGGAGGAAATCTCATAAAATCTGGAAAACTGGTTATCATCAGTATACTTTTGAACTTCAAGTTCTTATGCTAGGATAATTAGTTCATTATCCACCTCCTGTTTTTGACCAGAAAACAAAAGTCATTAATCACTATAGGTACAAATGACCTTTTTATTTCCCCCCTCAATATAAAATTCTGAAGAGCATAATTATTTGCCAGAGTGAGGAGATTCTTCTTTACATGTGATCATTAGAATGGCTTTCAGAACAAAGGTTCCTAATTTGCTGATAGAATTGACATCTATATAATTAGTTTAGACATCACCTCTGTGCTATGACTAGACTAATGCCTTCTAGCTATTGTAGCTAAGGATTAAAAGGACTTTCCTTTCACTCTGACCAAGAATGCACTGATTCATATGTCTTCTGTTACTTTGGCATCTTCCCACCAGGATGAAGAGGGATGGTGGTTGTTCAATATTGTACTCTTCAAATATTGGGACAAAGCAGTGTTTGCTTTCATGATTTCTTCTCAAATGGTCTTTCTCCCCCCAGTGACTGAATAACAAATAATCTCACACATTTTCATGTATTTGGATATTTTTGGTCATTTTTTCTGATAACTTCATTGCAGGAGTGTAACTTAAGAATCAGCAGAGACCTCCTTGATGGTCCAGTGGTTCAGACTCTGCCTTCCACTGTAGGGTCACAGGTCCAATCCCTGGTCAGGGAACTAAGACCCCACCTGCCAAAAACTTTTTAAACATAAATAAAACTTGTAAAAAATCATATTTAAAAAAAAATCAGCATACCTGGCTTCATTTGAATATCCTCTACCATCCCTTAAGCTTCTCTAGTAAAGAAATTTTATTTATTTTTTAAATATAAATTTATTTATTTTAATTGGAGGTTAATTACTTTACAATATTGTATTGGTTTTGCCATACATCAACATGAATCTGCCACGGGTGTACACATGTTCCCCAACCCGAACCCCCTTCCCTCCTCCCTCTCCGTACCATCCCTCTGGGTCGTCCAGTGCACCATTCCCAAGCATCCTGTATCCTGAATCGAACTTGGACTGGCGATTCGTTTCATATATGATGTTATACATGTTTCAATGCCATTCTCCCAAATCATCCCCCCCACCACAGAGTCCAAAAGACTGTTCTATACAACTCTGTCTTTTTTGCTGTCTCGCATACAGGGTTATCGTTACCATCTTTCTAAATTCCATATATATGCGTTAGTATACTGTATTGGTGTTTTTCTTTCTGGCTTGCTTCACTCTGTATAATAGGCTCCAGTTTCATCCACCTCATTAGAACTGATTCAAATGTATTCTTTTTAATGGCTGAGTAATACTCCGTTGTGTATATGTACCACAGCTTTCTTATCCATTCATCTGCTGATGGACATCTAGGTTGCGTCCATGTCCTGGCTATTATAAACAGTGCAGCGATGAACATTGGGGTACACGTGTCTCTTTCCCTTCTGGTTTCCTCAGTGTGTATGCCCAGCAGTGGGATTGCTGGGTCATAAGGCAGTTGTATTTCCAGTTTTTTAAGGCATCTCCACACGGTTCTCCATAGTGGCTGTACTAGTTTGCATTCCCACCAACAGTGTAAGAGGGTTCCCTTTTCTCCACACCCTCTCCAGCATTTATTACTTGTAGACTTTTGGATTGCAGCCATTCTGACTGGTGTGAAATGGTACCTCATAGTGGTTTTGATTTGCATTTCTCTGATAATGAGTGATGTTGAGCATCTTTTCATGTGTTTGTTAGCCATCTGTATGTCTTCTTTGGAGAAATGTCTATTTAGTTCTTTGGCCCATTTTTTGATTGGGTCGTTTATTTTTCTGGAATTGAGCTGTAGGAGTTGCTTGTATATTTTTGAGATTAGTTGTTTGTCAGTTGCTTCATTTGCTATTATTTTCTCCCATTCTGAAGGCTGTCTTTTCACCTTGCTTATAGTTTCCTTTGATGTGCAGAAGCTTTTAAGTTTAATTAGGTCCCATTTGTTTATTTTTGCTTTTATTTCCAATATTCTGGGAGGTGGGTCATAGAGGATCCTGCTGTGATGTATGTTGGAGAGTGTTTTGCCTATGTTCTCCTCTAGGAGTTTTACAGTTTCTGGTCTTACGTTTAGATCTTCAATCCATTTTGAATTTTATACAACAGCAGAAGTGTCTAAAAAATTACCCCGGGCATTTCTATTTGTTATGACAACAGACACAAATCTCCCATTTTTAGTATAAATGTGTCAGGTTTGGGAAGCAGTGCTGTTTGATTTATTTTGCTTTACCTTATTTCCTGTGGGATCTTTGGGCTTTGTCTGGCCAGGGGTGTCCCTGGAAATGGGCCTAAGACAGTAGTGTTTCACCCCTCGCATCGCAGGGTGTGTGCCCGCCTCTGGGTCGTGTCCTGGTCTCGGCCTCACTGTTGGCTCCCATTGAGTCCTCACTCTGAGGCTCCCTCTTCTTGCACTTGGGGTAGCCGACAGCCCATCAGTGGTTCCCCATAAAGGTGGCAACGGCTCAGCCCCTAACTTGGGGCTTCAAGGAGGCATGTGGGGCAGGGACCCCTGGTTTTCAAGCCTTGGCCCTTGTGCTTCGCCTTTGCAGGAATCACCAAAGCCGAAAGCAGTATGGATGATGCTGCAGAAAGAGCCAGAAGGGGGAGTTTGGTGGGTAGACTTCCCGCCCATGCTGACAAGAGAAACTCCGTGTGATTCAGCCGTTTCCGGCTCCCGGCGGCCGCTGATGCCTGGTCTCGTCCGCCCCTTTTGTAGCTGAAGGGGACCCTGTTTTCAGCGCCAACCAGATGGTTCTAAAGACCAATGTGTGACCCCACCTCCCCGGCCCTTCCGTGGGCTGCGCACAGGCGAGCGCCCGTCCTTATGTTTTGCGCAGTCCCTGCTGCACCCAGAGCCTGTTGCCCTTCGCAGTTTTGTTTCTTTGCCTCAGGGGCTACAAGATGCTCTTGCTTGAAAACCCCCAGATCAGCTGTGCCCCGGCTGGGCTGCTCTGCCATCGCTGCTGCCTGGTATCCTACAGTGACCCTCAGGCCAGAAGGACAGTGAGTGACACCTCGTCACGTGACCACTCTGAGGGACCATGAAGTTGCTGCCACGTAACAAGGTTCTGTGGACAAGGGGGTTTGGTGCTCTTTTCCCCGGTTGTCATCGTCCTCCCCTGTGCTGATTTCCCGGGAGTGATCTAAGTGGGGAAACAGATGCTGATTGGAAACTGATTGCAGCCCCCAGTTTCTGTGCTTTCTCCATCAAAAATGCCTTTCGTTTTGTGCTTCCCTGGTGGCTCAGGTGGTAAAGAATTCGCCTGCCCTGCAGGAGACCCAGGTTCTATCCCTGGGTTGGGAAAATCCCCTGGAGAAGGAAGTGGCTACCCACTCCAGTATTCTTGCCTGGTGAATCCCATGGACAGAGGAGCCTGCTGGGCTACAGTTTGTGGGATTGCAAAGAGTCGGACACGACTGAGCAACTAACACTTTCACTTTTCCCATTTCATCTGCCCCCAATGTCAGTAGCCCACTGGGCTGGCAGAGGAGTCCTAATTTGGATCAGATTGATTGTTATGATCTTGTTCTACATGATTGGGTGCAGCCAAGGACATATGTATTGGACTTGTGATTTTCACATCACCACTGACTTAAAAGTTTTCTGGGGGACTTCCCTGGTGGTCCAGTGGTTAAGACTTTACCTTCCAGTGCTGGGTGTGCAGATTCAATCCCTGGTCAGGGAACTAAGATCCCACATGCCTCATGGCCAAAAAAGAAAAAAAGAAGACATAAAACAGAAGCAATGTTGTAACAAATTCAATAAAGACTTTAAAATGGTCCACATTAAGAAAAAAAAACCTTAAAAAAGAATGTTTTCTGAACCAAAATAGGGGCCCCCAGACCAGCAGCATCACTGACTTTTGGGAACTTGCTGAAAAGGCAGATTCCTGGGCCCCACCCCAAAGTACTGAATCAGAAACTCTAGGGTATGCCCCCAAATCTGTATTTTAACAAGCCTTCCTGGAATTCTGATGTACTTGAGGCTTTGAGGCTCACTGATTTGTTTGTTTGTTTTCAAATTTTTATTGGATTGTAGTTGATTTACAATGTGTTAGTTTCGGGTGTACAGCAAAGTGATTCAGTTACACGTATACATATATGCGTTGTTTCAGATTCCTTTCTCATAGAGGTCATTACTCAAGGTAATCTTGAGTAAGGTTCCCTGTGCTGTACCGTGGGTCCTTGTCGGTTGCCTGTCTTATATGTAGTTGTGTGTATGTGTGTGTTCTCATCCCAAGTTCCTGATTTATCTCCCCTTTCCTCTTTGGTGATCATAAGCTTGTTTTCGATATCTGTGTTTCTGTTTTGTAAATAAATTCATTTCTTTCTTTCTTTTTTAAATTAGGTAGCAGAGGCCAAATGCTTTAGCATAGACCTCGGTGCAGAGAGTGGAATATTCTATATTCTTGCTGTCCAGCATGGCAGCTGCAAGTGACTGTCAAGGTGTCTAAATGTGGCTACTGTGACCAGGGAACTGAATTACTAATTGTATTTCATGTCAGCTAATCGCAACTTAAATTTATTACTTACTATTTTTCTTTCTTTTTTAGTGTGCACGCGTGCTAAGTTGCTTCAGTCTTTCCGACTCTTTGCAGCCCCGTGGACCGTAGCCCACCAGGCTCCTCTGTGATACCCTCATCCCGTTCCCTCACTTCCCACCCCACCACCTCCAGACCTCTGGTGACAACATAGCTGATCTCTTTTTCAATACATTTTTTTGATGTTTTGTTCTGTTTGGGTTTTTTTTTTTAATATTAATAGATTTCACTATAAATGAGATCATACAGTATTGGTCTCTGTGTGACTTTCTTCACTTAGCATGACTCCCTCGAGGTCCATCTGTGTTGTTGCAAATGACAGGATTTCCTTCTTTTTTTATGGCCAAATTGTATTTGTGTGTGTGTGTGAGAGAGAGAGAGAGAGAGAGAGTGTATGTATCACATTTTCTTTATTCATCTGTCAGCAGACACCTAGGCTGTTTCCATATCTTGGCTGTTGTGAACAATGCTGCTGTGACCTTGAGGGTAATGACTGTGTTTCCTTCAATTAAATGCCTAGAAGTGGAACTGCTGGGTCATACGGTAGTTCTATTTGTAATTTCTTGAGGAACCGCCACACTTTTCCGTAGAGGCTGCACCATCTTACGTTCCCACTCTAGACTTAAGGAGGTGCGGGTAGCTAGTGACTGCATGCTCGCCCTCCCAGCCCCACAGCATCTCCTGCCATTTATTATTGTGTGAATAAACTCCTGAAAGCCTTCAAGAAAATAAGTTATTGATTGTGCAATGGTTAATTTTATCCTGGAAGAAAATTGCTCTTCGAGTGAAGCTCCAGTTGCTACAAGAGTAGTTGATTTAGGGTCTGATGTTGGAGAGAGGGTAAGCTGTTGGTGAGTGTAACGCTGGTTTTGTGAACATGTTTCGTCATCTGTGCTGGTGGCTATGCCTGTAGTACGTGTAACTTACCTGGACAGATACATGTCCTGTTAGGAGTCAGGCTGTCATTCAGAACTGAAGCTGGCCAGTGGGTTCTTAGAGTTGGAGCTGTCCGTCCAGTGCTTCCTGCCCTAGGGAGCTTTGTAAAGAGATGTTCATGGAAATCAGGCGAGACCCTTTTTGTCTTGCTCCCCCCTTGAGTGTCCCCAGGCACTTTTGGTTTCTAGTCTTAGAACCATCCAGAGGCTGGTGGCTTAAAAACCTCTGGAACAATTTTTAGTTCATTAGATTGAAGAGGATTTGAAGGAGAAGAGGGTCTTCCTGAGCTTGTTAGCTTGAATAATTAGAAATGCCAGAAGATGCTCCGAGATCAGTCTCTGGGCAGAGTTCCTGGGATGACATGACCCCATCTTTGTCTCCTTTTCCAAAACACAGCAGAAGCTCTGGGCCGAGAGTACCCCCAGCATTCTCTGTTCCTGCAACCAGAGCTAATCGTGGCATGCAGGAGCCTGGGCACCCCTGTGAGTTTCTCTAGCAACTGAAGCCTCAGAATTGAGGCAGCCAACGATATTAGTTAGACAGCAAACGATACTAAATTCTCTGTCACAGGCAAAGTTCTACATGACTGAGTTTCCTAATTGAGGGCCCCATTTCTTGCATTATTTAAATCCATATCATTGATTTTTGCAATCACCTCTTCTCAGAATCACAGAATACTAAAGCTGGGTGGAAGGGAATGGAAAAATGGTCATAATCCAGCCTTCTTAATTTAAACTGAAGGAAATGGAGGCTCAAGAGATGTTATGAGTTAAGGACACACAGCGAGTTCAGAGCTGGTCAGGAAAGTGCAGAGCTAGCCCAAGACGAGTGAGCCAGGCGTCCTGGGTTCTCGCATCACAGCCTCTCAGTTTCTTCTGTGGACTCGGCTCCTTGTCTGCCGACTCGGTGTGTACCACTGGTGGGGGTGGAGAGGGGTCAGAAACTGGACAGATGGATGAAGAAGGGACATTTCAGATGCATAATAAGAAATGTATTGATGCTCACTGCTTAGTTATATTTTAAAATGCTGCTGCTTGCTGGTGTGTCATGTAGCTGTTTTGAAAATTCCAAAAGAATATTCTGACCTGTGACATGTTGCTCCTCCCTTTTCATAATAGATTTTCGTAAATTGTTCATGGATCTATGTATATGATTTAGCCACTGCACAACTGTTACTCATGTTGTTAACTGGTTATTAGTTTTTTTTATGGACAGTTTTGTTGGGATAAGTTTGCTTTCCAGCCACCAGACCTGTCTCTGGTGATTGACTCTGATAACCCACCTTTTTGTAACTTTTTAATTTTTTAAATTAAAAAAATTTTTTTCTCTCTCTTAAAGTATTTATTGATCTGCCTAGGATCTTCGTTGCATCATGTGAGATCTTTTTTGGCTGCAGCTCATGGACTCTCTAGTTGCAGCACGTGGATGGCATGTGAGATCTTAGTTCCCTGTCCAGGGATCAAACCTGCATCCCCTGCATTGCAAGGCAGATTCTTAACCATTGGACCACCAGAGAGATCCCGTGACTTACTTTCTTTAAATAGTCTGCCTCTCTTACTTTATCCCAAAAGTATTGAAATGTTCAGTGCTATAAGTTTTTGCTTCTGTGCACAAAATAAGCATTCTCTAAATGCTAGTTGAAAGCGTGAACGTCATCCCATCCAGACAGATCTGAAGGTTAATTTCCTTTGCTTTTAACTACGGTGGGGGTGGTGAGGGGGAGGATTCTGTAGTTTAGGAAGAACATTAGCTGTAATATTTTTTTCCCCCTTCTCGTTTGAATGGAGTCTTTAGTAAACGATTCACATGCGCACCAAAAATCTGGGAGAGGCTGGGTAAATTGAATGTGGGGTTATTGTTTGTGTCCACAGAACAAAGCCTTAAATCACATTTAGCATAACGTGTGGTTTTAAATTGGACTGATTTAGCAAGGAGAGTGAAATAATCTCTCATCCTGTCAAAAAAGGCGATACCTTCAGACCAGCATTTAATTGCATTGGCAAAGTAACTTCGGGAAAGCGGCAGTAATTCTGGCTGCATTATTCTTGGTTTGTGGTTAAATTGAGATCATCATTTTCTCCTGGTTGCCCTAACTTTCTTTATTGCTCTTCAAGCTAATCAGATGAATGTGGGGAGAGAAGCTTAGTGGTAGCTGGAGGGTGAACAGGGAAAGAGTGAGGTCTGAGCAGGGCTGTAGTCCTCTGTCGATTTGCTCTTGACACACTCCAGGGTCCAGGTAGAGAGAACCCATGAACACCTCTAAATCCAGCAGGCACAGTCTGATGAATTTCCTTGTGGTCGTTTATGCAAAGTGAATGCGATCCATTCCTGAAAAACTGTGTTATGGAGGGCACACCTAAACATGTGCTTTTGTAGCCAGATCCTACAGGTAGGGCTTGTCTGCATTCCTCTTGGTACTGGGGAGTGAGGTGCTGGAGGAATTTCTAGTTGCCTCAGTGATCCCATTAAAGCCTACCTTTTTATCTCCATCCCCACAACCAGCCTCTTCAGTCAACTCATCCACGCCTTGCTCATTTTCCATCTGGACCACTACCTCTTCCCAGCTGTCTTTTTTCAGACTAATTCCTCTTCTCCACAATCCTTTCCTCTATCTAGCAAACGTGTGTCTCTGAACTTGTACTAAGCCTCTAAAAGTAATCAAGTCATTGATACCTTAGACATTTTATAAAGCTGAAAATGATGACTCAGCTGTAATGAGTGCTGTGCCTGCCACCTTCCTTCTGTTCCCCTGGGAGTTATCCACTGGGGTTCTTGGTATGGCTGTCTTCTTATATATCTCAGGTGTCTGGGGACTTCCCTGGCGGTCTAGTGGCTAAGACTCCACAGTCCCAATGCAGGTTTCCCAGGTTTGATCCCTGGTGGAGGGACTAGATCCCACGAGCTACAACTAAAGATCCTGCATGTTGCAACTAAGACCTAATGCAGACAAATAAATGAGGAAATCAAACAAACAAAAAACCTGAGGTGTCTGTCTGGAATGTTACACACACCTGGGCCTTGGCTTTCAGCAACGTTGTCCCCAGGTTTCTCCAGTTTTCTGGGGCACCCCTGGAGAAGGATGTTGAGATGGGAAGAAAATGTACTAACGTAAGACCTAACAGTTTCTTCTGTGGTACCCAAGACCCTTGTCCATAGTTTCAGTTACCTGAATATTTTGGTATTAAGAGCTTACATGAACCATGAATGAGCTGGTGGCCAGTAACATGTTTGTGGAGAGACTGAATCAGCAGATGGGATACATGAAGTGCAATATATTGAAGTGAGACTTAGTATTTTCGAGGTAAAGATGCCTTTGGCTTTTAAATTTGTATTTGCAAGTATATACTGTAGGGAAGGGGAATGCTTTCAGCTCCCCAGTCGCTTTCTTTAACCTTTGATATGCACACTCACGTCCCCTTCTTGCTACGGAACTGGTTTTTCATATGCCCGAATAATAACAATGTGGTGATCAGTTGCTAATCTGATACAAGGGGGCGGGCGGGTGTGTGTGTGTGTGGATTGAGATGCAAAGGCAAAAATCAGAAACCTGGTAGGTTGACTGTTTTATCACTTAAGATTGAATTTAAACGTCATCGTGATTTAGTCAAGTGTTAAGAGAACAGCTCTTCAGATAGCAGATTATTTAAACAACTTGATGATACACAACTCGGGAAGGGATTTTGGAGTTTGCTGCCTTTCTTTTGGACATGTGAGGGAAGTAGAAGGAAGAAAACAACTGGACTCAGTAGACGTTACATGATTTTAAAAAATACAATTTTATATCTAGGAGAGTAAATCCTAAGAGTTCTCATCACAAGGAAAAACATTTCTTTTGTATTTTTATGAGATGATAGATGTTCACTAACTTTATTGTGATAATCACTATGTAAGTCAAACACTTAGGGTTTACACCTGAAACTTACATAGAGCTGTATGTTGATTATATCTCAATAAAACTGGTGGGAAAAAATTAAAAAAAAAGAAAGAAGTATGGAACGTTCTGTAATGTTTGCTTAGAGACTGTTCATGGCACAGATTTTCTCTTCTGCCCTTTGAGGAAACATTTCCATGTGAAGCCGGTGGTGAGCTACTACCTAAGAAACTCCCTACAGAAATTACGTAAGAGAGATATATATGTGAATAAGGTGATTGCGCTGGAGTTTCATCTTTCTCTCATTTGAAAGGAAAGCAGAATGTATCGCTGGCATTCGCTGCCAGGGGCGAGGTTCCTGCATTCACACTCAGCGTTTCTGTTTCCACAGCTGTGCCACCAAACATAGCAGAACTGAAGAATCTGGAAGTGCTTAACTTTTTTAATAACCAGATTGAGGAGCTGCCCACGCAGATCAGCAGTCTGCAGAAACTCAAACACCTGAACCTGGGGTGAGTCTCCTGGAGGGAGAGGGGAACAAGAGGAGGAGGAGCTGGAAGCCGGGATGCCGGCGGGAGCAAGGGAGGGGTTTGCCATTTACAGGAGCAGCAGATCTCTAATTTTTTCCCTATGTTTTAGGTTTTTAAAAAAGTTTTATTGTTTTAATACATCCTTTCAATGGCCTACATTAGCGCAGATCTATCTGTGTGCTAATTGAGAAGCTAATTGTTGGTGTAATAAGGGAGTTTATTTTTACTGTATTTTGTTTCCAATAAAATTTTATTTCCATTATGTTGCCCAAGAAGGAACCTATTTGCATAGCTAGCTTGAACTGTACAGGCCAGTTGTAATATGGTTGATTTTTTTCTCTCCATATTGAGTAGAAATAGTGTCTAAAGCACCTTCCTTCTATGGAGGGAAGGATATGTTTTCTAACACTACTTCATTGATTCTTAACAGTTTTTCCTTTTTATATTTGAGAAGTTATCAATCCTGTATCTGTCTTTATACAAAGGTGAAGAGAGGAGTTTTGATTCAGCTGAGGTTACAGAACCAGGTGCAGTGAATTAATAGTAATACCTTGTGTTCTTATGTTGCTTTACAGTTTTCAGAGTCCTCATACCAGTGTTTGACCCTCTTAACAATTGGGACTGGGGAAGGGCAGGCATTACGGATTTCATTGTGTGGAAGGAAGCCAAGCCTTTTTCAAGAGGTTAAGTAGCTTGCTCCTGATTGGTCCTCAGGTTAGTGGCTGAGCAGACAGAGAACCCCACTGTCCATCAGACACTATATGCGCCCCCCAAAACTTGGACTTCCGAATTCCAGCTTCATTGTTGAGCTATTAAAGGATACTGCCTGCTCCAAGCCTCATCCTCCATGTAAAGTAATATATCATTAAATTTTAGTCATAAACACGGTGATTGAGTTAGTGATTTACATGGAGTGGCTATAGGAGCTGGCCAGGTATTTGTCAATTTACTAGGAAGCCATTGTGAAAAACAAAAATCATTCATGGGTTGATTTTTAGTTCATGTTTTTCCACTGGGAGTCTAGTTAGACGCTCTTCATTTGCTATTCACTCTGGTTGAGAGACAGTCTTTGTAAGAACTGTGAGCATTCTTTTCTCATAATGTATGAGAGGAAGTAGGGTTTAGAAGAGGGGGAAAGTCACCTGATATCAGACAGCTTTCTCTGACATATATGGAGACTGTACCCATCTGGCAAACCAGAAAAGAAAAGCTCCTCTGTTTATATCTCTGTTTTGAAAGATTAAGTCCTAATATTTCATTTGCATTTAAGAAGGAAGCTAAAACAAGACATATGTAATGGGTTGGCCCAAATGAACTTTTTCGCCAACCCAATACTAGACATGTATTCTTACTAGTAAATTCTTCATTGTTTACTGAGTGAGTTGATATATATAAGGTACAAGAGAACCACCTAGGTCCGAGATGATGGACAAGTTGACTTTCGTTAGACCTCAGGCCTCAGTAAGCGCTCATTTTAACACATTGTATAAATGACACACCCATAGGTGCCATGGTAGTTCCTAGGTGGACCATAAAAGGTCAAAAAGTGGGTGGGCCCAATTTCTGGAAATCCATGCCCCTTACCCAAAATAGTTGGGATAATCCTCCCATTCATTGGTGTATGAAATTACCCACCCCAATAAAAACTGATAACCCCATACCCTGGTGCCTCTTGACTTCTGAGATGGATGGCCACACTCTTGTCTATGGAGTGTATGTCTGTCTGAATAAACATTCTTTCACCTAAAAAATGGTGCTAGGAATAGTACCTGGCACATTCCTCATCATCATTGTTTTATTTATAGATTCATTTATCTTGGGACTATGTAAGTGCCTTTTCTACATGAGAGCCTTGCTCGTTTGAAGATCAGTGATGAATGTCGCAGCCTTAAGGATGGGGGCAGAGCAGCTGTCAGTGGGCAGGGAAATGTGCAGCTGGATTGCTGACCAGTGGGAGGTGGTCAGGTGACAGTGGGGAAAGGGGCCAGGAGCATGTTAGCATATAGGTGAGATTCGTGGAAGGATTCCTACAAGGGGTAGCATTAGAGCTGAGACTCCGATACTGAGAAGACTGACAGGTAGGTGGACGACATCTTTGATTGTGAGAAGGACTTATTTAAAAGCTCAGTATGTACATGCCGTGGAATATTACTCAGCCATAAAAAGGAACAAATGTGAATCAGTTGTGCTGAGGTGGATGAACCTAGAGCCTGTTTGTTATAAGTCAGAAAGAGAAAAATATGTATTAACATATATATGGAATCTAGAAAAATGGTACGGATGAACCTATTTGCAGAGCAAGAATAGAGATACCAACATAGAAAATGGACTTTTGGACCCAACAGGGGAAGGAGAGGGCGGGACGAATCGAGAAAGTACCTTTGACATATAAACACTACCACATGTGAAACAGGTAGCTAGTGGGAAGCTGCTGTATAACACAGGGAGCTCAGCCCCATGCCCTGTGATGATCCAGAGGGGTGGAATGGGGCTTGGGGTGGACGGAGGCTCAAGAGGGAGGGGATATGTAAATAGTTATGACTAGTTTGTGTTGATGTATGGCAGAAACCAGCACAACATTGTAAGGCAATTATCCTCCAATTAAAATCAACTGAGAAAAGATAAAACGCTCAGAGCACCACCTGTTCCAGGCGTTGCAAGTTTCGTGGTGTCCTGAGTGTAAAGTGTAAGGCGGGAGGAGGTGAGGCAGGAGATGAGGCCAGGCAGAGAAGCACGGAGTCTGCTGTGCATTCGATGAGTGTTTCTGGAGCTCTCTGTTCAGGTGCTGGCCGTCCGGCCCTCAGGGAGCCTATATCACAGTTGGGGAAACAGCCTGTAAATAAGTAAATGTCCATTGCGGCAGGGAGTTGAGTGCTAATGGAGGTCCTTGTGTCAGATAAAGGAGCTCTGGTCTTAACCTGCTGACCATTGGGGAGTTGTCACCGGGAAGTGGCGGGTAAGATGATGCTCATATGAAAGATCACGTGGAGGAGAAGTTGGATGAAACCCACCAGGTTAGCGTTCCTGGTGAACCAGGGTAGGAACAGTGAAGGTGGGGAGGGATTTTATATGAAAAGCAGATACAAGTAGTAAAATTCATGAGGCGGTACGGATGGGACAGTGGAGCTGAAATAGATGTATAGAGACAGCTTTGGGGAGGAGGGAAGGGGCCTAGGTTTTGTCCGGTTGAGTTCAAGGTGCTTCAGGACAGAGTTGTAAACTTTCCTTTTTAATCGAACACTTTTGAATTGCCTCTTTGTCGACTTTGGAGCTGTTTGCATTTTTGGCTCTTGCTGATTTATTGATTGTATAACACTCTCTGGATTTAATTACCTAGCTGTATGGATGGGGTTGTCAGAGTTTGAACCCAATTCCTAGTTCTCTGGGAGAGGGATTAAGATAGGTTTCTGTAAATGGTACTTTTTTCCTCAGATGGCATGAAGAATTTTATCTGTGCAGCCCTGGTTAAGGCAAGGCATGGAGGAGGACTCAGAATAAACAGACAATTAAAAAAAAAAAAATACAGCAGAGCAGGTAGGCCACATGTAATCCAAGCTTCATGTTCAGCCGGATGTTGATTTTGAAGTTTTATATCCAATTTTCTATTTATTCTGATGATCCCCAAACCAGAGAGGATTTTAGGCCATCTGAATAAACAGAAGGATGATGCTCTTCATTCTTCCATTGTGTCATTCATTGTGCAGAGTTATTTTTATTTTATTAAAAAAGTGTAAAGTCACATAGGTTACAAGGTGGTAATTATTTTGGGTATAACCTCATGGCCAAGAGCATCATGCCGACTATTCTGGGATAACTTGTTTTTTGCTATGTTGCTTGGCATGTGGGATCTTAGTTTCCTGACCAGAAATCGAGCCCCAGCCCCTTCTTTGGAAGCATGGAGTCTTAACCACTGGACCCCCAGGGAAGTCCCTGGAATAACTTTTGACCTTTTGACCTAGTTAGATGAAGGAGCTTATCTTACGAAGATTTAGAAGTTTTCACTGAGCACAGTGTTGAGTGCTCATGGTTTTGCTATTTGTTTTGTTTTGCTAAGTGTGTGAGCAGTTCACTGTGGAGGTGAGGAAAAAATCTGCCTTTCAGGCAAGAAGGTTTTATTGAATCAGGAATCACCCCAGGAGGACCTCTGGAGATCAGTGTTCCAAAAGAGAAGTGTTCAAATGGGCCTTCCTATAGCTTTTGAAAAGGAAAAAGGGGAAAAGTGCCAGACATCCTTTGACTCGGTTTTATCAAGTTCTCCATCATATGCGGGCATCTTCCCGTTTCCATATGCATTTGAAAACATTCACCTGCAAACAGAACTTAAACCATTGGGCATGGTTGAGTCATCAGGAGCTTTATCTTCTAACACCTGAATTGATTGGAGAGTAAGCAGATGGGGAAGCCATCATTGATGGTTCAGACTCCACAACGGTCTCCTTAGGCAAGCTCGTCTCTTTGAGGCTGACTCAGATTCTCTCTCCAGCTTCGTAAAAAGCAGTTGTAGTTACAGCCATCATTTCTTGAGAACCTACCTGGGAGCCCGAAGTTGCTTCAGGGGCTTCCCATGTCTTCTCTCTCCACTTTCTAGTGGTCCTGGGAAGGTATCGCTAGCCTCATCTTCAGTTCAGTTCAGTCGCTCAGTTGTGTCCGACTGTTTGTGACCCCATGGACTGCAGCACTCCAGGCCTCCCTGTCCATCACCAGCTCCTGGAGTTTACTCAAACTCATGTCCATTGAGTCATTGATGCCATCCAACCATCTTATCCTCTGTCGTCCCCTTCTCCTCCTGCCTTCAGTCTTTCCCAGCATCAGGGTCTTTTCCAATGAGTCAGCTCTTCACATCTGATGGCCACAGTGTTGGAGCTTCAGGTTCAGCATCAGTTACAGCATTCATCTTACAGTTGAGGAAATCGGGTCACAGAGAAGCTGAGTTACCCAAGGCTACCCGGTCAGCGAGTGCTGGAGCTAGACCTCCACCCTAGCTCTGTTCTATCCTCTCTGGGCATCCTTGGGTGCTGGAGCTCTTGGAGGATGCCCTGGAAAGAGGCAGCTCCCATGTGTAGATGGAGATGGATGTAGATGACCCCTGCAGGGGAAGGCAGCACATGCCACCCGTCAGTGCCAGGGAGCCAGGGAGTCACCCTTTGTGTGCTGTGTCCAGAGGTACAGGTCCTGTGGTAGCTGAGTCAACCCTGCTTTCAGACCTTCCCGAAGCATTGTTAGGGCTTTCTTTCCGCCCTCTGGATTAGCAGGCCCAGTGCTGTCCCAGCTGCCGACTGCAGGGGCCTCTGCTGTGTCCCTGACACCTTGGAAGAGAGAGGGGTGGAATTGGTTTCTTGCTAAGGGAATAAAAAGAACCTTCAGTTTAGTGGATTCTTGACATGCACAGGTGGACAGGCTCGGGCTTGCTGTAGACTGGAGAGTAGACAAGATCTGTCTTTTTGGTGAGACGCTTCTTCCCACTAAGAAAGTCTGAAAGTGGATTTCTTGCATCTTATGTTTCAAAAGTGTACTTCTGGGTTTGGAAAGAAAAACTTTTATTGGTCATTTTCAAAAATGGGTAACTCAGAGCAAGATTTAAGGAAGGAAGCACTTGCTGTATACTTCTGTGCCTTTCTCACTGTCTCTGATTTCTCCTTCAGTTTACTCAGCATCCTCACGTGGGGGTCCAGGAATCAGGGGTGCCTTGGCCTCCAGGAGTGCTGGGGGCTCTTACATACCTGTCATTCTCATCAGGAGAGTCAGAGGTCCTTGGTGCTGAACCTGTGTTAACCTGACACTCCATTGCCATGCTCCAGAGATCATTATAAAGTACAGTTCTGCCTGCATTTCAGTTTTGGAGACCCCGTGAAACACTTGACACAGATGTGCTTCACAAATTGTGAATTCACAGAAAATATCAGTTATTAGGGCTTCCCAGGTGGCACAGTAGGGAAAAAAACAAAAACAAAAACCCACCTGCCAGTGCAGGAGATGTAAGAGATGCAGATTCAATCCCTGGGTTGGGAAGATCCCCTGGAGAAGGAAATGGCAACCCACTCCAGTAATCCTCTCTGTAAAATCCCATAGACAGAGGAGCCTGCTGGGCTCCAGTCCATGGGATTGCAAAGAGTTGGGCACAACTGAGCACAGCACAGCAGTAGCAGCAGCAGTTCAGCAAATTGTACTGGAGGTTAACTTGCTAACTGTAAAGTTAACCTAAGACTTCATACCCATCAAGAGGTGGGCATTGCTTTTTTTCTAGTTTCTCTCTGCTCTCAGCTGTTTCCTGTGAGGCCTGGTTGGTGGGTTTGAATAGGATTGTGTGTCATGTGAGAAGGATTGGGGTCTAGAATTACGTTTGCTCTCACAGCACCGCGCCCCCCCCTTTCAGTATTTGTCAGTCTATATTATTAAAAATTTTTTTGAAATCATATTATAAGTGTATTCAAAGAGAATAACATTGAAAACATAAAGAGTCTTACAAGTGGAACATAATAGAAAAATGTTTTTCTTAGCTTTCCTTAGCTTTCATTGGAGGTGTGTGTGTGCATGTGTTTAAGGGCTTGCTTCCCTGGTGGCTCAGATGATCCACCTGTGATGCGAGAGACCCAGGTTCCATCTCCGGGTCGGCAAGATCCCCTGGAGAAGGGAATAGCAACCCACTCCAGTATTCTTGCTTGGAGAATCCCAGAGACAGAGGAACCTCAGCCATGGAGTCACAAAGAGTCGGACATGACTGAACAACTAACACTTTCGCTTTTTACGTATATATTAAAAAATTTTCAATTGTGATATAAAGTACGCATAACGTAAGTATACTGTATTTATGTTTCTGTGATTCAGAAGCATTACGTGTATTCCCATTGTTTTGCAGCCTATCTCTAGAAGTTTCTCATCTTGCCATACTAAAACTCTATACCCATTAAAAACTCCCCATTCCCCTCCTCCCTCCCCATCCCGGTCCCTGGCAAACTTGATTCTAATTGGAGATGGTACTGAACTACTATCAGTAGTTGCGAAACAAAACAAAAAAAAAGTGATTTTTTTTTTTTTTTTGTCTCCCATTGGGAGGAATAAGCAAAATCAAATAAAGCAGAAGTCTGAAAACTATGAGACTTCACATATATCTTCTGAGGTCTTATCATTGCTACACTTACAAAAAGTTTTTCTCTAGAAGGAAAGATATTTTGTGATGTGTTTATTTTCTGTGTAAAACAGTGTTGGAGCACCACCATTGGAGAAAGTGACAGCTAAGGCATTTTCAAATGTTTCATGGACTTGGAAATCACCTGGCTAGAATTACCAGACTGGTAAAAGTAACATAAAGTGAAAGGGATTACCGTTGGGTTTTCAGCTTTGAGCCCCTCACAGGTGACTCTGAGACTCGGCACACAGAGGTGATCTGAGTAGTCCATATACATACATGTTTTGTGTGTGACATTTTATATTTTTTACCCCCAACAACAGCATGAATAGACTAAACACTCTGCCTCGAGGATTTGGATCGCTTCCGGCTCTGGAGGTCCTTGATTTGACTTATAACAACTTGAATGAAAATTCTCTTCCTGGAAACTTCTTCTATCTGAGTAAGAAACTTTTACTCCTATAAATCTCCTTAAAATGGTCCTCTGCATTCTAAAAGGGAAATTTATTTGCCAGGTCCCAAACTCCAAGAGAAATTATTGGACATATATATATATTTTTTTACTTCACATTCCTTTGAATGTTCCCTCATAGCTCAGCAGTATGTATATTTGATAAATTGTGATCTAACACCATTGCACTCAAGTGGACTTGGTAATGTCATATTAATATTAACTTTATGATAGAAATTTTTGCCTAAATGAGATCATCTCACGTTTAGCTAGAGAGCTTGACTGTCTTTTTAAAGAACATGCAAAAAAATTTATATATATATGTATATGTATATGTATAGTATGTGACTTTCTCATGTGCTTTGTAGGCTTTTTGCCCAAAGATATCCCAATGAGTTACTTATAAAAATATACATTAATAAACTGCTAACAGAATTTTAAACATTTCTAGCCAGGATTCTTGTTATAAGACTTAAAAAAAGTATTCTTGTTGATATAATCTGTTTCGTCTATAGCATGTCATCAGACACTAAGAAATCACCAGTCATAGATGAACACACTTTATCCTCTTATATGTAAACACATTTCTTGCTGCAGATGCTTGTGAAAAATAGCAAAAAGTGATTTTCTGAGAACTCATAAAATATTTAGGAGAGAGTTGTTGTCTTTAGGTGAATGTTCTGTTTTTCCAAATAGTGACATAGCTGGCATCCAGAGATTCTGATTTTTCTGAGTTAGTCTCTATAAAGTTTCTTTTATTTTTTTTTAACCTTCCACATATACTTTATCAGGGCTTCCCTGGTAGCTCAGCTGGTAAAGTATCTGCCTGCAATGCAGGAGACCCCAGTCCGATTCCTGGGTCTGGAAGATCCCCCAGAGAAGGGTTAGGCTACCCACTCCAGTATTCTTGGGCTTCCCTGGTGGCTCAGACAGTAAAGGAAGATCCCCTGGAGGAGGACATGGCAACCCACTCCAGTTTTCTTGCCTGGAGAATCCCCATGGACAAAGGAGCCTGGTGGGCTATAGTCCGTGGGGTCGCAAAGAGTCAGACACAACTGAGAGACTAAGCACAGCATGTATTCTTTATCCCAGACTTTGTCAGGCCCATGAAACCAACTTTAACATGTTTTCTTGGACCATGGGAGAAATTGCTTTTCTTACGTCTATTAACATACAATTCTGTTGAATTTTAAGACATTAGAATGTAGTTGAATACATGTAAACAAATAAAACTACATCTAATTATACTCCCTCCTTTTGGTTAAGGATAAAATGATGCCTTAGGGTTATACCCTTCAGTGGTTTAGGGACTGATATCCTTGTATAATATTGTGAACAGATTTCTGCCTAAGTTAGGATTTTCTCTGTTTTTAAATTCCACTGCACTATTTTAACTCCTTCATCTTCATTTATTTTTGTGGTTAAGGCTATGGGAACAAGTAATAATTGTCTGATGATGGAAACAATGAACTATGATTCTGACCTCCATCACGAGAAAGCCTTTTGGTTCTTTATTTTTTGACCTAGTTATCTTTGCACAACCGAGCCCTTTTGCCCTGAGCGTTGATATAAATGACACAGTGGCTTTCTTGGTTTCACTCTGGATGCAAATTGAGCCATACAGGTGAATCAGAAGTAATTGAAGAAAAATAGCTATCCTTTCTGAAAGTGAATTGAAACTCTGTGCCGGAAGCTACCAGTGCCCACGAGTTGTTAATTATATCAGTCCTCTTGGATATAGATATTTTCCTGAACACACCAGCTACACAATAAGCCAGTAAATCTAAGTTTGACCTGCTGGTTATTATCGCGAGCCCTAGGTATGTCACAGGCTTTTCACCACGCCAGGGTTATTAATCAAAGCTGACTCCCACGTATTGATCAGACCTCAAATGGTTGGGTTCCATGCCACCCTGTTTATATATTGCTGTTTAATTTGCAGCCACCCTGCGTGCACTCTATCTAAGTGACAACGATTTTGAAATCCTGCCGCCAGATATCGGGAAACTCACAAAGTTGCAGATAGTAAGTAATTTATCTAAATTCTTAGAAAATCAATTCACTCCTACAGCCCTTGTAGGAGTGGAATCAAGGCAATTTGAGCCAGAGTACGGTTTGTTTTGCAGGAATAAAAGCCACTGCTCCCCGAGACCATTCGTTGCCTGTCTGCAGACTCTTGTAAATAAATTGGAAGGATTGAGCCTTCGAGGAAGAGAGGGCAAGGGCGAGGACGAAGGCCTCTGCCGAGCGCCTCTTTATGTGAAAATTGTTTTGACACCCCCTTGTTTCTCTTCTATTTAGCTCAGCCTTAGGGATAACGACCTGATCTCGCTGCCTAAGGAAATCGGGGAGCTTACTCAGCTTAAGGAGCTCCACATTCAAGGGAACCGCCTGACCGTTCTGCCCCCAGAACTAGGTAAGGTGGCTGATGAATGAGCTGAGTTCTGGCTTTAATTATTAATAATGATCCCAGTGCAGAAACTCTGAAAACCCCTCTCTCCTCTTCTTGGCGAGAACCCTCCACCCGGGCACCCAGTTCTCATCCTTTCTAGTAGCATTTGTCATTGACCGGAGTTGAGCTGCTCTGGGTTTGACCTGCCCTGAGGCTCCATTGAGCACCTGCAACTCCGAGCATCTCGACACTGCTGATGGCAGGTGACCAGGCCTGGCTGCCTGCCTGGAGCCGTGGGAAGAGCCTGGCATGAGGAGTAATGGTCTTACCCGGGGCTCCTCCTTTACCATTGGTGATGATGGCTTTTTTGAAAGGAACCTATCACTCATTTTTTTGATCATTTAGTTTTCTATCTTAATCCCTTGAAAACTTTTTATCAAATAGTTACAGTATTTATGACAGTTGCTTAAAACCACTACATTTCCAAACATGAATTTGGTTCTCTCCTGCTGCCATCTTCAGTGGGAACGGTTACATGTGTTCTCATTGGGAATTCCTCGGTCCTCTTGCCGCGGCCCCTGCGTCTTAATAGGCTGCTGGTCATTCAGATGGCCCTAGGTGACCTTACGACCTTCCTTGGAAATAACGTCCGCACAGGTTCCTCTGTTATTGAGGTTATGTTGCTCTTCTAGAAAAGTTTCATGAGTTCTCCTGTCTTGCTTGTGGAGACTCTGGATGTCCTCTCATTTCTTCAATACGTTGAACTGTATTGTTTCTCAAACTATGACTGTTTGCTTTTTGGCTCCAAAATAGCACGATTTTATTTACTTGTTTATTTATTGCATTTTATTGAAATATAATTGGTTCACAATGTTGTGTTAATTTCTCCTGTACAGAAAGTGATTCAGTTATGCATATATATATTCTTTTTCATATTCATTTCCGTTATGGTTTATCACAGGGTATTGAGTATAGTCCCCTCTGCTATACAGTAGGACCTTGTTTATCCATCCTATATATAATAGTTTGCATCTGCTAACCCCAAACTCCCACTCCATACCTCTCCTGCCTGCCTCTCTTGGCAACCACAATTATGTTCTCTATGTCTGCAGAATAACACAACTTTAAAAAACACACTTGACCCAGCAATTCTTTGAGGAAGTGTCTCAAATGAGTGGTAGTTATGAGGCCAGTTGTTATTAATGAGAATGTGAGCACCATGAGAAACAGGGTATATATGTGTTCCCTGCTCTGTCCCCAGTGCCTCCCACATGCTGGTAACAAGGTAACTTCTCGAGAGATAAGTACTGAATGAGGTAATGATACGAAGACCTCAGATAGCAAGGTATTGGTTGGGAAGGCTGCAAGCGGGCTGAGTCCGGCTTTTGTCCAGAGCTGTGCTGTCCAGGAGAAGCTGTGAGCCACACTTCAGATGTTCGTGTGACTCCTTTATTGGAAGATGCAGATACAGAACGTTACCATGGGCAGAAAGCTCCACCGGGCAGCGTTAGTCTAAAGGAAAAGCCTTCCCTTGGTTCCACTGAACAAATACACAGTTTCACCCCAGCTTCCCCATCTTCTGCAGCTCCTTTGTTGCTGTACAGGGTCTTGAGGAATTTGTACTGATTTCATTTATTTTATTTCTGGCTGTGCTGGGTCTTCATTGCTGCATGCATTGCTGCTGGCTCTAGTTGTGGTGAGCGGGGGCTACTCCAGTTGCAGGACTTGGGCTTCTCATAGAGGTCGCTTGTCTTGTTGCGGAGCACGGGCTCTGGCGCTTGAGCTCAGTAGCTGTGGCACAGGCTTAGTTGCTCCTCAGCACGTGCGATCTTCCCAGACCAGGGATCGAACCTGTGTCCCCTGCATGGCAGGCGGATTCTTAACCACTGGACCACCAGGGAAGTCCAATTTGTACTGATTTTAAGGGCTGTGGAGTAACTTGGCACTGCCTCTTTGCTGGATTTTGAGTTGCCAGGGCCTGCTTAAGGAGCAGGCTCCAAAATCAAGAGATGTTAACAGGATTTTTAAAGCAAAAAATCTTCTTGCCAAAAGGAAGATTCTGGACAGGTATTTGCCAACCATAGATATTGGCGTTAGGGATTCACGGGGAGCTTTTGCAGCATACAAATACCTGCTCCCTCCCCAAAGTACTGATCCAAATCTCCACCTGTGAGACTAACTCTTGTATAATTTGGTAAAATTCACTTAGTGCTTCTAAAGTCTGTCCTTGATTAGTGTGACAAGGAGAAATGAAAAAAAAAAAAGGTTTTATTTCATTTTTTAAGCACTGAGGCAATATAGGGTATTGGATTAATCAGTGATTTCTATCAGCTAAAAATTTGGTAGAAAAATACCTAGTTAAATCCACACATACCTGCCTACCTGTATATTTTAAAATGTCACATGATCTTCCTATTTAAATACTGCACATAGTCACATTTGCCTAACATTTCTGTTATTCTCCCCAATACCAAATAATACATATTTTTTATTCAGGGCTAGGGTTGAGGAGAAAGTCTTTAAATGAGTTTATATTTTCTAGCCATACCTGGAAAAACTTGGTCTCAGCATCTGCCTAGTGGCAGTTTTCCCAAACTGCAGGCAGACACTTAGCTGGAAATAAATGGTAAACCCCTGTCTAAACTCAAGAGGAAGACAGGTGATTAGTTTTGAACAGTGATTTTTTTTTTTTTTTTTTTTTTTGGCTATGCCGTGCAGCCTGTAAAATCTTGGTTCTCTGACCAGGGATCAAACCTGTGCTCCCTGCATTGGGAGACTGGAGTCCTAACTGCTACACCACCTGAGAAATCCCAGTGATTTTTTTAAAGTCAAGAATACAATAATAGCTAGTATTATAATAAGTTATTATAATATGTATTAAGGTCTTGTGTGCCAAGGCACTACATTAGATGCTTTTCCTGCATTGTCTAAGAATAGTATGCGGACTGTTTAGAGATGAGGAAACGGAGTCTTAGAGAGGGTTGGTGCCTTATCTGTAGGGACACAGAGTCATGGAGGCAAGGTTTAAGCCCTGGCAGCTCGTTGTGCAGGGCCACGTTCCTAACCGCTGGGGCGCCCTCCTGCCCATCTGTGTGCCACTGAGAGTATTCCTAGAAAGCTGATTCCAAGTGTGAACAAAACACAGCACCTGCTTGCTTCTCTAAATGGCAGCAGAAGGAGGGGAGGTTCGCTGTGGCAAGTGCCCTGGCTGGCTGTGCGGGTCTGAGCAGCAGGACTGGAGTCACACCTGGCAAAATGAAAGAGTTGCAGTTCTGCTGTTCATGCCAAGCCATTTGCATAGTTCTGGTTCTCTCCCCACCAATCCCTCCACCCCGCATGGGGGAGCCACCCAGCCACAGTGGAGATGTCTTCCGTTTATGTACCTGGTACCCAAGGCTGTTATCTGCAGCTGCCCTGGCTGGTGGCTGAGCAGCACTGGGGACTGTGGACTCGAAGCTGCTCTCGGTCCATCCTTCAGCATCCCCTAGCTGCAGGACTGCTTCAGCGTGTATAGGGCAGATGATGATCTCTCTTCCCCTATGTATTTACTTTTTATACATCTGAATAAACAAGGTAAAGGCTTTTAAGACTTCTGTGGAATTTCTTTTAAAAATAAATTTGGAGTTTTAACTTGAAGCCTCATCGGTAAGAGCCTTTGAAGGAAGCAAGGGAATGCGGATGAATTCTGACTTGTTGGGCCTAAGAACATGCAGGGGCACTGCCACATAAAGTCAAAGACTGGACTGAAGTTTTAATACGTAAATGTATTACTTTCCTTTTGCTGTGCACACCTGAATAACTTACTTTAACTGTTACGTCTGGTTCCCAAATAGTAAAGCACTTGCTTTTATGTTAATCAGTTTATTTGTATAAAATTGGATGTAAGGCAGGCCTGTCTTTTAAAAATTTTTTTAATAGAGTATAATTGCTTTACAATGTTGTTAATTTCTACTATAAAAGTCACATATATATATAATCACATATAAAGTCACACACATATATATAAAATCACATATAAAGTCACATGTGTGTGTGTGTGTGTGTGTATATATATGTGTGTGTGTGTATATATATATATCTATATCTATATCTATATCTCCCCTCTTTTTTTGGATTTCCTTCCCTTTTAGGTCACCACAGAGCATTGAGTAGAGTTCCCTGTGCTGAATAGTAGGTTTTCATTATTTATCTGTCTCATACATAGTGTGGGCTTTCCTGATGCCTCGATGGTAAAGAATCCACTTGCCAATACAAGAGACATGGGTTTGATCCCTGGGTCAGGAAGATCCCCTGGAGAAGGAAATGGCAACCCCCTCCAGTATTTTTGCCTGGAGAATCCTCACGGACGGAGGAGTCTGTCGGGCTACAGTCCACGGGGTCGCAAAAGAGTTGGACACAACGTAGTGAATAAAAAACAACAGCCATCAATGGTGTAGATATATTAATTCCAGTCTCCCAATTCACCTCTGCTCCTACTCTTCCATTTCCTCATTCATTCAAACATCAAGTTCCTACTTTAGACCAGGTTTTGTTTTTAAGGAACTGACTTTTCTAGTAATGTAGAATTCACATATTCAACAACTGTTTACTGAGTCTTTGCTCTGTGTTTTATTTCTGGAAGATACAACAAAAAGAGACAAAAATACCCTTATGACATTTTAGTTGGGGGGAGAGGATAGATGAATGGATGGATGGATAGAAAGCATAACAGATCATGCTAAATGCCCTGGGGAAAAAATGAAAATGGAAGAGAGTGTTTAAATGAAGGGGTGGTGTTTCTATTAACATCTACGATGTTAACAGAGAAACTAAGATCATGGCATCTGGTCCCATCACTTCATGGCAAATAGATGGAGAAACAGTGGAAACAGTGTCAGATTTTATTTTTCTGGGCTCCAAAATCACTGCAGATAGTGATTGGAGCCATGAAATTAAAAGACGCTTGCTCCTTGGAAGAAAAGTTATGACCAACCTAGACAGTATATTAAAAAGCAGAGACATTACTTTGCCAACAAAGGTCCATCTAGTCAAGGCTCTGGTTTTTCTTGTGGTCATGTATAGATGTGAGAGTTGGACTCTAAAGAAAGCTGAGCACCGAAGAATTGATGCTTTTGAACTGTGGTGTTGGAGAAGACTCTTGAAAGTCCCTTGGACTGCAAGGAGATCCAACCAGTCCATCCTGAAGGAGATCAGTCCTGAATATTCATTGGAAGGATTGATGCTGAAGCTGAAACTCCCAATACTTTGTCCACCTGATATGAAGAGCTGACTCATTGGAAAAGACCCTGATGCTGGGAAAGATTGAAGGCAGGAGGAGAAGGGGATGACAGAGGATGAGATGGTTGGATAGCATCACAGACTCAATGGACGTGAGTTTGAGTAAACTCTGGGAGTTGGTGATGGACAGGGAAGCCTGGCGTTCTGCAGTCCATGGGGTTGCAAAGAGTTGGATACGACTGAGCGACTGAACTGAACAAAGAAAGCCTCATCAGAAGCTGGTGTCATTTAGCCAGAGACCTAAGTGAGGGTGGGAAGTTTCCTGGCAGAGGGAAAGGCAGGTGCTGAAGGCCTGAGATGGGCTTGTGTATGCTGGAACAGCCGAAAGACTAGTGTGGCTGGAGCCCAATGAGGGGAGGTGAGGGCTGGAAGAGATGGGCTTAGGTAGGAAGTAGGGACTGGATCACCTGGGGATTTATGCCCTGAGGACATTGCAAGGACTCTGGCTTTTACTGTAAGTGAGATGCTGAATAATGCCCCCCCCCCCATGTTGCCCCCTCCTAATTACTGAAATCTAGGAATAGACTACTTTGCATGATGAAGGGACTTTGCTGATGCCGTGTCACAGCTTGAGATGGGAGATTATCCTGGATTAGCACACTGAGCCCAGTGTAATTGTGAGGTTCCTACAAAGAAGGAGGCAGGGGAGACAGGGACAGCAGTAGAAGATGGGATGACAGAATCGAGAGGCTGGAGTCAGGCATGGAAGGGACCACAGGCCGAGGAATGTGGACGCTTCCAGAGGATGCGGAAGCAAGGACGAGGATTTCCCCTGAAGCCTCCAGAAGGAACGCAGACTTTCTGTGCTTTTCCAGGTGGTCATAATGGTTAGAGTCTGGGTGTGTTTCAGAGGTAAAATTAATAGGAATTAGTGATGATTAGATGAGGGGGGAGAGAGCGAAGAGTGACTGAGGTGTCAGGGAATGAAAAGGATGGGGAAGATGGTGGGAAGGGCAGGTGAAGGAGGAGGAGAGGAGCTGGTTACAAGCTGATTTTGGAGTGTATTAAGTTTGAAATGCTTTTTGGGTGTCAAGTCGAGAAGGCATCTGATATTAGAACCTGGAGTTTAGAAGATAGATCTGGGCTGCACATACAATTGTATCATCAACATAAACGTAAGGCCACAGATTGGATGAGGTCTCTTGGATGTGATCAGAGAGGTAGAAGATAGAGCCATGAAACTCCGTAGTTCCTAAACCCTGAAACCAGAAGGATCAGGGACCTTTAAGGGTTGGGTTGGCTGTTAGACAGCTCTCTGTGCCCAAGTCAGGGACTGTGGCCTCCTCTCTGTGGCCTCATGATCAGCCCTTACTGTTACTGCAGTGAGAATGCTTTGTCTTTGTAGGGAAACTGTTTTTCCTGACATGTGAAGCTAACTCTGCCAGCGAAGGGATGAAATAGACATGGTTGACATCTTCTCTTGAGCCTGCCTGAATCCAAGAGTATCGTTTGAAACAGTATATCAAGCTACCCAGCTGGAGAAGACTGTTGAGAGTCCCTTGGACTGCAAAGAGATCAAACCAATCAGTCCTAAAGGAAATCAACCCTGAATATTCATTGGAAGGATGGATGCTGAAGCTCTAATACTTAGGCCACCTGTTGCAAAGAACTGACTCATTGGAAAAGACCCTGATGCTAGGAGAGATTGAAGGCAAAAGGAGAAGGGGCCAGCAGAGGATGAGATGGTTAGATAGCATCACTGATTCAATAGACATGAATTTGAGCAAACTCCAAGAGATATGGAGGATAGAGGAGGCTGGTGTGCAGCAGTCCATGGGGTGGCAAAGAGTCAGACACAACTCAGCGACTGAACAGCAATTCAGCTACCAGCCTATCTCTTCTTCAAAAAAGCAGCAACGTGACTAAGATTTCACCCCCTTTTAATTAGCAGAAGAATTAATTAATGCAGTGGAGATAAGACCTGTGTTAAGTGGGGGATGGGGGGAGACAGACATCCAGACCAATCCTCAGAACAGATGAAGCCCCTGAGTCAACAGCCTAACAGTGGTTTCAGAGCTGGTGGCCCTGTGAGCAGTAGATTCTGTTCTGATTTTGCATTTTCTGCCTCACACATGAGATTTATGAGCCATAAGAGCTAAAGATGTGAACTGTGTGGTTTTACACGGCCTCCTTCCTAAGTTTCCAGGTATTTGCACTTGGTGGAATCGTTTCTGTTATCTTGGCTTCTGGACGGTCACCCCTCTGCATTGGTCACCCCAGTAATTGCTTCTGGAGAAGGAAGTCGCATTGGTCAGCCAGGCATGCAACGAAGCAGTGTTTTTAGATGTCAGGTATCTACACCCATTTACACAGCCTGTGGGAAGGATGCTTGCATTGCTACGTATACTAGGCCTCGCTGGCTTCGTATACTGCTCTACACGCCACCAATCACAGTTTTTATTGCAGAAATATGAGATGCTTTTGTATTCTTCCTAGCAGATTTGTGAAGAGTGGAAACAAATATTAACCCCCTTCAGACAGTAAGTGGTGTCATGAATTGTGAGCTTTCCTCCAATTGTATTCTCCAGGATGAACAGAATTAAGAAGAGAGTGGAAGACTTCCCTGGTGGTCCAGTGACTAAAACTGCGATTCCAGTGCAGGAGGCCTGGGTTCAGTCCCTGGTCAGGGAACTAGATCTCACACGCTGCAACAAGGAGTTCTCATGCTACATCTAAAGATGAAAGGTCTTGTGTGTTGTAACCAAGACCCAGCACAGCCAAAAAAAAATTTTTTTTAAATAAAGTGGAGTATATACATCTCAAATCCTTCCAGTTACACCTCTTAATCCTTTTCTTAATAGTGTTGAGATGCTAAAGAAAAATCTTTCTCTCCTAACACAGAAGAGAAGGAGATATGGTATTCTCTTGTTGGTCAGTTAAGTCCCTGATTAAAAATGTCTTACAACTTCATGTTATTGTTGTCAGTAATCTTATCCTAAAGGGTAAAATATGTTTTAATGTATGTAGTAGGTTATAGAGGCTTCCTCTTTGTCACTACACTTCTGTTCCTATCTTAGTCTCCCAATTCCTTGTTCTGTGATAATAGGCAGGTTATTTTCTATGCTTCCTGCAGAATGAGGGTAGTAGTACTGTTGTGAAGATTAAAATAATAATATTCACACAGTGCATTTTTATACTATTAAATGTTCACTGTTTAGAGACTGAGTGCCTCGTGAGCAGGAGTCTAACACATTGTGATTGGCTGGATGAAAGAAAGGCTGAGACTTAGCCTCGGATGAGGAAGGTGAGGAAGTGCAAGGGGGTGTCCAAAGGGACTTTCAGGGGAAGAGAAGTGGGGAGGATAAAGTGAGGGCCCCATGTGGCAAACAGGCACAGTGGACAGAAGGTCTGGAGGAAGGGTTTCATTGCCATCTCTTCAATCCCATCATTGTTTTCCTGATACATGTTTGATTTCACAAGTGATTTTCAGCTCAGCCCTTTTTGTGAATTGTGTAATTGAGACTAGGAGCAAGTCACCTGGTTCTTCTTTGTGGTTAGTTCATTGCTTGGTTGCTTCATTCACTCATTCATTCATTCACTTCCTGACTTTGTGACGTCCTATATAAGACTATGAACTTGTCCAGAAGTATTGAATTCTTAATATCACTGGATCTAACTCATTTCTTCATCCCATGGTAAGATCTTAAACTACCTCCCTGCAAGAGATACCTTGTATTTTCACTTAATTTCTTACTGTCTTGGGTTGCCTTTTGTGACACTCTGCATTTCATTGATGATTTTTTTCTTCTCCCTTTTTTTCTTCTTTTCTTGTCTTCACTTCTTAATATTACTGATGTGTGCATATGCTGTAATCCTTTTGTCACTTGTCTACATGTTAGTAATTTATGTTTGAAGTACGGTTTCTAAGTCTTTATTATTTTGTTATAAATTAAAAGCATTAAAGATCCTAGAGTGTAAAGTTGGACTGTTTTCAAGCTAGGCAAGCTATTAATAGTTTAGCTATCATGTGAAATCTGTTAGCTCTTTTCTTGAGAAAAGATGTAATGCCAATTATTAGCCATCTCCAGAATAAGCAGAGAGATACCAAAAACACAAGAGAAGACTCTATACATGCACATCACCAGATGGTCAACACCAAAATCAGATTGATTATATTCTTTGCAGCCAAAGATGGAGAAGCTCTATACAGTGAGCAAAAACAAGACCAGGAGCTGACTGTGGCTCAGACCATGAACTCCTTATTGCCAAATTCAGACTTAAATTGAAGAAAGTAGGGAAAACCACTAGGCCATTCAGGTATGACCTAAATCAAATCCCTTATGATTATACAGTAGAGGTGAGAAATAGATTTAAGGGCCTAGATGTGATAGATAGAGTGCCTGATGAACTATAGAATGAGGTTCGTGACATTGTACAGGAGACAGGAATCAAGACCATCCCCATGGAAGAAATGCAAAAAAGCAAAATGGCTGTCTGGGGAGGCCTTACAAATAGCTGTGAAAAGAAGAGAAGCGAAAAGCAAAGGAGAAAAGGAAAGATATAAACATCTGAATGCAGAGTTCCAAAGAATAGCAAGAAGAGATAAAAAAAGCCTTCTTCAGCGATCAACGCAAAGAAATAGAGGAAACCAACAGAATGGGAAAGACTAGACATCTCCTCAAGAAAATCAGAGCTACCAAGGGAACATTTCGTGCAAAGATGAGCTCGATAAAGGACAGAAATAGTATGGACCTAACAGAAGCAGAAGATATTAAGAAGAGATGGCAAGAATACACAGAAGAAGTGTACAAAAAAGATCTTCACGACCCAGGTAATCATGATGGTGTGATCACTGACCTAGAGCCAGACATTCTGGAATGTGAAGTCAAGTGGGCCTTAGAAAGCATCACTACAAACAAAGCTAGTGGAGGTGATAGAATTCCAGTTGAGCTATTCCAAATCCTGAAAGATGATGCTATGAAAGTGCTGCACTCAATATGCCAGCAAATATGGAAAACTCAGCAGTGGCCACAGGACTGGAAAAGGTCAGTTTTCATTCCAATCCCAAAGAAAGGCAATGCCAAAGAATGCTCAAACTACCGCACACTTGCACTCATCTCTCACGCTAGTAAAGTAATGCTCAAAATTCTCCAAGCCAGGTTTCAGCAATATGTGAACCGTGAACTTCCTGATGTTCAAGCTGGTTTGAAAAGGCAGAGGAGCCATAGATCAAATTACCAACATCCGCTGGATCATGGAAAAAGGAAGAGAGTTTCAAAAAACATCTATTTCTGCTTTATTGACTATGCCAAAGCCTTTGACTGTGTGGATCACAATAAACTGTGGAAAATTCTGAAAGAGATGGGAATACCAGACCACCTGACCTGCCTCTTGAGAAATTTGTATGCAGGTCAGGAAGCAACAGTTAGAACTGGACATGGAACAACAGACTGGTTCCAAATAGGAAAAGGAGTATGTCAAGGCTGTATATTGTCACCCTGTTTATTTAACTTATATGCAGAGTACATCATGAGAAACGCTGGACTGGAAGAAACACAAGCTGGAATCAAGATTGCTGGGAGAAATATCAATCACCTCAGATATGCAGATGACACCACCCTTATGGCAGAAAGTGAAGAGGAACTAAAAAGGCTCTTGATGAAAGTGAAAGTGGAGAGTGAAAAAGTTGGCTTAAAGCTCAACATTCAGAAAACGAAGATCATGGCATCCGGTCCCATCACTTCATGGGAAATAGATGGGGAAACAGTGTCAGACTTTATTTTTCTGGGCTCCAAAATCACTGCAGATGGTGACTGCAGCCATGAAATTAAAAGACGCTTCCTCCTTGGAGGGAAAGTTATGACCAACCTAGATAGCATATTCAAAAGCAGAGACATTACTTTGCTAACAAGGGTTCATCTAGTCAAGGCTCTGGTTTTTCCTGTGGTCATGTATGGATGTGAGAGTTGGACTGTGAAGAAGGCTGAGCGCCGAAGAATTGATGCTTTTGAAGTGTGGTGTTGGAGAAGACTCTTGAGAGTCCCTTGGACTGCAAGGAGATCCAACCAGTCCATTCTGAAGGAGATCAGCCCTGGGATTTCTTTGGAAGGAATGATGCTAAAGCTGAAACTCCAGTACTTTGGCCACCTCATGTGCAGAGTTGACTCATTGGAAAAGACTCTGATGCTGGGAGGGATTGGGGGCAGGAGGAGAAGGGACGACAGAGGATGAGATGGCTGGATGGCATCACTGTCTCGATGGATGTGAGTCTGAGTGAACTCCAGGAGTTGGTGATGGACAGGGAGGCCTGGCCTGCTGCGATTCATGGGGTTGCAAAGAGTTGTACACGACTGAGCGACTGATCTGATCTGATCTGAAAGACATAATACATTAAACATTTTTTCTTCTAGTCTAGATTCTTTGTTCTGGAGAATTATGTGCCCTGACCCAAAGCAACTTTAGATTATTATCAGAGCTGCTTTTCTCTGCCTAAGTCCTGTTAATTGTGAAAGGTGGGAATGGCTTATGGTCTGTCTGATTAGGCTGAGAAGCAGTCCTTTGAATTGACCCTCTTTTCTACTTCTATTCTTGGTTTTGTTTAACGTGTCCATTTTAAGACTTATGAACAAAATCAAGACATGGGACAGCATAGTTGAGAGTGTGGTAGGGGCATCCATTGGCCTGGATCACCCACCGTCTGGTCTCCCAAGACAGATGACCTTGAACAAATCACTTACCTGCATATTACTCAGTGGCCATAACTCATAGCACCTGGCTTTTTTCCAACTGGGATACACTTTCTAGTTCACCAGGACCCTCACCTGAGCCTCTGAAGATCCCTCACTAAACAGAAATGAGGAAATTACATAACAGGGTTATACAACGATTTGTATATTTTTGTTTTCCTTTTCAAATTCACAAGTTACAAAAATATAACACAATATCACTTAGGATTTATAAAATTCAGTTCAGAATGCTGCAGGTGGTGTGATCTGGAGAGTGTGCAGAAGTTTTAAATTACATGATAAACAGTCTCATTTCAGACTCAACTTGGTGGAAAAATGTCCGAAATTTGAGACTCTTTTTGGAAACGCTAGTCCCCTCATTTGCGTTGTTGTTTCTTCTGCTTTTCTTCCTTCATTGATTTCACTGGCCCCTGTAGATACTGGAGTATGCAAAGCCTGGATTTACTTCTGGACTCAGACTCTTTTTTTTTTTTTTTTTTTTTAATATTCCTGTCTTCTATTGTGCCCCTTAACTTTTTTTTTTTTAAACACCAAAAGTTGTTTTTATTTGGGTGTGCTGGGTCTTAGTTGCGGCACACAGGTCTGTGAGATTTAGATCCCTGACCAGGGATGGAACCAGGGTCCCCTGCACTGGGAGCGTGAAGTCTTAGCCACTGGACCACCAGGGAAGTCCCTGGACCCAGTCTTTTCCTGTGACAAATGCTGATCACACACAGGAGTCAGTGAATGCATGCGGGGGGCATTTGCCTGGCTAGCTCCATAAGCATCTGCCTTTGGTGTGACTCACCTCATCATCCTGGTCAGTAAAGCTCTAGACTCTTGTCTCTGTGTCCTTTAGAAGAGGTGACTGATTGTGGCTCTGAGACACTCCCTTGGGAACCTTCGGGGAAGTGGCCCTAAAGCCCTGGGTGATGTTAAGGAGCCTGGCACAGGGCTTGTGTTCAGCAGGGATCAAGGTGTTGCTGGAGGTCTGCCGAGAGGAGCCAGGGAAGGTGAGGAAGCTCAGAGGTGCAGAAGCATCTCTTGGTATGTTTAGCATTCCTAGGGTTACATAGTTAATTATTTTGTTTTTAATATTGTAGCATTTCTGTGTTGATCCACAGAAGCAGAAAAGGATGTAAAAAGAAGGCTAAAATTTACTGAGCATGTAAACTTTTCCATTAGGTAAACTTTTCCAGTAGGCATTTTGTATATAGTTTGTCATGTGAATCTCGCAAAAGCTGTGAGAAGTGGAGGCTTTCTCCCCATTTTGCAGATGGAGACATGAAGCTGTAGTAACTTGCTGTGGGTCACGTGGCCAGATAGACTGGGAGCCAGACGTAGAACTGCCATGATCTGGAGTAACTATTCCACGTCCACCAAGGGTAGGACCATTGGCTGCTTTTGTTTTGTGCCCATTCTAGGACAAAGAGAAATACAGCCTATATCAAGCAATAGCATTTTGGGACTTCCCTGGCAGTCCAGTGGTTAAGACTTCACCTTCCAATGCAGAGGGCAGAGATCCCTGGTCAGGTAACTAAGATCCCACTTGCCTTATGGCCAAAAAACCAAAACATTTAACAGAAGCAATATTCTAAGAAATCCATTTAAAGACTTTAAAATTGTCCACATCAAAAAAATCTTAGGGAGGCAAGAATATACAATGGATTAAAGACAATCTCTTTAACAAGTGGTGCTGGGAAATCTGGTCAACCACTTGTAAAAGAATGAAACTAGAACACTTTCTAACACCATACACAAAAATAAACTCAAAATGGTTTAAAGATCTAAACATAAGACCAGAAACTATAAAACTCCTAGAGGAGAACATAGGCAAAACACTCTCTGACATACATCACAGCAGGATCCTCTATGACCCACCTCCCAGAATATTGGAAATAAAAGCAAAAATAAACAAATGGGACCTAATTAACCTTAAAAGCTTCTGCACATCAAAGGAAACTATTAGTAAGGTGAAAAGAAAGCCTTCAGAATGGGAGAAGATAATAGCAAATGAAGCAACTGACAAACAACTAATCTCGAGAATATACAAGCAACTCCTACAGCTCAACTCCAGAAAAATAAACGACCCAATCAAAAAATGGGCCAAAGAACTAAATAGACATTTCTCCAAAGAAGACATACAGATGGCTAACAAACACATGAAAAGATGCTCAACATCACTCATTATCAGAGAAATACAAATCAAAACCACTATGAGGTACCATTTCACACCAGTCAGAATGGCTGCAATCCAGAAGTCTACAAGCAATAAATGCTGGAGAAGGTGTGGAGAAAAGGGAACCCTCTTACACTGTTGGTGGGAATGCAAACTAGTACAGCCACTATGGAGAACAGTGTGGAGATTCCTTAAAAAACTGGAAATAGAACTGCCTTATGATCCAGCAATCCCACTGCTGGGCATACACACTGAGGAAACCAGAAGGGAAGAGACACGTGTACCCCAATGTTCATCGCAGCACTGTTTATAATAGCCAGGACATGGATGCAACCTAGATGTCCATCAGCAGATGAATGGATAAGAATGCTATGGTACATATACACAATGGAGTATTACTCAGCCATTAAAAAGAATACATTTGAATCAGTTCTAATGAGGTGGATGAAACTGGAGCCTATTATACAGAGTGAAGTAAGCCAGAAAGAAAAACACCAATACAGTATACTAACGCATATCTATGGAATTTAGAAAGATGGTAACAATAACCCTGTGTATGAGACAGCAAAAGAGACAGAGTTGTATAGATCAGTCTTATGGCCTCTGTGGGAGAGGGAGAGGGTGGGAAGATTTGGGAGAATAGCATTGAAACATGTAAAATATCATGTATGAAACGAGTTGCCAGTCCAGGTTCAATGCACGATACTGGATGTTTGGGGCTGGTGCACTGGGACGACCCAGAGGGATGGAATGGGGAGGGAGCAGGGAGGAGGGTTCAGGATGGGGAACGCATGTATACCTGTGGCGGATTCATTTTGATATTTGGCAAACTAATACAATTATGTAAAGTTTAAAAATAAAATTAAAAAAAATAATAAAAAAATACTAAAACAAAAAAAAAAAAGAAATAGCATTTTTATGGGAAAAAGTCACTATGGATTAGATGATAATAATAATGCATACCTCAGAAGACAAGCTGTTAGCCTGTGAAGTGGTTGCCACAGGTGATGATCTGTTTGCTTAATAAAGCAGTGAGTGGCAAGTACTTTCCTACGGAACTAGTAACTGGGTCACTTGTACAAAACTGACTTTGTCAGTCAACCACGAACATTTTTGAAGTTACTTTTATGCCAGATAGGTTTACAGAAATACTTTTTTTTTTTTTAAACAATACCGTATTTACAAAATGGTTTCATGGACTTTTATCTCACTTATGTATTGTAGACAGAAGAGCTTTTCAGTCACTTTAAAGTTGGGAAAACTAAGATGTATAGGGAGGTTGTGACTTGCCCAAAGCTTGTATTGTGGACATAGCATGTTATTGACAACATCAGATTTTCAGTTCTGATCTCTTAACCTTCAACAATAAATACTGTTCCCAACAGTGTATCCATAAGTGTATCAATACTGAGTCTGTAGAAAGGTATCATTTATCATTATATGACGGCAGTGGTTCCAAACCTGTGGTTCCAAATAAATTTCCAAGAATTTTATTCTTTGGAAAATAAAGAAAATGCGACTTTGAAGTTTTGCCTTGAATTACGTTACATGCGCTTACATTTTATTTCTGTGTTAATATTCCTTTTGTCATACTTCACAAAAAGTAAGATAGCCTATTCTTTGATTCCCATGGTCTTAGTTGATCATAAAAAATGACTCCCACGAGGTCTTCCTACATGATATTTTTTAACAAGTCCTGTTTTATATGTTCTGTTCCAATGCATCTTTAGCCCTGGAAAATGCTTTAAGTGTGGATTTTAAAAATGCTAACTGAATTATATTTCTGCCTGGTGAGTTACTGCTTTAAAGGGGGTGGGAAGTTGCAACACATAAAACGTTTCCATTCCATATTATAAATTTCAGGAAGCCCAGTGTCAGGTTGGGTATGATTGAGCATGGGCATCAATCTGTGTTAACACCAGCTAATGAAGCAAGCCAGTGTTTCCAGTGGACCAGCCTTTGATTTAATAGGACACTAAATGTATTCCTGCCCTGGGAGAAATGCTGCCAGTGCTGAGCTTCCAGGTTTAATTTTTTTTTTTTTAATTCCAGAAGCTTATCTGTAAATACAGTTCCTATCACCTGAATACATATATAATATCTTACATTTATGTAGCATCTCCCTAAAAGCATCTCCTATATTATTAGCCCACATAAAAAAAATAAGTCATGTTCTGCTGAACTAGTCCTGAGTGGTATTATGTGTGGGAATGTGAGTTTCTCAGCGCAGTGCTGGGGAGTTAGGGATGAAGTGAGGTGGAGGAGGATGTCCTGCATGTTGTCAGCACCCGCACTGTACTGATAACCCTAAAACTGTACCTTATCACGACTCATCATGAGTTAGCCTTTCTTTTCTGTAGAAATTTTTATTGGAGTATGATTGATTTACAATGTTGTGTTAGTTTCTGCTCTACAACAAAGTGAATCAGCTATACCTATACTTATATCCATTTTTTAAAGAGTCTTTTCCCATATAAGTCATTACTGAGTATTGAGTAAAGTTCCCTGTGCTATACAGTAGGTCCTTATTAATTTTATACATAGTATTAACCCCAATCTCCCAATTTACCCCTCATCCCGCTTCCTTCACCCCTGTAACCGTAAGTTTGTTTTCTACATCTGTGGCTCTATTTCTGCTTTGTAAGTAAGTTCATTTTTACCATTTTTTTAGGTTCCACATATAGGTGATACCATATGATATTTGTCTTTGTCTGACTTTACCTCACATAGTATAACAATTTCTAGGTCCATCCAGTTTGCTGCAAATGGCATTATATTTTTTTTATGGCTAATAGTCCAATGTGTATATGTACCACATCTTCTTTATTCATTCCTCTGTCAATGGATATTACACTGCTTCCATGTCCTGGCTATTGTAAATAGTGCTGCAATGAATATTGGGTTGCATGTATATTTCAAATTATGGCTTTCTCTGGATATATGCCCAGGAGTGGGATTGCAGGATCATACGGTAATTCTCTTTTTAGTTTTTTTAGGAACTTTCATTCTCCAGAGAACTTCTGTTGTCTGTGGTGGCTGCACCAATTTACATTCCCACCAACAGTGTAAAGTTCCCTTTGCTCCACACCTTCTCTAGCACTTACTGTTTGTAGATTTTTTGATGGTGGCCATTCTGACCCGTGTGAGGGTTAGCCTTTCTTATCTGTATTTAGACCTCTTTAGAATTGTTCATGTTTTCAACTCATGCTTTCATAGGTGGATGGCCTGCTAAGGAAAGCACCTGACAGTGCTGTTGATGCTTCTGTAAAGTTTTGGGCAATAGCCTGCATGCTCATATTGGTGAACAAGCCCATGCTCATCCTTAGTGTATTTACAGACCACCGTACTCTCCCTGTGGTCGTTCATGCTTGCTGTTTTAAGAAGAATGGCTCTTCTACCTAGACAGCCTCTACCTAGCTTCTGTTATCAGATTCTGATCTCTGGTCCCATAGGCAGTAATCTGTTGGGTTTGGAGCACAGCAATAAATGAAATAGGCCTAATCCTTGCCCTCTTCAAGGGAATCTTTGGAAAAACAAGTACACAAAGACTTGAAAGTGACAAAATGGAAATTACAGCTGATACCCACACTTCCTTTATTTATTCCTAAGCATTTTGTCCTTTTTGATACTATTATAAGTGAAATTGTTTAGTGAACTTACTTTTGATTTGTTTATTGCTAGTATATAAAACTGCAGTAGATTTTTGTTTTGATCTTGTATTCTGTAGTGTTGCTGAACTCATTTATTCTCATTGTTCTTTTTAGGCAATTCCTTAGAATTTTTTCCATACATGATCATGTCATTTGCAACTTGAAACAGTTTTACTTCCTGCTTTCCAATTTGAGTACATTTAATTTTCTTGTGTAATTACTTTGGCTACAGTCTCTGGTACAAAAGTGGGAAGAGCAAACATCCTGGTCTTATTCCTGATCCTAGGGAGAAAGTATTCAGTCTTTCCCTAATAAATATTAGGTTTTCTGAGTTTTTTGTGTATGACCTTTGCCATTTTTTTTTTTTTTCCATTTTTTACTTGGGAAAGACTGTGTACCCTCCAGTGTCTATAAATGTGTCAGAGAATACCATGTGTATAATCTTCCACATTACTACAGATATTCATTTAGCTCAATTTCTCCTTCATTTCTGGTATGTACCAAGTTTTTAACCCCTTGTGGCTCAGTTGGTAAAGAATCCGTCTGCAATGTGGTAGAACTGGGTTTGATACTTGGGTTAGGAAGATCCCCTAGAGAAGGAAAAGGCTAGCCACTCCAGTATTCTGGCCTGGAGAATAATTCCATATATATTATATAACTTCCATATAATTCCATGAACTATATGGAAGTCCATGGGGTCACAAAGAGTCGGACACAACTGAGCTTCTTTCACTTCACTAACCCCTAGAATAATCTCTTGGTCTTCATTGCCTTTTGAGTTATCTTCTTAATCCACTGTTGTAGCTGAGACCAACTATATAAGTTTGCTTTGCCTGCCATTACAAAGTGGATGGCTTAAACAACAGAAATTTATTTTCTCACAGTTGTGAAGACTGGAAGTCCCAGATCCTTGTATCAGTAGAAGTGATTTCTTCTGAGGACCATAGGGAAAGGTCTATTCCTGATCTTTCTCCTTGGATTGTTGATTGCTGCCTTCTTCCCATATCTTTTTATTTATTTATTTTTTTTAATGTATTTATTTGGCTGCACTGAGTCTTGGTTGCAGCATATGAACTCTTGGTTGTGGCATGTGGGACCTAGTTCCCTGACTGGGGATTTAACCTGGGCCCCCTGCACTGGGGGCATGAAGACTCAGCCACTGGACCACCAGGGAGGTCCCTCTCCCCTTGTCTTTATGGCTGTCGCTTTGTGTAAGCATACACATTGGGTATCTCTCTGTGTGTCCACAATTTCCGTTCCTACTGCAGAAGTACACAGGTCATATTGGATTAGAGCCCATGTGTGCTTCATCGCCCAATTGTGTCCAACACTTTGTGACCCCATGGGCTCCTCTATCCATGGGCTCCTCTATCCGTGGGATTCTCCAGGCAAGAATACTGGAGTGCGTTATCATTTCCTTCTCCAGGAGGTCTTCCTGACCTAGGGATCGAACACCAGTCTCTTGTGTGTCTCCTGCATTGCAGGCAGATTCTTTACCTCTGAGTCACTTGGGAAACCATTAGAGCCCATTCCTTATTTTAATTAAATAGCCTCTGTAAAGACCCAGTCTCCTAATAGTCACATTCTGAGGTACTGGGAGTTAGGACTGCAACATGAAGTCGGGGGATTGGACACAATTCAGCCCTTTCACCACCAGTTTCTCTCATCTCTTTGTTTATAGGCCTTGGTGTAAAACATGGTGTCTCTTGATATTGTCTCATTGTTTACATGCTTATTTCTGCCTTCACTTCTTTTACCTTGCAACATAAAGTCCTGTTCCTGTAAGCCTTTGTATTTAATCTTTGCAAGAATCCCTGACTCCTTTTATGAAACCAGTGAAACCTGTATAGTTACTCTATCCAAAATGTATCTTTTCACATATGAACTTTGACCTGTAATTCAGAGAATTTTAAGATGCTCCCAGATACGTGCATGGACCCTTCAGTGTTGGATTCTCACCCAAATACTCCTTCTAACCCTGTAATGTAGGTTCTGTTAGCTGACGGGCACAGATGTCATTTATGTATATCTCCCAGATTTCCTTCTGAATCACATGCAAGTAAAGAACAGTGACTAAACCCAAGATGCATGAGTGGCTTGTGCATGAAGTGATAGCTACAGACAGAAAAGAAATCCATCACTCATTTGATTGGTTCTCCTTCAAATCTAGTTCATAGGATATAGTGGGAGATGGTTCTACATAAACTTTAAAGAGGTCTTGGCTTTTTACCCGTTGCATTTAAAGGGTTATATGCTGCAGTGTGAGACAAATCATGATTCACTACAACAGCAGCATTGTAGTCAGTCACCTAAATTACTGGTGAAACACTAAATCTGTCACTTTGTGTGTCTGACCATTTAACAATTGGAATAGTGTTGGAAGAGAGGGCTGCCTGGAAACGAAAGAAGCAAATATAGTGGCAGGTGCAATTAGCAAGATCAATGGTTGGTGTTCAGGGTTCATTGTTTGGTCATTTCGGTTGACCCAAGTGAAAGCAATTGCTATCCAAAAGACTTTGCTAGCTGTAATTTGCTGTACGAGAATGCAGAAAAGTTAGTTGTCCAACTTTTTATAGTATCTTTGGAGTGTGTTATTTCTTAGCTTACTGTGTTCCTAGGCAGTGAGCAAAAGATGAAGCCTGTTCTTTTTTTTTTTTTTTTTTAAATTGGCGTGTAATTGCTTTACAGTGTTAGTTCCTGCTGTACAGCAAAGTGGATCAACCATATGTATACATATATACAGGCTTGTTCTTTTCATTCATTCTTTTGATCTTCCAGAACTTTTGCTCGCTTAGTATAATTTTTAAGTTTTAGCTCTTCACTGACCTCTTTAATAAAAATCTGTGTTTGAATCCTTCATAACAGGACTTTGAGCCTCAGTTTATCACACCTTTCTTTTTCTGTGGACTATCATATTTTGCACAGTCAGATGGTAACCCTTGAACAGCAGCCAGTACCACTTTGAATAATGTTGAATTTTCTGTGTTAATCGGATTTTTGTAACTTTTCCTTTGATCATCTTAAATTGATCAGTTTTTATAAAAGGGGTTGAAAATGTGTCAGTGAGATAATGATATGAATAGCTACCTTTTATGAGTGCTTATCTCTCCTAAATAAGATATTTAATCCTAAATAAGGTATTTAAAGCCACTTTAAAATCCATTGAGTAAGAACCTGTAAATAAACTGTGGTAGATTATGAGAAATGCTTACAGCACAGAAGGCAGTTGAATTTACAGTGTAAGTCTAATTACAGAGGATTTTTACATAGCTACACAGAAATGAGTCAATCAAAAGTTATTGATGAATGCCTTTGGAATTCTAGGTAATTTTTATTTTTCTGTCTTTATTTTGTCTTTAATTTTTCAAAATTTCTACAGTGCATTTGTGTTAGCTTTATAAATTGTAACATGTTCGTTTTTACTGAATAACATAATGATAAACTACCCTAAAACCTGGTGGAGTAAAACAGAGCCATTTTATTTGCTCAAAAAAAAGTCTTTTTTGGCCATGCCCTGAGTCATGCAGGATCTAGTTCCCCAACCAGGAATAGAACTTGCACTCCTGTGGTGGAAGTATGGAGCCTTAACCACTGGACCTCCAGGGAAGTCCTGATTTGTTCACTTTTCTGTTGGTCAGAACTGTGTTAACTGACACTTTTAACTCTGCTGTCTCAGGTCTCTGGGATCACCTGGGGCTTGGTTGATGGCTGGTGATCTGGGCTGGTCTCTCTCACCTGCCTGGGGCTAGCAGGCTGGCAGTCAAAGCTCTGCAGTGCCTGGATGCACAAGCACTTTGCAAGTTTCTTCTTGGTTCACACTTGCTAATGACCCATTGGCCAAAGCAAGCCCCATGGCTAAGCCCAGAGACAGCCTGCAAAGGATCAAAGGGCATGGTTACAGGGAGGGGGATTATTAGAGCCATTTTTGCAGACACTCTTAGACATGAACAGTGAAATAAATGCCATTTAAAAAGTTAGAAGAAAGTCCATGCCTAACCTCTGACTTTATAGCCTGGGAGAAGTCATAGTCTGTTTGTTTTAATCACTTTAATGGTCTCCTTATCTTTTCATTCTTTTGTGACAGTGATGTCCAGAGCAGATAACAGTTAATTTTCCTCTGGTTTTCTGGCTTTCACCACCCCACCGCATCCCACCTCCACCCCCACCGCCAGTCTGAGTTACCAGGAGCTTGGCCTTATCCATTCATTTTCGTCCTCTTTGAAACCATGCACAGAAGACAGCAGGAGAAGGGGAGTGTCATGGAGATTAATATTGGATTGGCCAAAAAGTTCATTTATAAGATGTTATGAAAAAGCCCAAGGAACTTTTTGGCCAACCCAATACAAGTTTCACAGAAGAATACCCATTTTACAGGTCTGATACGGAAGTATAAATATTTGTTTTTGTACCATCACTAATAATGTTTTATAGTTTCTATAAAAATATACTTAATTTGCAGACTTTCTGTGCCAGGGTCAAAACATGTTATGTTGTACTTTGTAACAGGAGGTAACAACTTAGACATTTTAAGAGCTTCCCTTGTGGCTCAGATGGTAAAGAATCTGCCTGCAGTTCTGCAGGCAGATCTGGGTTGGGTGGAGAAGATCCCCTGAAGAAAAGAATACTCCAGTATTCCTGCCTGGAGAATTCCATTAACAGAGGAGTCTGGCAGGCTACAGTCCATGGGGTCGCAAACAGCTAGATACAACTGAGCAACTAAAACTTTCACTTCACTTTAGACATTTTATGAACAGTACGTTGAGGCCTTGAAAAGTTTACTAAGTGGAAGAAGGTGATACTGTCTCCAGCTCAAAGGGCCAGTGTATTTCATTCAGCACCAGCATTTCTTTGCATAGTGTGTTCATTTCCTGTTAGTGCTGTAGCAGATTGCCGCAACCTCGCTGCCTTCACACAACAGTTTATTCTCATGCTATCTGGAAGTCAGATGTCTGAAGTCATTTCCACTGAGTTAAAATAAAGGGGAAGGCAGAGTTGGTTCCTGAAGGAGGTTTTGTGGGAGAATCCAGTTTCCTTGCCTTTTTTCAGTTTCTAGTGCTTGTCTGTGGTCCTCCATCTCCCAAAATGCTTCCATCCATCTCTGCTTCCCTCATCTCTGCCTTCTGTCCCGCTGCTGCTCCTCCTTCCTTCACAGAAGGACCTATGTGATGACATCAGGCCCACCCAGACACTCCCCCCGCCTCAGGATCCCGAACTTAATCACATCTGTAAAGTCCTCTTTAACAGATACAAGCTGACATTCACAAGTTCCGGGGATTGAGACATGGAATATATTTGGGAGCCATTACTCATCCTATCATGCATAGGACCGGACACATGAGCTTCATAATGCAGTAACATTCGTGAAAATCATTTCTTTCACCTCTCATCCCCCAGAGTCGTGCCAGCTGGTTGGTCTGCGTGGTCCCTCTTGACTTCAGGATCCTAATTCTATCGGGCTTTGGGTCTGCATTTGATGAAGGGTGTAGGTGTGTGTATGATTTCATTTTCATTATTCATTTCGGGGAGATGTGAAGTTCGTATTGCTCTCCTCCCTCATTCTATATATTGATATTATGATTAATAGTTTTTGACACAAAACTATTTTGAAATAGAGTCTTGGGTGACGTACTTTGACAGCAGTCATGGCATGCTTTTAGCTGCTGTAACCGGAGAAAGTTACGGGCACAACTACTTCAGTTTAATATTTCATACCTGAGTAATCAACCCAAGATGGCGTGTCCAGAAATACCACTAAAATGTCAGCCACAAAATCTCTTTAAAATAATCCCATTCAGAGGACTCGAATCTTCCTTTACTTGCAGTTATGAAATACCAACTTTTGTAAAGACACGGAGTCCTGAGTTCGTTCTTTTTCCGAGATGCCAGATGGATGTTGAATTAAGTCCAGTTTTCAGCTCCTCTTCAGATAATTTTTTAAGTCTGTGGTGGTGTTCTGGATCCTTATCAGTATATCAAGTGTGTTTTTCCTCCTCCAGTTCCCCACGGCGCCCCACAGCCTGGCATCAGTGTGGTTGCCTTGGTACCTGTTTCTGAAGGATGTCTGCAGTGAAATTTGGTTGTTTAAATAGCACAACTTGTCATCCAAAAGTAGAAGTCATTAGCACGACGCCGTTTGGCTAGTGGTGTCTTGAATACTGTTTTAACTTCTTTCTTATTTTTATCACTTTACTGTTAATGTTTACTCGTTTCATCACTGGAAATTTTAGGGCCTCGCGCACAGTATGGATCTGGAATGAAAAAGGCAGAAAGTTCTTCTTGAGAGTCTCCTGAAACTGGTGCTTAAGACAGTGGCCTGAGTTAGGCACTCTGTATTTTGCTGTTTTTTTTTTTTTTTTAAACTAATTTTATTGGCATATAGTTGCTTTACATTTGTGTTAGTTTCTGCTGTACAGCAAAGTGATTCAGCTATGCGTATGCATATATCCCCTCTTTTTTGGATTTCCTTCCCATTTTGGTCACCACAGAGCCCTGAGTAGAGCTGCCTGAGCTATGTAGTAAGTTCTCATTAACTTTGTGTATTTTGAAAGAGGAGAACTTTGAAAACTCAGCTCCACAATGACCCTGCCTGATCAGTAATACTTAATCTGTTTGTAGCTGTGATCCACCATTGAACAGCCTTCTGCTGTATCTTAGGAAAATGAGCTCCCAGATTCTTACTGGATTCTGTTTGAATTTTAATTGGTCTTCGTTGTGATCGTGAATTTGCCAGAAACATTTATTTATCTCAGAAGAGGGAGAGTTTGTTTTTGTTTAATATGGAAATTGAATTGGGTGCTCTGGGAAGGTTTGTATCATTTATCTCCGTTCCGGTTATCCACTCCATGTAATTGTTACAAAAGATGCATCCAGGTGGAACATCTTGACTCTGCCCACCCAGGTGAGTCGACTCTGAAGGTGGTGGCCTCTGTCCCTGCAGGTGAGAGGGTGGCAACCTGCTCCTTCACTGGTGGGCATCTTGGCAGAAATCACCAACTGGCAGCTTGTGCTGGAAGGGATGTGCATTAATTAGTTGCTTGAAACTCTACCCTCATTAACTCCAGGCACGTTGTTAGAGAAAATGATCTGTAGTTCAGAGTGTTGGTTTTCATAATAGGAAAACAAGTTAAATCATCAGAGTATGTCATCCTGTTTATAAAACAGTCACATCATGTGTAGTTTCTTTCCTCTCAGGGGATCCTGTTTTTGTTTGTTTTGTCCATAAGACAGCTAATCTTCCCTGAACCTTGTGGCTCACTTCACCCAGTGAGTACAGATCATAGAGAACAAGGTCTATGCTTTAGGTACATTAAATTTTGCACTTTTTTTTTCTTGATGTGATAGGGAGTGTGGTGGACAAAAGGAAGGGGCTCAATTTTTTGGCCCCAACTAATTCACTTTGAAAAAAAAAATACTGCATTGCTTTTATACAGTAATTTATGTTCTTTATGTTCATTATCTTAAGGAACTAAAACATTCAGAAACCTCAAAACATTCACTCAAAATTTCACTAACTTGAAATAACAGTTACTAAGTTTTAATGACTATCATTCGAGATATGATTCTGATATAAACAAAAGGGTGGGTCAGGAGATGGAAAGGCAACCATATTGATAAGTAAAGAACATAGTATTTTTTTAATATTAAATTGTATTTGAACCTGAGAAAGGGAAATCAAAGAAATTACAGAAGTTTAAGGTAATAATTCCTAAAAATCTCCCTATGTAAAAATTAAAATTATGGGTAACATTGAGGCATTTTATAGATAGATATACATATGTTTTACATATGAATATATATAACTATATTTTTATTTTTTTGTTGACTGTACCATGGGACTTGTGGGATCTTGGTTCACCAGTTATGGATTGAACACAGGCCACATCAATGAAATCCCAGAATCCTAACCACTTGGCCACCAGGAAACTCCTGGTGTATTTAAAACTGTATTTTTTCAAAATAGGTTGATAAAATAGGCTTTTTGGTTTTTGCTTATTTTTCCCTGGATTTCACTGTCAAGTAGTTCTTCTTCTAAGAGGCTTTTTTCAGATTCTGAGTTCTTTCCTACTTGAGAATATCTGCCTTTTCTTGTTTAATAGATAGTTTGGGTATAAAAATCGTGAATAACCTTTTCTTTTCTAGAACTTTGTAGAACTTGTCTGTTGGCATTGAACTTTGCTAGAGAGACATCAGAGGCCAGCCTGGTCTTTCCACTTATTTGGTGACTTCTTTTTCTACTAGGATGCCTATTGGATTGCTTATTTATTTTCTCTCTCCCTCCCCAGTGTATTTATCAGAGCATAACACACAAAGATAAAAGTTCATACAACATAGGCCTCTGGGTCAGTGAATTATCATCCTGCAGAAACTCCCAGGTCAGGGAATAGAAGACCACCAGAGTCTCCGAGTCTCCCCACCCCTACCCTCCCCGCAGCACCAGACCTCCTTCCAGTCAACCCTTAAGCTTTCCTTTCTGCCTGGAAGGTAAGCGGTGTATTCACTGCTAGTGTTATCATTTAGTTTTGCTGGGTTTGAATTTTGTATAAATGGAGTTATTCAGTATGTATTCTCATTTCTTTCCCTTGACATTACGTCTTGAGATTGATCCATATTGTTGCATATAGCTATATTTCATTCATTTTTATTCCTCCTATTTTGTGAATTATCTAGCTTCAGCCCATTTCTCATTTGAGTTACGTATTTGCTAAGACAAAACCCCTCTCCCTTTTCACACCCTCCCCCTCGGGGCCATTGGTGGAATTAGAGACCCGCTGGGTGCTGATGCGGCCCCAGTGCGTCCTCTCCCTCTCCTCACGTCCCTGCTCACGTAGTAAAGGTGCTCACCCTTCAGCTCCTTGTTGTTTGCGGTGACATCGAGTTGCTCTTGGCATATTCACTGGTTTCCTTTGCTCCCAGCAAACACTCATGCTTAGATATGAGCACTTCAACATAGGCTCACTTGGGACTTTTAGGATGGTTAGAAACACCTGTATCGCATTGGAATTCTGAGAAGCTATGTGTCAACTACCCGTGTTCCTCCTCTTTTGCTACTAAATTTCCCTGAAACCAGCTACTGTTCATCAGAGTTCATGATATGAGATTGTGATGTTTCACTTGTTTCATGTAAGAAATTGTTCTTTCCCTTCTCCCAGTGGATTTTTTAAAATTAATTTTTATTGGAGTATAGTTGCTTTGCAATATTGGGTTAGTTTCTGCAGTACAGCAAAGTGAATCAGCTATATGTATACATGTATCCCCTGTCTTTTGGATTTTCTTCCCATTTAGGTCATCACAGAGCATTGAGCAGCGTTCCCTGAGCTATACAGTAGGTTCTCATTAGTCATCTATTTTAAATATCCCAGTGGATTTTAAGGAAGGGGAACACACAGAAATGCTTCGACTCTATCCTGCTTAGCTGAGTGTCTCAACAGTGACCTTAGGAGTAAGGACTTTTAAAATCTAAGGCCGACGGGAGACATTTGCTGCACCGGGAGTACAGTGGGCCGACTTTCAGCTTCCTTTTGGTGCCATTCTGCCCCATCCGCCCCTGCCTCCAGCACCAGGTCTGCACCTACTGTGTCCGTCCTGTTGCAGGTTGGTCTCTCCTGTGTCCTGCTTTTGCCCTGATAACCGCCACCCTCACTTCTTTGAAGCTGGTAATTTCACAAGAGTGCTTTAACCAGGGGGGTCCATGGTGGTATGAGGCTAGCTTAATGTTCTCTTGTAGGTTTTTAATACCAGGGAATGGAGAATTATCGGATGCTGCCTTCAGGCAGTAACTTAATATTATCGTTGGTCATCAAAAAGCATCTGAAACCCGCCATCAGAAACCCCGCTTCTCTGCATCCCTGAGCTTGAGGAAGGTGCCCTTTGTTCTGTGATGTCTGATTTGGTGCCAACATGACACCTGAAGACTGAGCCCTAAGGAAGAAAAGATCCTTCCTTGAAGAGTATACACAGGGACTTCCCTGCTCAGACTTCAAGTTTTCAGTGCAGGGGGCCCAGGTCCCATCCCTGGTCAGGACACTAGATTATGCGTGCTGCATCCAGGAGTTCACAGGCCACAGCTAAGACCCAGTGCAGCCAAATAAATGAATTTTTAAAAAACTGTAAAAAATAATAAAAAAATAAAATCTTATCTTCCTAAATTATCCTCTAATATTCCTAGTGTTCTCATAAAAAGTTTACACAGTTTGAAGATTTAAAGTAACACCAGCATTCTTGACAAACTATTTTATCTAAAGGATGAAAGAATACTGGGTTTTATATAATTAAAGAGAAACTTTTCTCTTCGATTATCTCCTTCTCTTTCTGATCTATCAATATGGTACCTGTAGTTGAAATGCAAAGAATGATAGAGTCCGATTGCCATGCACTTTACTCCCCTAACTCAAATTATGTCAACTACTATAGTAAGTTATATATATAAGTATACAGTACTTTGAGTTATGTATAAGTCATGTACTCTTGCTTGAGACCTTAATTTCCTCTAACTTCTGTTGTCTATAATTTTGTCTATTTGATTCTTCTGTAAACGTTTGAAAGTGAAAGTGTTAGTCACTCTGCTGCTGCTGAGTCACTTCAGTTGTGTCCGGCTCTGTGCGACCCCATAGGCGGCAGCCCAGCAGGCTGCCCCGTCTCTGGGATTCTCCAGGCAAGAACACTGGAGTGGGTTGCCATTTCCTTCTCCATGCATGAAAGTGAAAAGTGAGTTAGTCACTCAGTCGTGTCCAACTCTGTGACTCTTGGTGGCTTCCTCTGTCTGTGGAATTCTCCAGGCAGAAATACTGGAGTGTGTAGCCATTCTCCAGGGGAATCTTCCCAACCCAGGGATTGAACCCAGGTCTCCTGCAGACAGATTCTTTACCATCTGAACCACCAGGGGATTTATGATTCATCAGAAACAGATATGTAGGGCAGACTTTGTGCTGCTCCAATTACTCAGCTGTTAAGAAAGTGAAGCTAGTGGCTGCTTTGGGCTGAATTGGGTCCTAACTAAAAACTCATCTTTTAAAGCCCTAAACCCGGTACCTTAGAGCATGACTTTGGTTAGAGATAGGGCCTTAGAGATAATATAATTTAGAGATATCCCTGATACCTCAGTTGGTAAAGAATCTGCCTGCAATGCAGGAGACCCCGGTTTGATTCCTGGGTCAGGAAGATCCGCTGTAGAAGGGATAGGCTACCCACTCCAGTGTTTTTGGGCTTCCTTTGTGGCTCAACCGGTAAAGAATCCATCTGCAGTGTGGGAGACGTGGGTTTGATCCCTGGGTTGGGAAGATTCCCTGGAGAGGGAAAGGCTACCCACTCCAGTATTCTGACCTGGAGAATTCCATGAACTGTGTAGTCCATGAGATCGCAAAGAGTTGGACACGACTGAATGACTTTCACTTCACTTAGCTTTAGGGCCTTTAAAGAGGTGATTAAGTTAAAACAAGGCCCTTAGGGAGGGCCCTAATCTAATTTGACTGATGTCCTTATCAGAAGAGCAAGTTAGACACAGAGGGTTGTGCTCCCAGGAGGAAAGGCCGTGTGAGGACATAGCAAGAAACCACAGTCTTCTAGCCGAGGAGAGGAGCCTCAGGATAAACCACATCTGCTGACACCTGGGTCTCAGACTTCCAGCTTCTAGAACTGGGAGAATACTGATTTCTGTTAAGCTGCCCAGTCTGTGATGTAGGATTATGGCAGCCCTAGCAGACTAATGCAGTAGCAAGTGAAATGACTCCTAGAAGCCAGTTTGCTCTCTGCAGGTTGTGTGCATATAGGAAATTTTGTATGATAAACTGTATGTTTTATAGAATTATCATGGGTACGTGCTCTTTAGGCATAATCAGCCAGTGGCCCTGGTGCCAGTGCACACCAGAGTACATTTATCATCATTACTGTCCTTTTTCTTTAAAAGGGAAGAATGAAGAATGAGGAGGAATTGAGAGGAAAGAAAGGAGCAAACAAACAGGTCCTTTCTTACTGTTGCCCATGGCACGTAGGAAGGAGCAGAGCTTGGTTTGAATTTCAGCACTACCATTTTCTGGCTCTGTGGTCTTCAGGAAAGAGTGGCATATTCTCTGAACCTCAGTTTCCTTAACTGTCAGGCACCTTCTCCGTTTACATGTTCCTTTATGAGCACACGCATAAGAGCATTTAGTCTGTGGTCCATACATGCAAAAACAGCATTTCCCCCATTTCCGAGTTAGTAGTTTATTACTTAAGCTGAACATTTTTCTTTTTAAAAAAATTTTATTTATTTATTTGGCTACATCAGGTGTTGTGTCACGTGGGATCGTTTGTTATAGCATACAGACTCTCTAGTTGTGGCATGCAGGCTTAACTGCTCAGTGGCTTGAGGGATCTTAGTTCCCCGGCCAGGGGTGGAACCCATGTCCCCTGCATTGCAAGATGGATTCTTAACCACTGGAGCACCAGGGAAGTTCCCAATCCTTTCCCTTTTATTTTTCTGAGAGGGTGAAATTGAATTGTGCTTTCTGAAGATAACCACTAACAGGCTTCCAGGTTGACCTGCCTTTGGGTGCCGGCTCCAGTGCTTTCAGTCTGCTCTCTGCCCCTCCCAAGCATCAGTTCCATGTCCGGCTCAGTCACATCTCTAATGCGTGTCATTACTGCCCTACTGGAGAGAGGGGCTGGGTGGGTTATCAGTATCGGTGGTCGGGGCTGGGTGAGATGTAGATCTACAAATGTGCAGTTGCTTTTAAAGCCCTTTCCCTTTTGGTCATATGATAGACACCCTTAGAGGGATATGGAGCCTTATCTGATTTGAGAAGGACACCCCTACCCTGAATAAGACACCCAAGAAAGCAAAATGAGTAAGACAAAATTCCCATCCTGTTTAATGAGGGATACTGAAATGGAAACAGTTTGGCCAAAGAGATAATTATAAACTGTAATAAGCACTGCAGAACAAGCAAACAGGTTCTGTGACAGTGAAAAATCATAGGGATCAACTTTTCAGTGGAGAAATCCAGGCAGGCTTCTCTGAAGAGGTGATACTGAACACATTGCATTTTACCAGGAAGCACAGGGGAGAAGGTGTTTACGTAGGTGCAGAAGCAAGAATGGAGTATGTTTGGATCGTTGCAAGTAAGTCACACATTGTTTGATGGAAAGTACCTCTAGATGTCCTGTAAGTGATTTTGTGTGATACTGTTTTTAAAGTTCAGTTGTTTAAAAATTTAAGGCCATAGTTCTGAGCACTGTGCAAGCCTAGTGTATTTATGCAGCTGCTGCTGCTAAGTCGCTTCAGTCGTGTCTGACTCTGTGCAACCCCATAGACGGCAGCCCACCAGGCTCACCAGTCCCTGGGATTCTCCAGGCAAGAACACTGGGGTGGGTTGCCATTTCCTTCTCCAGTGTCTGAAGGTAAAAAGTGAAAGTGAAGTCACTCAGTCGTGTCCGACTCTTAGCAACCCCATGGACTGCAGCCTACCAGGCTCCTCTGTCCATGGGATTTTCCAGGCAAGAGTACTGGAGTAGGGTGCCCTCATCGCCTTCTCCGGTATTTATGCTAGACATCACCATTTACTGTTTCTCATTTACATTGTCAGCTAGGGGGACCTGGCTGTTGATTAAGCAGTAAGTCACCATTTGTTCTTATATGCTGATGTCAAATTATGGCCAAACAAAACCTTTTTCCTTTTTGAACAACTCTTGAAGTCTCCAGATCATGAAGATTAAGTGAAATGATAAGTGTGGGGACCTCCCTGGTTGTCCAGTGGTTAAGGCTTTGCCTTCCAGCCCAGGAGGTGTGGGTTCAAATCCTAGTTGGGGAGCTGAGATCCCACATGCCTCATGGTCAAGAAGCTAAAACATACAACAGAAGCAATAATTTAACAAATTCAATAAAGACTCTAAAAATAGTCCACATCAATAACAACAAAAAAAAACTGGAGTGGGTTGCCATTTCCTTCTCCAGGGGATCTTTCCGACCCAGGGATCGAACCTGGGTCTCCCGCATTGCAGGCAGACTCTTTTACCCTCTGAGCTACCAGGGAAGCACTTGAAAAAAATTAGTAATGTATAAAAAGGCACATATAAATTTGTTTACTCCATAAGGATGTCATTAATCTTTAAAACAACTTTTGCATTTGAAAATATATTAATCTATTTCTCCTTCTTCTCACAAGTTTTACGATGATAATGATGAAGAACATCAGGATACTCTATAATTTGACAGCAAGCTGGGATCTTGGGATTAACAACACTTTGTAAACCAGTAGCAATGAGAGAAGTTGTTTAGAAGTGCCGATGCCTGGATTGGCTCATTTGGGCTCTATTTTCTTGTAAACAAGTTGAGTCACAGTAACAGCTTCACATGTTAAAAAACGATTTTGTATTTGTGGATTGTTTTTTCCCTTGAGTTAGAGTATTATAGTACGTTCGTTCCTTTTTTATTGTTTAACTGTGACAGTATTTCATATTTTTAACCCAAGACAGTTGGCTTTCCAAAAATACTGGAAACCAATTCATGATGTCATCATGCTCACCCAAATCCCAAATTGTGGCAAAACTCCGTTTTCTCTCTGTTATTTATAGTTAATGCTTTTTCACACGTGAAATGTACCAAGTCTGGTAAATTGTCTAAGATCCTTAGGAGGCTGGTACTTTTATCTTTTGAGTTATACAGTTATTTTGCTTTGATTTTTCTTAAACTTTAATGTTAAAGTTTTTAATTACATTAGTTTATGTCTGTGGCCTGGGCTTGACTCTGGATTAGCACCAGACTAGAAGGTACTCTTGTTGATAGTAGTTTGGGATACTTACTTGCCTTTTATCACTTATATTGAAAGAAAGTAAATAGTTATAAAAGTTAGAAACAGCAAAACTAATATAACATTATAAAGCAACTGTACCCCAATTAAAAAAAAAAAGAACACTAAAAACAAAGTAGAATCATCAGCTTTTTTCTACTTTATATTCTACTATGTCTTTTCCACTATAATATGTAGTTTTTGCTTTTATCGTGTTCCTGAAGTCCTCAAGTAGGTGAATGTGTGTATATGTGCATGCATGTGTATGTATGTATTTGCACACACAGAAATACTGCTTTTGCATAGTTGTGGGTTTTTTGTTTTTTTTTTTTTCCCCATTGCATCTTTCTTCTGAGTTACAGTTGCTAAACTTATGGGAAAATAAGTTTCATCAAAACAGATTAAAATGGATTGTTAATGTATAACCTGAAACACATTTGCCTTTTCTTTAACATGAATAATTTTGAATTCACTGGAAATTGAGTTACAGTTGTTGCAGTTTTATTCATGTAGATTTAGCATTTGTGTCACTCACGGTTCTTAATTATCTTAGTACCTATTTTATGTGGCATAATATCTGCACTCTTACCATCTACAGCCTCTGCAGAGAGTGTAACACATGGCACCAAAGTAATAAAAATATAAGCTCCAGAGTGAGAAGCAAAGCTGAAACAAGCCATTTTTACATATAACTTAAGTTTAGGTTCTGTGTAGTAGGCTGATCCCTTACTTAACCTTTAATAAAATTGGATTCAAGGGTATTTATATATAAATAAAAAATAAAGTTAATTTCATTTCATACTTCCATAGGAGCAAATGCCTAGGCATGTATTTCAGTGACATTTAAACTTCGGCATCAGTCCTATTGGCTGAAAAATTGCTCTGCTTTTTAAACAACTGTTTTTAAGTTTAAATATTAAAACTCTTAAGTTGTTGCCATTTGGGAAGGTGATTAAGATGGTAATTACTAAGATTAGGTGATCGTATTTGTACTGATTGAATCAGGGTGTATTTGACCTTTTATCTCCTGTGAACTAAAGTCATTTCCGCTTCTTACATAATTTGGAAATAAAAATTTGGTACACATCTGGATGTGTTTAAGACTCCATCTCCATCAACCCCTCATACCCTGCAAACTTCCATTAATGTGTCTCCAGTTTTATGTGGAGAACATACAACTCGATTGTGGTCGGATTCTTTTTTAACATTTGTTACTTAATTATTTAATATTTATTACTGTGCAGCATGTGGGATCTAGTTCCCTGACTAGGGATCAAACCGGGCCCCTTGCATTGGGAGCACGGAGTCTTAGCCACTGGATCACCAGAGTGTGGTCAGATTCTTTATGTCAGTTAGTGAGCATATCTGTACACATGGAATCTCCCAAGTGCAGTTACAGATGTTGGGTGAAAAGGGAGGAGCCTCAGATCTGGGGGCCACCCGGATCCAGTGTTGTCATTGGGTGCAGATATCATGGTGTTCAGGAAGTGGTGAGAGATGGGAGAGACAGGGGTATAATCTCCTTGCCTCCCACCCCCTTCCTTCCCTAGAGGGCAGCCTTTTGAAACTGTTGGAGACACGTGAGACCCTCAGAAGTACTTTGACTCAGCCCTGACGATTATAAAATGAGTCATGGCTATTTCTTTGAAGTAGTATAGATATTTCCTTTTAAATGATCAAGATCCAAAGAGACCAAAAATCCAACTGCCACTTTTGAGAAGCCTGGAGCAAAAGCAGGGTACTAGCATGCCCCCTGCACTCAAAACCACCTGAGGTGGGCAAAACACCTAAGTTAGCCTCTAGCCCTGGACACACCCTTGCCCTCAGCTCATATAAGGAACAAGCTTGCCCCACCCCTTGGGGAGCCAACAAGCAAGGGAATCTGTTGATTGTTCTCACTGTCCCCAGTTGCAGCAGGGGCCCCAAGAAAGCCTTGCCAGAAAAAAAAAAATGGGCGATTGAAATATACCAATATCCACTCCCTGGCCCTGGTACACACCACCTGTGATCTGTCCCAGTCACCTTGTCTGGGATTCCTCACCCAGATTCAAACCTGTTCATCCTTTTTCTTTGATAGGAGTTTACCAGGATAATTTCAGTTCTCTGAAGCATGTAGTGATTTTCCTCAACAATTCTAACTTAATGAAATGTTATTATTTTTAAAACAGTGATTTGTTCAGTGTGTAACTACACAAGATTTTATTCTTTTTAAAAAAGACAAATACCATATGATATTACTTACATGTGGAATCTTAAAAATGGTACAGATGAACCTATTTACAAAATAGAGTCACTGATGTAGAAAACGAACTTATGGTTACCAAGGGAGAAGAGGGGAGGAATAAATTGGGAGAGTGGGGTTGACATATACACAGTCCTAAATATAAAATAGATAACTAATAAGGACCTACTTTATAGCACAGAGAAGTCTACTCCATGCTCTGTAATGACTTGTACAGGAAAAGAATCTAAAACAGAGTAGGTACACGTATACGTATAACTCGTTCACTTTGCTGCACACCTGAAACTAACACGACATTGTAAAGCAGTTATACTCCTTCAAAAATTTATTTAAAAAAAATACATGATCAATTTAAGCAAAACAAACAAACAAACAAACCCCAAAACCCTTGGCCTTGTTTCTGACTCTTGAATAGGGAAGTGCATGCTCTATATTAATAGGGTCTGTTGAAAATATTCACTGTCATATTAATGAAAGCGTATCAGCCAAACACATTTCCTCTGCCCGGGTATCTTAATTTAGACACAAAATTCCTAGAGGTAACAGTGATGATTCTAGATTGTGGTTCTGATGATAGGATTCTGGACCCTGTGAGAGAGGTAAAGGATGTTTTTCTGTTTCTGTCTCTCAGTATTCTTTAAACCATGTCATAATGTTGACTTTTCCAGCAACACCTCAGTACATTTTTGCAGGAAGAGGAAAATGTTTTAAGTGTCCTGTATTGGGAACACCAATGGCTTTTAAAGAGGCAGATAACCTGGCCTTTGAATCCCACCTTGAATGTGGGGCTCAGCCTCCCTGAATGTTAGTTGTCTCTTCTTTAAATGAGATAATAGTGATACTTTGCCGGGCACAGTTGTTGTTACCCCTTGAAATAATGTGGAGCTCCTGAAGCAGCACCTGGTGCATAATATATGCTCCGCAGTTAATTGCTATTATAATTATGATGCAGATGATACTAATGTTAGCACTCACTACTTTATGGAAGCTTTTGTGTTATTTTTTTAACATCTTAATAGAACTGGTAGTAGTATCTGAAAATTCAGATTTTTTTTTAGTACTCTAAATAGATTTAATATTTGGGGGCTGCTTTATTTAAGCTTTTAAAAACATTTGGTTGCTTACTTTTTTTTATTATTATAAATAAACGGAAACTTTTTCTAAGTATGGTCCCTAGAGCAGACATCATCATCCCCTAAAGTGAAAATGTTAGTCGCTCATTCCTGTCCAATTCTTTGGGACCCTATGGACTGTAGCCTGCCAGGCTCCTCTGTCCATGGCATTCTCCAGGCAAGAATACTGAAGTTGGGTTGCCATTCCCTCCTCCAGGAGATCTTCCCGATCCAGGGATTGAACCTGAGTCCTCTGCATTGCAGGCAGATTCTTTACAGTTTGAGCTACCGAGGAAGCCTAAGGACTTGTTAGAAATGTAAACTCTGGGTTTTATCCAGGTGCTCCTAAGTCAAAAACCCTGGAGGTTTTCCAGAGGCCTCCAGGAAATTTTGATGCCCATTCAAGTCTGAAAATCACTGCTTTAGAATAACTGGGAAGCACAGTAAAGGGTGATTCTCCCCTTCAGAAATAACCACTATTAAGAAGAAAGAAGTCTTTTCTCTTGTTGTGTATGCACATGTGTGAATGTTCTTCTAGTCTTTTTCCTACACACATGTATATAAACTTTTTTTAAACATAGGATCATCTGATGTGGGTTTTATAGCCTACATTTCAACCTTCAGTGTTGTGTCATGACCATTATCCCATGTAATTAAATTTTATTTGAAATCGTTTTTAACCGTATGACAACATACTCTGCCATCCTAAGAGTGTCTCGTAATATATTAACCAACCCTTCAGTTATTCGAGTTGTTTGCAGATGTTCTGGAGGAGCACAAGCAGCATAAATGAAATTTTGTATTCATAAATCACTGTGAATATCGATGTATCCTTAGCATAATTTTTTCTTTTTTTCTAACTTTGAGATATAATAGACATACAGCACTGTGTAAAGTATACAACATACTGATTTGACTTACATATTTTATAAATAATTACCACGATATGTTTAGTTAACATCCATCCTTTGATATAAATGCAAATGCTTTTTTGAATGTTGAGAATTCCTTTAAAAAAATTTAGTTGAGTTTTACACTGGGAAGGAATCTTAGAACTTATCAGTCCCGATATCATTCTTCACTGATGAGGAAACCAGATATATGAGTAGTTAATGAGAAACGTAAGAGTTGAACCCAAATGTGCTGACTTCTTTTAATATTTTTTATTAATTTTGATTGGAATATAGTTGCTTTACAACACTGTCGGTTTCTGCTGTACAGCAAAGCGAATCAGCTGTATGATGCATACATTACCTCTCTTTTGGATTTCCTTCCCATTTGTCACCATAGTACTGAGTTCCCTGTGCTGTACGGGAGGTTGTCATTAGTTTTATCTGTTTCATACATAGCAGTGTATATGGGTCAATCCCAATCTCCCAATTTATCCTACTTTCCCTTCCATCCTTGGTGTCCATAAATTTGTTCTCCATACCTCTGTGTCTGTTTCTGTTTGGTAGATAAGTTCATCTGTACCATTTTTCTAGATTCCACATATGTGCTGACTTCTTTTGCAATCAGTTCTTTCCTCCACTCACATCATGTTGCTCTTCATCAAATAAGATAGTTGGTTTCAGTTTCAGAATTCTTACACATCTGTACTTGGAATAGATTACTGAAGGGTGTGATACCTTTATTGATCTTATAAGAAGTTGTGATTGCTGGAACTTATTCCTTGAACATCCATTTATCTAGTCTGTGTTGTTGATATTCAGGGATGTCTCCTTGGGATCTCTGGGGTAACTGGGGCTTTCTCAGTGGTGTTTACATTTCCAACTTCCCAGGCAGTCTGAACATTGTCCTTGAACTGGGGGACTTCAGTGGAAGGACAGTGAGGCCTGGGAGGACGCTGAATGACCTAATGCGCTCTGGGACCCGACCCACATGGGGTGCTGCAGACTGCCACCCTTCACTCTTCTAGGGAATGAAATCAGCATTCCTAAATTTCTTATTGGCCCTGCTTTTTGTTTTTATTTTCGCTTATTTTTATTTTATTTATAGCTGTGCTGGGTCGTCTTTGCTGCATGGGCTTTTCTCTAGTTGCAGCAAGCAGGGGCTGTTCTCTAGTTTTGGTGCATGGGCTTCTCATTGTGGTGGCTTCTCTTGTTACAGAGCACAGGCTCTAGGGTACAGACACTTCAGTAGTTGCGGCTCCCAAGCTCAATATTTGTGACGTGCGGGGTTAGTTGGCTTCACGGCACGTGGGATCTTCCTGGATCAAGGATTGAACCCATGTCTCCTGCACTGGCAGGCAGTTCTTTAGCACTGAGCCACCAGGGAAGCCCCATGGCCCTACTGTTGATCACAGACCTTTGAGAAGTTTATGAACTTGGGGGCCTTTTCCTTGAAAGGGTACTACCAGGCAAATGTATGTTTATTTTGCATTCTATTTCAGGAGGTACAATGCAGGAGACCCCAGTTCAATTCCTGGGTCTGGAAGATCTGCTGGCGAAGGGATAGGCTACCCACTCCAGTATTCTTGGGCTTCCTTGTGGCTCAGCTGGTAAAGAATCTGCCTGCAATGTGGGAGACCTGGGTTCAATCCCTGGGTTGGAAAGATCCCCTGGAGATGGGAAAGGTTACCTACTCCAGTATTCCAGCCTAGAGAGTTCCATGGACTATATAGTCCATGGGGTTGCAAAGAGTCAGACACGACTGAGCGACTTTAACTTTCAGGAGATGAATTCCCTGAGTGAATCTCTGTTTTAGGCAAATTGTTTTCCAGTATACATCTTTCTCTCCTTTGCAGATTTCGCTTAACATAATAATGAAGACCATTTTATATTGATGTAGTGCTTTCCAGGGTAGAGAATGACTTTGTACACCTTTGGGCTCCTGTCCACAATCCTGTCAATTGGTACCATTATCCCCACTTGGCAGATGAGGAAACTGAAGCTCAGAAAACACAGGGATTTACCCAAGGTCATTTGGTCAGAAAGCCAGTGAATGGTATGTGGTATCCAGAGCCAGACCCACTGGGCTTTAGAGTATACTTCCTGGGGACTTCCCTGGTGGTCCAGTGGCTAAGATCCAGTGCTCCAAATGCCGGGGCCCAAGTTCAGTCCCTGCTCAGGGAACTCTAGATCCCACATGATGCAACGTAAGACCTAGCACAGCTAAATATATAAATAAATATTTTTTTTAAAAAAGAATATGCTTCTTGATGTTATATAAACAATAAAAGGGACATCTGTTAAGCAAAAGTAAGGTTTTTCCTCCCACCTTTAGAAGAATAATGGGGAAATCCTACACAAAGGCCAGGTTTACCACATGAGTTATTCATTGGACCTCCATGGACAGGGACTTGCTGAATAAAGCAGCGATGGTGGTGAGCCCTCAGGATGACCATGGCCCTGTTGATGGGGAATTGTATTTACCAGCGACTGAGAGACCCTTTTCTAGTCCATCTTAACCTGGAACACAGATGTCACATGGCCAAGAAGGGCACTGGGGAAAACTGTAAAGTGATATTTTTCTTCATTCTTTAAAAGGGCTTCTGGACTCCTCCACACAATACACACATAAATCAGAGGCCGCTGTAGTTGAAGCCATTTGGCAGGGTGTTGAGCTTTTTACAAAATCTCTTTCATTTAAATTGTATGCTTCCCTTGACTAGATCGGAAGAGGCACAGTTTTAGTATGTTTCACAAAGCAGCAGTGCCTCATATGTATTAAGAGAGCTAAATGCCTGTTTTAAAAATGTGTTCCCAGAAGGCTAAGCAGACAATTGCCAGAATGACAGTGTGGCCTCGAATTCCCCACAGAATAAATTTGAGAGCTGTCATGAGACATTCCAGCCTACTTGGACTGCATCAATGATGCCCAGAAAAAGCAGCAGCCTCAGACCCTGCTTCTCAATCCAGTTAGGGCTTAGCAGACCCTCAGGCTGTTCCTGCAGTGGGATGATGCCATTTTAAATAAAAGGCACTGCCTTTGTACTAATTAGCATCCGTCTTATATTTTGAATTACTTTTGATGATATCCTTTTCATTCACCTTATTCTTATTTAATTGTAAAAATAATTCATACTTGTAATCACATGGAGTTCTTGAGAAAGAAAATAAATAATTTACCTTTTATTCTGTGAGTTCAAATCCCTTCCCCACCTTCATTTCCCCCTTTGAGAAAACCCATATTAACAATTTGATATGTGTCCTTCTCTTCTCTTTTTCACTTAAACATTTCCTTATATACCTAATATGAGATTTCTTTCTTCTATACTTTTTTTTTCAAAAATGAAATCATAACAAACTTAGTATACCCTGAATTTTTTAAAATTAGGGTGTAGATCTCTTCCTAAATCAAAACATACAAGTCTTTGTCATTTGTTTTAATAACCAGATAACACTTCATTGAGTAGCCATGTTATTCTGCTTCTCACCTATTGAACATTCTGGTTGTTTCCAGTGTTTTATTATAGCAAACATTTATTATTCCAATGTGAGCATGATTTTATAAGCCTTATGCTCGTTTTCCATTCAGTAAAGTTTGTTGCTGAAGAAGTGAAAAAGATAGAAGCTTTCCATCTCCAGCTGTCATCATGCACTTCTGTAATTAGAAGCCTCTTACATAGTAATAAGCTTAGGGATTTACATGTAGAATATCTGTTTATATTTGGAGCAGCCCTGAATGTCGCTTTTATTTTGTGCTGGAGTTGCTTGTGGTTAGCTCCTCTGTGTGGATTCACTGCAGAGCAGAGGTGATCTCTCAGCTGTCATAATGTCCCATCTAGACCCCTTCAGCAGCAAATCAGTTTCCTGAGTTTGGGCAAATCCAGTATACTGATGATAGAGTACCCCATCAGCCACGGTTTGCTAGTTTTACCTTGTTAGACGATGGCCTTAGAGTTTCATGAGCAAGGGAGCCTGGCTGTTAGGATGCACTCATTTAAAAAGTGTTCCGCAGATTTTGGAATTAGGGAGGGAGGGAATGATGCTTCAATGACATGAAAAATTTGCCCAGGTTGCCTTGATTGCTTAATATGCAATAAACGATGTTCCTGGCCACGCGTTTCAGGATTTGGAGTATTCAGGAAGAATTCTTATCAGTAGGATTATGAAGACAACCCATTTCTATACATGCAAACAAGTCTGCTTATCAGTGGGGCCACAAGGCCTGTTCCATCCAATCACATGTATCACTAGCGAGGGGAATGCTTGTTTTCCGTGCTTTCTTTAGCCTTTACAAAATACAGTTGCATGGCAGAGCTGCTGTACTCGAGGCTCTGGAATGAAGTACATGTGGTGCCTTTGCAGGTAATAAAATGGAAGATCCAATTTGCAATTTCAGAAGCAGCCTGTGAGTGACAGATGATCTTAAGGGCAGTGCCGGTCAGAGGGTCACCGCTCATCACGGTGTGGGCTGGCTCCCCATGTGGCCCGGGCCTCCCCACCGGAGAGCGAGCAGAGGGAATGTGTGTCTGGGAGGCAGCCAGCGTGTCCGCGGGTGCACCCCTTTCTAGCTTATTAGATCCTCTTTGTCACAGTGCTTAATCCTGCCGCCTGATCCTTGTTAGAACAGCACCCGAGCGCTGCTCAGGCTTCTAATAAAGGAGATGGGCAAGGACTCCTAACTGGAGCCAGCCAAGCGTGCGGCAAGTTAGGGCTCCCGCAGCCTGACTGACGGGACGCTGAGATGCTCCCTGCATGTTATTACTGCAGAGGGAACCCGCCTCAGACAGCTGATGGATGAGCTCGGCTGAGGTCAGAGGAACTTGTTGCCGGGCCCCCAGGAGCCAGGTGTCAGCTTTTCACATGGGATGATGGCCGAGCTTTCTTCTAATTATCTTAACCCTCTTCTGAAATTGCTGCGTTCGTTCAGAGGGAGGTGAGAAAGGGAGAGACACCAAGCCAGCTGGGAGGATCGCAGCTGCACCGAAGCAGGTACTGCATCCTTCACCAGTGACATTAACTCAGAAAATAAAACAGGCATGTCCCCTTCCACTGAGTCGGCTTACAGCTCGTAGAGTCGGTGCTGGCGCAGGCTCTGGCTCGTGCAGTTTCCATCTCTGTCATCTGTAATAGTTGTCTGCTTTAAGGTGCGCTGTGGACCTGAAGCATGGGTTTCGTGGTTTTTTGTTAAGAAAAAAGCATAGCATCCACCACAAAGCTACTATGTGGTCTTATCGCACCTCCCCCCAACACACACACCCCATGTCAGTGAACATGAATCATGCTTTTCTGCTAGGCTTCCCAGTTCCAGTATTCCATGAAGCACCTGTGAATCTGAAGTTTGGTATTAAATCTGACTGAGGATTGTTTGACACTAAGGTAAATAAATGGGTGTGGGGGAGGGTAACTCCATCCCTCTAGCATCCCCCTCCTCCAGCTAGAGTGCACAGATGAGTTTGAAGTGATAGAAATAAAAATGCTCACAAGCAGCCTCTGGTCCGTTCTGTGTACTCCAACTTTCATCAGCATAAGATTCCTCTTCCCCGAATCAACCACGTCCAGCTTGCATCCCGCAGGTCCTGCGTGCTCTAGTTAGCAGGCGTCATGAGCATCATCCTCTGCCTCTTGTGTCTCCATTGATAGTGCTTAAATAGAGACATAGCTAGGGACTGACAGCTCTCTGGAGGGTTCGAGGTCTCAGACAGGAGGGCCCAGGGTACAGAGCTGACCTCCTTTCGCGACGTTATTCCCCCAGGTCTGTTTTCCATATATGGCAACCAGGGAGCATCGAACTTAAGTACATTATTTTTAGAGGATTACCATTAAAAAGACTACAGGCTTAGTCAGAGGCTGTTACTAAGTGAACATGAGATGAAGTGCATTGGAAAGCAGGTTTGTAGGTTGCTGGTAGGAGAGTACAGGCTGTTCTTTCCTGTACCTGTATGTAGATTTCAAGGATGATCCATTAAAACTGGTTCATAACATACCTGTACTTTTGGATTAGTGGGCATGTCTACCGATCAGGGTTCGTGTCCTTCCCCAATCAGTAGAAACTGACTAGAGGCCAAATTCAGGCAAGGCTTTACTGGGGCTCCTGTTGCAGCAGGGAGGAGTGAGAACAGGTGATAGGTTCCCTTGCTCACTCCCCAAGGATGAGGGAGCTGGTTCCTTATATGGGGTGAAGACAGGAGTGTGTCCAAGGATCGGGCTGGAGGGGTGGCTTAAGTGGTTTGCCCACCACTTAGGTGGTATTGAGGGCAGGGTAGGGTGCACAGTACCCTGCTTTTGCAGTTGCCAACACCTAGTTTTTGCTCCAGGCTCTTTAGAAGTGGCAATAGGGCTTTTTTGGTCTTTTTGTATCTTTTGTCCCTTTGCCCCAGCTGTGCTTGCGCACACTTACTTTTAGTCCCATATGGTTTCTTTGTATTTCATTCCTCGAGGAGAGGTATGTCTAAGTGGAAGCCTTGCAGCAAATGGCCCCAGAAGCCAGTCTATCTCAGGCAAACCCTGCACCTGGGTGGGAGGGAGCTGGTGATGCAGGCTGGGAAAGAAGAGAGTAGTCTTCCTCTCCTGCTGTCCTGGGCAAATTTGGAAAAACTGAGGCTTGTCGGTGGGATCCTTCCGAAACTCTTTCCCCGGTCCACATTGCTCTCACACTGACCTAGAGCCTTGAAAATACAGCAAGCCAAGAAATCCTCTGTGCTCCAGACACAGCTACTTCTCCTCTTTTGACCCTCCTCCTTCCCCAGAGGTTTTTTTTTTTTTTTTTTTTTTAAGTCATTTTCCTGTGATACCCATCTGAACCAGAGGTTAAATAGGAAAGCAGTCCAGTTAAGTTAGTTCATGGTAATGTGTGTGAATGACAGAGTCCAGGAAGCTTGTTCATCAGATAACACTCTACCCATGGGAAAGTTAGACTGGATTTTTTGTTAGACTAACCAATTTGGGGGGATGAGGAAGAAAGATATTTAGAGCAGAAACACCTCTATCAGGGAAATCTCCTTTGCTTAGGAATTAGTTCACATCTTTATGTAATTTATGCTTTTCATGGCTTTTTTTTTTGGTTACCCATTTTAGAAGACATATTTTTTCCAAAGGTCTCATTGATTATTTCTTTTCACAGTTGATTCCATGATAATGTAAGTGGGCAGGGCTCAGAGGCGGGAGGAGGATATTGGGTAAGTGTAGGCTGTCAATTAGGTGAATGTTTCAAGAAAGAGGCTTTTACCTCTAGTAACCCCCCAACTTTTTAGAGAATTTCTGCCCTGTGGTTACTATCATCTGGTCACTCGGCCCTTCCCTCAGTGACCGTGCTGCCTAAGGACACTGCACAACATAACATACTGTGCATTTAAAGCACGACATGTTGGGAACTTGCCTGGTGGGCCAGTGATCAGGACTCTGAGCTTGCAGTGCAGGGGGGCACGTGTTCAGTCCCTGGTCAGGGAACTAAGGTCCCACATGCCGAGTGGCACAGCTGAAAAATATTTTAAAAACTTAAACATGACACTTCAGAAGTACAGACTTGTTTGTAAATTTAAGACTTTCCCCAGAAACTTCTGTTCTATTCATTTTTAGGAAGTGTGGAATTTGGAGAAAAAGAAGTAATGAGACAATGATATGGACAGGAGGACATAGGGTATAGCAAATGAGGAAATGAGCATTATAGCAAAATTTAAACAAGCAATCAATTCGATTCTTGGGAAGCTGAAAAACTTGTCTCTTGTCCAAGTAAAGATAAAAGCAAAATACATGAGCAGCAGTCCACCGCCAGCCGTGTCACACCTTTGTAGGACACTTGGCTAAACCCAATATGTGCAACATTTGCATTTCCACTTATCCCAAGCAGTTTTCTGACTCATGGTGTAGACAATAAAGCCCCTTAATTTCCCAAGTGATTTAATATCTGACTAATGATGTTTAACCATTAAGATGAGGAAATTGACAATATTGATAATCGTGGAGAGAAATGTATCTGCTTATTTTTGTACTTAACCAGCAGATTTTAAATAGCTTTGGAAATATCATGATGGATTACTCTCCTACTATTTCATCATATCGGTTTTCTTTAAAAGCATTTTATGAAATAGGGATCACTTTTCCATTGGTCTGTTTTTCCTCTGTTATTCCGAATAGCTTCACATTCATTCAGGCACCCCTCTGAGATAACTGTAGTTTGCATTTCAGACCATCACAATAAAGCAAATATCACAATAAAGCAGATTACTCAAGTTTGTTGGTTTCCCACTGCATATAAAAATTTTATTTATACTATACTGTTGTTTGTTAATTGTGCAGTAGCACCACGTCTAAAAATGTACATGTGCTGTGTGCTGTGCTTAGTCGCTTAGTTGTGTCTGATTCTTTGTGACCCCCATGGACTGTAACCTGCCAGGCTCCTCTGTCCATGGGATTCTCCAGGCAGGAATACTGGAGTGGGTTGCCATGCCCTCCTCCAGGGGCTCTTCCCAACCCAGGGGTCAAACCCAGGTCTTCCGCATTGTAGGCAGATTCTTTACTGTGTGAGCCACCAGGGAAGGCCAAGAATACTGGAGCGGGTAGCCTATCTCTTCTCCAGGGGATCTGCCTGACCCAGGAATCGAACTGGGGTCTGTCTATATTGCAGGTGGATCCTTTACCAGCTGATCTACCCGGGAAGCCCCAAAATGTACATACCTAGTTAAAAATTTCTTACTGACAGGCTTCCCTGGTGGTTCATTGGTCAAGAATCCACCTGCCATTGCCGGGTCCATCCCTGGTCTGGGAAGATCCCACATGCCACAGCTCAGCCCGTTCGCCACAACTGCTGAGCCTGAGCTCCAGCGCCTGCGACCCACAGGTACTGAAACCCATGCGCTCTGGAGCCTGTGCTCGGCAGCGAGAGGAGCCTCTGCAATCAGAAGCCTGCACACCGCATCTAGAGAGTAGACCCCACTCACTGCTGCTAGAGAAAGCCCATGCGCAGCAACCAAGACCCAGTGCGGCCAAAAATAAACAAATATTAAAAATTTTCTTACTGATAAAAGCTGCTGACCATCATCTGAGCCTTCAGTGACGTGTAGTAGTCACATCAAAAATCACTGATCACAGATCATCGTAACATAAATAATAATGATAAAAAGGCTTAAAATATGGGAAGAATTACCGAAATGTGACCCAGAGACACAAAAGTAAGCAAGTGATGTTGGAAGAATGGCACCGACAGACTTGCTGGATGTGAGGTGGCCGCAACCTTCACGTTATAAAAAATGTAGTTAGTATGTGCAGAGCACAATAAAGTGAAGCGTTGATACAACACGGTCTATCAGTATAACAGAAAGAAGGCAGATTCAGGTACCATCGTTTCTTTTGTTTTAAGAAGAAATACTGCATCACTGTCCTAGTAAGCGTTATCTTCTCATTTCTGAAGTTCAGATTAGCTAGGAAATGCTGTGCTTTGTGCAGTGCTTGCATCCTTAGAATATGTTTTCCATATCCTGAGGTTATTTGTTAGGACAAAATTGGCAGTTGGAGCCTCAGAACAGGACAGAAATGGTCCTTGGGTTGTGTCCTGTAAAGAATAATTGCTAGGTGTCTGTGTTCAAAAACCTTAGCACTGTAGACCAGGGGTCTGAAAATGGACTTCTTCAGTAGGACTTTGAGGGCAAGGATTTCTGTGAGCCAGCTGACTGCCATTTAAACCACATGCAGCTCTACTGTGTAACATCTCTGTCTCTCTCTCTCTCGTAGGCAAGCATGTTCTTTGAAGCTCTTTCTTACACTTCCTTTTTCCATTTTCAAATATACCAAACAGAAAAGCATACATAATCAACTGATCCAGCGACACATGGTACCCAGATGCTGGCTACCCTCATTAGCACATGTTTGGTTGATCTAGAGAGACACGTAACCTGTTAGCGTCAACAAACACTGTAGAAATAGATAAGAGATTTGGAGTCAGAGGCTTAGATTCAAATCCCTACTCTGACATTTTCTGTTCTTAGAGATATTACTTAATTTCCCCAAGTTTCTGTGTTTTTTCTTACCTGTAAAGTGATGTCAATTACTGACTTTAGGAATTGCTGGAGAATCAAAGGAGGAAATGCTTTTTACAGGTAATTTGTGAATAGGTAGGATATATATGTGTGCATCTCTACTCTTAACCATGTTATTGAGATGCTTTTAGTGCTGATTCTGAGGTGTGCTTATGGTACCCGAGTGAGGCAGTAGTAGTTTTACATGGGCAGTGTTCTCATCTTTCTTCACTTGTGTCCTGCTTTGATGAAAAGTGGTGTTGATTGGATCAGGTTTCAGTCTTACTGGGCAGATGGTGATGCACACTGTCAAGGTGAAATTGGGGGATGTCCTGATATTAAGGGTTCTCTCAATCCTGGAAGGCCGTTTTTGTTCCTTTAGCAAATACTGGAAAAAATGAAGCAAATGCTACATTGTGTGAATTCCTTCCAAGTTTACTTCCTTCTTACCTCTTCTACTCCCTCTGCCCTCTCTCCTCATCGCCTTCCCTTCCTTCCTAATTTCTTGCATCAGTATTCAATCACTGACATGGCTTGTAGACTAGCAATGACTTGGGCTAAATATTTTTTTAAAACAAATGACTCAGAAGATGCTTAAGGTTGTGCTGTGGTTACTGGGCATGAATTACTTCTTGAATTTGATTTCTGTTGGTTAGATGACCTTCATTATTTTTTCTCTCCGTCTTTTTAGGAAACTTGGATTTAACTGGTCAGAAGCAGATCTTCAAAGCAGAGAACAATCCCTGGGTTACCCCTATCGCTGACCAGTTCCAGCTTGGCGTGTCCCATGTTTTTGAATACATCCGCTCCGAGACGTACAAATAGTAAGTAGACTATGATTTTCTGAAATCGACTGGTTTTATGGTATTTATAATTATGCCAGCTTAACAACCACACATAGTAATTGTCTTTATTTATAGATTATTTTTCATTCATATTGTCAAAGGAAACTTATACTAGTTTTGTTTAGAAATCTTTTAAGGTATTAAACTGGCTGAATATTCATGGCACTAAGGAAATTCACCAGACACATTAAGATCAGAACATATTCTTTTCTCCTTTGAATGCAGAGAATAACAAATGTTGTGAACGAAATTGTTAAGTGGTTTATTTATAAAATCAGTAGAGCATACTAAGAAAGCATCATTCTCTTCTTTAATCTAAGAGAAAAGATAAGCCAGAAAACGAGGAGGGATCAGTTGGCTTAAGTCACAGCATCAAAATCTTTCAAGTCCTTCCCTCCGGTCCAGGGCACTCCTGGGGGGTCCAGCATTAAAACCTAAGTATTCCTGCCTCTCTTTTCCTCAGTATGTTCAGGTGAGAAGGAATTCTGCCACCTCCACCTGCTCTGTTGTTACTGTGTCTTCTGTTACTATTTTCTGCTCCTCCCACTCACCACCCCCAAATTGAAGTGATCATTTCTCTCAGTGCTTCAGTGACCCTCTAATGCTGAAATCTAGCCACCTCTAGTTTTAAGCAACTGCAAAAGACTTGAAACAATTCATAGTCAAGTTGAATCTGTTTCTGTGTCCAGTACCAACTTGTGAGAATTTAACATCCCAACTCTTAGAGAAGACCTCGGGGATCATTAAAGGCTGCAGTCAGTTTGGAGTCTCCCTTTTTTTCTATGGGTATCAGAGCTATCCCCTGCCCCCCAGCTCAACATGGCTTTCTCCGAATCTGTGTTGGAACAGTGGGTCAGATTTAACTGGCAGGGCAGAGTCCTGGCCCATGAATGGCCAGTGGTGGTCCTGGTAGTACGAGTCCTCCTGCTGCCATGTTTCTGGTTACACATCTGGGACTCCTTTTGGTATATTTCCAGCAGACAGAATCACAGAGAAGGTAAACTGTGAAAGAACAATGATATTCAAGCAGAATAAACTGAAAATGCCAAAATGATGCATATTCCTGTATACGAATGCAACTTGAAGCCTGGTTTAGGTTTCTTTTAAGATGATACCTTAACATTTTTTTTGGACATCTTAGTATTTATCTTATGTCATAAGACTTACTAAAGAGTGAAATGAAAGATGTGTAGGGGGTGTGTTATTGTTTCATGAACCACATAGATATGAGCAATTATTATACATAGTTTTTTTTTTTTTAAATGAACATAGCTCAGGGTTGGAAATTTGTCTAGTTCATCATGAAAATGTGTGAAAGTATAATTGCAAATTAGCTGTTTATTCGTTTCCTTTCTCTTAAATTCTTAATTGTTGCTAACGTCAGTTTTAGATTAACCTCTAATGTTTCATTAGTGAATGGAAGGTTATGCAGTGCTTTGGTTTGTAGGGTGGTGTACTGTTAGAAAAACATTGTACATAATAACTACAGAAAACTAAGCTACTATTAATCCAGAATTGGGGGAAATACTCTGTTGTTTATTCTGGTTAATGATTTTTTAAATCTACTCTAATTTAGAATTTATACTAATACACTAATTTAGAATTTACAGAGAATTAGAATACAGTGCCTAAGAAAGTGCTTCTAATTTTCATTTCATTTTTAAGAGATTACATTGTGAATGTATGGATTCTGAGTACATTAGAGTCAGTAGGCAATGAATCACAATTAGGTGCTATTACAGGCAGTTTCTGTTTATTTGAACGTCGTTAGGATTCTGGATAAAGGAGAGGTGTTGACTGAGTTTATTGAAACTTTATTTGAAAGGGAATCTGTGATCCACTTAGTCCATGACATGTTTGGAGTATATATTCTTGTCTGTTACAATAGCATTTGATATTGGAGGATCGGAGTCATCTAAGCAATTTGCCCGCTGGCTTATATTTTACATGATTTCCTCTTGGAGAATTTTGTTATCTTTTGTCCAGTTAAATCACCATGAAACAGCTTAGAGAAGCACGGGAGAGCCATTGTCCCCTTTGTAGGGGTGCCAGCCAGTACTCTGGTCACTGATTTGAAAGGAGTATGTGCACCTCTGCTGGGAGAATGCCCTTGACATTAAACTCCTGGGAGCAGGGACCTCCCTAAAGTGAATTCTCTTAGAGTTCCCTTCTCTCCTCCTCGGGAAAGAGAAGAATGTTAACCACTTGCTGTATCCCAGCTTTCTGCCCTCTTGTTCTCCTAGTGGAGCAGTGACCTTCGTTCCTTGATCAACATACCAGCCAGAAACAGGGACTGTGAACCAAGTAAGACACTGCCTCAAGCGCTCAGTCTGTTTTTTAAAAAAATATACTTGTGCAAAAATGCGATCACTATGTTTTACTGATTTTTATAATTTAAGGTCCTCTTTTAGAAGAATAAGTATTATGTTTGTATATCCTCATGTAACTAGAAATCAAACTTGATTCTTTTTTTTTAAGCAGTCACTTCATAATTAGAGGACTTGTAGGATTTCTCAACTCTCTGAAAAAATTAATTAGCAGATATTTGGCTACTTTTGTAAAGCTGTACATGTGATGACTTGCACGGAGGCAGTTTATATGTTACACTGATTTTTTTTAAACAAGGCACATGTCTCATTTGGTACCTTAATCTTAGATCCTTTATTCTAAAACCTGTAGTTTCTAATCTTCACTTCCTCATCTCTTTTTATATAAGTCACATACACCCCTTCCAATTAAAAATCCTTTTTTTAATATATTGATCTTTAGCCTGTCATAAAAGCGTATTTTAATTTTTTATTCTGGCACTTAAAATACCAATGAATCTCCTTTTTTTTTCCTCCCCTTTCTAACCAATCGACCCATTACCTAAATGAGAGCATTTAGAACTCACCAGCTCATCTCATTTCCCTTCGTGTCCCTGGTTGAGGTTCAAGGTGACCTTCCTGTTCCCAGCGCATCCTAAGAGGCCTTCCGAGAGTCTCAAGCAGCGACAGTCCAGGGAAGATGAATTATCTCATTTCCAGACTCTTACAGACTCTAAGAGGTGCCATGGATGTTTGAAACAAAACAGGGAAGTCAGTGTTTAGGAGGAATTAAAATACTTGGCAGGGATTTAAGTGGATGAGGATGGAACAGGAGGCGATTGGGCAGGTGTGGGCTGGGAGAGTGCTGACAGGCGACTCTTCAGGAGGTTGTTTTGGGGGTACATTTGGGGCATTCATCGCATCCTGATGATTCCTCAGATGGAGCTCCCTCTTTGTTCATTTATCCTACTTTCAGCAAAGGGAACATATTGGCTGGTGTCATTGTGTTGCCCGCTCGTTGTCACTTATTCCCTCTGTCAAAGGAATTGGCTCCTTCTGGACGTCGACGCTCAAACCCTACAAGTGTGTTAGCGTTTTCGGGCTATTGTCGAGTAACTTCTGTTTCTGTGCAGAGTTATGATCAGATCGTCACCGCTTGTTAAGCTTCCAGGAGGCAGATTTTTTTTTTTTTGGTCGCCGAGAGGAGAAGTCAGATTGGAGTCAGGATCCTTGACAAGATTCTTTGTGAAAGGGAGTAACTCACACTTTTCACATTTCCATCAAGGAAGGTGGATGGAAACTGCAAGCCATTTTAAAAGCTGACATGTTAACTCTTAACAAAAGAAGAGGTTTGACAAATGTTAAGCGGAAACGGTGTCGGTTGAAAGCGACATTTGGAAAACAGGCATTCTCATGAAGGCTGCAATTTGTAATGCCTGGCAGTCCTAAAGCCTCATTTCCAGGTTGGCATAACTCAAAAGCTCCTTCCCCGTCATTCTCCCCATCTTGTGACTTTCTTTGCTGTCCATCGAAAGGTGCCACACTCACTCGCTTTTCTGTTTTCAGTCCCATACAAAGACTTTCATACTATTATTCAGGTTACTTAACGGAAACATTTTAACCAAGCAGTGCTTGGGGAGTGGTGGGCATTGATGGGAAAATGCAGGCAAATTGCTCTTCCCTTGGAAATCTGGCAAAATAAATCATCGTGTTTAGTTCGTAAGGAGGAATAAGGACTTTGATTCTGCTTCATATTGTTTCTCAAGCTGTTTTACTTGTACAATTAAAGTAATGTCTTCCTTTGTTCTGCACCTTGGGCAAACCTATTAGAGGCTGGAGTGACCATGTTGTTATTGTTTAGTCGCTCAGTCGTGTCCGACTCTTTTCAAACCCATGGACTGTAGCCTGCCAGGCTCCTCTGTCCATTGGATTCCCCAGGCAAGAATACTGGAGTGTGTGGCCATTTCCTTCTCCAGGGGATCTTCCTGACCCAGGGATCAAACCCTCAGACTGGTGTGTTGTACATTGGCAGGCAGATTCTTTACTGTCTGAGAATAGCCATACCTGGGCTTTCTTAACTACTATATCCTGTAATGGCTGCTGACTTAGAAGGGCCTTACATAATAGATACAGCTGGTCTACCAAAGGGTTAAAAAATTTTGAACCTAATAGGTGATCCCATTGATTTAAGACAGCCCTTTGCAGAAGGAAATCCTCTCTAATAAAACTCTCCAAACATTATTTTTCGGGTGAAGTGTAAAAATGGATGCACTGAACAAGCAGATGGTTTTATAAATATCACAGAAGGCTGGAGGAGAGGGTTAATCTGCCAGGACCTTGCTAGCAGTTAGTGGACTTCTTTTCTGTAGTGACAATAGATACGCAAGAAGACAGAGACTTTTCTCTTTTATTACTGTATCTGAAAATAGCTCTCCCTAAGCCAGAGAAGCACAGTGTTTCTTTACATTAGACATGAAAAAGAAGAACCAATTTTTCCTAACTAAAGCCTTCAGACGTAAAGATTGTTTTTAAAAGCTGACTGTGTATCATGCTCCTGGTAATTTATATTTCCTTTATAGATGCTACATGTGTGATTGTGGTTCTTTCTTTAAGTTAGTAAATGGATTCTCACATTTCCTCCATAATACAAAAAATGATTCAAACTTTTGACATTTCTGGACCTATTTGCATGCAAATGTGTTCATTTAACAAACCTTGCTAAGAAATACCAAAGAGAAAAAGGAAACCCATAAAATATGTTGTGTTTTGGATGGTACCATGTTGCATCCCTTATTTCATGTTAACTTTCTTTTTTTTTTTAATTTTTAAATTTTTTTTTACTTTACAATATTGTATTGGTTCTGCTACACATCAACATGAATCTGCCACAGGCTCATGTTAACTTTCAGTGATGAGAATTACATATAATTCCTTTTTCTCCGGCTCGTATGTTACCAGTATTAGGAGTTGACAAATGTTAATTCTACTGAGTTAGGTCAGGACAGGACATAACATCACTCTTGGTCTTTGACTTGGTCCATCATCTCTTTTCTTTGTGTAGGCATGAGCTATTAATTGCCCTGGTAAATTTATCTCTCCCCTCTAAAGGAAGAAAACAGATTATGTGAGGTAGAGTGCAGGACAGTTCTTTTTCTCTTCCATTTTTGATAGATTGCTTACTGTAATTTACATTTAAAAGGAGTTTAACTTTTCTTCTTTTTAAGTTGTTCAGCACTGTTATTCAGATATACTTCAGGGGTCCTTAATATTTTTCCTTTTTCTTCGTGCATGTCCATTTCTTCAATGTATAAAGTATGCACATGCCTTTTGAAGCTTTCCTATAATTTTATAGCTCATGCGAAACAGTTCAGTTTTTTAAGTGGACATTGCTGCCCATTTGACATGTCCAGTGGACCTGGAGCCTGGGAGGGAACCTCCATCCCCTTAAGCTGTAAAGGTCAAAGGTGAACTCTGCCAGGGTTTGGAAACGAGCTTCAGGAGGCTAAGTTGGAATTTCTGAAAGTGTCCAGGAAACCCCATTTTATAGGTGTGCTGAAATGTCTTTCACTCTGACGTGCCTCAGATGCAAATACAGACTTCGGAAAAGGCTCCCTCAAGTCTGCACGTTCACTCTCTGGTCCTGGGAGGCAGTCACTCCTCAGCCACTTTGTGCTGGGTAAGCACTGTGGGATCACATTTGACCAGTGAGCTGAGGCTCTGTTGGTCTTTTTGCACTTTATTTCACGACTAGGGCAGTTACCATGAAGAGAGTCGCGAATAAATTTAGAGGGGCAAATGAGAAAAAACATAACTGCTCCATCAAGGCAAGAAGAGTGATGTTTACTCTGATCCTTATGCCACAAGAGACTTTTATGCGTGATTTTAAAGAGCAAAACCATCATGTCTGTCTCTTCTCTTCACTGTGCATCTCCTCCTTCCTTGTATATTGACTCTCAAGCCTGCCTTCAACCTGTCTTGTGCAGCTGTAATGTACAATATGATGTATTACAGTATCAATTTAAGGTAAATAGAATCCAGATAATTTGTCCCTCTTGACAGAAGGAAAATAAACATAGTCTAGGCTCTGTCTACACTCCAAAAAGGAAATCTGTCAGGTTACTTCCTCTTCCAAAAGAACTATTTTGAGTTCCATTTTTCGATGATACTCACTTGAAATGATCATATCGAACTATGAAATATTGACCTACTCAAAGACGTGGTCCACCCTACATATTGATAACCTTTATTAACTCCCAGCAGTCTTCAAGTTCAATGCTGGATGCTTTCTGTCCAGCTAAGATGAGTTATTGCCTGCCTTTGCTGTTTTTATTGGAGAGATAAATTAATAAGTGGCACTTTATAATCAAACAAAACTGTCTAATTTCTATTCTCTACATGGTAATATCTTATTTTATTACATGCTGACTTTTTATTGAGCTCTGGTCTCTTATTCTGTTCAGGCATTGTTGGGGTTTTGTTTTTTGTAATTTTTGACAATATAGTGTTCTCCTATAATGTTAGATACTGTGATTTAGAGTGAGTAATCTTATGAAAGGCATTTTTGTCAACTTAATCAGATAGAAAGTATAAATATGAGTTTTATGTCCACTGACGTTTACTGATATCCAATTTATTCATCATCTATTAAGGAAAGAACCCTCTAGATTTTGTTCTCTTGTGTTTGACTATATCATTTCATATGTATTTTTTAAGACTCATGATGTAAAAAGTTTGTGGTCAAGACAATGTTGTGTTCTACTGTCGTAGTTTTCAAACAGTCTCATTTGGAACCCATACAGTTTTATCACCTTCCAAATGTGTATCCTTTTTTTTTTCCTCCATCCTGTGACACTGTGTGTGTTTAGAAAATACATAAATTGTTATTGAGGTTTTGGTTATTTTACTTAGAAGGGTTACTGAGTAAGCACCCTGCCTTCTTTTTTTTTTTTTTTTTTTTCCTGCTGCTACCTAATTTTGGCTGTTTTAGCCACTGAGCAGAAATTTATTATCGTAACAGCTCTAGAAGTCCCAAGATCAAGGTGTGAACAAGATTGTTTTTTTCTAAGGTTTAATCTGATTACCCCATAAAGACCCTGCAATCTTCAAATACGGTCACATTCAGAGTAACGGCACAGTCCAGCCCCTAACACTGTTGTGACTCCACTGTATTCAGTTCTCTGTAGTTTGTTCCACCACCCTGTCTTTCTCCTCTTGTAGCCCCCAGTAGCCTCCCTGTAGGCACATTCTCTTTATCAGTAAATGTGTTTAAATGCCTCTGGGAGGTCTGATCTACCCCTCCCCGATGGCCCGCCACAATGCCTTTCTTAGGCATTTGGCTTTCAGACTTAAAAGCTTCTCTGAAAACACAAGGATTCACCATTGTTTCCTTTTAGGGACACCAAGGTTAGGTTCTGTTTTGGCAGAGGGGTCAGTGTTTTTATTTGTAATCATTCTTTAAGAACGGACTGTGTTGAAACAGAAGCTGGTTAGAATCTGAAGACCCTTTGGGAGTGAAGGGCAGCTTACAGAATGTCCTACTTTGTTGGATTCAGCTAGACAGTTGAAGAAGGGAGAGTTCCACAGAGCACCCACCATCAGACCTTGCCTTGTTACCTTTCGCAGGAATCTGTGGCTGGAAGATGCAGCACGGGGTGGGGGTGCCTCTGTGCTCCTGGTGGCTTCTTGCTCTGGGGCCCTGACTGGTAGATGTGGAATCGTCTCTCTCTCTGCTTTGTGGTCCTGCCTGGTGGCTACTGGTGTTTTGCCCTGTACGATGTGAAGACATCAGGGATTTCTTCTTCCATCTTGGGGTTTCAGTAACCACATTTGGAGCCCTTTTATCCCATCTTGCAACCTTGTCTCAGGAGATTTCTGGGGTCTTAACTGGACATGGTTGAGACTACTAAGGCCAGGGCACTGAATTCCCTTCTCATGTAACTAAAGCTGGTTAGCTTCTGCAGTGCAGGGCAGATATCAGACATGGAGAGCATGTTTTCAGATAATGCACCCTGGCGTAAAGAGCCAGTGATGGACTTTGCTGGGACCTGCGAGTAGACAGAGGGAAAAAAAAGTCTGTTCTTGGAGCATTGATCTTAAAGGTGGCTCCCAATCCCACTTTGGTCAGGGGCAGATAACTTCATCACACCCATTTTCAGCTTTGCCATTTTAAAGGAAAGAGGTTCAAACTGGGTCATCTCTAAGACTCACCTCAGCAATGAGTTCTAATTCTCAATTCTCTGTTTTTCTTTCTTCTTTTTTTTTTTTTTTTAATTCTCTGTTTTTCTGAGAAACATGTTTGATTGTCTGTAACAATTCATTATTTTTTTATTTTAGTTTTGTTCTTGATTTTGCCCCCATGTGGATTTTACTTTATTGATTTTTTTTTTTTTCTTTTAAGGCCATGGAAGATGATGATGACCCTGAATGTAAATTGTTACAGGAAAACAGATACAAGCTAAAATGGCCAGATCAACCTTTTTTATTCTATATTTTATGGAATCCCTAATATATGTTTGGCAGTAACTTATTCATACACATGAATTCCTGACACTTTCGATTCTTCAGACTTATTAATCAGTCTAGTCAGCACCAGAGCAATTTTATGAGACTTACCAGTCATCAAAAATTTATTATCAGATAAATCAAAGAAACAACGAGCATCTTAATAGGGTAGAAAAAGTGGCATGTAAAGGATCGTTTAAAACTGTGCTTTTTTGTCGGTTATGTGTTATATTTACAGCCAGTATCAGCGCGCTTACTCATAATTTCATGCACCAACCCAGCAGGGTGCAAGTCATCTTCTTAGGTAAAACCTTTTCTCTTTCTTTTTCTCCAGTAGAATATTGTGTGTGGTCTGACTGTAAGACTAAGACGCACAGTATATAGAGAGAAGGTAGGAAACCTCAGGTTCCAGGGTTAAGCTTTAGCGTTTCTTTGAAAACAGTATCTACATTTTCTTTGGAGTTTCATTGCAGTTGTCATCCAGCCTGAGACATCAAGTCTCAGTCCTTTCCTTTGGGACAAAATGGCTAGACTTGAGCTCTGTGAAACAGCGTGTGGAAATAGCAGTCGCCAGATTGCCTTTGCTGTGGATGGGGCTCCATGTGCACCTCCCGGCAAGTGTGAGATGCGAGCTCTGTCTCCCGTGTTCCTGGCACTGTCTTTGAAGATAGAATGATTCTGATGATATAATCAAAGACTTGGGTCTTTGTTCTGTGAGATGAGCTGCTTGGAGGGGAGTTTTTCTATCACTCGAGCTCTGTCCAGAGTATCCCAGAATCTCACTATCCTGTGGGACAGAAGGACCTTGGTAGTGACCCACATAGGAGCTGGGCTGACACAGCAGAGCCCTGACGGAGATCCACTGGGGATGAACCCAGAACCACAAGGCTGGGTTACTTTCCATTAAAAATACCATCGACCTTTCTACCTCAGTTCGCCATCAGTGCTGTTTTCTCTGCCTGGAATGTTCCTTCCTCATATTTACCTGCTGAATGTCCAGTTATTCGTCAAGAATCATGTTAAATATTGCTTCTTCAGAAACCTTTCTTTCCAAGGGTTTCCCTACTGCCCATTTAATCTAGGTTCCTTTTATCATCTTTCTTCTGAATCTTTTTGCTTAATAGCAATTTTAATATTTAATTGCTAGTTTTAATAATAGTAGTAGTAATTATGACGGAGAAGGCAATGGCACCCCACTCCAGTGTTCTTGCCTGGAAAATCCCATGGACGGAGGAGCCTGGTGGGCTGCACTCCATGGGGTTGCAAAGAGTTGGACACGACTGAGCGACTTGACTTTCACTTTTCACTTTCATGCCCTGGAGAAGGAAATGGCAACCCACTCCAGTGTTCTTGCCTGGAGAATCCCAGGGACGGGGGAGCCTGGTGGGCTGCCATCTATGGGGTTGCACAGAGTCAGACACGACTGAAGCGACTTAGCAGCAGCAGCAGCGGCAGTAATTATGAAGAGCGACTATTTACCGTGTGACAGACATTGTGCTAAGCTCATTATCCCAGGTGGCGCTAGTGGTAAAGAACCTGCCTGCCAGTGCAGGTAACAGAAGAGATGTGGGTTTGATCCCTGGGTTGGGAAGACCCCCTGGAGAAAGAAATGGCACCCCACTCCAGTTTTATCGCCTGGAGAATCTCATGGATAGAGGAGCCTAGTGGGCAATAGTCCACAGGATCGCAAAGAGTTGGACATGACTGAGGTGACTTAGCATGCTTCCAGCAGTTTATAACTCAATATTTATTTCTGTGAATACTACCAATATTTCGGAAGAGGAGGTAAAAGTGCATGTTTTCTCTCCTTTAAGAAACTAATTTTGGGGAATTCCCTGGTGGTCCAGTGGTTAAGACTTCACCTTTCAATGAAGGAGACGCAGGTTTGATCCCTGGTCAGGGAGCTAAGATCTCAGATACCTCGTGGCCAAATACCAAAACATAAATCAGAAACAATATGGTAACAAATTCAGTAAAGACTTTTTTAAAAAAAATGGTATTCATCAGATTAAAAAAAAAAAGTCTTAAATAAAAAGCAACTAGTGGTTTTGGAAGCAGTATTGCAGATTCCCTCATGTCTGAGGTATGCACATGGCACCCGCAGTGTCTTACATGAATGACCCACCATCTCATGCAGAAGAGCCCCTGACAGGTCACCCCAGTGTCTGAAAGGAATAAGCCAATCTGACATTGAGAAGAAACCAAGTTGTCATTCTCGGTTTTTGCCAGCACAGAATAAACAAGCCTCAAGACATTAAAATGCATCCTCAACATATTAAGTGAAGATGCCGTCTTCACAGTGGTTTTGCATTGTTTGTGTCGATCTTGTTTGACCATGCTTCTCTCATATTGGAAATGAAACCGTTCCTTAACTTCAGAAATGAAGGAGTTATGTCTGAGAGGGAGACCTTCCTCTCTGTGAATCTGTGGGTCTGTGTCTTCTCTTTGTCCATCAAGGGAGTGTTTTACCGGGCCTGTGGAGTGTGTGGTTGTGATTGTGAATGTTGGGGATGTTGCTGAGGAAGACAGAGCAAACCCGGACAGGTGGTTATCCCAAGTGGGGGAAGCTTGATGCCTGAGACAGGGAGGGAGGTCACATTCTTTTCATACTTCACCCTTTGGTACCTATTGAATGTTCCATTTTCTACATTTATTTATTGTTGAATAGGTTATTTAAAAAAAAAAAAGTAACTTGCAGGAGAAAAAAAGCCGGGGGAGGGGGACGGTCCTTCCCTGGGGTTCAGTGATTAAGACTGCACTTCCAATGCAGGGGCCTCGAGTTCGATCCCTGGTTGGGGAACTAAGATCCTGCATGCTGCTCGGACAGAAAAAGAAAAAAAATTAACCTACACAGCCCATGAAGTTAAGAAGGAAAAAAACCACAAAGAATGTAACTGTGTAATTGGTTGTGTTTATTGTATGCCCCCTTTCCATTTATCTGTCTAGATTGAGTGGAATCATCCATTCTGATTGGTCTTTCTAAATCGAGGTACAGTTGAAACCTTCAGGGTCACATCACCTCACAAATATGTATACTGAGTCTTGGAAAGAGACTCTTAAGTGAGAGCTTGCGAGAAGGTCTCTCACTTCACACATCCACCCTCCCTGTTCTTGGCTTAAGCATTGTGAAATCTTGCTTTGTTTGTAACACCTCTCAGATTGCATCAGGTTTTCCTGTATCCTTGAAGGAATCTGTAACAATCCAGTTTTCCTGCAGGTCCCAGTGTGACATGGGGAAAGGGGGTCATCACAAAGACATAGCAAAAGAGACAAAGGAAAATTAAAAAAAAAAAAAACAAAACAAGACTTACTTCTTCATTGAGTTTCTTTATGTAGGGATATTTTCCCACCTTAGATTTTAAGGGATTAAAAGGTAAGCTTTTAGAAAAGATATTTTTAAGGTCACAAGAGGATTTGAAATATGGAAGAATGGATCTTGTAAAAACTGATTATATTAGAGGAAGAAACTGAGCCTCAGATTCCCATATATGAGGCATGGATATTTTTTTGTTTTAATTCTTCTCTGATGTTTAGTTTTTTTTGGCTGTAAGCAAAGATGACGTGTGTGTTTCAGACTGTTTATGTGAGATTAGGAGCATCTTTAATCTGTTTTTGTGCATTCTCAATAGAAACTGCGTGAGTGGTGATCTTTTAATAGAATGTGTCTTTCAACTAGGAAATTTCTTTTGGTGCTAAATTCTAGATAATTCCTAAGGGATGTAAATTTTGTCAATAAAAGTTTTTATTTTGAAATACTTAAAATCTTGAAACTGTAATATTGTGAGTTTTCTGAGACCACCTTCTGCTTCATTTTCGCAAGTGTATTTAATAAGACAGGACGAAAAGAAAGATACTGGTCATAAAGCTGATTGAATGAAAATATCCTTCACTAATTTTGTACTGAAGCATGGTTAGAAAAAGAAATAATGGTGTGTGGAGAAAATGTTCCTTCAAGACCACCATGTGAGGGTCTTTCCTGGTGGTCCAGTGGTTAAGAATCCACCTTTGACTGCAGGGGACATGAGTTTGACCCTGGTCAGAGAATTAAGGCTGTGAGACCACTATATGAGGGCCTCCCTGGTGCTCAGATGGTAAAGAACCTGCCTGCAATGCATGAGACCAGGGTTCAATCCCTGGGTCATGAAGATCCCCTGGAAAAAGGATTGGCAACCTACTCTAATATTCTTGCTTGGAGAATCTCACGGACAGAGGAGCTTGGCAGCCTACAGTCCATGGGGTCACAAAGAGACGTGTCTGAGTAACTAACACACATACATGAGTGCATTCTGCAATACATGAATGTTGGTTTTACTGTGGCTGAAATACTAAAAATCGTAAGCAACTTTTACTAAGAAAAATTCAGATGCATGATAGTCAGATACTTTCAGTATCCTTTTTTTTTCTTGTATTTGCATGCTAACATCCAGCTGGATCAGTGAGTAGTGACAGAAGTTGCCTCGGTTACACTAAGAGAGAATTCACTTCCATTGACTTCCTGCAGTGTTCCAGGCCCTGGTAGGTTCGTTGCAGGCTTCATCTATGAGGATCTCTTGATTCCATGAGATAGATGTGGGTGTTTGCCCGGCTTTCAGATGAGTGAAGGCCTCCGGTTAGGTAAAAGGGCCAATAGTTTACCCAAGTCGTAGAGCCAGAAATCAAAATATATTGACATGTACACACTGCTTTATTTAGAGTAGAAAGCCAACAAGGACCTACTTTATGACATAGAGAACTCTGTTCAATATTCCGCAATGACATATGGAAGAAGCATTTGAAAAAGAATAGGTGCATGCATCACTTAGCTGTGCGCCTGAAACAGACTTAACATTGTTAATCAGCAGGACTCCAATATAAAATAAAAATTAAAAAAAAAGAACAAGGTCTCATATACACCTTGTTGCTTTTTGGGTAGCATCAGGGAAGAAAGGGAGGAAATGCTAAGTTTATGTTGAACTTCTCAAAGAGAAGTCAGTATATGAGGCTTAGCAGTTCGTTCATGATCATTCAACTTTTCTAGTTCTTGAATCAAATCCTGGTAGGTTCCTTGCAGGCAGAGTGAGTCAGACCAGAAGATGAAGACCCGCCAATGTGAGATCACGAGCCATGTAATAAACCTGTGGATAATTCTGTATGTTCAGTTCAGTCCACTCAGTTGTGTCTGACTCTTTGTGACCCCTTGGACAATAGCACACCAGGCTTGTCTGTCCATCACCAACTCTTGGAGCTTGCTCAAACTCATGTCCATCGAGTCAGTGATGCCATCCAAATATCTTATTCTGTGTTGTCCCCTTCTCCTCTTGCCTTCAATCTTTCCTTTCCAAAAGGCATCGGGGTCTTTTCCAGTGAGTCAGTTCTTCGTATCAGATGGCCAAAGTATTGGCATTTTACCTTCAGCATCTGGTCTTCCAATGAATATTCAGGACTGATTTCCTTAGGACTGACTGGTTTGATCTCCTTGCAGTTCAAGGGACTCTCAAGAGTCTTCTCCAACACCACAGTTCAAAAACATCAATTCTTTGGTGTTCAGCTTTCTTTATGGTCCAACTCTCACATCCATACATGACTACTGGAAAAAACCATAGCTTTGACTAGCTGGACCTTTGTTGGCAAAGTAATGTCTGCTTTTAATATGCTGTCTAGGTTGGTCATAGCTTCTCTTCCAAGGAGCAGGCATCTTCTAACTGCAGCTGCACTCACCATCTGCAGTAATTTGGGAGCCCAAGAAAATAAAGTCTATCACTGTTTCCATTGTTTCCCCATCTATTTGCCTTGAAGTGATGGAACCAGATGCCATGATCTTAGTTTTCTGAATGTTGAGTTTTAAGCCAGCTTTTTCACACTCCTCTTTCACTTTCATTAAGAGGCTCTTTAGTTCTTCTTCACTCTCTGGCATAAGGGTGGTGTCATCTGCATATCTGAGGTTATTGATATTTCTCCTGACTATCTTGATTCCAGCTTGTGCTTTATCCAGCCCAGCATTTCGCATGATGTACTCTGCATATAAGTTATATAAGCAGGGTGACAATATACAGCCTTGACATGCTCTTTTCCCAATTTGGATTCTGTATGTACAGCTATGGGAGAGAAAGGTCACAGCCTCAAAAGCACATTAACTGAAGTCTAACTGTAAAACAGCATAAATGTGCAGCATTCAGTGCATGAATACACACTGACCAGACCATCCAGGTTGCTGGCAGGAATGTAGATTTGTATTTGTCATTCTGGAACCATCCACATAAGGGGAATCAGAGGTGATACAGAAAACAGTCTTTCAGGAACTGAATAGCTGGGGAAAGAGACACTGCTTCAGGACCCCTGTAGGGAATACAGGACGGGGACCTGGTTTTACAGGTGGCTGATTTGATTCAGTTCAGTTGCTCAGTTGTGTCCGACACTTTGTGACCCTGTGGACTGCAGCAAATCAGGCCTCCCTGTCCATCACCAAGGCCCAGAGCTTGCTCAAACTCAATGTCCATCGAGTCACTGATGCCATCCAACCATCTCATCCTCTGTCGTCCCTTTCTCCTCCCACCTTCAGTCTTTCCCAGCATCAGGGTCTTTTCCAGTAAGTCATTTCTTCGTGTCAGGTGGCCAAAGTATTGGAGCTTCAGCATCAGTCCTTCCAATGAATATTCAGAACTGATTGCCTTTAGTATTACCGATCAATCCCTAATCTGAGTCTGCTGCTTGGCAGCTGTATTCTTTACCACTGAGCCACCTAGGAAGCCCCAAAAGAAATGATGCAAACACAAAACAGATACAGACTCTCAGAGTTAAAGAATGAACTTATGTTCACCAGGGTGGAAGAATGAGAGAAGGAGTAGTTAGGAACTATAGAATCGGCGTGTACACACTGCTGTATTTAACATGGATAACCAACAGGCTGCATCCTACTGTATAGTATAGGAAACTCTGCTCAATGTTTTGTGGCAGCGTGGATGGGACAAGAGTTTGGGGGAGAATGGCTACATGCGTATGTATGACTGAGTCCCTTTGCAGTCCTCCTGAAACTGTTACAGCGTGTTCATCATCTTATACTCCAAGATAAAATAAAAAGTTAAAAAAGTACTTCATTGCTAAAAAAGGCTAACCATCCTCTGAGCCTTCAGCAGGTTTTAATAGTAGCACCAAAGAGTGCTGATTACAGATCACCATAACAAGTATGATAATAATGAAAAAGCTTGAAATACTGTGAGAATCAGCAAAATGTGACCCAGAGACAGGAAGTGAGCAAATGCTGTTGGGAAGATGGCGCCCATCGACTTGCTCCACGTGGGGCTGCCACAGACCTTCAGTTTGTGACAAATGTCATTTGTGAAAGCGAGATAAAACAAGGTCTGCCTCTGCGGCCTTTTGAGGTTTCATCTGTTCCCTGTTTATTTTCTTAGACACTAATATTTATCTTTTAACACAAACAGCTTTACCCTTGTATTCAGTTTCTCAGTGGCCTTCGGCTACCCCTCCTTCTCATTCAAAATCAGCACCTTGTCACCAAAGCACTTTCCATGTCATTCTGCCTAAAACAGACCCCATTACACACCCTGCCCCTAACTTTATTTTTTCTGTCTCCTCCTAGACGGGAGGTTCCTGTAAGAGCAGGGCCTTAGTTGAGAGCACTGCTGTGTCCCCAGGAGCCTCTGATGGCGCCTGGCACCTGGTCGGCCCTCAGAAGACTTGATGAATGGGAGTTGTTCTTTCAGCTGTACACTGTAGCCTGCCATGTAGACATTTCTGCTGGAGGAAATTGTCTTTAAACTGCACGTTGCACAGCCGTTACACGTTTTTCACATTTCCCTTTTCCTCTTACGTCTGAATTGCTTCCACTTCATGATATTATTAGAGCCGCTTCCATCACCCAAGAGTTTCTGTGATGTTGCCAAGGCTGCAGCCTTCCCCAGCCAGCTACTTCTCACCCCATCTACCAGATCTTTGCATCTGGGCTTTGGTTTTGTGTTTTTTTGATATATATATAATTATTTATTTTGGCCTTGCTGAGTCTTCATTGCTGCACAGACTTTTCTCTAGTTGCAGTGAGTGGGCGCTGCTCTGTAGTTGTGGTGCGTGGGCTTCTCCTTGCAGTGGCTTATCTTGTTGTGGAGCACAGCTCTAGGGCACATGGGCTCTAGGGCACACAGGCTTCAGTAGTTGTGGCACGTGGGCTCAGTAGCCATGCTCCAAGGGCATAGTTACTCCTTGGCATGTGGAATCTTCCCAGACCAGAGATCAAATGAATGTTTCCTGCATTGGCAGGCAGATTCTTTACCATTGAATCACCAGGGAAGCCCTTAGCTGAACTTTGAAAGAAACTCCACACATGGAAGTTTAGGAGGTGATAGTGGGGAAAAATCCCAGAGCTGCAAGTGAGTAGTTGCCCTGGACTCTGCCCATGAGCTTGGTTTTGTTTTTGCATCAGCCACCCCACCATCCTTTTCCATACACCTGTGCGTGGAGGACTTAGCTTTTGGCTGCTTTACCTTAGAATGCAGGTGTTGCTTTATCCTCCATTAGGATACTGTGAAAGAGTCTATTGAAGGTGACTTGGCAGGCTTTGAACCATAGTCGTTACTAAGGAATAAACATCAAAGAAAAGAGGATGAGAGAGGGAGACAGCCTCTCCTCCCAGCCTTCAAAGTATATTTTGTTGACAAGTCAGAAAAACAACTCTGAACCTAAAAACCTAGATGTGAAAGGCCAGAAGGAATCCCTTTGACATCACTCAAGGAACCAGAGGACCCCGTTCAGCTGCATTGAGAAGGCGCCCTCGCCTGCAGCAGGTGGTGTGTCATTACTTATCCCCCTGCCTGTGGCATTTGAGGAGCAGTCAGACTTAGAAGATGCCCAACAGAGGGAGGAGGAGTGATGTGGAGACGTGGGTGTGGTTGGGGAAATACTGGGCTCCTCTACCATAGAGAATCCACCTGCCAATGCAGGAGATGCAGATTTGATTCCTGGGTCAGAGGATCCTTGGAGAAAGAAACAGCAACCCACTCCAGTATTCTTGCCTGGAGAATCCCATGGACAGAGGAGCCTGGTGGGCCACAGTCCATGAGGTCACAAGCGTCAGACACAACTGAGCAACTAAGCAACTACACACAGAAGGATCCTGTCAGGACACCAATTCCAAATTCAAAACTAAATTTTCTCACAGGTTGTATTAATGTTCTCTATTTCTAACAAAATCCTGGTGAGATGTTCATTGTTAATTGAGTGTTAATGACAAAAGATGACATTTGAGGTATTTTTCCTAAGATGCAGAAGTCCTGTGAATGAGTTTTGATTATGTGCACTGAGAGAGAGGGGTTTCTCCCATGGCTCAGTGGTAAAGAATCCACATACAGTCAGTGCAGGAGGAAATGGCAGCCCACTCCAGTGTTCTTGCCTGGAGAATCCTATGGACAGAGGAGCCTGGCGGGCTATATAGTCCATGGGGTCTCAACAGAGTCAGACATGACTGAGTGACTGAAGACACGTACAGACGCAGAGAGAGAGAGCATCGCTGCTCTGTTTACATTATGCCAAAGTCTCTGCTTTCGAAAATAAACGTAGCTGCCTCCTTTACAAAAGAGAACCACAGGTTGCACACGGATTGTCACCACAATCAAGATAGTGAAGCCCAAGTTTTCTTGGGTTCCAGGTCCCTCCCTCCTACCCCTCCTCATCTTTCCCCCAATCCTCAGGCAACCACTGACCTACTTTCTGACTATACCTTGGTTTGCATTTTGTAGAGGGTTTTTTATTTATTGGGTTGGCCAAAAAGTTCATTCAGGTTTTTCTGTAAGATGGTGTGGAAAAACTAGAATGAACTTTTTGGCCAACTCAGTATATGTGTGTGTATATATATGTACATAACATACATACACAAGGGCTTTCCTTGTGACTCAGCTGGTAAAGAATCAGCCTGCAATGCAGGAGACCTGGGTTGGGAAGATCCCCTGGAGAAGGGAAAGGCTACCCACTCCAGTGTTCTGGCCCTGGGGAATCCCATGGACTGTATAGTCCATGGGGTCACGAAGAGTTGGACACTACTGAGCAACTTTCACATGTGTACTCTTTTTTTTTAAGTTCCTTACATTCAACATAATTAATCTTGAGAATTGTTGTATGTTTCAGTCATTGGTTTCTTTTATTTCTGAATAGTAATCCATTGAGTGGATATGACTTATCAAGTTGGCTGTTGATGGATATTTGGGTTGTTTCCAGTTTGGGGTAAATAAAGCTTCCGTCAGCTTTTGTGTACAAGTTTTTTATTTTTTAACTTTAAAATATTGTATTGGTTTTGCCATATATCAACATGAATCTGCCACAGGTATACACGTGTTCCCCATCCTGAACCCTCCTCCCTCCTCCCTCCCCATACCATCCCTCTGGCTCTTCCCAGTGCACCAGCCCCAAGCATCCAGTATCGTGCATCGAACCTGGACTGGCGACTCGTTTCATATATGATATTATACATGTTTCAGTGCCATTCTCCCAAATCTTCCCACCCTCTCCCTCTCCCACAGAGTCCAAACGACTGTTCTATACATCAGTGTCTCTTTTGTTGTCTTCATATACAGGGTTATTGTTACCATCTTTCTAAATTCCATATATATGCATTAGCATACTGTATTGGTGTTTTCTTTCTGGTTTACTTCACTCTGTATAATCAGCTCCAGTTTCATCCACCTCATTAGAACTGATTCAAATGTATTTTTTTAATGGCTGAGTAATACTCCATTATGTATATGTACCACAGCTTTCTTATCCATTCATCTGCTGATGGACATCTAGGTTGCTTCCATGTCCTGGCTATTATAAACAGTGCTGTGATGAACACTGGGGTACACATGTCTCTTTCTTAAAAAACTGGAAATAGAACTGCCTTATGGCCCAGCAATCCCACTGCTGGGCATACACACTGAGGAAACCAGAATTGAAAGAGACATGTGTACAAGTTTTTGACAGAACAAGTTCTGTCCCTGCAATCCCTCGGAGTAGAATGGGTGGTCCTTATGGCAGTATCAGTTCAGTTCAGTTGCTCAGTCATGTCCGATTCTTTGCAACCCCATGGACTACAGAATGCCAGGCTTCCCTGTCCCATCACCAACTCCCGGAGCTTGCTCAAACTCATGTCCATCGAGTCAGTGATGCCATCCAACCATCTCGTCCTCTTCTCCTCCTGCCTTTAATCCTTCCCAGCATCAGGGTCTTTTCCAATGAGTCAGTTCTTCACATCAGGTGACCAAAGTATTGGAGCTTCAGCATCTGTTCTTCCAGTGAATATTCAGGACTGATTTCCTTAGGATTGACTGGTTTGATCTCCTTGAAGTTTAAGGGACTCGGAAGAGTCTTCTCCAACACCACAGTTCAAAAGCATCAATTCTTCAGCACTCAGCTTTCTTTATGGTACAACTCTCATATCCATGCATGACAAATGGAAAAACCATAGCTTTGACTATGGACCTTTGTTGGTAAAGTAACGCCTCTGTGTTTTAATATGTTGTCAGGCTTTCCTTGTGGCTCAGCTGGTAAAGAATCCACCTGCAATGCGGGAGACCTGAGTTTGATCCCTGGGTTGGGCAGATTCCTTGGAGAAGGGAAAGTGTACCCACTCCAGTGTTCTGGCCTGAAGAATGCTGTGGACTGTATAGTCCATGGAGTCAGAAAGAGTTGGACTCAACTAAGTGACTTTCACTTTTCACTGGGTTTAATATGGCAGGTACAGATTTAGTTTTTTCAGTACCTGCCAAACCATTTTCAAAGTGATGGTGTCTTTTTATATACTGACCAGCAATGTCTTAGTGTTCCAGCTCTTCCACATCCTCCTCCATACTTGATAAGACCTTTTTTTCAATTTTATTTTTTCCAGTGGGTTCTCATTATGGTTTTGAATTGCATTTATCTGATGAATAATGGTGTTGAGCTTTTGTGATTCATTTACTTCATGAAATTTTTATTCAAATCTAGTTTTTGAAATGGAATAGTTTTTCTTATTGTTTTGAGATTCTTTGTTCTAGATATAAATCCTCTATCAGGTATATGCTTAGCAAAGCTTTTCTCCATTTCTGTGTGTGCCTTTTCATTCTCCTAGCAGTGTCTTTTGAAAAATAAAACTTTTACATTGTGTTGATTTCAGTTTATTAGCTTGTTCTTTTCTGGATTGTACTTTTGGTGTCATGTCTGAGTGTTCTTTGCCTAATGCAAGTTAGCGTAATTTTCTCCTTTGTTTTAGTTCACAGGCTTTATAATTTTAGGTTTTGCATTTAGATCTACAATGCGTTTTGAGTTAATCTTTGTATATGGTGTGAGGTATGGATCAAAGTTCATATATTTGCATGTGGATATCAATTGATTTTGTACAGTGTTGATTGTGTTAATTCTTTTGTATCTTCACTGATTTTTCTAATTGTTATAGCAGTTATTGAGACAGGAGTATTGAAATCTTAGACTGTAATTACGGATTTATTTCTTTTCAGTTCTGTCAGTTTTCACTTCATATATTTGGAGCCTCTGTAATTAGATTTATAAATGTTTTGAATTATGTCCTCTTAATGAATTCTTTTTTCATTATGCAGTGAACTTCTCTAGTCTTAGTTATATTATTTGGCCAGAAATCTACTTAGTCAGCTATCAGTGAAGCCACCTTATCTTTATTTTGATTCATGTTAGAATGGTAAATAATTCTCCATTCTTTTCCTCTTAACCTATTTATCGCTATATTTGAAGTGAATTTTTTACAGACAGCATATAGTTCTTTTTCATCTTAGCTGACAGTCTTTGCCTTTTAATTCAGATAATTTGATCAGTTAGACCTAATATGATTTGTTCCACAGGTGAGTTTGAATCTATCCCCTTTTTTCCTCTTTGTTTCATCTTCCTCCCACCCTTCTTTTGTGTCTTTTGGACTGTTGTATTTTTTAAGACACTGTTTTATCTCCTTTGTTGGCTTTTTAACTATAATCTTTCATTCTGTAATCTTAGTATATGCTTTAGGGGTTACAGTTTACATCTGTGATATTTCACAATGACATTATACCACTTCACATACATTTTAGGAACCGTAAAATAGTGGACTTTCATTTCTCATCTCCCGGGCTTTATGCTTTTGTTGTCATATGTTTTACTTCTACTAAAGTTATAAAATCCACATTTTATTTTTATTATCTTGAACAGTAAACTCTCTTTTATAGAGATATGAATAAAAATAAAGCATTTTATATGGTTAGCTGTATATTTTGTATTTTTAGCGCTTTTCATTCCTTTGTGTAAATCCATATTTCTGTTTAGTATAATTTTTTCTACCTTAAAGACTTCCTTTAACTTTTCTTATCTCTTAGGTCTGCCATGTATTAATTCTTTCAGATTTTATATATCTGCAATACTCTTTAATTCACCTTCCATTTTTGAAAGATACTTTCACTGGGTATAGAATCTTAGTTATGTCTTTCAGGACATTAAAAGTTTTTCCCTATTATCGTCTCCCTTGCATTGTTTCTGACAAGAAATCTGCTGTATCTTTATCTTTGTTCCTTTGTTTGTAACCTTTTCCCAAGCTTGGCTGTTTTTAAGATTTTCTCTTTATCGCTGATTTTGAGCAGTTTGATTTTAATGCTTCTTTTAGCTTCATTCCCTTCTGTTTTTTATAATTATATAAATTATATTATGTTGATATTGGGGGACTAGGATTTTTACCCAAAGAGAAAAGAGATAGAAAATTAAAGAAGTTAATTAAATCTTAGAGTCCTAAATTTGATTTGGAAATATAGTGAGATCCCATGATTAAATTTTTTTTTTTAACTTTAAAAAGAGTTTTTTTTTTTTTTCTTTTTTTGTCCATTGAATAAGCCTAGAAAAAAATGACTAACATAGTAGCAACAAACACCCTCAAGTTCCTGGATCTTTTTCCTAAATACCATTTGTCACTAACAGAATTCTGTGATCCTTAGAACAATGGCTAATTCCAGGCCTCTGTTAAGAGTCTGAAATATCTTTTCTACCCAGAAAGCAAGGAAGCTGTCAAAGACTGTGTCAGAAGAACCCAGGATGCAACATAGGGACTCCCATTGGCCAAAAATAGGATGGTTTGAATATCAACAAGAATAATAACTACAGCATCTCCAACATGCTTTTTAAAAATCTCATTCAAACAAGCCAGGTATTAAAGATATTTTGAGCTTATTAGGAAATTTATATACTGGGTATTCGATTATATTAAAGAATCATTAATTTTTATGTGATAATTGTGGTTATATACTTTAATGTTTATAGATGAACCAATGTAACTTCTGAGATTTTGCTTCAAAAGAATCTAAATAGTGGAGCCGGGGGAGAGAGACAGAAGTGAAAATTAATGAAACAAGACATGATTCTAGTAGATTATTTTTGAAGCTGATGGTGGGTCCCTAATGACTTTGATTATTCTCTTGACTTTGGTGTATGGGTAGTATTTTCCCAAAGAAAGTTAAAACAATTTTAAATATGATAGAATTATTAATGCCAGTATCATAAAATTGTGAGGATGGTATAGTTTTTATCACACTACTTGGCCTTAAAAAAGAAAGAAACATAGTTCAGATTCCATTCATTCCACCTCAGGTTTTCCCCCTACTATAGTTTCTTTCTATAGTGAAAGAAACTGTAAAAAGATTCTTTCACTTCAGTCTTAATTGGAGCCAGTGGCTCCTGTAGAGCTATCCATGGTGCTGACCAATGGAATGCTGAAAGAAAGGGAGGACACAAGGCAAGAGGGCATGAAAGATGAATTTGGTCTTACAAGAATACTGAATTTGAGACTTCTAGATACCCCTAAGTGGAGAGATATATAATAGGGAAGAGGTTTTATGTGCTAGCATTCAAAAGGCCAATTTAATCTAGAGGGAAGAGTTCTTTTTGAGTAAGTCTTTTCTGGGCCTCTGCCCTGACCAGTCACCAACCTGTCAACCCCTCTTAAGACTTGGCAGCAACAGATTATTCTAATTGGTGGACTTTTTGCTATGAAGAGGTAGGATCCGCTTATCAATTTATGTCCATATGTAGCCATTGCTGGCTGATGTAAGGAATTTGTCAGAGGTGGACTGCCTATATTCTGTATCTTGTTGTGGAATAAAGATGAGTCCTTGGCATGTACAGTTGTCTAGCACACATGGGGATCATTGAATGAACTCTGTTTCCTCCCCTTTTAGGTGCCAGGCCAAATCTGCTAGTCCCTATGCTCTCCTCTGTAATATAAAATACATCAAAATTTTCATCCTTACTTAAGCAATGAGAAGCAAACGTTCACTTGTTTGGCTTTAGAAAACAGTTTATTGACTTGACTCATATTACATAAGCCTGAATAGGAACTGCTTTATCTGGGCCCTAGTTTTATAATTTAGTATTTTGACTTAGAAGCCATTTGTGATCAAGCTCCACTTTCTGAGGACCTCTCTCAATCAGTCTGTGTGCTAAAACAGACAGTACTATTAAATACCAACACTTCTGCCTTGTTCAGACTCCTGGTGGACAAGCAAGAATGAGGAGGAGGAGATGAGGTGATGGCTGCTTTTATGAATACAGTGTCACCATTAGAGGGAGGCTTGTTTCTGATCTGAGAAATAGACATCAGCTTTCCATAGGATGAGTAAAACAGTGCCAACCACTGAAAGATTCAGCACCTTTTGGAAATTCCACATTGTAAGTTGATGAAAAACAGATAAAAAGCAAAGTAGTAATTTGAAGAGGAAGGAAAGTTAATTTCAAGAAGACACTACAAGAGAACTTGCATGGTCTTTTTAGGGTGAAGGCTATGGTTTTTCCTGTGGTCATGTATGGATGTGAGAGTTAGACTGTGAAGAAGGCTGAGCACCGAAGAGTTGATGCTTTTGAACTGTGGTGTTGGAGAAGACTCTTGAGAGTCCCTTGGACTGCAAGGAGATCCAACCAGTCCATTCTGAAACAGATCAGCCCTGGGATTTATTTGGAGGGAATGTTGCTAAAGCTGAAACTCCAGTACTTTGACCACCTCATGCGAAGAGTTGACTTATTGGAGAAGACTCTGATGCTAGGAGGGATTGGGGGCAGGAGGAGAAGGGGACGACAGAGGATGAGATGGCTGGATGGCATCACTGACTCAATGGACGTGAGTCTGAGTGAACTCTGGGAGTTGGTGATGGACAGGGAGGCCTGGCGTGTTGCGATTTATGGGGTCGCAAAGAGTCGGACACGACTCAGCGACTGAACTGAGCTGAAAGGTGGGTTTGAATCACAGCTCTGACATCTGAGTAGGTGTATTATCCTGAGTATATTATTTAAATGCTCTGAACTTGTTTGACTTGGGTAATGAATTAAGGGCTACAGGGTTATGGGTTTGACTCTTGAGTCACCTGGTCTAATATTTAGTTATTGAAAATAACCTCTAATTGCACTGACATTGCATATTCTGAAGTTTGTACTTAAGCAGCTGAAATTTGCAAATACTTCTAACAGACTAGATTGACATAATGACACTTGAACTCCTGTAGAAAGCAGTACAAACTAGTGTGGATGGAAGAGCCCACTACCGTGCATTGAATTAACATCGCTTATGGCTGTAAATGGAGAAGGCAATGACACCCCACTCCAGTACTCTTGCCTGGAAAATCCCAAGGACAGAGGAGCCTGGTAGGCTGCAGACCATGGGGTCGTGAAGAGTCGGACACGACTGAGCGACTTCACTTTCACTTTTCACTTTCATGCACTGGAGAAGGAAATGGCAACCCACTCCAGTGTTCTTGCCTGGAGAATCCCAGGGACGGGGGAGCCTGGTGGGCCGCCATCTATGGGGTCGCACAGAGTCGGACACGACTGAAGCGACTTAGCAGCAGCAGCAGCATGGCTGTAAATACGTCTGATGTTATATCAGTTGTTTGGTAAATTTCAACACATTTCCCACCATATTTGTACATGGCACACCTTTCAATAGGACATAGCTACCTGGAATCATGTCCGTGGATGATGTTCCTGAAGCAGAAAATTGACGTGACAGTTGGAAAAATGGGAACCACCTTCAAAGAAATAAAAAATGAGGTCACTGTAAGTGTGATTCCTTTTATTTAGAGGTATAGGAAAGTGAATAATAAGAGAGATGAGAGGAAGGGGATCAGAAAGGAGATAAAATGGAGATGTTCTTAAACTTTACATTTGAGGACCAGTTGGCATTTAGAACCAGGGAAAGGAGTCAAATGGGTTCAATTAAAGGGTCTTTCCTGGTGGTCCAGTGGCTGAGACTCTGAGCTCCCAATGCAGGGTGCATGGATTCTATCTCTGGTCAGGGAGCTAGATGCCACAGGCTGCAACTAAGGTTTTGCATGCCGCAAAAAAAAAAAAAAAAAAAGGAAAAGAAAAAAATGTTCAATGAAAGTCTGTTTCAGAGGATTTATTGTGAAACCAGTGGGATAATCTAATGCCCCTCCTTATTTTTCAGATAGAGAAATTGAATCCCAGAGTGATTAAAAGATCTAAGATAACCTAACTAGTTAATATGGTCTATTGCTCATCCAATCTTTTCATGTGTTTTTGCCTCTGTCTAAATATCGCTCCTACCACACACCTGTCCTCATCTATTGCCTGATTAATCCCTGCTGTTCTGATTTGACCATCAAGGTCAAATCATTGTAATAGCAGAAGACAACCACAACTGTTTGTTGAACACTTCATTTTTGTAACAACTGTATGATATAGGTGCTGTTTATCTAGATTTTTATGGAAGAAGAAACTGCTCCAAAGAGAATTACTTTTTTTATGTTTATTTGTTTATTTGACTGCGCTTTGTCTTAGTTATGGCACACGGGATCTTCCATCTTCATTGCAGCATGTGGGATCTAGTTTTCCAACCAGGGATCGAACCTAGGTCCCCTGCATTGGGAGCACCAAGTCCTAGCCACTAGACCACCAGGGAAATCTCTCCAAGGGGATTAAATAACTTGCCCAGGGTTATGATTGATAATGGGATAGAACCAGAATTCAGACGTAGGCAGTCTCACTGCAAAGTTTGAGCTCCATCCAGTTCACCACATTATTCTACCAGCTACTTGGTATCAGGATACCTCATACCTCTCTCAGCACTTACTGCTCCTATAAGGTTACATTTATTTGTGTGATGATGTAATGCATTTTTCCTATGAGATTGTAACCTATGGGAAGGCTCAGATCAGCACCTTTTGATTTACCCATTTGCTTAGATCCTAAGCACCTCACAACTAGCTGGCCTTACATATGTTTTTTAGTATGTGAAATGGAGTTAATAATAATTCATTTTATAGTATTAGTCGAATTGTACCATGCTGTAGGACAGTTGGGTATGGTGCTATATTATAACTGCATTGTTAAGAGAACTAAGTGAGAAAATACACATTAAATGCTGACTAGTTCACATCACTTGGTAAGCACTCTGTAACTGTTGGGCTGTAATTTAAACAGGCTTAGAGGTACCTTGGAGAAGGCAATGGCAACCCACTCCAGTACTCTCGCCTGGCAAATCCCATGGATGGAGGAGCCTGGTGGGCTGCAGTCCATGGAGTCGCTAGGAGTTGGACACGACTGAGTGACTTCACTTTCACTTTTCACTTTCATGCATTGGAGAAGGAAATGGCAACCCACTCCAGTGTTCTTGCCTGGAGAATCCCAGGGACGGGGGAGCCTGGTGGGCTGCCGTCTCTGGGGTCACACAGAGTCGGACACGACTGAAGCGACTTACCAGCAGCAGCAGCAGAGGTACCTTAAAACCACCAGACAGGATCTGAAATTGAGTGTTTAGTGCTCTTCTCTTCACTTTTATTCTTATCTTCTTTTTGTATTTATAATGAATGTAGTTATAAAATTCAGTCTTGGAAAATATATTGCATTCCAGACCTGATTTCTTACCTAGCTAGGCCGCGAGGGTGTTAAGTTTCATTCTTGGTCAGTGTTGGTTTCATCCTGGAGACCGAGACAGATCTGGAGACTTTAGAATCTAGTCCTAGTTAACACATAACTTCTGAACCAGCCTCTTGAGCAAGGACCACTAGTTAAGGCTACAGCAGGTAGTTGTCATGTCCCTGTTCAGTTACAGAAGCTGAGTAGTCGCTTCATTAGCTTTCCTTGGGTTCTCTAGATCATTTATTTCTACATGTATTCCGTGTCTTCCTGTCTCTATTTGCCTGGCTGCATATAGGTTTTATTGGGCTTCCCTGGTGACTCAGAGGTAAGGAATCTCCTTGCTAATGCAGGAGACACAGGTTTGATCCCTGCATCAGGAAGATCTGGAGAAGGAAATTGCAAACCACTCCAGTATTCTTGCCTAGGGAATCCTAAGAATAGAGGAGCCTGGTGGGCTATAGTCCATAGGGTCACAAAGAGTCAGACATGACTGAACAACCAAGCACATACTCACCGATAGGATTTATTATTTCCAATCATGTCCTTGAAGTCAGTTCCGCAGTGTTATCTCTGGAGTATAGAGATGTATGTGGCAAGTGATTGGCACTGTATTCTATTAATACTATGCAGAACCTAGCCATAGAATAAAAATTGAGCTATAAAATTAATCTATTAAAGCCACAGATAAAACAGTGAAGAGATCAAAATTAATCCTAAAAAAGCACAAAACGAAAGGCAGGTACCATAGAATAAAAAATCGTAGTATTCATGAAAGTGAACATTAATTATTTAATTCCAAGGACAGACACATTATATTCCAAAAATATATTTCAGGTTCACAATTGACTAGCTTTTTTATGTGGCCGAATACCAGCTTTGCATATTTATTAAAATTATTCATAACTGCGGAGCTGCCTAGATGAACTGTTGAGTTCTTGTTTCTTGATCCAATATATTATCTTGTCCATTTTATCATGGCACGGTAATAGGAATTTGTCTAAATTTTAGAGTGATCCATGGAATATTTTCAGTATCAGCATCTCCTAAATACATATTTCATCATTTCCATTTTGCCTGATATAATCTTTCAGATAGGTTAGAAGAAATCATCTATCTCTATAGAAAATTTGCAGGATTTTTTTTGGGGGGGGGAATAAATTTTAGACAAAAATCTTTATTCAGTAGGAAAAGTTACTATAATATCATTAATATTTAGGTATCAAAATACTCCAGCTACCTAAAAATTTGGACACAGTGTGAATTCTTTGGAATAATAGAACAGTCCAAGTTCACTGTTGTCATTTGGAGTTTATGGAGAACCGTGTTTGTTTAGGCGTTGCTGGGTTTGTTTAGGTATGGAGCACCTTGCTGTGGCCATGATAACAGTGTGGTCAGTATGCTGAGTTCTAGAGTTCAGTTCATACCCTCAGTCTACTACTTATTATCTTGTTTAAGTTTTTCAGCATCAGTGATCTCATTGTAAAATTGAACAATGATAATGGCTATAGGGTTATTAGAGAAGAGTTTATGAAATAATCCACCTAGGGTGCTTACCACTAGATCAGGCACATAATAAGCACTTAATAAATGTCAGGTGCTGTAAGTCTTAATAGTACATCATAGAATGCCACAGAAAGTGTGGGCTAGAGTTTTAGCGAAAATGTATGACAAAGAGATTTTAATCTCCAGTAGTATTCTCTGGGCTTCCCTTGTGGCTCAGCTGGTAAAGAATCCATCTGCAATGCTGGAGACCTGGGTTCGATCCCTGGGTTTGGAAGATCCCCTGAAGAAGGGAAAGGCTACCCACTCCAGTATTCTGGCCTGGAGAATTCCATGGACTGTATAGTCCATGAGGTCGCAAAGAGTCAGACATGACTGAGTGACTTTCACAACATGTGTCTAAGCTGATAAAAACTTAGATAATGAGAAAGAAGCATACATGCAACGTTTTTTTTTTTTTTTTTAGATTTCTTGATGTGAGCCATTTATAAAGTCTTTATTGAATTTGCTACTGTATTGCTTTAGTTTTATGTTTTGGATTTTTGGCCATGAGGCATGTGGGATCTTAACTCCCCAGTTGGGGTCGAACACACACCCCTTACCCTGGAAGGCCAAATCCCAACCACTGGACTGCCAGGGAAGTCCCTAGATGTTACTTTTTAAACTTGGCTGTTACTGGTCATATCAGGGGACCTCTCCAACCCAGGGATCAAACCCAGGTCTCCTGAATTGCAGGCAGATTCTTTACTGTCTAAGCCATCAGGAAGCCCTAATGATCATATACTATAGTTCCAAGAAACCCCAGATAATCTAGTTTAATGTGCTCTCTTTAAGGGTGGGTGGAAAATGCCCCCCCAAATGGTGAAGGATGCCCCAGAGAGACATCTGGTTTAATCAAAAGGAAATAGCCACTGAATCTCTCCTAGATGTGGTCATTTATAGGACCTAAGAAGTGTGTGATACCTAGTATATAACACTTCCTGCTCCTCTTGGTTTGGTATCCTCCTGATTATTAATACTCTAAGAGTATCTTTTCTCTTATAAAAAATGAATTATTTATTTATTTTTGGCTGTGCTGGGTCTTCGTTGCTGCTCGGGCTTTTCTCTAGCTGCAGTGAGGGGAAGCTACTCTATAGTTGCGGAGCACATACTTTTCATTGCAGTGGCTTCTTTTATTGCAGAGCAAGGGCTCTTGGGCATGCAGGTGTCAGCAGTTGTGGCTTGTGGGCCCTAGAGCACAGGCTCAGTAGTTGTGGCGCATGGGCTTAGTTGTTCCACAGCATATGGGATCTTCCCGGATCAGGGATCGAACCTGTTTCTCCTGCATTGGCAGGTGGATTCTTCGCCACAGAGCCACCAGGGTAGTGCCTGTAAGTATTTTTTCATATCCCCAAGAGTCATGCAGAAAATGACCGACTGTACTAGAGCATCTCCAGTTTCAGTGAATGTGAGCCTCTGTGGGGTGGTCACTGTGACCATGCTGGGGATATAGAAACGAGATTGCCCACTGAGTTGTCTAGAATTGCCCCTGAGATCTCATAAGCTTCTAATATTAAAAGAAGCCTTTCTTTCTTATAAAAGAGAGTCGTGAGTGAAAGGGGATGCATTAGATGCTTCTGAGCTGTAGATTTTAGTGAGTTCCATAAAATTCTCAATAAAGGAAAGGTCAGTGTTTGCACCATAAACAGTGTTCTCCTAGGCGTATTTAAACCCAGGCCCTCTTGTGATTCCCAGAGTATATTATAATTGGGCTGCTCTCCTTGGATAGTGCCCCGTTACCCATCACCTCCCCAAAAAGAACCACCCCCCACCCCACCGCCACCACAACCACCTGAGCATTCTGTTCTATAGAGGTACTAACTACCTGAGTTGTGGGGCCATTCTTTCACCAAAGAAGAGAATGGAAAGAAGTGATTTCACACCCTCTCCAGCATTTATCGTTTGTAGATTTTTTGATGATGGCCATTCTGACTGTTGTCAGGTGATATCTCAGTGTAGTTTTGATTTGCATTTCTCTAACAATTAGTGATGTTGAGCATCCCTTCCTGTGCCACTTGGGCCTCTGTCTTCTTTGGAGAAATGTCTATTTATGTCTTCTGCCTATTTTTTTTTTTTTTGGATTGTTTGTTTTTTATATTGAGATGCATGAGCTGTTTAAAAAAGAGGAAAAAAAGGAAGTGATTTCACCTCTGTTACATAGCGTAGGCTTAGGAGTTTTCCCTTCGGGTTTGGCTACAGTTTTGTATTTGAGGTTAAAGTGAAGAGACTGTCATAACACTAGTCCAGGGCATGTGCCAAGGGGAGTCCTTCTTTGTTTCTGTGGAGATAGCGTGTGAGACTAAGAAAGACCAGTGGGTGACCTTGACCCACTCATGATGCAGGGACTCGTCCTGCTTTGTGAGTGGCAGTTTTGGGGACCTTTCTGGTTGTCACCTCCCACCCAGCTAGCCGCCTGCACCTGGGGAAGCCGGTGGTCCCGGCCTTGTTCCGCAGAGCAGCACTGAGCCTTGATTGAAGAGTATTTTTATCCCATTATCAAAAGCATCCAGAGGAAATGTTCAAAGAGTATGGGTGCAGCTCTTGCCATTAAAGAACCAGAATACCCAAATAAGCCAATCACGGCCTTAAATAGTAATCCGTCTTTATTTTCCATCCCTTTAATTTCCAGGATAAGGACTCCTCTGTCTCAGAGTATGAAAAAGGGCAGAACCAGCTAGCGAGTCTTACAGAAATGATTCTTCTTCTGGTGTCCGTGAACATGGAGCATGCCTTATGTAGAGCAGGATGACTTTGTTGAAGCGTGTTGATTTTTGTTTGTTTTTATGGAAGTATAGTTGATTTATAATGTTGTGCCAGTCTCTCTGTTGTATAGCGAAGTGACTCAGTTGTATACATATAACACATTCTTTTTTAACATTTTCCATTGTGATTTATCCCAGGAGATTTGATATGGTTCCCTGTGCTATACAGTAGGACCTTGTTATTTGTCCATCCTATATGTAATAGTTTGCCTCTACCAACCTCAGACCCCCGGTCCATCCCTCTCCTTTCCCTTACCCTCTTGGCAACTACAAAGTCTGATCTCTGTGTCCGTGAGTCTTAGAACAAGGTGGCTTTGAGTGGACCATCCTGGATAAGTTTTTCAGCCTGAGATTGAATATGTCTGCCAGACTGGCCAGGCACATACAAAATCTGCCTGAAGATTTAAAGGTATATAGGCCATGTGGACCCACTCCAATGTTCTTGCCTGGAGAATTCCAGGGACGGGGAAGCCTGGTGGGCTGCCGTCTCTGGGGTCGCACAGAGTTGGACACGACTGAAGGGACTTAGCAGCAGCAGCAGCAGGCCATGTGACATGACAGCAGCAGACTGAGGAGCATGAATGGACTTTTCTCTCCATCATGATTTCTGGCTCCTTTGTACTTGAACAAGTATGCTTTCATTCTTTGAAACTTAGAGGCTTTTGTTAAGGATTGCTAAGGGACGACCCCAAAATTATTACCACCACCACAGCTGAAGTCATAGTCACAGATTATAGTCAAATTTAATCTTTAACTTCACAGAATAGTCATCTTTTGCCTGATTTCTTTGATAATTTTGTCTTTTATTTTTCAATGGCAGGAAAAAATTGTTTTCATTTTTTTTAAATTAAAATAAATCTGTATTAATGTATGAACTATCAGAGAATGTTTAACTGATTGGAGTCTGGGAGCTCCCCTGGTTTAAAGACACACAGAATTTCAACAGTGTTTTCATTTCTGAATTTGTCTTTCCTGTATTCTGAGATTATTTTTGAAATGTGTTTCAAGTCATCAAAAATATACTTCTAAAGCTTTGATCAAAACTTGCCAAAATTAGGACGCATAAGAGTCTATTAAAGAGTTAACACAGGCTAGAATGAATACACAAAGGATGGAGTGATTTTCTTAGGAAACTGAGCAGAGAGAAATCTTCTTGGGATCAGTAAGAAGTTACATTGTATATTTAACAAAAATAAAAGGAGAAAGACTTCCCTGGTGATCCAGTGGTTAAGATTCCATACTTCCACTGTAGGAAGTGGGTTCGATCCTTAGTCAGGGAGTTTGGGTCCCACATGCTGTGTGGCATGGCCAATAAAATAAAATAAAACTTTAAAAAAGAGATGCAAATGTGATCATATTGAAAATAAAAAAATAAAAGGAAACTTCTCTTAGAAGCATATAGTAGTAATTTTTAAAAACATTTATTTGTTTATCTGCGCTGGGTCTTCGTTGCAGCGTGTGGGGTCTTTAGTTGTGCATGGAAACTCTTAGTTGCCTCCTGTGGGATCTAGTTCCCTGACCAGGGATTGAAACTGGACCCCTTCTCATTGGGAGCACCAAGTCTTAGCCACTGGACCACCAAGGGAAGTACCTGTAGTAGTATTTGTATGATGCCTCGTAAATAAATATTGGTTCACAAGGATTTCTAGTCTTTTCTTTTATCAGATATGCATTCAAAGAACTCTCCCATGTTTCACAAAGAGAAATGTTTGCTACCTGTAGACCCCATGGGAGAGTGATATGCAGTGGTCAGCAAAATGCTTTTTCTTACACTTGTGAAAATGAGAATGTCAGTCTGAGAAATATGTTGAATGATACCAGCTGTAGCAGTATTGCAGACTGCTTTTGGTCTAAATTTTATAATATACAGCAAAGCTGTTATTTCAAAAATCTCTCCTGCTTACTTGTAGGGTCAACTAATTTTAACCATCTCTAAAAGACACTTACAAAAAAGGAAAAGAGACCCATTTGGCAGGGGGTGTAATACAAGGGGAAAAATGTAGAAATGGTAATTTATGGGAGGAACCAGGTTTCCTTAAAGCCTTCTCACCAGGAAAGACTGGATGCAACATAAATCAGAGAAATGTATTTCTTAGATGTACTATTGAACTTGTAAGAGAATCAGGGAGATTCTCCAAGGGACAAAAAGTCTGAATTTTCCAATTACAAAAAGTAATTTGAAACCAGAGGGGTGTGGAAAGGAGACCAAGACTGCCCCCGTGGCAGTGCCTGGGTAAGGAATTCAACAACTTAGAGACCATGGATGGAAAGGAAGTGATTGGACCTGGGGTCTGAGTAAAGCTGGAGGGCCAAATGTGAAACACTCTCTTAAAGCTAGGCTACGCCTTTACTGAAAGTCAGAGCCGAAAAACAAATTAGCTCACTGGGAAAGGGAACAGGTAAGGAAATCTCTCCATTTCTACTGTTACTCTAAGTGGGGGAAAACCAGTGATCATTGAAATCATCATCTCCCCTAAGAATTTGCTACTATAAGCTTATTTGGGGGGAGTTTCTAGTTTTAGTTTTTTAAGCTTATTATTAGATGAATTTAAGTTACAGATTTATAGTTTTTACAGGGTCATGGAAACCTTAACCTAGAAAAGCAATGTATTTCCAAATTGGAGGATCCCTACAGCCCTTGTTAGATATAAGCATGAACTGTCTCTAGCAGAAAGAGGTAGCAATCTATCGCCCTCAGAATTTCTACAGATGCAGCTTATATGAAGATACCATAAAACATACCCAACACTCAACAAAGCAATCCAAACATTACCCAACAGGAAATAACAAAACACCAGAGTTATCTGAGATAGTAAACAAACAGGTTTAGATTTCCCTGTGTCTCATGACACCAGGGAGCTCAAAACTGCATATAAAACAAATGCGTGTGAAGTATATATAAAAAAAAAAACATTGAGCAAGAAGTAAGGTGCCATCAAAAATGATCAGCAAGATTTGGAAAGGAACCAAGTAGAATTACAGGAGAGAAAAATATATAATCATTGCAGTTAAAAACCCGGTAGATAGGTGAAAGGATTATACACATCTGATGAGATAATTGACAGGAAGATCATGAAGAAATTACTTGACGTGAAACATAGAGGAAGTGGAAAAGTAGTGATGAGAGTCAAGAAGTAGGAGTGATTCCGAGAATGTAAAGCTCTCATATATGTCAACCTAGATCCAGAATATTAAAATAGTGAAACTGGGAGACGTCAAGAACCTGGTCCCCAAGTCCCATGGGGGTGATGCCTCACTGGACCCTGAGTGAATCACACGCAAAGACACTTGAGCTTAGGCACGCTCCTCTTTTAAAATGGACTAGAAGCCCACCAGCAGTTTGCCCAGGAGAGAGACAACATCTGTAGTCTCCCAGGCCAATAAACAAAGCTACCTTCTGCTCTAGGGGACAACTTTATGTTCTAAGGTTGTTCACTATGCTGATACCTGGAAAAGTTATCCCAGAATCAAAGCTGCCAGTGCCTCTGCTCACAAAACATGTGGAAGCAGTCAGCATCCTATGGGGAGTTATTTCCCAACAGTAGAGGGGCACTTTGTTTAAGGTGTAAAGACAGAATTTTCCCAGAATGTTGCAAAATTGGAATCATGTACTAGAGAGAAAGCACTGATTTCCAAGCAACATAAATAAATACATATTTAGATACCGTGGGGGATCTATAGGATCTCATTTCATTCAAAGACCCAGGCGGACTAGTTGGGTTTAACTTTTCTTCCATTGTATCAAACACAAAGGGGAAAAAAAATTAACAAAAACGTTACTGTGTGTTTTTCTTCAGTCAGTTCAGTTCAGTTGTGTCCAACTCTTTGTGACCCCATGGATTGCAGCACGCCAGGCTTCCCTGTTCTAATTAAGCACCAAATTATCTTAGAAAATCAGGTCACACCTTGTCATAGAGCAGTGCGTGGCGAAGAAATGCAGAACCTGATGACCGTGATACAAGAATGTCTGTAGGGGTAACTTCAGGAGCAGTTGAAGAAAATTGTGGGAATGGGAAAATACAGAGCATTTTCTGAACTCTCCCTTGATGCAAGCAAATATAGACGTTTAAGAAGAATAAAAATCTAACCTAGGATTGTTCTTTCTGTTGAGTTCAATGATAAAGATTTACGGTGATATTTTAAGATGGCGTGCAAGCCCCACAAAGCTAAAAATCTAACCTAGAATAATTATGTGGATGATTTGGACTAGTTTTTTCAGTATCTGTTGAGGTGTACGTCCATACTGTTATTCTTCAGCAGCCTGTTTATTAAAAATTTTTAATGTTTGAATTAAACCGGTTAAGTCAGTTAGTTCCTTGATTTGCAAGATAAGCTGAAGGAAGTGTTAGGAGTTAACTTTTGTAGAAGTTGCCCAGCTCAGATTTGAATCTGTGTCCAGCTTTGTGGCAGGAGACCAGGTCTGAATCAATATTTCTGCCTGGAAGTCACATAACCTCGATGAGAGATTAATGTGGTTACTGCAGGGCTCCGTGTTCCTCGTCAGCTAAGTATGTGCACGTGTCACTCATATTTTGTTTTCAGCTTGTTACACTGACAGAAAAATCTCTGCAGAATAAAGAACCAGTTTTCCGAGCCTACGAAGCTGTCTTGTATTTGCATATTTTCAGGATTTAAAGCAAAGGATGTTTTTCCTTGAAATGTTATTTATTTGTTGGGTTTTTTTTTTTCTGTTTCTATGATATGGGGAAACATTATTGACAGCTCCTAAGATGTCTGTCTCTCATTATGTTTCTGCTGATTGCTCATTTTGTTGATTCAGTAGCACAAGAAATAAGGAAAATTTTCCTTATATTCACCAATGTATTTGCAAAAATTTTTATTTAAAACCCAGAGTGAAATTTCTACCTTTGGTTAAAGCTACTTTTCTTTTTTTTGTATTTTACATAAACTATTGATGAAGTCCACTGTAAGGCAGTTTTGTAGGTGAAATAAGTCATTCCAGTTTTAAACTCTGTTAATTCAAGTATGGTTGAGTATATCTTTTGTATACTTGGTTGCTCATGGATTCGTGATAGAAAGGAATTGTGAAGTTATCATGAAATCACTTGTTTAAATCTATTGATTTCATAAAGACCCCACCTTACAACCCCCTGATAAAACCTTACAGAAAATGGCATTCTTGAGCTAGTGTTCATTTTATGTTGTACATGAACTAATAATCCTCTTAACAAATAAACAAGGAAACAAAAACTTAACTACATTTATACATGATTAGTAAATAATCATGGAGCCATACAGTCGAATGTTAGGCAACCATTGAAAGTTGTGTTGTAGAAGATTAATGACTTTGGAGAATTTTTGTAATATGTTACACATTTAAAAAGCAAACTATATACCTGTGGTCCACAAAGCTTTAAAAGATACACCTCAAGTATGAATATAATTTTCTCACATGGTTGGATTGTCTGTGGTTTTTGAGCCCATACCCTACACTTTACTGTACTTTTTTGGTGGTTGTATATTCTCTCTGGTTTTGCATTTATTGCCCTATTTCTGCTTTGTATTTCTCATTGTGGAAGAAGATACAAATTTCGATTGAGAGAAAATTTGAAGGATTGTCACAATTGAATTGAAACAGGTGGTTCACAGCTGTATTATATCCCTAAATGTCCACTGACCTAGCATTTGATTGCATTTTGCATATCATTAAATAATGCAAAATGCATTTTTCTGTTTAGGAAGGGAAAAGGTATATTTGGGTTGTTGCAGTGATTTGTGATTTTTGACATACACACTAACTCATTTCCCTGATTTGTGCGTGGAGGAGGGTGTGTGTTTTAACTTAGGAGTAAGCCCAGTGAGCCCAAGATGGTGAACCATTTGTGCTTCGAGGTCATGCTGAGCCTCTTAGGCTAGACAGCTGGAGTGACTGGAGTGTTTCTGTGGGGGGTGGGAAGCACTTTTTTTTTTTTTTTGGGAAGCACTTTTGATGTAGAATCTTACTAATACGTTTAGGAATCCAGGGCTGTAAGTGAGAATAGAGAATACAGCTTCCAGGACCAGCCAAAGCTTCCATTAACTCTAGAGCCACATTTGGGCCTCTGTGAACGTCTTTGAAACCCCTTTGAGATTACCATTCTCCCTCACTTATTATAAGATTTTTGCAAAGCACATTGCAGTAATTAATGCACAGATAATTCAACCTTGTGGCATTATCTTTCAAGTGGGAAGATCTCTCCTGGAGAAGGCACCCCACTCCAGTACTCTTGCCTGGAGAATCCCATGGACAGAGGAGCCTGGTAGGCTACAGTCCATGGGGTCGCAAAGAGTCGGATACGACTGAGCGACTTCACTTCACTTATGATATCAAGTACAGCTAACTTCAACCAAATCATAATGAAAATTGTACTAAAATATTAAAATTATACTTAATGTTTCTTTCTAGTCAGAGAGCCCTGTCAATTGTAAGAATGTAGGATACCCAAGAGTACCTTGTTGTGGATTTTTAAACCTATGAATGGATGAATATTTAAGAAAGAAAAATTCTTGGTTGTTTTAGTTCATGAGTTTAGTTGGTTTCCAGCACATTTATACTCATCCATGCTGTGTGGAGGCGATGCAGACAGCCTCATCACTAACTATATGAAGCTAACAGTGGCTTTTCTTTTTATGTTTTATACACCACACACACACTATGCACACAGAGTATTGTTTTGTGAGATGAATTGTGTGTAGGAGTCTGAGAGATCTATTTGTATCCTGGCTCTTTTCTAATTGTGTATCCTTGGGCACATCACTGAACTAATTTGTATATTTCATCAACTTGAAAATGAGGGTATTGCACTACCATGTGTAGAACAGAGAGCTAGTGGGAAGCTGCTGCATAGCACAGGGAGCTCAGCTCGGTGCTCTGTGATGGCCTAGAGCAGTGGCATCAGGGGAGGAGGCTCCAGAGGGAGGGGATATATATAGCTGATTCACTTTGCTGCACAGCAGAAACTAACACAACATAGTAAAGCAGTTATCCTCCAGTAAAAATAAGTGAATTTTGATGTGTTAAAAATGTTTTAAATAAATAAAATTAATAATAATGTTATTTAATAATAATGTTGTTTAATGTTATTTAATGTTTTAAATAAATAAAATGGGGTATTATAAGCCTACTATAACATAACTTGTTTCTTAAATGTACATAATATATTATTATGCAAATATAAGGCTTTATTCCTTCCTTTTTTCACTTCTTCCAGGAACACTACTTGAGACTTTGAAAAGATTTTTTTTTTTCTGTTGGTGACTTAAGTTCAGTGTTTTGTTTCTCTGCTCCGCTCTTATTTTTTCCCTTGATTTCCTTAGCTCTCCCTTTTATTTTTTTCTATTAAGAAAATTTTCTAAAAAATTATTAACGAAATACTTAATTTTTTATCTAATGCATTAAAATAAGCATTATGCTTAGCACACATTTGTGGCTTTTTTTTTTTAGTTGTGGTATAATTTACGAACATATACTGCACAGACCCTGAGTGTGTGTTCATAGTCCGCTGAGTTTTGTTTTTTTTTTTTTAATTAGAAAATTTGTATTCTCTAATTGCTTTGTGTTTGGGTATTCTGTGTTTTATTTATTTGGCTGCAGTGGGTCTTACTTGCGGCATGTGGGATCTTTGTTAGGTCTCTCAGATCTTTTATTTTGGCATGTGGACTCTCTAGCTGGAGCACATAGATTCAGTAGTGTGATGTGTGGGCTCTCTAGTTGTGGCATGTGGGCTTAGTTGCTCCATGGCATGTGGGATCTTAGTTCCCCAACCAGGTATTGAACCCACATCTTCTGCATTGCAAAGCAAATTCTTAACCACTGGACCACCAGGGAAGTTCCTTGAGTTTTGACAAATGAATCTATCCCTGTAATCAGCTCCCCAGTCAAGATATATAGAAAATTCCCATCCCCCTGAAAAGTGTGGCAAAAACTCATCTACTTTTGGTTGTGGTGCACTTCTCCAGATTTCTTACTAGGCTTTCTTGCCTGAAGGTGTATGAATCACCTCTTCATGTTGTCAGAGGTCCTTCCATGGCTTCAGAGCAGAATTTCTGAATTGGCCCTTTTTGCTGATGACATGCTCTTTGAGCAGGAGAAAGTTCGCTTGCTTTTTTGGTACGAATTTTCCTTTGTTTTTTTTTAATGTCTCTCTTCCCATTTCTAATGGATCCTGGCGATATGTTTTATGGTTTAGTACCACTGTGAGTCAGCCTCACAAAAAAGGTCATTTAAAGGTTATGAAGGGTTCCACATCAGAAGCGTTTTAGTGTTGCCTCTGAAATTTATCTTACTGTTATCTGACCCCAGACATCACTCAGAATTTATGTAGTGTTTGTGTACATAAATGCTTTCTCCTCCTCAAAAAATTGAGTCAGAGGTAGTAAAAGTCTGGGTTATTGTCGGTGGGAGGAAATCCATCTCATTGCCATGCCAGCCATTCTTGTGCAGAGGACATACCTTGTTTATTTTCTTCTTTTTTCTTTTTTTCTTGCAAATAAATGGTTCTTGGTTAGTTTGAAACTCTCCATCTTCTATTTTAAGTCGACTCTCTGTCATTTTTTTTTAAGCCTTCCTTAGATATAAGAGATACTCATAAGGGAAGTTTTTAAAGTACTGTTGAAAGTTGCCAGCCATCATTCTGATTTTACTCTGTGAGTTGATACCTGAACTAATATCTTTTGAATAGTATTTCAAAGGAGCATTGCTTATCGGAACTGTTTTCAAAAAAAGTATCTGAAGAATGTTTGTTCCACCTTCCTTATGTATTTACACCTCTTTGATTTTACTTTATGAGCAGCAAAAGCAAACTGTCACTATTTGCTGTAAATTGAAGCTTTTAATAACTATGTCTGTTCTCCAACATTTGTCAGCTTTGAATATTCTGTCAGTAGAAAATAAAAATAGCAGGGAAACTCAGCAGCAGTGACACTGAGAATTTATGTGCTTGTGCTAAAGGAAGGTAAAAAAAAAATAATATTGAAGGGTGAGCATTTGGCATTTTCCCTTCAAATAATGTAAATTTGAGCTGGCTTTTCCTCGAATAAATTTTGGATGAAAAGTTGGCCAAATAAATGAACATTTCATCATTAAACACAGAGCATCTTTTAATCTAGAAAGAAAAGAAGAGATTATTTCAGATCATGGATTCAATCATATAGGCCTTGTTTGACATAAACTTGAAAAATAAGTTTTATAAATACATAAAAAGAAACATGATAGCTCAGTAGTAAAAACTTTGATGCATATAGCATTTAAATTTTTAAACTATTTGTAGTAAAAATTCATGTGGAGAAGATCATCTTGGATATGTGACAATAAAAAATTAATTTATCTAATAAACACGGTTAGAGTAAATCAAATCCAAATAAATTCCAGAGTCCACATTTTTGTTAGTAAATTGTATGTGTCGGTTGTAAATATTAAACACATGAATGAAATATATGTTATGAAAAATTCACTGTGCTCTCTTTTCAGATAAAACCACAAAAAGTTTTTCAGGACTCCTTATTGATAATTTAAACTCAGTTCTTAAACCATTGTGCCTCTTTCTTTTATGTATCTTTCTATGTATGAGTCTCTTCTCAAAAGATACCTTTATCATTGTCTTTATCAGTAACAGTAATAAATACTTCAGAAGGACCAGCTGTGTGCCACGTTTGGTAAACATTGACAATAGGTCAGTAGTATTTTGTGTAGGAAGAAAAGTGTTACAGTCCTGCTTAGTGGTGCTCCTGTGTCATCTTCGTTTAAACCTCTACTGTAACAGAAAGACGATTAATAAAACTACGAGCTTATTTATTTCCCTGTCAGTCTTGTGATGTGTCTGCAAATATAGGGAATTTTAAAAATAACCACAATGAGCGAAAGAGACCATCTCTGCTTTTGCAGACTGGACATGCCTGGATGTTTTAATTTAGTTTTGTATTAGCGTTACTCCATTATTATGGATTGAGCCTGAGGGAAGGAGAAAATTAATTATTGTTAAAATTAATGAGATAATTGCATATGTATAATTGTGAAAAACAGTCTACAAGTATGTTATTCTGTAATGAGAGGTGCCTGGTCATAATTCATCCTTTGGAGAGAGTGGAATTTGAAGTTTTCAATGGCAAAGATCTGTTTGGTTTGTTTTTTTCAATGGAAGTCCAGAAATAGTGTTATATACTATAAAAGTGATGATGGTGGGGAGTTGAGAATTTACTTTATACTGTATTAGAATGGGTTTGTTTGTTTCCAGTAAATGTGCTTATGTGTCTTAAAATTTCATTTCAATCAAGATTAAGGAGTGATAGCCAGTAAACTTGAGATGTTAGTCAAATGTTAATGATTTTTTAGGATAGTAGTTGCATTCTTTTTCTGCAGAGGATTTTCATACTGAATTCCTCAGAGAATTCAGTTTGTTCAACTGCCCCAGCTTGCCTATAAAGAACTTCATAAGGAAGACAGAAGGTGATCATTCTGTTTGGCATTTTCCCCGTCTTGATCTGCACAATAGTGGTTACCAAGCCTTTGATTCCATTTTCTTTCTTTTTGTGCCTCTCCCACATAAGAAAGTTAAAATTTTTTAATTTATTTTTTCTTCTTTTATTGGCTCTGATTTTAAGTCCCTCTTAAGATTTGCAGAGCTATGTTGAGATTCAGGTTCAATATTTCTTTTTAAATACTGATAAGATTCTCTCCTTTGAATGTTTTCATCCTTTTTAATTTTGTTAATTGATTTGGATAAATCAGTTATCCTGGTTGTTTGGATATTGAAAAAACAAGATGGATATCTCCTAGAAGGAGAGTAATTTAATTCCCAGTTTTTATACATGCTGAAAACTGTGTCTTTGTGATTCACAGGGGCCGGTTATAATCTGCATTTTGTTAGGGTATTTGTCTTACTTATGAATAAATTTGATGAAAACCTTTTTAAGTTAAAGCTACATGGATGGCTCAAAAATATAAATAAAGATGAGATTGTTTAAATCTTTGATGAAGCAAGTTCATCAGGTTCTCACGGTATTTTTTGGAGAAATGTTTAAATGGATTTCCGTTAACTATTTGAAAAGTCTCAGAACAGAATCTCATTTTATAGGATTCTTAGTGGAAAGTGGAAAATGAATATACAACAGGAAAGTCTTTCTTTGTAAATAAATCTAAATATCATCTGCCATAACTAATGCTTTCATACTTTGTGACTTGGGCAGATTTAAATAGTTTTTAAATAGTTAAGTGAAGTTAGCAATTAAAAAACAGTATCTTGCTTTTCAGCAGTAGAGTGTGAATTATGGAAACTTGTTCTGAATCTTCTGTATATATTCCAAATATATTTAATTCTTTGTAAGTCATTACTTTGAGATATGAGAGCCAATCATTGAATTTCCTATTTCATTTCACGAAAGAAAAAAAAAATGAATTTTTGTTTGTTTTAGCAATCTGGATAACTTTCCCCCTTGGTATTGTTTCTTTCTTGTTTCTTCACACAAATTATAAATTTGACTAATTGGTCATCTTTGACTCCTGTAAGTGTCTCTAATTTGGAGGCTTGTTACAAGGTTTGACATATCCTTACCGGCAACAGGAGGAAGAAGAGTAACAAGCAGTCTATCCAGAAAGTCATCAAATCAGTGAGCTTCTGAGGTGTCAGAGTAGGCTGACCTTGACTGACTTGATAGTCTTTGAACTGCCTTCAGTTCAGTCACTCAGTCATGTCCAACTCTTTGCAACCCCATGGCCTGCAGCACACCAGGCCTCCCTGTCCATTGCCAACTCCCGGAGTTTACTCAAATTATTGTCCATTGAGTTGGTGATGCCATCCAACCATCTCATCGTCTGTTGTCCCCTTCTCCTGCCCTCAATCTTTCCCAGCATCAGGGTCTTTTCCAATGAGTCAGTTCTTCGCCTCAGGTAGCCGAAGTATTGGAGTTTCAGCTTCAGCATCAGTCCTTCCAATGAATATTCAGGATTCATTTCCTTTAGGATTGACTGGTTGGATCTCCTTGCAGTCCAAGGGACTTTCAAGAGTCTTCTCCAACACCAGTTCAAAAGCATCAGTTCTTCGGTGCTCAGCTTTCTTTAGTTTCCCCAAAATGATCAGTCTTTGAGAGACTAAAGAAAAAAGTGATTCAGAGAGACTTCATTCTGATATCACTACATAGTTTAGTGACTAGTCCAGCCCTAAAGACTAGTCCAATGACCCTACGTATTATTGGGTTTTTTTAATTGGTTTTAATTGAGATAAAATTCACCTGCCATGCAATTCACCCATTCAGACTGTATAATTCAGTGACTTGTAATATATTCATAGAGATTGCATCCTTCATCACAAGAATAATATTTTTATTACCTCAAGCCTCACACCTCTTGTGTAGAGAACAAATGTATGGGTACCAAGGGGGAGGAAGGAGAGGGAAGAATTGGAAGATTGGGATTGACATATATACACTATTGATACTATGTATAAAATAAACAATTAGAACCTTCACTTCACTTTTCTATATATAACACAGGGAACTCTACTCAATGCTCTATGGTGACCTAAATGGGAAGGAAGTCTAAGGAAAAGGGAATGTAAGTATATGTATAGCTGATTTACTTTGTATCTGTACAGCAGATACGTGTTCCTGTACAGCAGATATGTGTTCCTGTACAGCAGAAACTCAACACAATATTGTAAAGCAACTATACTCCAGTAAAAATTAACTTAAGAAAGAAAAAGAAAACAAAAATCACACATCTTAGCATCACACTCACTCCTTTCTTCAGCTTTGGCAGCCACTGATCTCTCTCTAGACATTTCCCTACTCTGGACATTTGATAAAAATGGAATCATTTATCCTTTGTGATTAGCTTCTTTCACTTCAACATAATGTTTTCATGATTCATGCTCCCTGTTGTGTTATTAGTGGATCATTCCCTTTTTATGGCTACATAATATCCCCTTGTGTGGTTCAGCCCCGTTTTGTTGAACCATCCATCAGTGGGTAGGTGTTTATGTTGTTTTCACTTTTTTGGCTGTGAATTTTACTGCCGTGAACACTTGTGTACATGTTTCTGTGCAGACGTATTTTCAGTTCTCTTGGGCGTATACCTAGGAATGGAATTGCTTTTAACCACAAGACTGTCCTCCAAGCTGCTGCACCCTATTTTATTCCCACCAGTGATGTCTGAGGATGTCAGTGTTACCATATCCTGGTCAACACATGTTGTTATCTATCTGATGATACCCATCCTAGCTGTCCTGGTGTGTGTGAAGTATCAGCTCATTGTGGCTTTAATTTGCATTTCCCTAATGGCCGTGACACTGAGAGTCCTTTTATGTGCTTATTCTCTGGCTTTAATATTGGTTACATCATCTTACAAACTGATGATTGCCACCCATGTACTAACATGTGTCGTGTCTGTACTGAGCCCTGAAGCTGGAAATAGCTTGGAGACCTGCCTCCTTGCCATACAGGGTAGAAGGAAGGAAAAAACATCAGTCTTTGGGGAAATATGTTGGAAGAAAGTGTGGACAGAGAGCAGGGATACTTGGGAGGAAGGGTTCAATTCTGCTGTTGATCCCAGAAAAAAAAGTCATGGAGACGGTATTGATTTCTGGTGAACAATTGGGTTTTAGGCATTGAACCAAAAGTGGGGAGTAAGGATGGAGAGACTTGGTTCCTGAATATGCTAAGAGCAGCCATTGTCCAGTGTGGGTCTTTGTTCTTGACATTTTAGGTGTTTTAGGCCAAGGTTTAACACAACACTCCTTGTGGCATCTTGTTCCTTATGACCACCCTCCTTATTGGGGAAAGGACTTTCTCATATCAAATAAGACAGGGCCAGATGCTACAAAGCAGCTGAACAAGAGCTGTGCCCATTTGGTCCAAGAAGTGCTTTTGTTGTTATTGTTGTTATTGTGGAGTGCACATGAGAATCCCTTTTAGTGCCAAGTTGATATCTGGGGGAAAAAAATTCCTTTTGGAAAAAGAATGTGATTTGTCATCTTCACTTTACAACATATGAAATGACTTCTCTTGGTCCTTAGCAGAGATGAAGGACAGTACCTTTCAGAAATACAGTACCTTTTGTCGATGATTCAGTGTTTGAACTTTCAGATGGTTTCGTTTGTTTATTTGCTTTCAGTGTTCTTTCTTTTTCTGATAGCTTTTATGATGATTTTGGTGAAAAGATCACTTCTGTGAAGCATGCAAGTAAAACCACTTTCCATACTATACCTACCTCACTTCTAAGGCTGCCTCTTAAAGACGTTCTCAGATTGTCCTTAAACGCTGTACAATACAAGCGACTTACTGCATCCTCGATTGGCTCAAATCCTTCATGTTTACAGGCACACCTTGGAGTAGTGCAGGTTCAGTTCCAGACAACCGCAGCAAAGCAAATATCACGATAAAACAAGTCCCACGAGTTTTTTGGTTTCCCAGTGCAAATAAAAGTTAACGTTTACATTATACGTAGTCTAGTAAATGTGCAGTAGCATTTTGTCTAAAAGAAACTATATAACTTCATTTAAAAATTCTTTATTGCTAAGAAATGTTGAGCATCATCTGACAATGCAGGGTTACCACAAACTTTCTATTTGTAAAAAATGCAATATCTGCCACATGCAGTACAGGAGAGTACACTGAAATGAGGTCTGCCTATAGTGAATTTGCAACTTGGACAGGTTATTCTCAAAAACCATATAAACTGATTTTGTTCATTAGTTATGACACCTGATGGCTTAAGGAAAAAGAGATTTGTACCTTGAAACTTCTGGAGCCTTTCCAACATCACTGATTTGGGTTTTTTCCCCCTCAAAAAAGAGGGTCCTAAGAAATCAGAGCTATTAAAATTGTTTTGATGTTCTTTTCATCTAGGTAAGATTAGATCAGGAACAAAGGGTTTTCTGAAAGGCTTTCATTAAAAAAAAAAAAGGCTATTGCAAGGATGCCATGAAATAATTAAAGCTCAGTTATTTGCACCCATGTTTTCTTAAATGAATTTAACCTATCACAATATGTATTCTTGGCTTTAAAAGTCACTTTTATTAATAACATTGGGAAAACTTTCATTCCTAGTACTTTGCATATTACTCTGCAGTTCACCATAAATATTCCTTTTCTTTTTTTGACAGACGCACTTAGCATGCAAAAATGGCAACTTTACACTCTGCATGGCAGCTCATTCTGCTTGGAGACATAGAGTCTGGTTTTGATTCTAGCATCACCATTTTTTAGGTGTATGACCTTGAGTTGTTCTTTAACTTCTCTTTTATCTTTTTGGTAGCATGTAAAATCCGTACATCTCCATGCATTCCAGGGCTGCTGTGAGGATAGAGAAGAGAGCATGTGAAACGCACAGGGCAGAGCCCCGACATGTGGGACACACCAGACCTGGTGCCTACAGTTACTGTCTTTGTGGTTAAATCTTCTTAGTGGGAAGGAAGTGTGTTTAAATTCAGATCCCTCAGCCTATCAGGGAACATTTTGATTGTGATGATAACTCACTCTGAAAGCATGAACTTCCTATATGATTTGTCAGTCATCTGCATTTGAGTGTGTAGTGGGTAAGTTATTGATAATAATCCCCACAGCTTGTGTTTATGGAAGGCTGGGCTGTGCCAGGCTCAGATGGGGGCAGAAGGAGAGAACTGGATTTGTATTTTCTAGCTTAGCTGGTGGACAGCCATGGAAGGCAGGTGCTATTATTATCCCTGTGACTAGGTTTAGAAACTGAGGCACAGAGAAGTTAGGGAAGTTTTCCAGAGTCACACAGTTAATACATCTGGCCCAAGGATCAGTAACTGTGGGTCAAAAAAAAATAACTATAGGTCAATTTATATTAATATATTGATCACGTTTATATTGGCTTCCCTAGTGGCTTGTTCATGGGGTCACAAAGAGTCGGACACAACTGAGCAACTGAACTGAACTAGTGGCTTAATGGTAAATAATCCACCTGCTGACACAGGAGACACAAGTTCGATTCCTGGGTCGGGACGATCCCCTGGAGTAGGAAATGGCAACCCACTCCAGTATTCTTGCCTGGGAAATCCTGTGGACAGAGGAACCTGGTGGGCTACAGTCCATGGGGTTGCAAAGAGTCGGACATGACTTAGTGACTGAGCATGCACACACACTTTTATATTATTTGGGTGGGAATGAATTTAGATAAAGAAGTTTGTTATAATTCTTGGAAGGAGGTGGAATAAGGTAACAAGAATTCACCATATACTTGTGACTAAGCCTAATATTTTTATATAGATATAAAATTTATATATTTTAAGTTGTTCATTTATTATCATGCATGTAGCATTGGTCCCTAAAATGCTGAACTAGCTTATTGAATGAATTCCTTCATAAATAAGCTTTATTCACATACTGAAAATAATCTTCATACCTTCAAGTGTCCACTAGAAAACCGCTCTGAAGTAAAAGGTAGCCATCATTTTGAAGGCACTCATGATATTTCTCTTCTCAGTAACAGATCACACCTGTTATTGTTTTCTGTAAATCATCATTATGCATTTGGCATTGTCCAGACAAATCTGGTCACATGGTCAGGCATTACTGGACTCACTTCTCATGCCGTATCTTGATCCTTAACTGTCCTCCATGGTTGTACCTCTTAATAGCCATCCTGTTTTTAAATCCCTTCATAATGAAAATACTAACCACTGGTTTTTGTCTTCTGAGTTAATTAAGCAGTGAACACATGCACTGATCAAAAGTTCTTTTTATGATTTTACCTCTTAGAATTAGTGTTTTGATTTTAAACCATTGATACATTTTTATTTGGGCTTATTGTTTGCAGAGCGAGCATGAAATTTTCCAGTGTGTAAATTATCTCCTGGTAAACCTGACTTTTAACAAGCACAGAAAAGCATAAATATTTGAAATCTAGAGACTAGCGAAGAATCATATATAAATTCGAAATAGAGAATCCACAAGGATTTTGTTCTAAATGGCGATTAGTCTTTTGGAAATAGGTTTAAGATGACGGCTTTTACATAATAAATTATTTCAGGATCCTTTTAGAGAATATTTGTATGAAGAGAAAAGAATGTTATAGATTTCAAGAATAATGGTCTGATTTTACATAACACTGATATTCCTCCAAAGCCAAGAATGATGTCTCTTTGTTTACTCACCATATGAAAACGTGCCATCCTGGATATAATTAATGGCCAGAAAATTTAAGACAAAGGAAAGTGGCTCACTGTCAGCATGCAGCAGACACTCTGTGAAAAATCCTTGTTGGAAAAAAGTTAGAAACCCAGATTTTACAGCTGGTGGTAGGTTTCTGTTGCTCACCGGAGCCCAGAGTCAAAGGCTGGCTTTGGTGCAGGTTCACCTGTAAGATGCCCTCTGTGCCTCTCCCCGGAGCAGTGCTTTGTGGTTTTGTTTGTTTTGTTTTTAATTAATTAATTTATTTATTTTGGCTGCATCAGGCCTTAGTTGTGGCATACAGGATCTAGTTTCCTCACCAGGGATCAGACTGGGACCCCCTGCACTGGGAACGTGGAGTCTTAGCCACTGGGCCACCAGGGACGTCCCAGTGCTTTGCTATTTTACAGCTTTTCTGGATTATTCAGGCTTGGGTTTTGCAGACCACGTATGATCTTGTCCCTTGCTTCTTCCCCTCATCTCCTACCTCCCTGCCTTTGCCGATCTCATCTAATTGGGTCCCAGTAATGATATTAGAGAAAGTGAATACGTTAGTGTTCTTCTCTATCATCAGGTCATGTGTTAGGTGACAGAGGAAGTCAAAATTAGACTCCAGTCAGTCTGACATCCATCCCTCTTCCATGTCCGTGAGAACTCCAGAGCAGGATGTTATTGCTCCATATTGATAAACACAGAATGCCAAGTTTGCAAAAGTGAGCTGTGTCTTAGACTGTTAGAGATGAAAGGAATTACCTAGGACTCTTGTGAGACTTAGAGGAAGCCATCTCTGCTGGGCTGGAGACCATCTGGCCCTTTGCCGTCGGAGCAGGTTTGTGGTCTCTGCCGTAAAAGCCAGGTCTACTCACAGGCAGACCCAAGTTCTCACTCTGTGATTATTCTAATAAAGGTGTGGTTACTGGGACTTCCCTGGTGGCCCAGTGGTTAAGACTTCACATTCTAATGCAGACGGTATGGGTTGGAGCCCTGGTCGGAGAACTAAGGTCTCATACTCCTCAGGGTCAAAAAGCCAAAACATAAAGCAGAAGCAATATTGTAACAAAATCAATAAAGACTTTAAAAATGATCCACATCAAAAAAAAATGTTTTTTTAAAAGATGTGATTACAACAAGCACTACCTTGTTTAGGAGTATCTGTTTGTGCGTGACCTTTTAAAATTCCTTTTTAGATTCTACTCTCTGTTTTGAGAGGGTATTAAAACCTGATAACATAAACCATCAGCTATAGCAGGTCGTCCTGTGAAGTGCTTCCTCACGTGGCCCTGCAGAGCCTAGACTTCGTGGTGCTGATGCTGGGCAAGGATATCACACGTCTTCTCGCCTAGTGTTAACACAGTGAGAGGACCCGTTGTTGAGGTCCATTCCCACGCCTGTATTGCTAGAGCCCCTGTTTTACGTTCATGACAGGCCATCAGCCAAGGGATTCAGAGGTGCCTAAAGTTAGCTGTGTCCCCTGCCCACGTGACCTGCACAGTGCAGTAAGGGAACCACACCTGGATCACATGGGCTCATCAACAGATGTATATCATACACCACAGTGAGTGTGGGGAAGGAAGAACACACCATGCTGGGTGGGCTTGTACAGGACTCCCTGATGGCTGAACCACAGTGCTAACCATGTGAAGGGATGAATGAGAAGGGTAAAGGGTGTCCAGGAGGCGCCTGGAAGGATGTTTCTGGCAGAGAAGGCCACACATGCAAAGGCCTTTTGGCCACAGAGAGCACGGCCCATTAAAGAAGTTGACTGTGCTTGGAGCAGGGAGAGGAGTCCCAGGTGAAGTCAGAATGCTAAACGGGGGGACCACCTCATGCCACCTGCTAGCCCAGTTTGAGGATTTTTATGCCAGAGCAAAGGGAAATGCCAAGTGTGAAAGGCCAATGGTGTGATTAGAATCATGTTGGAAAAAGATCACTTTAGATTCCATGTATAGAACAGAGGAGAGGAGCCAGTGGAAGTGGAGAGACCCATAGCTGGGCTGTCTCGGGGGCCCGGGTGCATAGCTTGAACCAGGGAAGTGATGGAGAGGTTGAGAAAGTAACTCAGGGCTGAGAACTTGGCAGTGCGTCTGTGAAAGTTTGACAGGAGGGCAAGTGAAGTGTCAAGGGTTATTTAGGGGATACGCTCCCACAAGCAGGCAAAATAAATACAGGATCTAAAATTGAAGGCCTTCTGTGGCCGTTCAGTGGTTAAGACTTTGTCTTCCAATGCAGGGGATGTGGGTTTGATCCCACATGCCTCATGGCCAGAAAACCACAACATAAAACAGAAGGAATATTGTAAAAAATTCAATAAATGCTTTAAAATTGATCCATATTAAAAAAAAAACAAACCCTTAAAAAAATAAAAATTGAAAGTAGATGGAATGGGGAGGGAGGAGGGAGGAGGGTTCAGGATGGGGAACACATGTATACCTGTGGCGGATTCATTTTGATATTTGGCAAAACTAATATAGTTATGTAAAGTTTAAAAATAAAATAAAATTAAAAAAAAAGAAAGTAGCTGTATATGTATAACTGAATCACTTTGCTATACACCTGAAACACATTATTATAAACTATGTACTCCAATATAAAATAAAAAGTTAAGTCAAAAGTAGATAAGTGAAGTCGCTCAGTCGTGTCTGACTCTTTGCGACCCCATGAACTATAGCCTGCCAGGCTCCTCTGTCCATGGGATTTTCTAGGCAATAGTACTGGAGTGGGTTGCCATTTATAACCAGAATCCAACAGGCCCTGTGTTCTGCCCTCCCCCTTCCTCCTCTCTCCCCCATACCTCTCTTTTTCACTCCTCTCCTCCTTCCCTGCCTCTTCGCACCCCTCTCTCTTTCTCTCTCCTTCTCTCTTAATTTTCCTAACTTGCTGGTGGAACTCAGGCAGAAAGCTTGGGTGCTTGTGAAGATACTTCAGTCCATAACTTTGTAGGTACCAGATGCTAGATCAGTTCCTATTAATATGAAACAAGAGGTTGATACGAAACCTTCCTAAAATATATTGTCTCATTTATATGAAAAGAATACAACTCGAGAGCACTTATTTTGAACTTGCTGGTGAGATGAAACATGAGCCGGCTAGGTGGCTTCCAGGCACTAAGCCGCACGTCTGCATGAATTGCGGTGTTGCTGTAAATATTTCTGGGCACAGACAGGCAGATGCAATCGGAAAAACCTGAACAAATTCTTAGGATGCCAATATTGTCACCAGGTCCCCCTGCAGAATGAAGTTGTTTGACAAAGTGTTTCCCTGGTGATTTGGCTGCAGATGAAAATGTCTCCAGCAATAAAATTCCCGTGCTTGAGTCTTCACCCCACTCTCATCCTTCAGCAAATGACATATCAAGGCTCTTTTTTGCTGTATTTGTTAATATGTTGGCAGAAATACGGGAAACGTTGTTATTCCCTTCAATTTCTGCACATGGATTTTTTTTCTGCCTTTAGACATTAACTTTACCAAAATATTTGCCAGCTGAAAATCTGTGTCTCATCCACAGGATTGCATTAGGACGGTGATAGAGGGTTTTTTTAATTACAAAGGTTTTTGTCTTAGTTACAAAAGGATCAGAAGACTTAGCATCGCCAGAGCCACTGTTTGGCCATCAATCGCAAACAGTTTTGGGGAAATTTAAGAATTGGTGAGGCAATTAGTGATGAAGCATATTTTAATTATAGTAACTGGGTAAGCTGCATACAGCTTTATGAATTAATGCATTATTGTTAAATAGGTCACAGCCACGTGTGATTTTTAATCACATTTCTTACTGTAGCCCCAATTTTATTAGCAGTGGTGTTTTATAACTTAATAATTTATTCATAATGAGTTTAGAACGTCCATTCGCCCAACACCAAAGAAATAAATTTACCCGTACATTAGCGCTCATCAAGAGGAACAGAACCCTTCAGGGTCACATCCAACTATCTGTCCAAGATCCTTTTGCATCAAAGGATGCTTTTAATAATGAGATCATTTTACACCACATCGTGTTGTGTCAGTGGAGGCCACATCTGGGTTTCGCCAAATCATTTATGAATCATAATAACTTCACACGTGTTTAAAATAAGCATGAATCAACCAGCAAGGTGTCTGCATCTATTCTTCCAGTTGTGAAATCTGAATTCATGCTCTGCTGTAGCATTTTCTGCTCAGCCCCCCTCCCCAGGCACCCCAACCTATCCCGCCAGACCTCAGGGCATGTCACAAGCTGTTATCTGGACTTGATTGAGCTGTATGTATTTTAATGGCATGTGCATCACACTGCAGCTCAGGTTTTGCCAAGCTCCTGGGCATTCTCACCTCTGGGCATCCATGGCTATTTCAGAGACAGCATCCGAAACTAACCTTGCCCAGGGTTCCCGTGAGAACACCCGGGGCCCCTGTCCTTGCACAGAAGCCAGGAAGCTCAGGCTCACTGACTGGACAGCAGGCACGGGGCTAGTTTAGACTTGTCATTTTCATGAAGATTTCATGTCAAAGCATAAACCCACCCGGGGCTTCAGTTCTGGAAAGTCTTTTGAGGCCAGGAAGTGATGCTGAAGAAGCTTCAGACTAGAGGGATCTGTCTAAGATGCAAAGATATTAATAGCCTATAAGCCAAAAAAGAATGTTTTATGTTCAGACAAACTTGAGAACCTTGGGAAAACTGTTCTCTGATATGCACATATTCATCTCTGGTGTCCTGCCAGGCCAGACATAGTGCAGCATTTCTCAAACTTTGTTGACCAGAGGACCCTCTTTGGAAGCGTGTTTTCCCTCCATGTTCTTTCTCTATAAAATAGACAAATAAAAATACATAAAACCTATTCAAAGTGTACAGTTACACTGTTCTGGCCATGACACAAATTTTCTCAAGGTAGAAGAAGAAATAATGCACGTTCCAATGGGTTTCAAGCCATAAAGGGCCAGAAACATGTAACAGATAATGATTCTTTTTCTCCTTTGATCTTACTGTAAATAGAGGGTCAGAGAAATTACATGATTGAATCTTTCATTGTTTGGATTCTAGTGATCTCTCTGAATCTTTTTTTCTTCCTACTCCACTTTCCTTTGTGCTGGGAAAATCTCTTCTTTGTTTGAGGGCCCATATTACAAGTTACAGAAAATGAATCATTAGGGACGTCCCTGGTGGTCCAGTGGTTAAGAATCCTTAACCACCTTGCAGTGCAGGGCACTCAGGTTCTATTCCTGGGCAAGGAACTAAGATGCCACATGCCTGGGGCAGCTAAGCCTAAGTGCCACGGCTACTGAGCCCGCATGCCTCAGCTAGAGAATCTGGGCCTTGCAACGAAGACTGCGTGAGCCGCAAAGGAGACCCAGCACAGCCAAATAAATAAGTAAATATTGAAAAAGAGAGAAAGGGAATCGTTAATCTATGGCTGATCTGAGTGTTCATTCAAGTGGTTTTACCACTTGTGTTTGTACTGTTTTACAAATGTTCACTGTCGCTTATTAATTACACCTAGAATCACTTTTCTTTATATTAATACAGATTGATAATTATCTGTATGATCCCTCTGTTTTCCACTTTCAGCTTTTCCAGCTTGGTCTAAGCTTTAAAAAAAAAAAAAAAAACACCTGAGGGGAGGGACAAACTTATGGTTATCAAAGAGGAAAAGTGGGGAGGGAGGGATGAATCAGAGCTTGGGATGAACATACACACTCTACTATATATAAGATAGATAACCAGCAAGCACTACTTACTATGCAGCACAGAGAACGCTACTCAACATTCTGGGATAACCTAGATGAGAAAAGAATCTGAAGAATGAATATATGTATTTGTATAACTGCATCACTTTGCTTAACATGGTGGAGATCTTAAATACCATACTTATCACTTATATGTGGAATCTAAAGTACAATACAGATGAACCTGTCTGTGAAACAGAAACAGACTCCCAGACGGAGAGAAAAGATTGGTGGTTGCCAAGGGGGATGGGGAAGGATTGACTGGGGGTTTGGGGTTGGCAGATGTAAACTATTATATATAGGATGGGTAAACAAGGTCCCACTGTATAGCATGGGGAGCTGTATCCAATCTCCTGGGATAAATCGTAATGGAAAAGAATGGTAAAAAGAATGTATGTGTGTGTATAACCGAGTCACTTTGCTGTACAGCAGAAATTAGCACAACATTGTAAATCAGCTATAATTCATTATGAAAAGAGCTGGTGTTTTAAGATGTGCAGCATGTTTTATGATGATGGGAATGACTAGCAGGGTGAGGGGAAGAGATGAGGTAGAAGAGGGGTCAGCTGCCAGTAATGTCCTTGTTCATTACAACAGGGGACAGGGATCCGGGGTGGGGTGGGGTCAGCCTTGGGTAGGGATCTGGGGCAGTTCCTCCACAGTGGCCAGAGGAAAGGCGGAGCGTGTGGTACAAGCAGTGGGTAGGTTGGTAAACCCGTGTTGGGACTGGATGGAGCTTCTCTTTAGAGTGTTTGCATTTTCTCAGCTAAATAGGGCGCAAGGTTATCAGCCAGGAGGGAGGATGAAGGAGGAAATATTACAGAATTAGAGGTTTGAGAGAGGAAAAAAGGTCTAAAGTAGTTGTCTAGGAGAAAGAAAAAAAGAAATGAACTAGGATAGTCAGGAGTACAGACGGCTCCTAGTGCTAATCCAAGAGAATTCAGCTTTTTCCTGTGTGGTGTTTTTTTTAATGTTTATTTCTTTTACATTTTAAAAACATTTTTGGTCACCCCCTTGACATACAGGATCTTAGTTCCCCAACCAGGGATTGAACCTGTTCCCCTTGTAGCAGAAGTGTGGCATCCTAACCACTGGATCACTAGGGAAGTCCCAGAACTTTCTCTTTTTCCTTCTTATACCAGGAGAATTTGCTCAGGGTATCTGCAGAAATAACCACTGTTCCACTGTGGAAATATACTACCATTTATTTATTCATTAATATGCTATTGGACATTAATGTCATCTCCACTTTGTGAATATAACTGTTGTGAACATTCTTTTTCAAGTCGCTTTAAAGACGTATGTCTTCATTTCCCATGGGTAAATTCCTAGAAGCAGAATCACTGGGTCGTAGAATAGATATATATTTAATTCTGAAAGAAACTGCCAGTTTTCTAAGCGGTTCTGCTAAAGTAACCAGGCAAATGCTTCACCTTTTGGTGGAAAAAAAGCTGTAATTAATGGAAAGTGCAAGGTGATAGGAATTACAGAGTCTCAGCTTAGTTATTAGTTAATTTCAGGAACATTCCTGAACTTCTGTGGACCCAATTTCCCCAGAAGCTACATGGGGGAAATAAACTAGGTAATCTACAAGGCCCCTTCCAGATCCCACATTCTGTGAATTTTGGTGAAATTCAACTCCATGGTAATAGACAGAAAGCCACATCACTGCAAATTTTTATTCTGTGGGAGCGGAGCAGTATTTAATGTACCGGACATGGGAAGAAAACCTGGAACATAAGGTGCGCAGAGGCAAACGGATGAGTCTTTTGTGAGGCACATAGATGGGTGTGAAAATCACCTGCTCTTTAAGGGAAAACATTGTAAGGTGATGTAGGCTTCCACTCAGAATTTAATGTAGAAAGTTGTATACCTATGAATAGTTCCCATTGCTGTTTTTTTTTTTTTTAAAGTAATTTATTTTATTTACCAGCTGCACTGTGTGGCTTGTGGGATCTTAGTTCCCCAACCAACGATTGAACCCGTGTCCCCTGCACTGGAAGTACAGAGACCCAACCACTGGACCAACAGGGACATCGCCTGTTCTGTTTGAATCAGAACAAATTCTGGGAGATGCAGTTGGGTGGTTTAAAAACAAGCAAACAAACCAAAAAACTGCTTACAAATCCACTGTGTGGATGGCTGTGGCTTGCTTTGAAGCTAGAACAGCAAAACACTGGCTTCTGTTACTTGGCAAAACTACTAAGTGAGTGTTCTATTCACCTGAGCTCCCTCCAGCCGAGACCAGAGAAAATTTGTTTCCTTCAGACCATAGGAGCCCCACTGCCATCTTGCGGTAGATGTCATCTGTCAGTGAACTGAAATGTGTGTTGATGCTAATCTCCGTCTGTGACTTCCTGGCCGCCTGTCCCCATACTTCAGCAATGCATGAGGAAGGGTAGACTTTGGCAATGACTGAGGAGTCACGGTCCACCAGGTTGAAGCCGTCTGATAAATAGAGGATGCTAGAAAAGACAGATTGAACATCAGTGTGAGATCACATATTTGTATAATTTGTCTTCTGGGTTAATGAGATTTAGGAGCGGGGAGGAGAAAACCAGTTGGAGATAGCTCGGAACCAGGTGGGGATCCTTGACTCATCTGTGATCAGTGGGGAAGGTAGAGAGATGTCCAGTTGGTGCCCATCATCACCCTGGACCCTGCTTAGGGTCCCAGGGTTGTGAGATTCTGACCCACCCAGGGCAGGACAAATGCCTTTGCTTCTCACAGCTTTCTCAGAAGGGACTGTGAGGAGCTGATCAGTGAAAGGCTCATAGGCTCATGGCACATTGGAGCTGAATGTTAGAGGTCAGTTAGTCCAGATGCTTATCCCATGCAGAGTTCCTTTTGCAGCAGTCCTGGTCAGACCCTGGTCTGAGGGTCACTTGCCCTCTGCCTCGGTCACCTACAGTGACCTGGGACTCACCTCCTCGGCACATTCACTGTAAAACACACGTGTTTTTCAGACCATTCCTTCAGGTAAAACTTCACCAAGCCAGCCAGTGACCTCCACCACTCAAGGAGAAAATCTAAAAACAGAAGTAAACTCCCAGCCAGCGTGGGGTGGTGCCTCTCTCTGGTTGCTTTATTTCTCTCCCCAGGAGTGGATGGGTCACAGGCACCATATGTATTTTATTTCTGTCCTTTCTTGGTGATGCGTAGAAACACAAATAAGCAATTTTTTCCTTAGCTGGAGACTGTTGTGTCCTAAGTGGCCTTGATGGATCTTGATACTGATCGATAAAGATGATTTCTTTGTCACATTGGGTTTATAGTCTTCATAGCTGTTCAGAAGAAGTCCATTATTTGTCATGCTAAAGCGGTGATTCTCTAGCAGGACAGTCTTGATCAGCAGGGGGACACTTGGCAGTGTCCAGAGACCTTGTGGTTGCTACATACAGGGTCAGGGTGCTGCTGATATGTTTTGCCAAAAGTTTTACTTTGATTTTAGGTTCTAAAGATTTGTTAACAAAAAGACAGTTTCAATTTTTAATAGATTATTTAACTTAATTTCAACATATAATCATTGAAAGAAAAGAAATAGAAACAAATGAGAGAAGTCATATATAGTGTATATATCACCATATATATCTTACATATATATCTATATATATACATATATAGTGTATATATCATATCATAGTGTGTGTGTGTGTGTGTGTATATATATATATGGAGTGTATATATAGTGTATATATAACCAACTTGGGCGAAACCTACATCCAGACTTGAACAGCACAGTCTGGAGTCCCAGTTGGGAAAAGAGTTGGGAAAGGGTCCTGAACAGTGCGTCCACCCCATGGTGGACTTCAGATGCAGCTTTGCGGGCTCCCACTTTTAATTCTAGGCCACAAGCTTATATCATCATCAGTTTACATGCACAGCTGCAGCTCTGATTTTCTTTCAACTTTTACAATGCTGCTTGTTTCACCTTTTAAAGAGTCATAAGATTCCTTAGACATCACCCCACTCTGCCCCACCTGGGCACTGGCCAGGTCCCCAGGGCTTAAAAAATTCCAAGATCTACTCCCTTTCTTATCTAAAGTGCTGCTTGACTTGCTGGTAACCGTTGGTATGCTCACAGGCAGGCATGTCATCCAGGCAGGGTCAGAAGTTGCCCACAGACCTGCTCTCCTACTTCTGAAACCTGAACAAGACCGTCTCCATTTTAACTTCTTAACATATTATCTGATGGGCAGAGGCCAGGGATGCTGCTAAACATCCCACAGTCCTCAGGACAGCCCCCCACTACAAAGCATTATCTGATCCAGCTGTCTTTGCCCTGGGATTAAAAAAAAAAACAACAAAACCTGGTCTAAAGGAAACAGTAGTTTCAACCAACCATTGGTACCACCATCCAGCAGTGGCCAGCACAGTGGACATGTTTTGCTCTAGCACACAGCTTTATTTGTATCTAGGAAGATTCAAGATTTTCAGTTTCATAAGTATAAGAGCTTCCGCATTTATTTCTGTCTTCAGGGTTCTTTCAGGCAAGTTAGAGTAGAATCAACCAAGCAATGTGCCTTAGAAAATTCATTGAGAATCAGTCGTCGGGCATGTGGTTGTCACGTGATGCTGGTGGTGGTGCAGTTTGCTTGCTTTAATCTATAACTTCCTGCACACAGTGGGAGATATCTTAGAATCCTAAGTAGGGACTTATTTTTCTAAAAGCCTCCCGGGCTTTTAAAGATACATCCAACTTATTTGTCATACCCTAGGGAGGTATGGGCACCTCACTCCAGTACTCTTGCCTGGAAAACCCCATGGACGGAGGAGCCGGGTAGGCTGCAGTCCATGGGGTCGCGAAGAGTTGGACACAACTGAGCGACTTCCTTTCACTTTTCACTTTCATGCATTGGAGAAGGAAATGGCAACCCACTCCAGTGTTCTTGCCTGGAGGATCCCAGGGACGGGCGAGCATGGTAGGCTTCCGTCTGTGGGGTTGCACCGAGTCAGACACGACTGAAGCGACTTAGCAGCAGCAGCAGGGAGGTATAGGTTACCTCCAATTAAGAGAGAAGAGTGAGCAGTCAGGATAAAGAGTTTTAAAAGGCTCTTTGTTTTGTTTTGGTTTTTCATTAGTTTATTCATACGGTTTTGGTATGCAATTTGTTTTCCGTCATTGACGTAGAATTCTAAGTCTGGCGTGTTGTTTATTGTCTGATAGGGGTTTGTTTCATTGGTTTGGTTTGTGCAGTAGGGGGAAACACTTTTGAGAGGAAATCAAGTGAGTTTTCTTTTTCACATTGGAGAAGCCAAAAGCCATATCAATGCAGGTTTTGATATGTAATGGTCGTGTAACAGACATAAGCATTGCATCATTTCCCTCCATCCTTTGTGGGGTGGACCCCATGCTGAGGGAAGATGCTTGTCAGTCAAGGCAGCAGCTAATTAGATGAGCTCCAGTGCTCCTGGATCCCTTCCAGATGCACACGCCCTGTCACATCTGCCAGGGGTGTCAGTGCAGGCTCCCCCTACTCCCCCCTAAGTCCTTTGACTCAAGGCGGTCCACACTTGGAAAGGGAGGGAGTAAATATTTCTAGGTTGCCCACTCAGAGCTGAGATTGTCTATGCCAGATCTGGGGTATCAGAATGGAAACAGAGAGTGCTCATTCCTTAGGGGCATGAAAGTGGGGACCAAAAGGGCGTCCCAGGCCCATGATGACTGTAACTCAGTGGCATAATACAGTGTCTTATACCAGTTGTGTAAACAAAGGTCTGTGGGATTCAGGAAAACCCCACCAGGTGATTTTCTCCTCTTTTCTGGCTTATGTAAGCATGATCATTGCATGACTTTTTACTGTTATTACTATTTTTTGGCCATGGGACATGTGGAATATTTGATCCCTGACCAGGGACTGAGCCCTGAATCCCCTGCACTGGATGCTTGGAGTCTTAACCACTGGCCCTTGGGGAAGTCCCATCATTGCATGACTTTTTAAATGAAAATGGCTAGAGACATCCCTGGCAGTCCAGTGGTTAAGATTCCATGTTTCCCATGCAGGAGGCATGGGTTCAGTCCCCAGTCAGGGAGCTAAGATTCCACATGCCACATGGCCAAAAGCACCCAAACATAAAACAAAAATAATATTGTAGCAAAACTCAATAAAGACTTTAAAAAGAATGAAAATGGCCAAACTAAAATTAGTGAGCTGTTGCTTAGGTCATGGTGGACCAAGTGGAATTGGATGTATTTTAGAAATCTTCCTTTGGTGGTGCTATTTATTCATGCTTTTATTAAAAAACAAAAAATCACTTTCCTACTTTCCTTTCATTGTGAGGCTCCTGGGAACACAGGGCTGAGGTCCTGATGGTGGAGAGCACTGGGCAAGTGGGCTCTTTGAAGGGTGATAGTGCTCCCTGGGTGCCCGAGGGACCCAGCACCGCTGCACCCTGGGCTTGTTCGTGGCTTAAATCACCTCAGTGCTCTGAATTCTCCCACCTGGAGACGAGCTCTGAACCATCTCCCCCGAGGATGGCACCGCGGCTTCATGCAAAAGGCTCGTCTTCTGATCTTCTCCCGTGAAACATGACAGTTTTCTCTATGACAGCCGAATTAATTATCAGAAGCCATTTGCTGGCAGACGGTTGGATGCTAATTATGATAGGTACCTTCACAGGCCTTGGACCCAAATTTGTTGATGTTTGTTGGTGGTGGTAAAAATGAAAAACCATAAAATACGATTTTTTTTTTTTTTTTTTTGAAACAAATGTATGCGATGCAGATGAGGCCAGAAAACTTTGATGGAGTTCTCTGTGATCTGAGCTAAAACTACTCAGTCTGGTTATGCAGAAAGAGATTGAAGAAATGGTTAATGAATTGTTACTTTCTGGTCGAGAGGGGTTTGAGTTGGGATATTTCAATTTCAAAAACTGGCATTGATTAGATCTGAGGGACATTGGGTGAGGTGTTCCCAGAAGGTCGAGATCTGAGTATCCAATTTGACCTCACGCTGTGTCCCAGGTTTGTGAACTCTTTCTAGCAGGTTCCACCTGGGAGGAATCATTTTCAATTAAATTGATCTGACCATTGGAGAAAAGATCATGAAAGGCCCCTGCAGTGTGGGGTCATGTTGTGAACAAAGTTGCCCAGCTCACAAAGGAACGGCTTGGGTGTCAGCCTGTCTCATACTCGCTCTGGGTAGCATTTTGCTGTCCTATCGATGGTTACCTTAATGAGGTGTCAAGATGAAGGCAGGTGGGTGCTACCTGGAGCTGTGTGATGCAAGGAAGTGGCTGCTGTCTCTGACTCTCACTAGGACAAGCAGGAAGGAGGCCAGCAGACCCTTGATCCTTGGAAGGGGTGATAATCTACTGGAAGATGTCCAAACGGTAGGAAGGGGATCCAGTATTAATGGGAAAGCAGAAAAGCAGAAGTGAGAATAGAGAACAAATTTCATATAGGTATATGAATGATCTGGTTTTTGTTAGCAAGGCTTATGATATGATAACCAGCAGTGTTCCAGCATACATTCTAGAATAATCTTTCTTAAGATACTAATTTATTTTTACTTATTTGCCTGTGCCAAGTCTTAGCTGTGGCACACAGGATCTTTTAGTTGTAGAATGCGAACTCTGAGTTGCAACATGTGGGATCTGGGGCTTCCCTCGTAGCTCAGTTGGCAAAACATCCGCCTGCAGTATAGGAGACCTGGCTTCGATCCCTGGGTCAGGAAGATCCCTTGGAGAAGGAAATTGCAACCCACTCTAGTATTCTTGCCTGGAGAATCCCATGGACAGAGGAGCCTGGCAGGCTACAGTCCATGCGGTTGCAAGAGTCGGACTTGACTTACCGACGGAACCACCACATGTGGGATCTGGCTCCCTGACCAAGGATCAGACCCCAGGCTCCCTGCATTGGGAGTGTGGATTCTTACCACTGGGCCACCAGGGACATCTCTAGAATACTTTTTAATAAGTAAACAGTGCGTGTGTGCACGCTAAGTCACTTCAGTCATGTCCGACTCTGTGCAACCCTATGGGCTCTAGCACACCAAGCTCCTCTGTCCATGGGATTCTCCAGGCAAGAATATGTGTTACCATGCCCTTCTCCAGGGGATCTTCCTGACCTGGCGATTGAGCCTGCGTCTCTTAAATCTCTGGCATTGGCAGACAGGTACTTGACCAGTAGCACCACCGGGGTGGACACCCATAAATACTTTTGGGAAATTGCAGAGATAGTTTCAATACATTTTTTTTCCCCTCCAGGAAAGTTAAATGGTTCATAATTTCTTGTTAAATCAGATGGCTGATATAAAATAACAATTTTTAAACACTTCACATCTCAACCCTGAACCATCAGATAAGATTCTCTGGCAGAAATAGAAACTTCTTTTTCGGTTTCACCTGAGCTTGCAGCTGTGCAGCGAGCCCCTCCTCATGAACTACTCTTCCCAGGGCTTCATTTTTCAGGGGGAAATTGACACAGATGCAGAGACAGAGGCATGAAACTGCCTTGTTCCATGGAAGGACAGGGTGTGGTTCAGAAGCCACGTCTGTGATAAAGACAATTTTAAAGTCCCTGCCGTTTTTCTCCAGTTGCACCTTGGGTTGGATTTCCTGATGCATTTTCCTGCTTCCAAGGTACAAATACAAACTAAGACGAATAGGACGTTTAAAGGAATTGTACTTAATAAATCTCATTTGTCTGTGCCTTTTCCTATGTCTTCTTCATAATTTTAGTTCTCACCATGCAGCAGTTCAGAGATCTTCTTTCTCCCTCTCATGAGCCAGGGAGGAAAGCCCCCAGTGTTTAAAGAGACTCAGAGCCTCCGGTCTGTCCTAGTTCTGCTCTCCAGAAGCTGTGCAGAGCAGAGCTCAGCCTGGCAGACGGAGAGACTGGCTCAGTTTGGCTCAGTTGTGAGAAGTAAGGAAGGCAGGTACCAAGCCCATAGCACGAACACCAGGATTTGTTCAGGAGTTTGTGTGTTTCTTTCTTCGCACACTCTTTCCCTCACTAACTGGTTCACAGAAACTTGCTGAGTATTAGAGGGTATAGAGCTGCAATCCCATCATCACTGTGAAGAAAGCACGGGCCCCACCCTTAGGGGTTCCCTTGCCAGCAGTGTATTCCAGCAACTGGGTGGCATTATGCCCTCTCACACCAGCAGTTTCCACGGAGGTAAAGCATATAGGAGCCAAGTTCATACAGCCCACAGGCTGTTATTTTTTACCAGCTGGCAGGACATGTCCTTTTTTTTTTAAGTGGACACCAGAATGAGGACTTTGCAGCCCCTAGTTTGTCGAATATTAAAAAAAAGAAAAACCCACGTCCTAACATCAGCAGTTTCATCAGGGAGGCATATCTGGATTCTGTCAGTTTGGTTTGACACCTTCTGGGTGACTCTGCAGGGAGTGATGCAGTCAATCTGGAGAGAGCCTGGATCGGAGCTTCAAGTCAGTTTTGAGTGCATTTCTGCCACTGATCATCTCTGGGTGCTGTGGCCAACTCATCTGCCCCAACCAAGTCCCAGTTTCTCATCTGTGAAACCAGTTGCTTTTACTGTAGTGGATCATGAAGTATTTGCCTATGACTACATCAGAATTGAATTTTCTCTGTGATACAGTTTTTTAATGACCTGTTAGGAATTTTAAGTTCCCTTTCTACTGCAAGGTTCTTAAAGCCAATGATTTTCTATATAAAAACTAGATTTGGGGCACAAAGATAAATTTTTGTTAAATGTTTTAAATGACTATTTCTAATTTTAATAGGACCCCCCTCCATAAGGATGACTGTAGGCTATTAAAAATTTCTTGAATCATGATTATATGTTTTCCTGAGTGCAAGTGTATTGTGTAGATATGATTTTTTAAGATTAAAAAAAGAAAGAAACAGGATGCTTAAACAAAGTGAGTTTAGGTCACTTTGAAAATCTATGCTTTTCTACTTGAATGGGTAACAACCCAGCCATTTTAAAGTTTAAACCAATGATTTTGTTACCAAGTCAGTTCAGTTCAGTCATGTCTGAATGTTTGCAATCCCATGGACTACAGCATGCCAGGCTTCCCTGTCCATTACCAACTCTCAGAGCTTGCTCAAATTCATTTCCATCAAGTCGGCGATACCATCCAACCATCTCATCCTCTGTCGTCCCCTTCTCCTCCCGCCTTCAATCTTTCCCAGCATCAGGGTCTTTTCCAATGAGTCAGTTCTTTGCATCAGGTGGCCAGAGTATTGGAGCTTCAGTTTCAGCGTCAGTGCTTCCAGTGAACATTCAGGACTGGTTTCCTTCAGGATTGACTGGTTTGATCTCCTTGTAGTCCAAGGGACTCTCAAGAGTCTTCTCCAACATCACAATTCAAAAGCATCAATTTTTCAGTGCTCAGCTTTTGTTATGGTCAAACCCTCACATCCATACATGACTACTGGAAAAATCATAGCTTTGACTATGACCTTTGTCAGCAAAGCGATATCTCTGCTTTTTAATATGCTGTCTAAGTTGGTCATAGCTTTTCTTCAAAGGAGTAAGTGTCTTTTAATTTCATGGCTGCAGTCACCATCTGCAGTGATTTTTGAAGCCCAAGAAAATAAAGCCTGTCACTGTTTCCATTGTTTCCTCATCTATTTGCCATGAAGTGATGGGACCAGATGCCATGATGTTATTTTGTTGAATGATGAGTTTTAAGCCAGCTTTTTCACTCCCCTCTTTCACTTTCATCAAGAGGCTCTTTAGTTCCTCTTCACTTTCTGTCATAAGGATGGCGTCATCCACATATCTGAGGTTATTGATATTTCTCCCACCAATCTTGATTCCAGCTTGTGCTTCATCTAGCCCAGCATTTAGCATGAGGTACTCTGCATAAAGTTAAATAAGCAGGGTGACAGTAGACAGCCTTGATGTACTACCTTCCCAATTTGGAACCAGTCCATTGTTCCATGTCCTGTTCTAACTATTGCTTCTTGACCTGTATACAGATTTCTCAGGAGGCAGGTCAGGTGGTCTGGTATTCCCATCTCTTTAAGAATTTTCCACAGTTTGTTGTGATCCACACAGTCAAAGGCTTTAGTATAGTCAGTGAAAGCAGAAGTAGATGTTTGTTGACAAGATAGGGAAGAAAAACCCAACCAAACTTTTTTATCTGTTTTGTACAAGAGGAGTTTCAAAAATATCATCATCTGAGCTGCCTAAGGTGCAGCTGCAGTGTTTCAGTAATTACAGCTGCCATTTATTGAGTAATGATGTGTCCAGATTAATGGACATTTGACCTTCACCATATACTTAGGAGGGAGGTTCTGTTGTTACCCTTGTACACACTCTACCCCTTTTTGTGCAGATCAGGGCGTCAGAACTCAGAGATTAAGTAACTCTTCAAGTTCACACCTCCTGAACATTAAAATGGAATTTGATTGAATTGGAACTTTTATATGGTTCAAAGAACCACTCGACTAATGTTCTTATTACATTTATAGCCACAAGGCATGTCCCACAGGGAAGGTTCAATAATCAGTGAGTGCATAGTGGGCAGTATAAGTTTGAAACTATTCATGGGATCACTTTGAAGACATGTACTATTGGAGCCTTCTTTTTATTTCCCATTATTGAGCATTTTCTTTAACTATATTCAGGAGCTGCAGTGTTCCCAGATCATCTTACTCATAAAGCTTCACTAATTAAAATGACATGATCCTGGGACTTCCCTGGCTGTCCAGTGGTTAAGACTCCATGCTTTCCTCCCTGCAGAGGGTGCAGGTTCAATCCCTGGTCTGGGAACTAAGATCCCACATGCTGTACCGTGTGGCCAGAAAAATAATTAATTAAAATGATCCTCTGGCTGTGTGATACTCAGGTATCACCTCCTGGCATCGTCTGGTAGCTGGTCAGAAATGCAGAATCTTGGGCTCTACTCCAAGCCCACTGAATCGGGTTCTGCATGTGAACAGGTTACTGGGCGACTCCTGTGTGCACTGACATTTGGGAGCTTTGCATGGTTAGTGGGCCCCCCAGGTTGCTGGGGTTGCTAGGCGAAGAAAACACTAACATGTCGAGTCATGATAGCCACCTTCATGGTGCTGTGGGCAAGAGTGAAGCGTTTGAGAAACACGTACATATAAGATACTGAAGAATGTGACACTCGGAAGAAACTAAAATGACCTGAACACAAAAAGAAGCTGAAAAGTTAAAAAGCTTTTTCCATGGATCTTGCTTTTTACACAGCTGAGGAAGACCTAGGCCTTTTCCTTCGGGGAAAAAAATCATTCCAGGTTGTTTTGATGTGCAAACAAGCAAGTCCAATTAGTAAAGAGTAAGAATTAATAAAAAGAGAGAAAGTAAAAGCTTAGTTACACACCGAACTTCTCAAGGTTCTTCTTTTGAGCTAACTGCAGGGTTCTTGGACTCTTTTACCTGAAAATTCACATTTCTTATCAAACAGCTCCACAGTGAAAAATCATGTGTGTTGTATAAAATAATTACTCAGAATTGTTGTTAAGAACAAAACACAGTATGCCAGAATGAATGCCTTTTCTGTCTCCTGCGGCTGTTCCTTAAATGCACAAAATATTGTAGAACATAGAGTAAAAAATGTAACTTTTCTTTGCCCTCAGTTTGTTCTAACAAGTAAAAATCAAATCTTAGCTTGCAAAGAGGAAGTGAAATTGTGTGTTCAGTGGAGTCTTTAAGATTTCCTATTGAAAAAAAATTAGCATATGTACAGAACATAAATGGACCACAATGAGATTCAGATCTGTGAAATGTTAGGATGTGAGTGTGTTAACATGTGTGGGCACATCTTTGGGCTCTGACATGGACGACAATTCACTCTTGGATCCTGTGTTGCTATTTCACAGAAGGTTAAAGCAAGTGGAAGTGTGGCAAGGATTTCCAAAACTATCCATACTAACTTCGAAGACCCTGTTCTCCCAACTGCTAATTAATGTGGAGTCAGCTTCATATATTGAGATGTTTAATCAATTGGCAGATTGCTGTCAATAAATATGTGTCTTAAGTGCTTTGTAATAGACAGGCTAATGAAGTGTACTCTGTGCGTGTCAAGAGCTATTGGGAAAAATCTCTCTCCCTTCTGGGCATCTTGCCACACTTGATTAGTCTCCCTCTGATGCAGAGAAGAATGCCCTTCACTGTTGCCTGTCTCACCTCTGGATGAAGTACCTGGAGAACCAGACAAGAAATTACAATTACCCTGTATAGCAGCAGTTACTTAAGCCATGAGCGGTGGTACTGTTAATGCGACTGATGGTAACTAATGTTTCCTGAGCAGTTACTATAGGCCGAGTTCTGAGCCCAGTACTCTGTTTCCAGTTACCTCCTTTAATGGTCCCTGGGATCCTCTGAGAATGGACACTTTCTCCACCCGCTCAGAACCTTGCTGTAACCAGTGTCTTTGTCAGTGCTGCTGAAATCCCGAACCGGATTTAGTCAGTAACATAACCTGTTCCATGTGTAGTGCAAGTAAGTCATCGTAATTCCCCAACTGTAACAGGATAGAGAAATACAAGGAATACAGCTTATTATTGCTTACTATTGAGTACTTCCATGTATAACCACCTGCTCCTGAGTACTGGGGGTGAGGAAGCAGTAGTCAGATGTCTGCATCTCTACCTGGAAATTCTCTCTGAATCTCCAGACCTATAGAGATGTGACATGCTAGCTTATTCACATACTGTAAATCACCTCCATGTGGGAAATGGGATTAGGGTTATCCAAGATGGTGCATAGTTCTTGGTAAGGCTCCAAAACACATACAAAAGATATATTCCCACCTTGATTTGTACAAAAATTGCATTGCTGGACTGTCCGGTGTACATTGATGCTGGGCAGAAAATGTATACTTTGTGTTCATACGTAAAGGATTTCCCATCTCCATGAAGGTCCAGTGGACACCAGGAGGTCATGAAGCCTGGGAGACCATGATGTTGCAGGTCTAGCCTGCTTCTCCAAAGACACCTGTCTTCCAAAACTTTCATCCAGTAAATACCAGTAAGTGAAGTCCCTCAGTCGTGTCCGACTCTTTGCGACCCCATGGACTGTAGCCTACCAGGCTCCTCCCTCCCTCCATGGGATTTTCCAGGCAAGAGTACTGGAGTGGGTTGCCATTTCCTTCTCCAGGGGATCTTCCCGACCCAGGGATCAAACCCGGGTCTTCTGCATTCCAGGTAGACGCTTTAACCTCTGAGCCACCAGGGAACCCTGAGCCACCAAATACCAGTTGAGTCCTCAATCATTAAGACAACCACAAACACCCTAACGGATTTTCGGGAAGTCCACAGAGGGTCGTTGTCACCCCACAAGGCAGGGGGACTGTGTTTCATCCCTGTCTTTCACATGTGCCAACTGGAAGCATCAGTAGTTTTCCCAAAGTCACGTATGTGGCCAGATAGTGGAGTTGAGATTCAGACTGTGCTATCCAACTCCAAAATCCTACATTTAACCCTCTGGCTCCATCTTCCCCAGCACATGGATACAGGCCAGCATTGCCGCATGAGAGCACGTGTGAGGTTTATGGGCCCTTTCTTAGGAGTATGATGTCAAAAGGAAAAGGGCTTATTGAGGTGAGTTGGAAACCCATCGCTTGCTGTCTTCCATGTCCAGGTGCTTTGCTGACATTATCTGAGGTCCACAACAGCCCTGCTATGTAGTTGTTTTTATCCCTTTGTCCCAAGTCAAGAAGCCCTCCACAGGTGGTGACTGAGAGGGACAGCTCACCTCCTACGTCAAGTCCGGTCCACTTTATCTCAGAACACGAGAAGGCTTTCTCCATCTTCTACATAAAGCTGGTCCAAAAGAAGTGCAGTTGACTAATTCTGCCTGAATTTCCCCCACGCCACCACATTTGTCTTTGTTTATTATATTAATAAATACTATGCAGCCAGTGTTCCCATCTGGCAGGGCAGAGAAAAGAACAGAAAAATGAAGTTGTGGTTACAGCCCTTCCATACTAATGAAGGTGGTACCTACTTGGCACAGTAGAAAGGTGGGTCTTTATTTTAGAGTTCTTAATTAAGAACTGCCAAGTGACTAATATTAATTAGGAAGCCAGCTGTATCCTTCAGTTTCCTGGTATATTTCTTCGTACGAACCTGTGAAGGGAGTTAAGTCTGAGCCGATTTAATCAATCGGCCCATGAGCAATTAGGTACTAAGTATACTTTGTGTGTTCGGGACCCAGGTGTGTGGACAGAGATTTATAAGATGTTCTTTTTTGCCTTCAGGACCTCCACCTAATTGAGGTGTTCACACCGACCCAGAGAACCAGGATTTCAGGACAGTGAAATAAAGGCAGTCTCTGGGGAGTTACTGGTGGTTTAAGAGGAGGATGGCAGCGCAGGGGGAAGGGAGCTCTTTGTAACTAAGAGTAAGTTCCCTGCATAGGAACGAGTTCCATTCTGAAAGCACATTCGTTAAATCTAATTTGTTTGTAAGTCCAACAAAGTTAGCCTAGGTACCCAGCTAATAAAATTGGCTATATTGTATCGAACTATAAAGGTTTATAATACTTTTCACACAAAGGATACATTAAAACACAGAAAATAAAACATTTTTAATCTTACAGTGTAGTACCTTGAACAGCACAACGGCTGGCACACGGGGCCTGACATCGAGTGAACTGGCAAGAAGAGTTACTGACTGGAGAGGGGAGAAGAGGTGGGAGATGGTAGAGCTGAAGGGTTGGCAGCAACAGGAGACGGAGGGCAAGCTGCACTTTCACTCACACCTGACGTCGATGGAATGCATGTTCGCATCTTTGAAAGTTTGCAAGTTGAAAATTCATATGTAGGGGACTTACCAGGTTCCCCCCATCTACTGGGTCTTGGGAGCCAGCCAGGGTGAATGACGGAGGAATATTGTGTCCCCAGCTATGGTGGGGTGGACAGGAGATTGAGGACCACTCCACAGACTGGGAAGTTTGGGAGTTGAGAGGAAGAAATGACCATCATGGGCAGAAAGAGTTAGGAAGACTACAGCTGGGCTCTGAAGAGAAGGGACCCACTTTCCAATGGGAAATGGGCAGTGGGCAGCCCACAGAGACAGAGGAAAAGGAAGTAACGGGCATCTTGCTGGCATGACACTTCAGCTCTCCAGTGCTCTGTCTCCCACCAGCTGCTGCACAATTATTTATTAATTTATTATCTGAGCTGTGTGGCATGTGGGATCTTAGTTCCCCAACCAGGGATCGAACCTGGGCCCCAGCAGTGAAAGCACTGAGTCCTAACCACTGGACCATCAAAAAGGTTCCAGCTGCACAGTGATAACTGTGTCCATAGTGTCCCTCTGTTGGCGCTGCTGACATCTCCTCAGTCACACAAAGGTGGCTTCCTTCCGGGACCTGGTTCCCTGAGCTGGAGGTGGGGGTGCTGCTTGAAGGAGCTGAATGTGCTGTATGTTCCAGCATGAGTTAGGCTTAGAACAAGGGGCTTAGGATGAAGCACCTCAAGACCTCCACCCAGGTTTTCACACTAAGTCTCACCATTGAGGTGTTACTAACCGTTGAATTCTAGTTCCTTGAATCACTAGCAGTTACAGATGGATTAAATGAAGATAACGTTGTAATGTACTTTTGACTTTGCCTGATTAGTCTGTTAATTTTTCCACTTTTTTTTTTTTAAACCCAAGCTTGAATTGTAGTCCAGTTTGCAATCTTTTAATTTCACACTCAGAAACTCAGATTGCTGAGTTGTATCTGCAGGTAGACAGTTGTGTTAAATCACCTAAAAGAGGGCTGTGGTTCTTCTCATGCAGGACCCTGGAGTCCAGAAGTCTGAAGCCCACTGTGCTTCTTCATGGACTGTATTTTTTTTATTGTTAATAATTGAAACATAGTTGATTTACAGTGTGTTAATTTCAAGTGTACAGCAAAGTGATTCAGTTATATATATACATATATATATATATATATATATATATATATATGTATTTCAGATTCTTTTCCTGTATAGGGTATTACAGAAATACTGAGTAGAGTTCCCTGTGCTATACAGTAGGTCTGTGTTGGTATCTATTTTGTATTAGGTACTGTGTATAAGTTAATCCCAGACTCCTTATTTATTCCTCTCCTCCTTTCCCCTTTGGTAGACATAAATTTGTTTTCTGTGTTGTGGATCTGTTCCTGCTTTATAAAGAAGTTCATTTGTACCATTTTTTTTTTTAGATCCCATATACAAGCGATATCATATGACATTTGTCTTGTCTGACTTACCTCACTCAGTATTATAATTTCTAGGTCCATCTGTGATGCTGCAAGTCGCATTATTTCATTTTTATGACTGAGTAGTATCCCATTGTATATATGTAGCACATCTTCTTTTTCTATTCATCTGTCGATGGACAGTTAGATTGCTTCCATGCCTTGACTGTCAGACTTTCTTGAATAGTTAGTATTTCCTTCAAATGATCCCAGGAGAGCTCTGGATCAAGAATACTTAAGTTTGAGTGGAGTCAAGGTCATTCATAAAAGCTTATTCTCTTAGATATAGACTCATCCTAGGGAGCTGTTTGATGTGCTTTTCTTGGTCAAACTCAGCCACTGAACTCTGTCTTTACACATCTGTTCCAATAGAATGCTAATTTTTCTTCATGTTGCATCTGTGTGTATATGCGTAAACTCTCTCTAGCCTAGTTTATAAGAAGCCTTTTTCAGTAAACCTAGACAACTAAGAGAGTTGGACTATGAAGAAGGCTGAGCGCCGAAGAATTGATGCTTTTGAACTGTGGTGTTGGAAAAGACTCTTGAGAGTCCCTTGGACTACAAGGAGATCCAACCAGTCCATTCTGAAGGAGATCAGCCCTGGGATTTCTTTGGAGGGAAAGATGCTGAAGCTGAAGCTCCAGTACTTTGGCCACCTTATGCAAAGAGTTGACTCATTGGAAAAGACTCTGATGCTGGGAGGGATTGGGGGCAAGAGGAGAAGGGAACAACAGAGGATGAGATGGCTGGATGGCATCACTGACTTGACGGACGTGAGTCTCAGTGAACTCTGGGAGTTGGTGATGGACAGGGAGGCCTGGCGTGCTGTGATTCGTGGGGTCATGAAGAGTCGGACATGACTGAGTGACTGAACTGAACTGAGACAACTAAGAAACATTTTCACTATTTTCTAGAGCCCTGCCTATTACTGATAAAGTCCTGATCAGTTTCCATCTTTGGAATGCTGTGGTTCTGAAATCCCTGAGTATTACTACAAGTAGAGTTCATTCCGAGAAAAAGAAGCCTTGGAATGGGTGGATCTGGGTTTTTTCTTTACATTTTGTTAACTTGGAGAATTTTACTAACCTCATATCATCCTCAGTCTCAAATTGAATCTGTTCAGTGGCTTCATATGAGTGGTATCTCTACAAAAGTCAAAATAAACACAGAGCGCTCTTCTGGAAGAGTGATTTTGCCATATCCAGATAGGAGTTATTATAAGGTTTAATATTTTTCTTTAAATCAGTTCACACTCTTACATCTCTTTTTAAAGATCCTGCATAGCTTATTCTAAACAATAGATTGGCATCATAACCAATGAAAGAAAATGCATAATAATTAAAATCTAAAGTCTGCACCTGTAGTCATTTCACAACTTTGGAAGATGTCACGTGGGGGAGATGTGATATTTGTTGAGGGGGGTGTGGGGGCAGGGGATACTGAGGTGGAATTGAGGAAAACAGACCCATATCTCCCTAGCTTTAACTTGTGAGTTGTTTACACCATGATTTTTCGACTTCAATACGATTGATACCTTTGGGTCCAGATGACACTGTGGTTGGAGACCATCCTGTATAGCATGTTTAGCAGCATCCTGGTCTCTAACCACTAGAGGCCAGTAGCACACCCCAGGTGTGACAAGACGTTGTGTCTAGATATTGCCAAGGGCCCCGTGGGGAGGGCAGGATGGTGCCTGGTCAAGGACCGCTGTGTTATATGTGGGTCATTGTTTTGCTTTCACTGCCATTGTCCTCACTGTCTTAAATGGTTAGTTAGTAACTGTGTGTATTTAAAATATGCTACAGTTTCATTTTTTGTTATCTTGGGGGGGAGTTTGTCCATTTTGTTTTATTTTTTTTGACTGTGCGGAGTCTTCACTGTGGCGTGTGAGGGCTCCTCTAGCTGTGGAGCACAGCCGCTAGAACACAGGCTCAGTAGTTGCAGTGCGTAGGCTTAGTTGACCCGTGGCATGGGGAATCTTCGTGCCCTGGTCAGGGACCACATTTGTGTCCCCTGCACTGGAAGGCAGAGTCCTAACCTCCGAGCCACCAGGGAAGTCCTAGTGCTGCAGTTTCTGAGACCTTGTTTTAGCATTTTTGTGCCTATGCCTGAAACCCCTCGACTTCCAAAATGGGAGTGGCTGTGGCCATTCCTGATCCCTGGTTAGGGTACACTGAGTCCCTTCTCTGAGACTTGTTGATCAGTTCTCAAAGGACTCTCCTTGATAAATGAAAGACTGGATCTTCCCTACCCTTCTCGCGGGTTTCCAGCTTATGTGCAGATATGCTTTGTTTTAAGACAATCCAGTGGGAAATGATTTTCTGTGTTATCCATTGTTCACGTCAGTGGAGGCTTTCATTTTTGTAAGATCTACTTCCGTTCAGTGTACAATCTCTTAACTTTCATGAAGGTCTAATGATGCTGGTTAATATCACTTATCACTTTTTTGGGTTTTTTCCAATGAGAAAAACTGAAGATTAGAGAGGTTAAGTGACTTCCCCAAAGCCACACTGCTGTCTTCAAGCAAAGAAATGTTCACATTAATTGCGATTCATAGATAACCTGTCAATATATGGCAATTATGTGGATTCATAGATAACATGTCAATATATGGCAATTATATGGATTCAAAGATAACCTGTTAATATATGGCAATTATGTTGCAAATACTGATGCCTTAACTTTTAAATAAAATTCTAAACCTAATTATAAAATTATAAACTATGATTATTGATATTTTAAAAATACTTCAGATGAAGACTTGAGAGAAATTTACCCAAATACTAATGGAAACTGTGTTTAAGTAGGAGACCCTTAGCAGTTTTGTTTTCAACCCTCTTTTGAATTTCTCAATGGGTTGCAATATATTTCTATTTGTTTAAAAAGTGAAATGTAGAAGTCTAAAAATGAAGGAAGACATAGTTTGGATTTCTGCCAGAGTTTCTCCTTTTTCTCTACAGTTTTAAGAAATTGTCAGTTGACTTTAAAAAAGTGCAATGTGAGAGTTGTGAGTTAAGTTTTATATGAGGCAAATGAGGACTATAGCCTGGGAGACAGAATTTTAGATAACTGTGAGAAATTGCTCCAAAGAGACAAAGGAGAAGGTCGGTATATATGTGACTTTGGTGGAGGGGGAGTACATGCAATCAAGTACATACTTTTTTTTTTTTACAGAAGGTTTCTGTTAGTCCTGGGGAACAATCATCACTATGAAAGATTTTAGTGCTTTTCTAGATATAAGAGGATACAGAATTGGATTCATAAAACCAGCTCCTGACCATATTTACTAATAACTATCTGAAGATCTGTTCTGACAGTTTTCCCCTGAGCACCTAGTGGGTCATTTTTGCTCTGCACCCTGAACTTCTTCGAGGGTGTTGAAAATCAGCAGCTGCAGCAGCACATGAATTAATCTTGTAAAGGTAGATGGCAAATGTCAATTTGTAGTTGACAGTTCATATTCTGCACATGTCCAAATGTAAGTGTCCATATGTCTGGGAACAGCAGTCTTTCAGAGTGGATTTGCTGTGTCTTTGGGCAGAAGGCCAGGGCTTCCCCGATAACTCAGTTGGTAAAGAATCTGCCTGCAATGCAGGAGACCCTGGTTCGGTTCCTGGGTCGGAAAGATCCCCTGGAGAAGGGATAGACTACCCACTCCAGTTTTCTTGGGCTTCCCTTATGGCTTAGCTGGTAAAGAACACCTGCAATGCATGAGACCTGGGTTTGATCCCTGGGTTGGGAAGATCCCCTGGAAAAGGGAAAGGCTACCCACTCCAGTATTCTGGCCTGGAGAATTCCATGGACTGTATACTCCATGGGGTTGCAAAGAGCTGGACATGACTGAGCAACTCTCACTGGGCAGAAGGCCGGCCTGGCACCTCGTGTTAGAGGAAGTAAATACACAGGCTACTTCCTTGGGGCACCTGGCCAAAATAATGGGTACTAAAGCAGGCAGTGGGGCTGCTTCCTCTGTTTTCAAGCACATTCAAGTGCATTACATATATTATTCACTTTCTTTCTATTGTTATTGATCAGCTTCCCTCTCTCAGATTATCAGGCGTTGGATCCCAGAGGTTGGGGACCTGTGGTCTAAGGAATAGTAATAGTGCCCAGTGTCAGATGGAGATGCACTCAGTAAGATGGTAAAGCCTGTGAGTGTTCTTGACCAGGGGCCAACCCACGCAGTCTCCAGGTGTTTGTGCTGTTGACCTTTGAGGTATGGTGGTGATGTGGTCTCTCCAAGGACTCACAACCTACTTATAAGCAATTCCAAGAGCACAGGTGCCCATGGAAGCACATACGCCCAAGCTTCATATACAACATGCAAGATGAATTTTTCACATTGGGTTTTTAAAACTTGGACAAATCCCAGCTTCCCCTCACTGGTGTGTCTTTTGGAGTTAGTGTCCTTTAAAGCAACAGGGGGTGGGGAGGGAGGTAGGGCAATGATTGTCATGTAAGCAGAGTGGTGTTTGCAGGTGAGAGCTCAATGAGAGATGATGATGATTTTGGAAACAGAATTCTGGTGGTTGAATCGAACGGTCATTCCTGTAGGACAAGTATCCAGAGACACATTTTTAATCCTCTCTCAGATTGGGGCCTGGAGAACGATGCTGTGGATTGTGTGGAAGATAGAAAAAATGGTAAACTAAAGAGATACATAACCAAGAGGAAGGGGAGGTGCCCCTGGGTACCAGCAGAGAACCTATAACCAGCGTCTAATGTGTTTCCTTAAGAAGCAGTTTGCACATTGGTCCATTGCCTCTTAGCAGAATCTAATCTGAGGAATGAAACGCTGACTGGCACACACAGTTGAGTCAATTCCCTCAGTGCTCCTGAAATATAACAGAGCAAGGAACAGTATAATGAAAAATAACAGAGAGAGAGTAGCTCAGGGCTTAACTTATGATCAGTGTTCATTACAACAAATGACACTTTCACTGCAGAGTTACCATTAAGATTATTGAGTCTTATGTAATGTGGTTCCCCTCTGAATAGATTCCAGAACAGCTTAGCCTGTGAATGGGAGGGCTGATGCAAGAGGAGGACTGAAAGTGTATTCAATACCCCTGTTCATTTTTCCCATTGGTGCTGGGGAGCCGCCCATTCAGAACCCTGGACAGAGCAAAAGAGATGGCACCTTTCTCCAGGAAGAGCCTCCATGATCATCTTTGTCATTGAATAACATGGTTATGTATTAATGTTCAATGAGGACCAGGCTCAGAAAGTGACTAACTTTTTTGGTAGTTTTATATCCAAGGCCCCTAGCTTATGTTCTCTGCCATTTTTTTTTTTTCTCAAGCATACAAATTGTAACATTTAAAAAAATATCTCTTTGGAAAGAGATTGCATCGTGTGCAAAACTTGGGCATGCAGCCATGAGGCATTTTCTAACTTTGTGGCTCCAGCCGAGTTTGGAGTGGACGAGCCCAGTTCAGAGCAGATTGTATGTAAAAGTCTTATTGATTAAGTACCTGTTGGGTATCTGCTAAGCACTTTGGGGTATTTCATCCTCCTAACGACCTTATGAGCTATGTACTCTTATTATCATCCATCCCATTTTCTAGATAAGAAAGCATACTCAGAGAAGTTAAGTTCTCCAAGGTTACCCAGCTGCCAGTTATTTTTTTAACCTTCTTTTTTTTACTATTTTAAATTTTTTAGTTTGTATTGGGGTATAGCTGATTAACAATGTTCTTATAGTTTCAGGTGAACAGCTGTGGGACTCAGCCATCCATATACATGTATCGATTCTCCCCCAAACTCCCCTCTCATCCAAGCTGCCGGATAACATTGATCACCATTTTAAATATAGCAGCATGTACATGTCCATCCCAAACTCCCTGTCCCTTCCCCCCAGCAACCATAAGTTCTTTCTCTAAGTCTGTGAGTCTCTCTCTGTTTTGTAAGTAAGTTCATGTGTATCATTTCTTTTTAGATTCCACATATAAGGGATGTCAAACGATACTTCTCCTTCTCTGACTTACTCCACTCAGTACGCTTCTTTTTCAGGGGCAAATACTAAATTCAGGCTCTGGCCCTTCACCCTGCTCTGTCTCCTGGGCCCCACCCCGACCTGTGGGCCAGGGGATCGGGGGTGGGCTGCTCGGTCTACAGAAGCTCGCCACGGGGGGTCATGAGGGGAAAGCAGCGAGGGTGAGGGGTGAAGGGACAGACATGTACACACAGCTATGTTTAAAATGAATAACCAATTTTTAACTGGTTAAGGGACCTACTGTGTAGCATAGGGAATGCTGCTCAAAGTTAGTGGCAGCCTGAATGGGAGAGGAGTTTGGGGAAGGATGGATACTTGTATGTGTATGGCTGAGTCCCTTCACTGTTCACCGGAAACTGTCACAACATTGTTAATTGGCTATACCCTAGTACAAAAAAAAATGTTAAAAGAGCATAGCTGAACTTCCCTGGTGGACCAGTGGTTAGGACTTAGTGCTTCCATTACAAGGGAACAGGTTTGATCCCTGGTTGGGGAACTAAGATCCTGCATGCATGCCATGTGGGGTGGCAAATAAATGAGTGAAAGGAACACAGCTCAGTGAGGAAGTCAGGCTTGCCTGGGATGCAGCAGAACTCCTGAACGCACGTGGTCTAGAGCTGTTGCTGCTGCTTGAGCCCCTTTTAGTGAAGGTCTACTTGGTGCCCTGTCCCCAGCTGCTTGCTGAGTTTCTTTGGCCCTTAGAGTTGTTTTTATGTTTTCTTGCATTGGGGAAGAAGGGGACTGACTATACTTTTCTCTCACCAAGTTCATGGGCTTTAGGAGCTCTATTTGTCGGCCTGATGACCTGTCCAGGCTCATACTCATAACTACTACAAACAAACATATTGGAACACCCTCTAGGTAAATGGAATAACTCTTAAAAATATGTATATATCACTTTTATGTATATTTATAAAACATATATACATATTTCCATCGTTACTTTTCTTAAAACATTAGAAGTAACCATGTGTCAAGAAAGAGTCCATCGGCTTTCACAATGTCTTTCATCTAAGTACAAAGCTGGCTCGATTGCACCATTTTCAAATGGTCTCTATCTGTGTTCTGCAGCATGGTAGCTGCTAATAACATGTGACTCTTGAGCCCTTGAACTACAGCTTGTCTGGTTGGGATATACTATCAGGGCTTTCAAATACTCACCAGATTTCAAAGACACTTAGAACCAAAAAAGAAATCATTACATTTATATGATATACTTACTAAATCATTTATCCTTAGATTAGGAATAAAATAGATCATTTACCATGTTGATACAGGTTACCCATTGAAATGATCATATTTTGGATCTATTGGGTTAAATTAAATATATTCCTAAACTTGATTTCATCTATTTCTTTTTCCTTTCTTAATGTGGCTCCTAGAAAATTTAAAGTTAACCTTTGTGAATCTCCTGTTTTGGACCGAGCTATGCTCTACATACGTGAAAGTAGAGAATATGTCTCCACAAATTGGAAGGACTAATATGTGTTTAAAAATAAGACTTTAAAAATAGCTTTCTGAAATATTTATGAGAGGAAAAATGAACTCACTGTAGGTATTCAGTAGGCTGACTAAGAGGGGCTTGTTTTTACCATTCCAGGCAATACATGTCGGGCAGAAATCTTCTTGATTAACAGCTATTCATGGGGGAGTATTTTTCCATGCAAAGATAGGTCAGTTCGAGTCATTTGTAATAGAACGTTGTTTTCTAATATTTGAAATAACTGTTGAGTACGTGTTCCCTTTGTGATCCCAGGTGTCATCACTGGCCGCATCATGACCATACTGCACCCCACAATAAAGCAAATATCTAAATAAAGTGAGTCCCTTGATGTTTGGTTTCCCAGTGCATATAAAAGTCATGTTGACATTGTAAAGTGTGTGATAGCATTATGGTTTAAAAAAAAAAAAAAGTATATACACACACACACATAAACACCCCTTTATTTAAATCTGGGGGGACTTCCCTGGCAGTCCAGGCTTCCCTGGTGGCTCAGACAGTAAAGAATCCACCTGTAATGCAGGAGACCTGGGTTCGATCCCTGAGTCAGGAAGATCCCCTTGGATAAGGGAATGGCAACCCACTCCAGTATTCTTGGCTGGAGAATCCCATGGACAGAGGAGCCTGGTGGGTCTACAGTCCATAACTAATACTTTCACTTTTCCCAGGCAGTCCAGTGGTTAGGTTTCTGCACTTCCAATGCAGGTTCAATCCCTGGTTGGGGAACTAAGATCTCACATGCCACACAGCATGGCCAAAAAAACAAAATTAAAAAATAACGCTATTAGGAAAATGGCACTAGTAGATTTGCTCTACGTGGGGTTGCTGCAAATATTCGATTTATAGAAAAGGCAATTTCTCTGAAGCCCAGTACAGCAGGGTCTGCCTGTATCAGAAACTGTGACAAAAGAGCAGCACCAGGCTGGTTTTGCAGAAACCCCGGGCCTCTGGCACCTCCACCTCACGCTTCTCCTTCCACCTCACTTCCACCGCCTGTGCTTAGCACTAACACCTTCCAGGAGTGTTTGGTGGGTGCGATTCCTAGATGAAACACTTGCGATTCTTGGATGAAAAGGTCTGTTGTGACAAGCTCTTCTCTCTCCACCCACAGCCACAGTTTTGCTCTGAGACTTCAGGGCCCAACAGGGCCGTCAGGCAACTAAAGCTGGAGCCCCATGGGGAGAGTACTCGCCTCCCCCCAAATTCCCAGGACCCCCACCCAGGTTCATGGCTGATGCATGGAATTCTCCAGTAGACCATTTTAACATCCAGCGGAGGAAGCCATGGACATCTTAATTTTTAACCTTTTTGCACTTGATGACCATAAATTTCTCTGAAACTCTTAAAAATCTGATTAAAAAAAAAAAACTAGGAAGAACTAGATGACATGTATTAAATCTGCTGAGTATATCAAAGCTACAATTACTTTTTTTAATCCTCCCTCAAGGAAGATGGGGATCCAAAGGCTCTTCTATTATTGAGCTCTCATAGATGTTTTTCTCCATTATTCTCTTCCCCAGTTGTTGGGCTAATTCCCAAGCACCATTTGGGGGGTTTTGTTGATTTTCTATATCTTAGAAAAAATTTTATTGGAATGTAGTTGATGTATAGTGATGTATTGGTTTCAGGTGTACAGCAAAATGAATGAGTTATACATATACACATATCCAGTCTAGTTTTTGATTTGTTTTCATTGGAGTGTGGTTGCTTTACAATGTTGTGTTAGTTTCTACTGTACAGCAAAGTGAATCAGCTCTACGTTTACATATATCCCCTCTTTTTTGGATTTCCTTCCCATTTAGGTCCCCACAGAGAATTGAGTAGCCTTCCCTGTGCTATACAGTAGGTTCTTACTAGTTATGTATTTTATACATAGTATATCCACAGTGTATATATGTCAATTCCAGTCTACCAATTTATCCTACCCACCATTTCCCCTTGGTATCCATAGGTTTGTTCCCTACATCTGTCTCTACTTCTGCTTTGCAAGTAAGATCACCTGTACCATTTTTCTAGATTCCACATATATGTGTGAATACATGTAATTTGTTTTGTTTCTTTGCTGCAAAAGCCTGGCTTCTCCTCTACTGCCAACCTCTGGCCACTAGTATAAAATATTGCAATCAGGAATGGAAGGAAAGCACAGTCAACTTGACATTCCATGTTGCAGGGATGGCAGGGTTTGGCACTTCAGAGAGAGCCCAGCTTAGATGAGGGAAGAAGCGACAAGAGACAATGACTAGAACTGACTTGTAGCTGCTGCTTCCTGAAGTCCACCTGGCAAAAGCCTCATGGCTACATCCATCTGTAGGTAGATGCTTGCTTTCTGGTTTTGACTTCTAAGGTCATTTTTTTTTTTTTTTTCACTCTCTTTGCTGTGTAAGTGGAACATAAGCTCACAGACTATCTAGTGGACATGAAGGAGAGGCAGATAATATAGTGCTGCTTAGAATCTCAGGCGTCAAGCTGTAATCCAACCTGAACATAAGAGGAACCTTGGAGATAAGTTTCACTGAATGTGGTTTTTCCTAAGGGTAAATGAGTTTTAATGTAAGCAGAGTCCTATACATGTTTCATACATACAACGTGCAGGTTCCATTCAGATGCCCAGCTGTGACCAGGCATTGCCTGTAGGGTGTGATCTAAGTAGGTTCTGGGTGCATTCTGAGTGAATGCCCAGTGGGTGTACAAGGCGAGGGGCAGGAGGGTGGCAGTGCATATACCAGATGGCTCCCACCCTGTTTAAGTCCAAATGCGCCATTTCCTATCTAGGAAAGCACAGATCACCTTAGTCAGTGGATTAATTCCCAAGCCTTCTGCCTCCTGAGTCGGTATTACCTGCCATGCACTCTGAGCCTGTGTAGACGAGCACTTAGAGGCGGCTCGCTCTCCGTTGACCTGGCCTTGAGCCGCCTGCCGGTGTCACATCATCCGATCACCTGGGCTGAGAGGGGAGGAGGGCCCTGGGAGCAGGGAGTCCGCATTAACAGCCACCGAGAGGAAGAGGAGGATGAGTAACAATACCTGTAGATTCGCTTTACCGTTGGTCTGTGTCTGAAAAACAAAGACAAAGCTGAAGCTTCGCCGTTTGGACACGGGTGTTCCAGTTGCAGCGTCATTTATATCTAGACCCACAGGACAGCTGTGCAGCCCTCCATGATGTCTTTTGTTCAGGCTTAAATGAGTTAATACAGAAAATGCCGCAGAAGCTTCCTGTGGAAATGCTGGTGTATAGCGTGCACTGCCTGTGTTTGGCTGGTACAGTCACTAGCTTAATAACTTAAAAGGTCGTGAACACCAAGCCTTTCCTGAAGGAACCACGCGTGGCTCGAAAAACTCCCATCTTTCCAGGATAATAAAAATTCATTCTGATGTTTAATTTGTCCGAAGGAAAGGAAGAAATCCCAGCGTTTTTATAATGTTCATTTTGACTTAATCCTCTGTGTTAAGCTATTCCTGTACTTGGCTAGTTCTTGCTAATATCAAATGATGGTTAATATTCAATAAGACCTACTGTGCTGTAAAGGAATTGAATGAAAACCCCTGGTCACACAGTATTTTGAGAGGGACCCTCCAGGGCTTCCCTTGTGGTCCAGTGGTTAAGACTTCGCCTTCCAATGCAGGGGCTGCAGGTTCAATCCCTGGTTGGGTAGCTAAGATCCCATATGCCTCATGGCCAAGAAAACAGGACATAAACAACAGAAGCAGTGTCACAACAATTCAATAAAGGCTTTAAAAAATGGTCCACAGCAAAAAAAAACTTTTTAAACATTTTTTTAAAATGAGAATCTCCACAAGAGAAGAATGGATGGCTCCCAAGCAGCGTCACAAAATGGCACCACGATGCATTTACTGCACCTCCACTCTCAGCTCTCCAAGCCTCAGAAACCCTACAGAGACTGGGGAAAACAGCAGAAGAAGCTTATGTAGGGGCCTGGAATTTTGTTAACAGAGGAAAACTACCCCTAACGACTAAAAGACTTGCCTTGGCATACACAGCACTTGTTTTCGCAGTGAACACCTCTGCATGGGAAGCATGTCTATCGTCACTTGATGAGTGTGGAATTAAGAGATGAATCAGGAAATGTTCCTCAGCTAAGATACTCTTTCGGGGCAGTACTGATGATCCTACCTGCATGGCAGCAAAGGAAACACGGACATAAAGGACACATTTTTGGACACAGCAAGGGAAGGAGAGGGTGGGATGATTTGAGAGAATAGCACTGGAACATACACATTGCCATATGTAAAACAGAGAGCCAGTGGGAGTCTGCCGTGTGATGCAGGGAGCTCATCGCTGGTGCTCTGTGCCAACCTTAGAGGAGGGAGGGGGAGGGAGGGGGGCTTTCAGAGGGAGGGGACATACATACATCTGTGGCAGTTCATATTGCTGTATGGCAGAAACCATCACACCATTATAAAGTAATTATCCTACAGTTAAGAATATTTTTTATAAATATATTCTTTCAGTCCACCTGTAGATGTTTATTTGGTGGCTAGTGTGTGGCCAGCACTGGAGAAACAAAAGGATTAAGACAGCTCCTGCCTCAGAGGCTCTAGTGACCCGGCTGGTAGGAGACTCGGGAGCTGGATGTTGCCGTGCATCCTAGTAAGTGCAGTGATGGGTGCTTCCGTCAGTCGGCAAACAATCGTGTGCCCGTGGTGCACCGGGCAGAGGGGATACTAGTGAAGACAAGATGCCTGTCCTTGGAGTTCATCTTCCATTAAAGGAGGTGGCAAACAATTAATAAAAATCAAAATCATTATATTGTGACTGTGATATGAAGGAAACGAATGTGGTTAAAGAGAGAGAATGTGGGCAAAAAGAGTCTCTTAGGAACTCACATTTGAAGTAGATCAGAGTGATGTGTCATTCAGGGCTCAGTGTTCTTGGAATGCAACAAACACAAAGCATTAGAAGAAAGTTATATTACTAATAATCCAGCGATACAGTAAATAGGTTTTTTAAGGCATGGCATGAGCATGGACTCAATGTCTCTGGACTCCATTTCCCTCCATCTTGCAGTTCTGCTTTGCCTGCTGGTTTCTTTCCCAGGCAAGCTCTCTTCTCAGATGCCACCATGGCCAGCAGCAGATGTAGGCTCCTAATTCAACTCAAAAGAAAGGGCTCTTCTTCCCAATAGCTTGAGGTAAGATCTTGGGTCTTTCTGTGGTTGGCACAGGTTGGCCACAGGCTTATGTGCAAACCAGTGTCTGCACCCAGAGTAAAGGGAGAGGGTTGAGACTGAATTGTTTTGAAACCAAAGTTATTGAAGTTCTCTGTGTCCTTTCCCTAACCTGTACAACAGGGATGGTACGAGTGCCGATCTTCCGGAGACCTGGAGAGAAGCATTCTGAACAAAGGGAATAGATGTACGGACCTTGGAAATGGGCAGAGGCCTAATTTGTTTGCCCGTGTGCTAGAGATTGGGAACATGGAGGGTCAAGGCAGAAGGCAGGGAGGTGGCCCAGCTGTACCGTGAAGCCTTGGAAGTGCCACAGTGGCGCCATGTTTATTTCCTCTTCCTGCACTTACAGACATTATCAAGGTGCCCACAGAACTCCCAGCTGGGTCCCATAGATGCCCACTGCCTGCGTCTACCCCACTGTTGGAGGTGCTGAAGCACACCACCGGTCTTCTAATGCACAGGGTCTCTCTCCAGCTTTGTTCATTCCTTTGGCTGGCTTCTAATCAAATCTCGCCGGCCTGAGTTGTGCTGATGTTTCTTGGGAAGACTTTCTGAGTTCTGCTTTGGTTCATTTGTGTTGACGTAATCATTTAACACACAGAGGGCAACCATTCTGCCTTTAAGTTTTGGGGTCATACCTCATTCTTGCACCAACTCTCATCTCTCTCCAGCCAACTCTGTATTGACTGGACATGAAATTTAAAATGGGTTGTATAATGTGGACAGAAGTAATAATTTGTGATTATATAGAATTATCATCTAGCTGTTCATGTTAAGGGATCTATTAGATAATTACTGTTTAGCTTTTGAGAGCCAGATTCTAGTTAGTGAATTTTTTTTTTTAATTTGTGTTGGACTGTAGTTGATTTATAGTGCTGTTTCAGGTATATAGCAAGGTAAATCAGTTACACACATGCATATCAAGATTGTGAATTTTAATAGTAATGTTTTCTTAGGAATAATTTTTGGTGGTATTACATGCATGTAATAGAAATAATTTCTTGGGACTTCCTGGTAGTCCATTCATTAATGGACTTCTACTGTAGGGCTCAGAGGTTCGATCACTGGTCAGGGAACTAAGGTCCTACATGCTATGCCACGTGGCACAGTCAAAAAATAGAAAACAACAACAAAATAAAGAAATGCTTGTCACTTCCTTCCTTGTATCTATAAATAGGTTTGTGTATTACCAACACATAGACACCTATGCAGCCTCAACGTAATGATATCAAAATAATTCTTTTCATAAAAAATATTGTCCAGTACTCCAGGTCTGGAGTCTATTAAGGAAGTAGCTTGCTTAGAAAACTTACAAGAATGCTCTTCCTCCTGTTTTCCTTTGTTTTTTAGTTTATTCTGGAAATTGCAACATTTAGCACTTTGCAGTTTAATTTAAAAGGATTACCTATTCTCTTAAATGCTTAAGCAGGGAAGCAAGTTGCAGTTATTGATTTTTCTCTGCATGTATTCTGTGAAAGCTGTATTTGCTCCTTCCCCAGGGAGCCTTACCCCCCGAACTGCATGCTTGCTGGTGACAGCTCAGACCTCTGATACATAACCAAAGACCTTGCCTAATATCCTTGCAACTGCTTAGGGAATTTTTATTAAGTGAAAGCATCATTAGAGTAGACAGGATGATGAAGTTTAATGAGCATCTTTTGTGCATGAGATTGTTAGTTTTGTTCTGCCAGAATCCTCATTTCTCTCCTCCAATGGGGCAGATAGTTAGTCTAGAATGTATGGGGTATTTTTAAAATCTGCCTCACATTTTGTATTTTTTTGTGTAGTTTAATATCTGTCCTAAGCCAGCTACAGATTCTTCTTGGCTATTTATACAGATGCTGTTTGCACACATGTATGTGGATAATTTCTCTTTACACTATATGTTGGGGGCAGAGAGCAGTGAGGGTTATAATGGAGAATGTGAAAGACACCTCCTGGTGCTAGTGAATTTCATGGAACCATCTCTTGGAGGTTTGATCTCAAAAAATCATTGCCTTTTGAATTAATGAGACTTCTCATGGGAATATGGTAACTGTTCCCTTTTTTTCTTTAAGACTCAGCAATTTAAGTGCTAAGGTTCTGTCACCAACCCCTCAGAAGCTGCTAGATAGGATAAATAAAGATATGGCAAATGCTTATTAATAATCTGGGCTTCACACTTTGTCCACAGATTTATTTGCAGAGATTTTAAATTTAGCATCCTACCATAAGATTACAGATTAGACACAGAATGATTTCTCTCCATTATTGTCACTGGCCATATACTGAGATTTTTCAAATTGGTTCTTTTCTTGGTCTGTATAAGGACTTTCCATGGAAACACCCAAAACAACAGGAGGGAGGCATATGACAGGAGCAAATGACTTCAGCACAGCATATTGTACCTCTCATATACCTGGCATTCTGAAACATAATATTTACATAGCACACAATGTGCTTCCAGCAGTGCCTTGCGCATGTAGAATACAAAAGAAGTGAAGTCTGCTGTCCCCACCCTTGAGGAAATGGTAGGCTGATGAAGAGGACAAAACTGAGAAATCCAGAAAGATGCTGGTGGTGATGGTTGGTGGTTTAGTTGCTAAGTCTTGTCCAGCTCCGGCAACCCCACTGACTGCAGTCCGCCAGGCTCCTTTGTCCATGAGATTTCCCAGGCAAGAATACTGGAGTGGGTTGCCGTTCCCTTCTTCAGGGACTCTTTCTGACCCAGGGAGCAAGCCCATGTCTCTTGTACTGCAGACAGAGCCTTTACACTGAGCCACCAGGAAAGCCCATATACTTAATGCCTAGAGAATTTGAACTTTGGGGTCATTACCTGGGGGTGATCTGAACCTTCTTCTAATCCTGAGTTTCCTCATTTGGAAAATGAACAAAATGAAAGCCCTTCTTTCTTGGCTAGTTGTGGTAGTGAATGCTGACTGCATGGTGACCATATCTACCATGTGTCCTGATCAAGGCACTCTACTAGTCCTTGGAAATAACAGTCAAGAGCAGAAATTACTTTGTCTATTCTGAAGGACTTAACGATGAAATCTCAATAAACACCACAGAAAATTGTGAAGGCAGAAATTGAACAGGGGGCAGAGCAGAGAAAGCTGTGAAAAGCCTGAATATGTGGATGAGATCTGAGTTGTAGAAAGGAGGAGGGTGGGCATTCCAGGCAATAGTTACACAAATCAGCCAAAAACTGAGACCAGAAGGAATCCTGGCTGACAAAGGCCTTAGATGGGTTTAGCACTCAAAAGCTTTTTCAAATCACCTGCAAGGTGTAGGCAGTATGCAGATATTCCCAGTTTTCAATAAACAGAGATTCCAGAATGATATCAGACTCTAAGGTTACTGAGCTGATAGGTGGCAAAGCTAACATTCAGCCTACCTTTCCTGCACTCTACACTGCCTTCCTCCAGACCAGGTTTCTGCATTTGGTCTGCTAGTGAACAGAGAGAGATGAAATCTGGCTGGGTAGGCATTACGTGGCATGTTCAGTGGATACTCTGTCACATACCAGGCTGGGTACTTGACCCCATGGGTAGTGGATGCTGCTTGCCATGCATAAACAAAGGAGAGAGAATTCTGTCAGTTGTGTGTAGGACACATTGAAGGAAGGAAGGAATTGTTATCAAGGAGATCAGGAAGGGGGAATTCTCTGGTGATTGGGACTTGGTGTTTTCACTGCGGGGACCTGGGTTCGATCTCAGGTTGAGGATCTGAGATCCCATAAGTTGCACAGCATGGCCCAAAAAATGGAGACCGAGAAGGAACCTGTTAACACTAATCTAATGGCCATATTTTAGGGTAGAAGGAAAAGAGAATGAATAAAATCATAGGATGATATAAGAATAAGTGCCATAAAGCATCTTATTAATCCATTGAGTCGTGAACCTTTTGAGAAGCTGATGAAAGCTGTGTTCACTTTTCAGCTGAAAAAAGGTACATATAGCTTTGCTTGGAGCTTCAGATCCTCCCTTGCCACAGACAGAATTTCTATGGTAGAGGAGGATGAAATCAAATTAATAGGGTGACTGAAAAAAGAGGCAGGTGCCAGAATGACCTCATCATTTTGATCCTAGAGGTCTGGAGACATTAGAGGGACGTTGAGGAATTGGGGTAGGGAACTGTTGTGTGCATTTGGTTGGGTTTAATGGTTCAGTGTACAAGTGGGAGTTTTGGTGTAGCAAGGGTTGAAGATGGCAGTGATTTGGAGGGCTCATACTCAGAGATACTCATTGAAGCTACAAAATCAGATGATTGGTTTAGGGAAGAGAATACAATGAGCTAAAAGCAAAAACACAAGGACTATAGAATTGTCCAGGGGAAAAATAAGAGCAAGGATAGTGCATTGGAGCCGGGGGAGGAGACTTTTCAAGAAGGAAAAATGCGGTCCCCAGTGGTGTTCATTGTTGCAGTCATGAAGGGGTGTGACGGTCTGCATGAGACCCTTGGATTGAACAGAAACAGTAAAACTCAAATGATTTCTTTTTCCCGCAAAATGAATATGCCCATGTTAAATAAATATACCCCCGAATAATAGAAGAGCATGCATATCATCAGATCAGATCAGATCAGATCAGTCGCTCAGTCGTGTCCGACTCTTTGCGACCCCATGAATCGCAGCACACCAGGCCTCCCTGTCCCTCACCAACTCCCGGAGTTCACTCAGACTCATGTTCATCGAGTCCGTGATGCCATCCAGTCATCTCATCCTCTGTCGTCCGCTTTTCCTCTTGCCCCCAATCCCTCCCAGCATCAGAGTCTTTTCCAATGAGTCAGCTCTTCTCATGAGGTGGCCAAAGTACTGGAGTTTCAGCTTTAGCGTCATTCCTTCCAAAGAAATCCCAGGGCTGATCTCCTTTAGAATGGACTGATTGGATCTCCTTGCAGTCCAAGGGATTCTCAAGAGTCTTCTCCAACACCACAGTTCAAAAGCATCAATTCTTCGGTGCTCAGCTACTACTCAATATAATGTTTGCTGAGAAATAAATGTATTCTCATTCTCGTGGGCTGAAATTGTTTGCTGTGCCATCTTAGATGTCACCAGGCAGGGGTGTTGAGTTGTGCGGAGTGTCGGGATCCAGTGTGCAGACAACTTTAACACGATGCCTCTCAAGTGACCAGGCTGGTGACCTCTACTGTTCATGGCATCGTTTCATGATGAACCCTCCAGAGCTGATCTTCGGCTGGGATTCTGCAGACAGCTGCTGTGGTCAGGGTCCGCTCCCACAGGGACCAGACAAGAGCCCTCATGAGCTAAGTGATGCTGCCTCGTTCATCACCCACAGCACAGGTCATCCGTAGGCATCTCGCCTTTGAGGATTCTCTTCACTGTCAGAAGTCTGTTCATCAGACTCCTGAGCATAATTCATCCTTTCCTATCACTTTAACTGGTTCTCTGTTGCTTTTCTTCCTTCCATGAACAGCTCCCAGTCATCCTCTGTAGACCCTAGCTTTCAGAGGAGAGAAGATTTTCCAAGACTCTGCCACAGGTTCACTCCGTATTCTGAACTGATCACTTCACCCACTGGTGACCGATGCTGCAGCCCCATCCGTGACAGGGAGCCAGTCTTCCTTGTCAGAGCTCTCACACTAGCATGACCAGATTTCAGTGCCCCCAGAAGCCTTCCCGAGGTAGAGTCTGCCCGCCCCGAGCTCATGATGGCAAAGCTGAACTCCTGGCTGTGCTCAGAGGCAGTGTCTGGGAAGCAGGAGGAATTGGCCGGCTTAGCCTGGGTCTTAGGCCTTCATGAGAGGTTAAAGGTGATGGCTGTTGCTCTGGAACAGCTGTTCTGTGCCTGCACACGAGACCCTGTCCGTGTCTGATTTAATCTCCCCCCACAAGCCCTTCAAGGTAGCAGTTTTCATCATTTTGCAGATGAAGACATCAGACTGTGGCAAGTTAGTCACCTGCTCAATGTCACACGTCCTTTGGAGCAAACAGGGTTCAGGAATGCAGATGCTTGAAGCCCCAGGACTGTCCTCCAGCATCCCCCATGCAGTGAGCCAGGGCTCTTGTAGGGCCAGATGATGGGTACCACCTGAGCAGATCGCTGAGGGGATGTGCTCATCAAGAAGCATCTTGTGCCAGGATCCAAGGGTTAGTTGAAATCTTCGAAGATCAAGGAGGTGGAAGTTACATAATAAGAGGAGAGTATGGGAAGGTCAGGAGGACAGAAAGCCATCCTGAAGGCTGCAGGTTGCATAGATCAGTCCTGTTTTTCACTTCCTGTATTTAATGATTCTGGCGAGGGAGAATGCTCCTCATTCCCAGAGGAGCGAACAGTTCATCCTTTAGCATGCCTTTCATATCCAAGCCAACCAACCCCAAGCCCCAATCCTAACCACCTCTTTTCTCTAACTCTGATGCTCCAAGCCAGTATTCCCCCTGATCCAGGCACTGGGCAACTGGAGATCACTTCTTTAGCTCTAGGCTCTGAGATTTTAATCAAATTATTCACCTACCCTGTTTCACCCATTCCTTCCTGTGAAACCACCCATAAAGACTCTGGGCTTTGCTCTCCCCTGGGCTCCTCTGCCTCCCAGTCAACCTGGCGCTTCCCCATGTGGCCCTGCACATAACTGCACGTGATAGGACTCCTTTCAGAGGCATGGAGCTATCCATCTTGTCACTGTCACATCTGTAAATTAAATTCTGGATGCATTTCAAACATGGACCATGACTATCAGCTTCAGCGCATAGAGGGAGCCAGGCCCATCCTGTCTCACTGTAGCAGAGAGGGGATAGTTGGCCTGCCCACCTCCTCCTCTTCTAGTAGACAGCACCCATTTTTCCTTGGAGACTCTCCTTCTGTGGCCTTTCTGCAACTTAGTTCTTAACTTTTCTTTCTTGTCAGGGAGTTGCTACCCCAGAAGAAAATTTCTCCTGCTAAAACTACGTAAAATCCCTCACAGACAGCCCCAGAGAGATTCAGTTACTGTATTGGTTCCCTGTTGCTGCAGATAACAAATTAAGATGATCTTAGTGGCCAAAAAGGGCTTCCCTGGTGATTCAGTGGTAAAGAATCCACCTGCCAACACAGGAAGCTCGGGTTCGATCCCTGGGTCGGGAAGAACCCCTAGAGGAGGAAATGAAAACCTACTCCAGTGTTCTTGCTGGGGAAATTTCATGGGCAGAGGAGCCTGGCAGGCTGTAGTACATGGGGTTGCAGAAGAGTCAGACATGACTTAGCCACTAAACATCAACACCAACCTAGCAGCCAAAAACAGAACAAATATATTCTCTCACAGTTCTGGGAGTCAGAAGTCTGAAATTTAGGTGTCAGCAGGGTTTCGTCTTTTGGAGGCTCTAGGCAAGAATGTGTTTCCTTGCCTTTCTGGGGTCTAGAGCCTGCCTGTAGTTCTCAACTGGCAGTCCCTTCCTCCTTCATCAAAGCCAGCATCTGAGCATCCCTGACTGCCCCTCCAGCACCCCCATCTCCCCTCTTAAGAGGATGCCTGGGATTATGTTGGCCCCACCCAGATAACCCAGGATCATCTCTCCATCTATGAACCTGTTTGGAAAGCAAAAATAGAGACAAAGATGTAGAGAACAAACATGGATACCAAAGGGGGAAGAAAAGATGGGATGAATTGGGAGATTGGGACTGACACATACACACTATTGATACTACATATAAAATGGATAGCTAATGAGAACCTACTGTAGAACTCAGGAACTCTACTCAGTGCTCTGTGGTGACCTCAATGGGAAGGAAATCCAAAAAAAAGGAGGGAATATATGAATACCTGTAACGGACTGGCTTTGCTATACAGCAGAAACTAACGCAACAGTCTAAAGCAGCTCCAAGAAAAATTTTTTTCAAGTCCTTAATCAGCTCTGCACTGTCCCTTTAGCAGTATAAGGTTACAGACCCCAAGGTCTCTGGGATCAGGATGTGGATATTTTGAGGGGCCATTATTCTGCCCCCTACACTTACTGAACAGAGGCCCCAGGGCTAATATGAATAGCTGAGGGAATCCAAGACTTGGGACCCCGAGATGCTCGTCCTTCCTGCCCGGCCAGAGCCACATCTGCAGGTGGGAATGATTGCTCTGATGGATCCAGTCTACAGATGAGAGTGAAATGCACTGTCATCTGGCACACAGCTGGAGCAGGGAGAGGATCCGCAGGGCAGAGTCATCCGCTGGTGACTCATGGAGGAAGTGGGACAGTGCCTTTAGCCTGAGTTGCTTTCTTCAAAGAGGACCCAAACCTTTCTTCCATATATGCTTGGAGATTTGGTGTCTGTAGAAAATACCATGTTATTTTTTGGAGGAAAAAGCCCTGGAGAAGTAATCATATAATTACCTTTATTTAATCACTCTAACCCCATGTCATGCCCTGGTGCCCGGCTTACCTCAGCATTACGGCCACCCTATGAGAAAACAACATCATTTTTTCTTTAACAGATGAAGAAACGAAGGCACGGTGGGGATGAGGCTTGCTAATCACGTGCCTAGAACTGACAGCTCATAAGTGGCAAACTGAGACTTTTCAGTCTCCCTTTCGACCCTTTGTAGTGAGTGGCTTGCTGTGTAGCCCCAGGAAGGCCAGGCACACAGTGGGGTCTGAGTCTAAAAAGGCAGGCGATGAAAGGTTGGAACATTCTAGTTCCTTCCTGAATAGAGGCGCCTTGTTGAGCCCCAGGCAGCTTTGGCACACCTGCTGAAATGACTTTGCTTCGTGACGGTTGTCAGGGCCTGGCAACACCGCCACTCCTTCCAAGAAGGCTTCCATGCCTGGGTGTTCAGAGTGTGGTGCGTAGCAGGCCCTCATTGAGTCTTTCATCTCTTCTCTCTCCTTTGAACTCTTTTTTTCTCTTGATACCACTTTCCCAGCCCCTGAGTCTTTACCAGGTTTCCAAGTTCACAAACGAGGGAGCGGTGTATCTACAGATTTTTGTGATCCTTACAGTTGGATGTTATCTGTGAGCAAGAATGAATATAGTGATAAGAGTTTGGAAAGTAAGGGAGAGACCCTGAAGCTGTGAGAAAGTGATTACAGTGGAAGATGCTGAGACCGTAGATGCCTTTGTGGGTGCTCAGAACAGTCAGACCTTGGCTTCGTGCCAGGTGGGAGGAGCTTGGGAGACCAGAGCCCCACCCCCACCCCCAGGTCCCCTTGTGCACATCCGGCTGTAGCAGTAAGCTGCTAATCTTTAGGAAAGCAGCATCCTGGAGGAGGAGGAGGAGGAGAGGGGCAGACGCTATGGGAGGATCAGCTTGTCTGATATAGGTGAAGAATGTAACACACAGCTCTCCTTTGGCTCAGTTTGCTCTCCCTATTCTGGTGCATCCAGGAGAGAAGCTGGCAGGGTGGGGGAAGGGGTGCACAAGTTGGAACCCCCTAGAAAATGCAAAACCATCTTTCCACCTCAAGGTCCTTAACCCTATTTCCTCTGCAGAGTCCCTTTGGTCATGTAAGGTGACAACAGCAAGTTCTGGGGAATTAGGACAGGGACATCACTGGGAGTCAGAGAAGGCAATGGCACCCACTCCAGTACTCTTGCCTGGAAAATCCCATGGACGGAGGAGCCTGGTGGGCTGCAGTCCATGGGGTCGCTGAGGGTCAGACACGACTGAGCGACTTCACTTTCACGCATTGGAGAAGGAAATGGCAACCCACTCCAGTGTTCTTGCCTTGAGAATCCCAGGGACAGGGGAGCCTGGTGGGCTGCTGTCTATGGGATTGCACAAAGTCGGACACGACTGAAGTGACTTAGCAGTAGCCGTAGCAGCATCACTGGGAGTGGGACTGGTAACAGTGGTAAAGCTGGATTGGCTGAACCTTCCTCTCTGCCTAAACCAATGTTTCTTTGCCTGGATCCAGGACTACCAAATGTCTACAACATAGACTTTGAGGGGAACCAACTTCTCCTTTTAAAGTGTAGGAGTAATCCATGTATGTGGAATCTAAAAAAATAGTACAGATGAACCTATTTGCAAAGCAGAAATAGAGACACAGTGAGCAAACAAATGGACAGCACATGGGGAAGGGAGGGTGGGCTGAGTTGGGAGATTAGGATTGACATACACTACCATGTGTAAAATAGATAGCTAGTGGGAACCTGCTATATAACGCAGGGAACTCTACTCAGTGCTCTGTGGTGACCTAGATCCGAAAGAAATCCAAGAGAGGGGACATATGTATATGGAGCTGATTCACTTTGCTGCACAGCAGAAACTAATGCAGTATGTAAAGCAATGACACTCCAGTTTTCTTAAAAAGTGTAGGGAGGGGGCCATGTGTAGGTTTAAAGATCCATTTTCCTGGATGGCAGGTTCTCTTGGGGATGTTTCTGCTGTGGACGCTGGGCAGGACTGGGCCTGCCTCTCCATTCAGTTAGACTCCATTCAGAAGTTGTCTTTTTTTTTTTTTTTTTTAATTTTATTTTATTTTTAAACTTTACATAACTGTATTAGTTTTGCCAAATATCAAAATGAATCCGCCACAGGTATACAAGTCTTCTATCAGCAGTCTCCAACCTTTTTGGCACCAGGGATTGGTTTCACGGAAGACAGTTTTTGCACGGATGGTGGGGTGAGGGGAATGGTGGTTGGCAGATGAGTCAAACATGTTACGTTTATGGTACACATTATTATTACTCTATCCGCTCCATCTCAGATCATCAGATATGAGGTCTGAGAGGTTGGGGACCCCTGCTCTAAGGGAACTTCTACAGGCGTTAAATGCTAACTTACAGGCTCTGATGTGATGTGTTGAGGACATGTAGTTCCTCCTTGATGCTCCCCTTTATCTGGAGAATGTTCCCAGCACCTGGCTGGACTCCACATTCTTCAGCTTGTAAGTCTGTCTGCTGCCACACTCCACATTCTAGACTTCTTGCGAACAGAGACCCAAGTTCATGACCACTGTTGGTAGATCCTGCTTCCGAGGAGATGCTCGGAAGCCTCTGGAGAAGCAGACTGCAGTATGACCTGTCAAAACTCAGAGTCCAGCTTTGCCTAAGCGCCCCGTCAACCGGACAACCCCAGGCACCAGGTCTGTCCCTCAGCTCATCAACCGCAGCATCAGTGTCACTGGGAGCATGAGTGTAGCCAAGTTCAGGAGAGGGTGTCAGTTAGCCACGTGGATCCTGGAAGACGGGGCGCCTTGTACAGGAAGGTCAGTGTTTGTGTCCACCCCGTTCAGTGTGGGGTCAGGTATTGCCTGTCTTAGGGAAGCACTGACACACCCACTGGCCTCTCTCGGGGACACAGTTATAGCAACAAGGGGAGTTAAGGTTGAGCTGTTTTCACTTTCAGGTGGCTTTTAATTTAGTTTAACCAGAATGACTCATAAATTACCGATTAATTACTGTCTGCTATCAGGTTCAGTCCCCTCAGCCACAGAGCCAGCTCTGCTCCGCGATGGATGCCGTGGCTGTGATTATAGGGTACTTCGTCAACATTTAATCAGCGGTGCTTATTAATGTGGCATTGATGGGTGGTCGCCACCCCAGTGCCATCCATCACGGGTGAGCAGCCAGCGCAGGCTCGGACACCATCGCTCTCTGTCGCATCACCCAGCCCCAGGGCTCTTGGGCCGGCGTTCTGCTCACTTTGCACTAAGGGGACACTCTGTCTTTTCAATTCAGCCAAGTTTTGGTCGCTGTTGATTCCAACACTCACGAACTGTGGAGCTTCAGTCTGGAGCGGCCAAGCTGAGCCTCACGTTTTTCCTAGTCCTGGTCTCTCTTCCTTAGCCCACAGAGTGTATGATTCCAGGAGACTGGTCCAGAATTGGACTTCATGGCATGGTGGAGTGAGTAAGAGAGAGAGAGAGAGTGTGTGTGTGTATGCACGTGTGTAAATCCAGCATATGACCCAGAGGAAACAAAAATGCCCTTGTGGTATTCATAGCCTCCCTCAATATGCCTGGAGATGAATCTGTTGATGAAAATCTGCCAGGAGAAGCGTCTCTTGTGTTCACAAGGTGGATCTCACAGTTTCCCTTCTCTCTCTTTTCAGCCTCTACGGCAGACACATGCAGGCAAACCCAGAACCACCGAAGAAAAATAATGACAAATCGAAAAAGATTAGCCGGAAACCCCTGGCAGCCAAAAATAAATAAGGGGTCGGCCTGAGCTGGACTTCGGGTCACTTCTCTCATCATTACTTCTGTTCTCTCTTTTCTGTCTCACAAATGAATACTCTGTGTATGTGTTTGTTTTGTTTTTCTCTTTCTAATGCTTACCACCTTACCTTAAGTTCTTTCGGTAGGTGGTGGATTTTTTATAAGTTCTTCGAACCATTTCCATTTGTTTTCTTAAAATTACCCAAGGCAGGAAACAAAGCCTTAATTCAGCTGCAAGTTCCATAGAAGGCACAGCTTTCAACTTCTTGAATAGATGTTCACAGAGTTGCTTATTATGAAAAGAATAATTAAAATCATGTAATCATTTAAATGCCACACTTAACACTGTTCACCCTTCTGTTAATTCACACAACTCATTATTTTTGCTTTGTTCAAAGTTTTCCTTCACCCCTGAGATATTATGTCAGTTTACAAATGATTTTAATAAAATCAAACTTGTGTCACATGTTGTTTCTTCAATTTAAAAAAAAAATTGAATCTTGGCATATACCTTTTCTTGTTGACTTTTACCCCACCATGATCTATCTCGTCCAATTTATTGGTCGTCGATGATAAATTCTGAAACTTTCTGTGAAAGAAATGCAGAATTAAATGAGTTGGTTTCTTCTCACATTGATATGTCAGTTTTTTTTTTCTTCTCTCTTTGAAGACTGTTTCTAAATTAGGAAGAAGCAGAAAAACAAATCTCTAGAAGATTTTGCCAAAGGATTTTGGAAAGCAGCATTTCTTAGCTGAAGGAATGGTGACTTCTGCCAGTGGCTGGTCGACGAGAGCTGTGAAACGGAGAGAGAAAAATACTCGTCTGTTTCTTGTCACTGCAGAAAATCTGCTCATATGAGAGCATCCTTCTAAGTGACTTTGATGATGCCAAAGGAGTCGTGTAAATGTGCACACTCAGTACCACTCCCAGAGTAGAAACTGCAGCGGCAAAATCATTCAACAAATCATTGTTTAACATCGGTGATAGGCAGCTTTGTTTTTACCTACAGTTGATATGTATGTCAGTGGAAACAAATCCAAGGAGAACGTTTGTGCTAAAAAGACTGCCAACCCTGAAATGTCTCAAAAGGTGTGTGAAGATGTAACATACTCAGGTGGATTGTCTGTCTCTACCCCGGCATCCTCTTCTCTCCATCTTACAGTTGAAATCCTGAGACCAGGACCCCTGGAACCCACAAAAACCCAACCAAAAATCCTGAGATGGACTTTGCATTTGAGTCAGAGAGGTCACTACTGAAGGTCTGTATACTTCTTGCTTCAGGATAACTTCCTGAGAAAACATTGACCATGGGAAGAGGAATCCCCAGCTGCCATCACCTGTTTGGAAATTTGGTTGATACAATTTTTCTAGGTACCATCTTTGCCTCAGTCTGAATTTTCTAATTGATTTTTTTTTTTTTTTTAGCTCTTGAAATTACAGGAAGAACAATACCTCTACTATGGTTGATTGGAAAGACTTTATCTAAAATTAAACTAGCAACAAAGCCTTAGTAAAAACTATCACAGTATAGTCTTGAATAATTTTTTTTTAAAGATAAACACTCTAGATAGAAATATGAGCAATACACATAAATTCACAAAGAGAAAATAATCTTCAAGAAACATGGGGGAAAAACATCTAGACTCAAGAGTAATCCAAAAAATACAAATCAAAGCAAAAATAAGACATGCATAGCAATGAGAAATGTGCATATATTTTTAAAGGTAATATTAAGTGCTGGAGGAGCAGTAAGAGATAAACATTCTTTATACACTGCTCTTGGGAATATAAATTTCTCTCCAGAAAGTGGTAGAAATCTGAAAATAAGTAGCAGAACTTGCAAATTGTGTCCTCTGACCCAGTACTTTCATTTCTAGGAATTTATCCTGAGGAAATGGTCAGAGTTGCACACACAGCTCTGTTTGAAAAATGCTTCTATAGGTTTATAGACACAGTGGAAATGTGGTGAAAGCTAAATGCCCACATATGGAAGGAGAGTTAATTGTGTATCCACATGATGAACTTTTAGATATTAAACATCATTGAACAACATCTAGGGGCAAAGGGAGATAATCATATTATCCAGTTAATTAAACAAAAACAAAAAAAGACTTAAAAAACTGGAAGTGTGGTTCCAATTGTGGAAAAAAAGGAAATGTGTTTATAATATGTATGTACAGAAAAATCAAGTGGAAATGGACTGGAATTTTATGGCTGATAAATTATTTCCTTGGTAGATTAAAATGTTTTAAATCGTCTTTTTTATATCCTGTACTTTAAATTCTCTGTAATAATCCTGTGTGTCTTCATAATCAGAAAATATTAAATGAGTATCTTTTCAAAATAGAATCGGTATATTATACAACCCGGAAAATGTGATCATATATTTAAGTACAAAGCGTACTATAAAATCTCAAGTTGGCTTTCTGTTTCTTCTTTTTATTATCATCAAAGTGCATTTTCACATCTTCTCCTGCAGTTTTTTTGGTTACTCAATAAGTGGATTAACGAAATACGGTTCAAAAGGTTGCACTTCATTCTCCCGGTTTTATTGTGATACATTTGCCAAACACTGTGTAAGGTTTACATTATAAATGAATTGACTTATGTATATGGTGAAATGATGAGTACAGTCATTTTAGTTAACATTTATCATCTCGTATTAATACGACCCCCCAAAGAAAAATAGTTTATTTCTTTGTTTTGAGAACTCTGCTCTCTTGACAAGTTTTAAATATGCAATCCAGCAGTGTTACGTGATATCCATAGTACTTATTTATACCTGGCACTTTATACCTTTTGACCATTGTCATCTAATTCTTCCACCCTCTCTCCCCACCTCTGGTAACTGCAAACCTGATCTCTTTTCCTATCATTTTATTTTGATTTGGTTTTAATTTTTAGAATCTACAAGTGAGATCATACAGTATTTGTCTGACTTAACTCACTTTGCATAATATCCTCCAGGTCCATCCATGTTGCCACAAATGGCAGGATTTCCTTCTTTTTATGGCCAACCATATTCCATTTATATCACACAATTTCTATATCCAGTCATCCATCGATGGACACTGACGTCGTTTCCATGTCTTAGGTATTATGAGTAATGCTGCTATGGACGTGGGGGTGCAAATATCTCTTTGACATAGTATTTTCATCTTTTGGATATATTCCCAGAAGTGGAATTGCTGGATCATATGGTAGTTCTATCTTTAATTTTTGTGAAACTTCTTTAGTGTTACCCATAGTAGCTGCACCAATTAGAGTCCCACAAACAGTACACCAGGGTTCCCTTTTCTCCATATCCTCTCCAGCACTTTTTCCCTTATCTTTCTGATGATAGGCTTTCTAACCAATATGAGCTGATCTCGATTTTGATTTGCATTTCCCTGAGCAAAATATTGAGTACATTTTCATGTACCTGTGGTCATTCATCTATCTTCTTTGAAAAAATGTCCATTCAGATGTTTTGTCAGTTGTTTAATTGAATTATTTGATTTATTGCTATTGAGTTGTGTGATTCTATCTTTTGGATATTAACCCCTTATCATGCAAATGGTTTGCATTTTTTCCCCATTCCATCCATAGGTTGCCTTTCTGCTTTGTGGGTGGTTTCCTTTGCTGTGCAGAAGCTTTTCAGTTTCAGGTAGTGACACTTGTTTTTTTGTTGCTTGTGCTTTAGTTGTTATCATCTTAAAAATTATTGTGAAGATCTATATCATAGAGCTATTTTTCAGTGGTTTTTTTTTCTAGAAGTTTTACAGTTTCTGGTCTTATATTTAAGTTGATACATTTTGAGTTAAATTTTGTGGGTGTTATAAGTTAAGAATCTAGCTTCATTTACATGTGAATATCAGTTTTCCCAGCACCATTCATTGAAGAGACTGTCTTTTCTTCACTGAGTATTCTTGGCCCTCTTGTCAAACTTTAATTGACTGTGTATGCGTGGGTTTATTTCTGAACTCCTGATTCAGTCCCATTGTTCAGTGTGTCTGTTCTTACGCTAGTACCGTACTCTTAATTACTATGTTGTTCTTTAAGTCACTAAGTCATGTTCAACTCTTTGCGACCCTATGGACTGTAGGCCGCCAGACTTCTCTGTCCATAGGATTTCCCAGGCAAGAATATTACAGTGGGTTGCCATTTCCTTCTCCATGGGGTCTTCCTGACCCAGTGATCAAACCCACGTCCCCTGCACTGGCAGGCAGATTCTATACCACTGAGCCAGCAGGGAAGCCCTTTAATTACTCTAGCTTTATAATAAAAGTTGAAATCAGAAAACGTGATGCCTCCTGCTTTGTACTTCTTTCTCAGGATTGCTTTGGCAGTTTGGAGTCTTTTGTGCTTCTATGTCAGCTTTATGATTATTTTTCTACATCTGTTTAAAAAAATGCCTTTGGAATATTGATATAGATTGCTTTCAGTCTGTGTATGGCTTTCATTAATATGGACTTTAATATTAAAATCCCACGGACAGAAGAGCCTGGTGGGCTGCAGTCCATGAAGTCACAAAGAGTCAGGCATGACTGAGCAGCTAATACTAACTAATATTAATCCTTCTAGTCCATTAACGTGGGGTATCTTTCCATTTATTTTTGTCTTCCTCAGTTTTTTTTTAATCAATATCTTTTTAAGTTGTAGAGATCTTTCACTTACTGAAATTTATGTCTATGTATTTTTTTGATGGGATCATTTTCTTTGTTATTCAGATAATTCATTATTATATAGAAATGCTTCTGATTTTTGCATGTCAGTTTTGTATCCTGCAGCTTTACAGAACTCCTTGATTAGATCTCACATGCCCAGGGGTTGAGCCCCACAGATTCTTGGGTTATCTGTGAGGTTAGAGCACAGTGGGAATCCCCAGGAAACCACCTACAGTGTAGGGAAAGTGGACATCCCCCCAGCTCTCCTTTCCCCACTGGAGAACCATAGACTCAGGGCAGAAAGCGGTGCTTTGCTGACCTGGGGGAGGGACACGTGGTCAGCGTGTAGCTGCCCCTCTTGTCCTTCTAATGTGGTCTGTCAGGGCCTCTGTGATGATGAGGGTGCTTCAGCCTTACCCCTGTTTCCTAGATTTTTCTCAGCAGCATCTCATCCATGAAGAGCTTTCAGTTGTTCTCGTGAGGGGAATGAAGCTGGGAAAGACCTGTGTCACCATCTTGTGACTTGACTGTCTCCAAAACACAGCTTTATGACAAAAATGCTGGGGTTGCCTTGCAGCCTCTCAAGAGAACCTCTACTCCAGGGCTCTAAGCCTGTGTGGGAACCCATGATCTTTTTATTCCTTGTTAGAGACATCTTTCCTTGGACTTCACTTTTTGTAGGAGACTGGTCTTGCCCATGTGCTCACTACTGCAATCTAGTCTTGTGTAGGTAAATGCATTCCGTCGTTGCAATACCTTGTGAGATTGGCAGGGCAGGATTGCGTACATTGTCTAATGGTTCTCAGATCTCTAAGGAGCGTGCTTCTCTTCTTTACTAGAAGTTCAGTGTTCTGTTAATGAATGTATTGATTTTCTTTCCAGTTAAGGTAGAAGCAAGCAGGCAAGGGGAAGCCAGTGGTAAAAGTTAGGGTTGGGGAGAGAGGTTCAGGTTAAAGAGTTGTTCTTTTGGGTTTTGTTGGTTGGTTTTTGTTTAAAATGCAAGTGACTTGTATACTTTTTTGTGTGACTGCATCTCGCAGCTTGCAGGATCTTAGTTCCCCAATCAGGGATTGAATTCAGGCCTCTTGAAGTGTATGTGTAGAGTCCTAACCACTGGACCACTAGGGAGGTCCCTGGACATTTTTTGTTTTGTTTCGTGGGTTTGGAGGGGTTTTTTTGTTTTGTTTTTTGCTTCAAGACTGCAGACGCTTTACCATTTTTATGTGCATTTGGAATCTCGGAAAAGGTACTATATTATGCAGGGCAGAATTCACTAACCACTGTTACCTGTACACCGCACCCCACTCGTAGCCTGTGGAACACATGGGGATACATTCTCCATAGGACCAAGAAGCTAGCCTAGAGTCACAGCAGATTCATTCTATAGAATAGAAACTGCTCAGAAACCACTTAGTATAGGTGAATCCTCACTATGTTAAGTTGGAATAGAGAACGAGAATCACGTGAATCTGGGAGGAACTGAAAATCATAGTGTCAAATATCAGTTGCCAGAAGTATACATCCAAAGTTGACCCTACATTCTTGCTTTTATTTACCCTCACACACTGTGTATTAACTATGTATTCATTGCAAAGTTAAGTTTCTAACAAAGCTTCCTGGTCATGATATCCCACCTGGACCCTTGAGAAGATCTGCTAGGCTTTACCTTCAGAATATAATCAGAATTTCAGACTTCATAGCATCTTCCAGCCACCGTTTCTTCTCACCTGGGTACTGCAGCTTCTTCCAGTTGGCCTGCCTGTGGTCCCTCTAGCTTTCTTATAGTCTGTGTCCAACAGTAATCTTTGTAACACAGACATCAGGACCTACTTCTGGCATCTTCACCGACCTTTGCTTTTGCTCAGGATAAAAGCCCCAGTTACCATGGTCTGCATGGTCACCTGTACTCTGCCTTCCTTTTTTTTTTTTTCTTTAATCAATTTTTGAAATATTTATTTGGCTGCACTGGGTCTTAGTTATGGCATGCAGGATCTTTAGCAGTGTTATGCAAACTCTTAATTGCAGCATGTGGGATCTAGTTCCCTGACCAGGGATCGGACCCGGGGCCCCTGCATGGGGAGCATGGAGTCCCAGCCACTGGGCCACCAGGTAAGTCCCCTGCCTTCCTCCTCTTCCTCCAGGTTTTCCCACTTGATCCACTCCAACCCTCAGATTCTCCCCACTTCAGAGCTTTTGTGCCTTCTGTCCCCTTTCTAGAATGTTCTCCCAAATAGAACTCCCTCACCAACTTCAAATCTTTGTTAAGGAAAAAAAAAAAAAATCACTCACAATCAGGCCTGCCTTGATTAATCTGTTTTCAGTTGTAGTTTGTTTATTGCCTCTGTCCTACCCCCAGGGTGTAGGGTCCATGAGGATAAGAGTCAGCAAAGTATGGGCCACAGGCCAAGCGCAGCCTGTGCCTGTTTTTGCAAACAGTCTCACTGGAACACGGCCACTCCCGCTCAATTACAGAGCATGTCTGGCTGCTTTTGTGCTGTCACAGCCAAGCTGGCTAGTTGTGACGGAGACTGGCGCGTATTTTGGCCCACAAAGCTGAACGCGGCTACTGTCTGGCCCTTAAGAGAAATAGCTGGCTAGGCTTATTTTCCATCAACTCTTATATCTCCTGGACTTGGAATGGGGCATGGATTTCTCCCGTAGCAGCTTGAACTTGAAGGGCCCTGCACCTCAATTTCCCTGTTACAAGTTCCATAGGAAGGCGCTCCCCCACCAAGATAAAGATCCAAAAGTGCTCTGGTTAGTGTGAGTCAATTTTGATATTTGGCAAAACTAATACAATTATGTAAAATTTAAAAATAAAATTTCAAAAAAATTTCAAAAGGATCTTGACCAAACTATAATTCTCTGAGAACCGATGTGTCAAGATGGCAGGACTGGGACTTCACTGGTGGGCCAAGACTCTGTGCTTCCAGTGCAGGAGTCTGGCTTCAGTCCCTGGTCGGGGAACTGGATCCCAAACGTCACAGCTAAGACTTCACGTGTTGCAACCAAAGATTCCACATGCTGCAACTGAGACCTGACAAGGCCAAGTAGATAAATATTTAAAAAATGAAGATGCCAGGACCAACAACTAAAGATTTAAGACTATTGGTTTCTGTTCTACCTGGACACTCTGTGACCTCAAATCAGGCATTAATCATTGCTGTATATATGTCTCCATCTGGAATATGATTGTAATCTCATCCTGCATTTACTGTGTGTATGGTATTGTGTAATCACATATCTATATGCATATATGTACATATACACATATATGAATATATATATATGTCATTGATCCTTCCATCAATAACCTGAGAATATCCCTATGCATTTTAGAAATAACCCAGGGTTCTCTAATATTAACACTGCATATAAATATGTTGTGATATTACCTCTTACCTCATGCTGCTTTACACATCATAGAATTTAGTCACTTAACATTGCCTAACTTTGTCCTGAATACACTGTGTATTACTAACAGCAATACTTTTATCAAGGAAAATATATAAAATTAAAAAATATAAATATATAAAATATAAATATATATATAAAATAAAAAAATACTTCCATATCTCAGACCCTTTAGTTATGTTTTCTTTTGCTCTTACTCTATGCTTATCTTCATTTTGTAGGAAACTTGACCTCAGATTAAGGAGCTTTCTTAAGGACCCAGAGCTATTGAGTGGCAGAGAAGAGATGGTAAAGAAGGCTCTTTTGGTTCTAGAGCTCAAGCCATTTCCTCAGTACCACATGGCCACTGTGCTGTCAAGCATCACTCACTTAATCTCTCCAAAAGAGCCTTCCCTTCCCTCCGTCTCTGAAATTGGAGCTTCTGTTTATGATCTCTTGAAATGGTCAGTTTATTAATGCATTGAGGCTGGTGCATGATGGCAGCCTGGTTAGTGAGGCATCATCCCACTTCTGTCCGTGCTGAGCCCTTGGTGTTGACTATCTGTCTCTGTTCCCCAAGTTGGATATGGTGACGGCATCTCTCTGATGGCCAGTGAGGCACTGACTGAAGCAAGCGGGCCCAACTCCTGAGAACAGCTCTGCCCTTTTCCTGATGGTCCCATCAAAGGAATATTTTTCTCCAAAGGGTATTCTTTCCCATGACCTGCCCAGCAAAGAGCAATCCACTGTGAAATAGGCAGCAGGTGGTTTGGGGTTTCATTTTCAAACACTTGTGGCCAGGCAGGAGCAGACCACGTGATTTTGGTTTGAGTAGATCACAGACCAAAGAGAAAGCCCATCTCATTCACCCTGGCACCCTGGTCTCCTTCTGGGCAGAGTACCTAGAATATATTGACATTCAAATCTTGTTGGATGAATAAATACTTTCCACTGTGTATTTCTAATGTCTTGTTGCTATTGTACCTAAGTATTTATACTGACTTTATTAATGAAGAGGCCAGGTCTCCAAATGGCGTATTTAGAGACTTTCTGAAAAATCAGGCAGTACCTCTAAAAGTTTGCAGGTTTGGGAATTGGGTGTGAACTAAGTAAACAGAATTGGGTGAGAAGGTAGTGTTATCAGAAACATTAGTGTTTCCTCTAATTAGGAAAAATGTGCCATCTCCAGCTTCTTCTGGGATGTGTCAACCCCTCACATAAGAAGTAAAAAAGCCATTTTCGCACAGGTGACAGTACACTCACAGCTCTCTGAGGTCAAGAATTCTGTTCCAGTGGGGCTTCCCTGGTGGTCCAGAGGCTAAGACTCTGCACCCACAATGCAGAGGGCCCAGATTAGGGAACTAGATCTCACATGTCCCAAGTAAGAGTTTGCATGCTGCAACTAAAGATTCCACATGGTGCAACTGAAAGACCCCACGTACTGCAACTAAGGACCCTTCATGCTGCTGCTAAGATCAGGCACAGCCAAAAAAAAAAAAAAAAAAACACCTCTCACACCCTGGAAAGCATTCTAGTTTGCATATTCACAGGATCAGGTTGGTCTCTGGAGGCACGGTTCTCCTGATACTTTTGCTACCCAGCCCACTCTGAAATTGGCATTTTCTGTGTACAGATGTTGTCAGCAAAACCAGCTCGTTCCTGCCCCAGGAGGAAGCAGCTTGCCCTGACTGCTGGCTTGACAGCTGAGAGTAGGGAGAGAAGTGGATCCATTCATAACTCCCCCGATGTGCCGCCCAAAATATCCCTGCCGCTCCAGGCGGATGGTCTGGCTGCTCTCGTGGGCTGCTGCATTTCTCACCGTGCAACCAGGATTTTAACAAAGCATTGCTTCTTAACACAGCTGCAAGACTGATGTCTCCATGAGGGAAGACCCTGTTTGAACACGAGCTCCAAGCTCTGAGATTGTCTCACCATTGAGCAGCTCCAGTGTGAGCTGGAGCTTTGTTTTTGCTGGTTTATCAGGATCTGCATGCTGGAAAGGATTTGAATGGAATGCAATAAAAATCACTCCAGATCTAAAAACAAATGATATGAGAGAGTGATGGTCTAAATTGCAGGTGTGTGGAGTACACATGTGAAGAGGCCCAAGTTCCACAAAGCAGGAAAAAGCTGCAGTCAGAGGGAACTGTCCTTGTTGATGGAGGGGCAGATGGACACAGGCTTTGGCTGTTCTTGGACACAGGTCATCCGTCCTCCTTGGGTACCAGGCTGGGTTGAATAGTGTCCTCTGCAAGGTTCATGACCACCTTGAGACTTTGGAATGTGACCTTATTTGGAAATAGAGGCTTTGCAGATGTAATTATTTAAAGAAAAATTAAGTCATATTGGATTCATTGTTGTTTAGTCGTTAAGTCATGTCTGACTCTCTGACCCCATGGACTGTAGCTCACCACACTCCTCTGTCCTTCAGTGTCTCCCAGGGTTTGCTCAAACTCATGTCTATTGAGTCTATGATGCCATCCAACTATCTCATCCTCTGTCATCTCCTTCTCATCCTGCCCTCAGTCTTTCCCAGCATCAGAGTCTTTTCCAATGATTCGGGTCTTCGCATCAGATGGCCAGAGTATTGGAGCTTCAGTGTTAGCATGGATTGATTTCCTTTAGGATTGATTGGTTTGATCTCAATTTGGTGTGCCCTAACTCCAAGGACATGTTAGAACTGGACATGAAACAACAGACTGGTTCCAAATAGGAAAAGGAGTACGTCAAGGCTGTATATTGTCACCCTGCTTATTTAACTTATATGCAGAGTACATCATGAGAAACACTGGGCTGGAGGAAGCACAAGCTGGAATCAAGATTGCCAGGAGAAATATCAATAACCTCAGATATGCAGATGACACCACCCTCATGGCAGAAAGTGAAGAACTAAAGAGCCTCTTGATGAAAGTGAAAGAGGAGAGTGAAAAAGTTGGCTTAAAGCTCAACATTCAGAAAACTAAGATCATGGCATCCAGTCCCATCACTTCATGGCAGATAGATGGGGAAACTGGAAACAGTGGCTGACTTTATTTTTCTGGGCTCCAAAATCACTGCAGATGGTGATTGCAGCAATGAAATTAAAAGACGCTTACTCCTTGGAAAGAAAGATATGACCAACCTAGACAGGATATTAAAAAGCGGAGACATTACTTTGCCAACAAATGCCCATCTAGTCAAGGCTATTGTTTTTCCAGTAGTCATGTATGGATGTGAGAGTTGGACTATAAAGAAAGCTGAGTGCTGAAGAATTGATGCTTTTGAATTGTGGTGTTGGAGAAGACTCTTGAGAGTCCCTTGGACTGCAAGGAGATCCAACCAGTCCATCCTAAGGGAGATAAGTCCTGAGTGTTCATTGGAAGGACTGATGCTGAAGCTGAAACTCCAATACTTTGGCCACCTTATGTGAAGAGCTGACTCATTGGAAAAGACCCTGATGCTGGGAAAGATTGAGGGCGGGAGGAGAAAGGGACGACAGAGGATGAGATGGTTGGATGGCATCATTGTCTCGATGGACATGGGTTTGGGTAGACTCCTGGAGTTGGTAATGGACAGGGAGGCCTGGCATGCTGTGGTTCATGGGGTCACAAAGAGTCGGACACAACTGAGCAACTGAATTGAAATCCAAGGACTGGTGACTTTATAAGAAAGCCATGTGATATGAGAGGAACACACACGGGGGGAGGCCACATGACAATGGAAGCAGAGATGGGAGTAAGGCAGCTCCAAGCTAAGGGGTGCCAAGCATTGCTGGGCAACATCAAAAGCTGGAAAATGAAAGGAAGGAGCCTTCCCTGGAGCCCTCAGAGAGAACAGAGCCCAGCTGACCCCTTGATTTTAAACTTCTCACGTCCAGAACTGTAAGAAATATATTTCTCTTGGTTTTCAGTTGGTGGGACTGTTTAGCAACCCTGGGAAATGAATACAGCCTCTGGAATCAGCTCAGAACAAACCCCGGCAGCTTCCTGGAACAGGCCAGCGAGGCCCACAGAACATAATACATGGCCATCAGTGCCTGCCCCGCTGATCATAACAGAGGGGCCATGGCAGAGCAGCGCCATCTGCGGTTTCTGTTCCATTGTTGGCGGGCCCAGAAATATGTGTGGCCAGCATCGTAGGAGCCAGTGGATCAACCTGGGCTGTGAGTCCCAGGAACGGCTAAGGGAGATGCCTCTCCTCCTTCCTGGTTGTGCATCAGATTCTGCAGTTAAGAGCCTGAATGATTCCTGTTTCATCAGGTGTCTTCTATCATTGCAGGAAAAAATGGAATGGTCTCTCAAGGGAAAAAAACCTTCTTGGTGCCCTCATTCAAGAAATCTGGCCTCTTTATGGATATTGTGTAACATTCTGTATTCATGTTTATTTTCTGATCCAGAGCCATATACAAAGACAGAAGCAATGTGAACTTTTTTTTTTCCTGAGATGGCTAAATTATATTATTTTTGCCTTTGTTGCTGAGGTCAGGCTTACTTTATGTAATTCTTTTATAGTTTTTGTTTTTCTTTTGAACTTTTTATTTTGTATTGGGGTCCAGCCAGTTAACAATGTTGTGATGGTTTCAGGTGAACAGCGAAGGGACTCAGCCATCCATACACATGTATGCATTCTCCCCCAACTCCCCTCCCATCCAGGCTGCCACGTAACATTGAGCAGAGCACAAGCTTGACGTGTTTTTTGAACTTGTAAAAGGCCAGAATGGCTGGGGAAAATGAAGAGGACGGCAAAGTGAGCAGGGACCCAGATCACTCAGAATTTCCATTCACTTAGCAAGTGTTCAAGTGCCCACCTCAGGCCTGGTGCTGTCCCAGCAGTAGCAACACAGTGATAAACACACACAGGGCTTTCTCAGCCATCTTTGGAGTTTCCGTTTCCTCGTGAGCCCAGAGGGAATCCACTGAAGTATTTGAAGAAGAGAATTCATGTCATCTAAGGTGAAGACCACTTTGGAAAACTGGAGAACACAGGCATCAGACTCCCTGGGTGCAGTAACACCCAGGTGATGACCTTTGTCGGGCTGCCTGGCTGTTTGGATACCAAGGTTAGCCATATAATATTTAGTTCACTGACCTCCGATAGCAAAATGGTAGCCATTCACTTCCATGGCAATGGCATGTCCATTCTGAAAAAGTCTTTGAAGGACACCCAAAACCAAGAAGGTGGTATTTAATCTGGTTATTTATTTTGACCACTAACTTTCTTAAGAAGGTATAAGCTTCATTTGTACATGAAGAGCAATGGGCACAAATTAAGTTCCCCACTGCACCATCATTTAGCCGATTGTCATAAACTTAGGCTGCCATGTAAGGGCATCAGAATAAGTGAGTGAAGTCGCTCAGTCGTGTCCGACTCTTTGCGACAAGAATACTGGAGTGGATTACCATTTCCTTCTCCAGGGGATCTTCCCAACCCAGGGATCGAACCCGGGTCTCTCACATTGGAGGCAGATGCTTTAACCTCTGAGCCACTAACATGGCACCAAATCGTCATGCTGAATCAATTAATATTTCTGTCATAATTTTATTTACCATTTTACTCTTTAAGACCACTAACACAGCTCTCCCAGCAGTTCTTTAGTTTTTTTTCCAGTATGACTTGTGATTGCAAGAGAACAGAGGTCACCTACTTTCTGTTTTGGGTCTCACTGTGTGGCATGTGTGATCTTAGTTCCCTGACCAGGGATCAAACTCGTGTCCCCTGCAGTGGAAGTGCAGTCTTGACCCTGGACTGCCAGGGAAGTCCCCCACCAACTTGATAAAGTAGTGATCATATGTGTGCATTATAAAAGTGTTCTAACCACATTTACATTTTTCACATTTTCCCAAGGAATGCTTCCTTGCATATAGTTAGCAACTTACGCTGTTATATATGGAGACGAGAGTAGAGAGATGTAAGTTCCCTACTCAGCCAATTTTGTGTAATCAAAGCTTCGGGAAATAAAATATTGCCATTTTATCCACATTCCCTCTCCCCTTAAAGATTGAGGTATGAAAACAAGATGCCAGGGAACCTTGGAGCTTTTATTCAGGCAAGGTTTTTGGAGACCATCTCTTCCAACCCCTGTATTTAGCAAATAAGAAACAAAACAGACACACACACACACATACACACACACACACATATAGCTGATTCACTTTGTTGTACAGCAGATACTAACACAGCATTGTAAATCGATTACACTCCAATAAAAAAAAATTTTTTTAAGCCATTTTGGAACAGGAAAGCAGAGCAGTGAACTGGGATATGCACACCTATTGTTTAGCCTTACCATGTTATGCTGGGGTTATTTAAATGTAGGTGAAACACACACCAAGATCCAGGCACATTTCTGAGGCCAATTAAAATGAGAGATGGTTCCTTTCCTTTACATTTTACTTCGTTGTTCCTTTGGGAGGGGAATCTAGTCCTGACACTAAGAGATTGGCCCAGAGAAACCCACTGACAGCCCATGTCTCTGTTAAATTGGGTTAGAAGGATTTTTTTTACTCAAATGTAGTTCTTCAAAATGCAGATGAAACCCCCAATTCCATTTCACCAGCCTTTGATCGTACTTGATCTTTCTCTAGGTTTTTCCAATGATGCTCGTCTTTGGAAGTATTTTTGCTCTGTTTTTCCCAAATAACTAGCGGAAGGTATTTGTTTTTGCTGCTTGGGGTTGTGTTTCCCCTGGTCACAGACAAAGCTCTGGGATTATCCACATAAATATCCTCTTACCTCCCATTTCAGATGTGGGTGGGAGCTTTTGCCATGTGGCCTTTGAGCCAGCTAAAACTTGATTTGGGTGTTTGGCTCCAAATTTGGTGGTGGGGCTGAGGGTTTTGCACTATGGTTTTTGCAATATATTTGTATATATAGGTATATATGCATATATATGTGTGTGTATATATATATTATATATATATACATATATATATGGTGGAGAGATTTAGTCACTAACTCATGTACGACTCTTGTGATCCCATGGACTGTAGCCTGCTAGGCTTCTCTGTCATGGGATTCTCCAGGCAAGAATACTGGAGTGGGTTGCCATTTCCTTCTCCAGGGAATCTTCCTGACCTAGGAATCAAACCTGGGTCTCCTGCATTGCAAACAGATTGTTTACCAACTAAGCTATGAGGGAAGTATATATGTGTGTGTGTGTGTGTGTGTGCATATATATCCTTTTTTAGATTCTTTTCCCATGTAGGTCATTACAGAGTATTCAGTAGATTTCCCTGTGTTACAGTAGGTCCTTGTTAGTTATCTATTTTATATATAGTAGTATGTATGTGTCAATCTCAACCTCCCTATTTATCCTTCCCCCCCATCCCCCCTAGTAACAGTAAGTTTGTTTTCTACATTTGTAACTCTGACTTGTAAGTTCATTCGTACCATTTTTTAAGATTCCATGTATAAGTGATAGCATCTGATATTTGTCTTTCTCTGTCTGACTTACTTCACTCAGTATGACAGTCTCTATATGGCTTAAGTATTAAGCCTGATTGAAATGCGAAGAAGCATAACTTCGCCTCCCCTGCTCTCTCTTCCAGGCCTCAGAATCCTCCATCTCCTTTAAGAGTTACAATTCCTAAGCAGCTCCCCTAAGTAAGAGGGAGGCTGAGTAAACGAAACATAAGGAGTGATCAGAATAAATAAGCATCTAGAAAATGTTTAAATGAGGGCCCTTGAGTAGGCTAGTTCTTGGACATCAAAAGCCTTAGAACGACTAGAATAAGGTTGAAAAGGTGGGGAAGTTTAGCAGAAAGGTGGTCAGGAAAAGGCCTGCATATCAATGAATAATTGAGGTAATTAACTACTGGGATGATGGGATTCATACTTTCATTCAATACTATTTGCAGTAGCAGTAGATAATCATTAGGTCTTCAGTACACCTTCACTTTAGATATGCAAATTAGGTAAAATTAATTTTGTTTTGCAGCCATATCAACCAAAATCCTCCTCTTAAGGGACACACAGCACTTTATATCATGATATTAATTCTTCTCCAGGAATATGTAGCAAAGCAGTGCATGTCTATTCTCTTTTTGACAGCAAAGTTTAAAATGGTGGAAGGTTTTAGGATGGTGTTGTCTACCATAATTTTATGCTTAGATCTGTATATGGTGCAAGCCGTTGTTAAGCGTCAGTAGAAGCTATGGCTACATTCCACTACTTAAAAAGGTTCCCAGGGGTCGGATCTGAAGCCTACAGAGTCACAAAAGGGTTCTGTGCTTGATGGAGGGGGGTTGTATTACGAAGAGTCTGTTATAGATGTGAGTCTATTGCTGTATTTCAAAGGCTGTTTCTTGAAACATTTTAATGTCCTCCCTCAGTTGGAATCATCTGTGTCCAAAATAACAAATGGTCCCATACTTTTCCCCTTCTCTGTACTTCAGGTAGCTTGCTTTTTTGAAGTTGATGAAAATTGGTGTGGAAATCATGAGGGAGGTCCAGAGAGGGCTAAAATCAACCATTCAAAGCTGCCGGCAGCCCCTGGACCCCCCCTCTAAATGGCTATTTCCATGTCACAGAAAAAATTTTTTTCATTTTAAAACATTCTGAGATATTTTCATGGTGTTGTGGCTAACCATTTTTAGTCAGTTAAAAAAAATGCCTTTATCACCTCCCACCAGGAAACTCATGGAACACACTGTTGGAGATGCTGAAACTTTTTTCATTTCTCCTTAGAAAATATTAATGGTAAAGCATTAAAAGAGAAAAGAAGAGTCTTTAATTTGGTTTTTTCGGAAGCTTAGCTTGAAATTAAAAATTGTGCATACAACCTGCGAGTCATCACAGTGAACAAATCTGATTGTTTTAATTGAATGGAAGGGCGGTGCTGGGTTCTCCGTCTCACCAGCTGGGCACAGGTAGTATGCCAGGGAGCACCAGTGGCAGCAGCTCTGGGATGGCACGTCCGGGTTTACAAAGTTCAAAAGCTCCAGTTCCCCAGCACTTGTAGATCCTGTGGAAAGAAAATCTGTGGGAAGAGGGTGGGGGGAGACAGGAGCTGGTAAAGTGAGGGAGCAGAGAGCAGACTGCTTCTCAGCTTGAATAACCAAGAAGCCAGCAGTCCTGCTGGGGAACAGGAAGGAGAGTCCCTATCAGGCCCCCTCTGCACTTCCCTCTCTTTCCAGAAATGAAACCTAGTCCTCTCTTCCATCCGACTTCCCTCCAGGCCCAGGACAGAGTGACTGTGGCCCCAGGAAAAAGATGGACCGACGGTCCAGATGGTCTTGGTGTTTGTCTTGAGCAGCCCAGAGCTCTCACTCAACTGTTAATAACTTACAAACTCTTCCTGCACCCAGGAGAACCGTGCAACTTGGTAGAAAGTATTATGCTTTGTTTTACTCTGTTGTTGTTCAGCGACTCAGTCATGTCTGACTCTTTGCAACCCCGTGGACTGCAGCATGCCAGGCTTCCCTGTCCTTCTGTATCTCCCAGAGTTTGCTCAAACTGATGTCCATTGAGTTGATGATGCCATCCAACCATCTCGTGCTCTGTTGCCCCCTACTCCTGTTTCACTCTGTGGCCACATAAAAGCCAGGGCCCAGTTCCAGGCACAGTCTCTACCAGAAGAAAAGGAGAGCAGCAAATAAGAATGTACTCCAGACTCTTCACTATTGTTTTTCTCCTCCATATAGGGAAGAAATGCAAACAAATACAAGAGGGTATTTTTGGTCTTTTCTTAAAGAGGACAAGGAAGTAGATGCAATGAAATTGGAGGGGAGAGAATAAAGGAAATAAGGCCAGGAGAAGAAAACATCATCCTTTACCAAAAGAGCTCGATATATAAAGAATTCCCCATAATGGCTTTCACATCCAAATGCATCACAAATCCACCCATAGTCAGATAAAGGGGACTTGTCACCTATAAGGGAGATTATAGTGTGCTGAACACTTGACCAAAGCCTTTTCCACCTATTTTCTATCTCTGGAAAGGTCCTTTTAGAAGTCTTGATCAAATAAAGATACTTGCATTGAAGCACATTGCTAAGCAATGTTAAAACAGGTTGAATTTTTTCCCACCCCAACATTCATAGGTTGAAATCCTAATCTTCAACACCTCAGAATATGGATTTCTTTGGAAATAGGGTCATTACAGATATAATTAGTTGAAAAGAGGTCATACTGCAATAGAATGAACCCCTAACCCACTATGACTGATGACTTTGAGAAAAAATGGCTATCTATATGTCAGGAAGAGAAGTTAGAGCAGATCCTTCCTTCACAGCCCTCAGAAGGGACCGGTCCTGCTGACACCTTGATTCTGGACTGCTGGCCATCACGACTGTGATACGGTACATTTCTGTTGTTTGAGTCACCCAGCATGTGATACTTTGTTATGGCAGTTCTAGCGTAATATCACAAAAGAATAAAAGCTAACATCCCTTGAGCCGTTTCTATGTGCTAGGACCTATGCTTTGTATATGCGTTATTTCTCGTACGCCTCACAGTCTCACCTGTGGTGGCTTCGGGATGTGATGTCTGGAATCACAGCAGCCGTCTTGACTCGTGAAGCCACCACACTGAGGATGTCAGTAGAAGACAGAAAATACCTGGTCCTTCGTGATAACACAGGGGCACTGAGTTAGTCAGCTTTGGAACGCTCTGTCTTGAGATGCTTTTTGATGTGAAATAATAATTTCATATCAAAATTAGTTTTCATCATTTAAGCCACATTCTCTTATATCTTTTGTTACCTATAGTCCAGAGCATCCTAACAGGTACAGTTCCCTCCAGTAAAGTTTGTTTGCTCATCAGCCTCATCCAAAGGTAAGGGTTATATTGCTTTCAGTTTTAAATTTCTCGATCTACCCCAGGAACAGCATATGGAGGTAAAATCCAATATTTGTTGAATAAGTAGATAGATGAATGTATCCTCAAATAGATAATGTCAGTGGCATTTAACAGCTGGAGAAATACAAACTCCATGAATTGAACCACGTTGCTGAAAACTGTTCAGTGATTCCATGAGGGGGAGGGAGATTCCCCTGAGCCCCTCATTTTCACATTGCTTCATCTTCAGTGCCATTTTCTGTGACTATTGAAATTGTCTCCCCAGTATGACTCTCTTCCCCTGAACTTTCAACTTATACGTGACGAGCGTATTGTTAGAATGTTTTATTATTTAGAATGTTTTATTTATTCTCTTCATTCTCTTCTTATTGTTTAGAATGTTTTATTCTATCTGTAAGTGCTTTACCTATTTGTATCAGTAAGAGTCTAGAAGTCAGGGACCACATCTGTGCTGTTATCTTTCTGCAGTACCTGATATAGCGTGAATTTAATTTGGCAATAAATAAATTCCTCTGGATGTTGATGATATCTGAAAACATAAAATGAACTCCTCAGAGAAATAATCTTCTCAGCCTGTATCTTGTACACTCTTCAGCAGGGAATGGCTAAATAAGAAACTAATAGGATTGGAGACACTTTGTACCTTGTAGTCTGGGTCACATAGACGTTTTGCTTTTGTTTTTAGGTTTGTGAGTTCAGGTTCTTTGCACAGCCAACCACAAGCTCAGCCTCACCATTTTGAGGTCATATCTCCACTCCTGGGACTAGTAAATATGGAATGATTATCTTAAACCACTCTGGTCTTTAGCCCTAATTGCCTGGTGGTCATTACTCTTTGGGTATCTCACTGTGACCTCAAATTCAACATGTTGATGAAGAAACTCATAATCATCTATGAAAGAAAATTGGCTTCCTTTTTACAAATATTTTTATTCATTCCTTTATTTATTTACTTATATTTGGCTGCACTGGGCCTTCCCTGTTGCACACTTCTTTCTTGACTTGTGGTGTGTGGGCTTCTCATTGTGGTGGCTTCTCTTTGGGGAGCATGCGGGCTTCAGTTGTGGCTCACAGGCTCTAGAGTACAAGCTCAATAGTGGTACACGGGCTCAGCCGCCCCATGGCATGTGGAATGTTCCCAGGCCAGGGATCAAACCCGTGTCCCCTGCATTGGCAGGCAGATTCTTAACCACTGGACCACCAGCGAAGTCCCTTGGATTCCTTCCTTGACATTCCCATTCCTATTGCTTTTATCCCATCATTGTGGTCACTCAGGATCAGACATGACATTTTTGATAGTTACAACTGGGCCAGAGAATGTTACCTGCATGTAGAGAGGCCAGGGATGCTGGTAGACTAATTCTGCCATGTGCAGGACAGCCTTTCACAACAAAATGTGCCTCGATTAAGCCAATCTAGCCTAGCAGAATAGGTACTGGGTTGGCCAAAAAGTTCATTCAGATTCTTCCATAACCTGATATGGCAAACCCAATACAAAAAACAATGGGGACAAGAAACAGCACTGCCCAATAACTTCAAAATGCTCCCTAAAGCTTGACGGCATTTCCTTTGTCAAATGAGGCAAGTGGGCCAGGATGCCCTGAACCCTTTCCAACCCTTTTCCCTCTTCTGACTCTCCTGTAATGTTCATGCATCGGTACTAGACTCTCGAACTCTTCAGATGTTGGGTGTTGTCTCCCATTCCATGTATGTGTATCCCTCCGCTCAGTGAGATCCTGGCCTTCCCAGGCCTGAAGGACAAGGCCAGGTCTCGTTTCTGTATTCCTCCACAGCACCTTACTTCTTGAGCAAAACAAAAGCCTAAGAAGTCTGTGTTGCTTGATTGGATGAGTACATTCCCCAACAAATATGCCCAAGCCATCTGAGACATAAGAATATGCCTCTGTGTATTCACAAAACCAAACACTCCAATGTGTATGGTCAAGCCAAATGTTTTAGGTTGGGAATGTGTTGTTTTGCTTAATGAGGTAAAAGAACATCCTATTCCTTCAGTCTGTCCCATTTGGGATGGCTGAGAGAGCCAAATTCCAGAGAGAAGGATGTTTCTCCAGGGATTCACATAATTTAGGATGATTATAAAAGTAATGCATATTCATTAAGGAAAGTTATAAAATATAAAGATCTATGCAACACAGAATTCAGAGGAAATCTTAGTCCCACCATCCAGAGATAATCATTGTTACATTTTGATCTATTCACATGTATATTTCATATTTCAATGTATGTATGTATATATATGAATATATTGTGAAAAGTAAAGAGCAATGTAAATTCAAATACTTTGCTTTTATTTAAACACACAGACACATTCTCATTGCAAACGTCTATGAAGACCTAAGATGACTAAAGTTTCCCCTCCTCATCTCATCAATACTTCACTACAATACTTTACCACTTTAATAGCTACCATTATTTTTGGGGGGGCTCCAAAATCACTGCAGATGGTGACTGCAGCCATGAAATTAAAGACGCTTACTCCTTGGAAGGAAAGTTATGACCAACCTAGATAGCATATTCAAAAGCAGAGACGTTACTTTGCCAACAAAGGTTCGTCTAGTCAAGGCTATGGTTTTTCCTGTGGTCATGTATGGATGTGAGAGTAGGACTGGGAAGAAGGCTGAGCGCCAAAGAATTGATGCTTTTGAACTGTGGTGTTGGAGAGGACTCTTGAGAGTCCCTTGAACTGCAAGGAGATCCAACCAATCCATTCTGAAGGAGATCAGCCCTGGGTGTTCTTTGGAAGGAATGATGCTAAAGCTGAAACTCCAGTACTTTGGCCACCTCATGCGAAGAGTTGACTCATTGGAAAAGACCCTGATGCTAGGAGGGATTGGGGGCAGGAGGAGAAGGGGACAACAGAGGATGAGATGGCTGGATGACATTACGGACTCGATGGACGTGAGTCTGAGTGAACTCCGGGAGTTGGTGATGGACAAGGAGGCCTGGCGTGCTGCGATTCATGGGGTTGCAAAGAGTCGGACACGACTGAACAACTGAACTGAACTGAGCTGAACTGAACAATTAGAATGTAGGTACTTTCCTGGCCATCCAGTGGTTAAGACTTCGCATTCCAAGGCAGGGGTTGCGGGTTCAATCCCTGGTTGGAGAGCTAAGACCCCACATGCCTGTGGCCAAAAAAGCCAAAACAATAACACAGAAGCAATATTGTAACAAATTCAATAAAGACTTTAAAAATGGTCCACATCAAACACAGAAAAAGAGAAAACAACTAACACATATCCTTTCAGATTTTTTTCTTCATACATCTTTTTATTCTTACAAAAATAATACACATTGTTGTGCAACCTGTGTTTCCACCAAATACATTTTAGATAACTTCCCACATCATGTAAATCTACCTCTTTCTTTGAAATCTGCATGAGTGAGTGAAGTTGCTCAGTCATGTCCGACTCTGTGACCCCATGGACTATAGCCTACCAGGCTCCTCTGTCCATGGGATTTTCCAGGCAATAGTACTGGAGTGGATTGCCATTTCCTTCTCCAGGGGATCTTCCCAACCAAGGGATCGAACCTGGGTCTCCCGCATTGTAGACAGACGCTTTACCATCTGAGCCACCAGGGAAATCTGCATAATAATGTTATTTTTTTAATGTAGCAAAACTTTTAAAATCATCCTCCAGTGATGCTCCTTGGGTTGTTTCAGTTTTTGCCAGTGTAGGAATGTTTGCAAAGAATGTTTTTGGACATATGTGTTTGGATACTTGTGCAAATTTCCTGCAGGACAGATCCTGGAAGTGGAAATGCTTAGTCCAAACAATGCATAATCTAAACTTTGTTTATGCCAATTTTTCCTCCAAAGCATTTGCTAATTACCTTTTTAAATGAATTTATTTGGATCAACCATGTTGAAAATTGGTAGAGTGTTAGGAGAAGGGGAATGTATACCAATATTCTTATTTTAATAGATTTGCAGTGTATTGCAAGGTCAAAATTATATTTCAGGTTGACTTTTAGATTTAGTATGAGTCTATTGCTTATTCTCTACAGAATCTCTCTCCCATTGAATATGGTGAGATTATCCTTAATGTCTCAGTAAGTAAGCACTGAGTTTCCCAGTAAGAAAAGCTGAATGCTTTGGTGACTTTGGAGTCAGACAGATTGCACTTGACTCCTACCTCTTCTGATTGTGAACTGTGTGTCCTTGGGCAACTTACATAACTGTTCTGTCTCAGTTTTCTTTTCTGCAAAATGGAAAAGTAGCAATAAAGACTACTTTGTAGAGAGATTCAGAGGATTAAATCAAAACTCTTTCTACGGTGCCTGGTACTAGGTGTATGTACCTGTATTAACTTTGTGGTTGGAAGTGTTTAGCTATCACGCAGATTCTTTAATAGACCAAATCTTTTGTCACTGAAGTGTTCTGAAGTATCTGCCTTCAGTATTTACCTTATACTTGCTGGTTCTTTTTTAAGGAAGGGATGGATGTGGATCAAGCAAGAATGAAGCTTATAACTGAATATGTTCCAAGAAGAAATGCCAGACCCCAAATTGTAGTTTCCACATCAGGTGGAATCTCTGCTGTAGTAAATCCATTTCCCTAATAGCTACAAAGAAAAAGAAAAGAAGGTCTCAGGACTGCAACCTGTTGTGTCTTGGGTCCAAAGGGGATCTGTCCACTCCATGTTGGTTGACAGGGTTATTTATAATCAACAACTTTAGGATGAACCAGACTAGGAACAGTCACAAGAATTAAGGCAGCCGGGGAATGCCGTCATTCTTGGCTAACTGAAGTCTGTTATTTCACCGTAACCAGCGCTCTCTGCAGTCATGAAACAATTCTTGTTCCCTGTGGATACACCAGAGCTCAAACTTGTCATGAAAAGGTAATGGAAAGAAATTCCACAAAAGAATGAGTGACAGTAATTGGAAATAATTTGAGTAGAAGGGAGATGAAAAAGTAGCTTTTTAGTATTAATTCTCTTTTTATAATATAAATGATCATTTGTAACACATTTATTTTGACAGTAGTCTAAGCCTTTAAAGCTATTCCCATGAACCAGTTATAAACTGTGATAATCAATTTCTTGGAGATTATACTGATTAAGGAAATTATTCATCTACTGTATTTTTCATCTTGGATATTTTTCAAATGTCACTTAAGTCTCTGAAGCTTAAAAAACCTTGCTATTAACCAGTAAGCACAGTAAATGTAAAACTGATGACACAAATATTATGAATAGTACCTCTTAGGACAAAATTTGATTTGTTTGAAGGCAGATGACATTATAAAGGATAGTCAAGATGTCAGGAGAGGGAGTTGGTATGCTATTTGATTTACTTAGCATCTTTGTCACTTTATAGATTGAGATATGATTGATGGTTACATTAATATAGAAAGTATGTTAATATTAGAACAGGCTTTAGGATCCCCCTACTATAAAATCCTCCCCCTCCTCAAATTGATATCATTTGGAATAACGTGCCCCAAGGATACAACGCTTCTTAGACAGCAAGTGCTCTGATATAGAGATTCTTCCTTTATTTTTCAGAAAGGTAAATCAATGTTTAGAAGTATACTTTATATATAGTAAGATGCACACATTTTAAGAACACATTTCAATAAGTTTTGACAAATGTATACAGTCTCCTCAAGGTTTGAGACGTTTTCATCACCCTAAAACTTCTCTTCTGTCTCTTCTAGGTAACTACCCCTCCTCCCGTGCCCTAGGCAACTGCTAAACTATTTTCTGTCACTATAGATTGGTTTTGTCTTTTCTAGAATTTTATATAAATCAAATCTTACAGAGTGTGGTATTCTGAGTCTGACTTCTTTCAGCATACTGCTTTTGAAATTCACCCACATTGTTGCGTATACCAGTAATTCATTCTTTTTTTTTTTTTTGCCTTTTTATTATTCTAGTCTATGAAGATAGCGTATGTGTGTATTCATTCTCCATACACTTGATGATGGACAGTTTGTTTCCACTTTTTGGCAATGATAAATGAAGTTGCTTTATACGTTCATGAATAAGTCTTTGTGTGAACATATGTTTTTATTTCTCTTGAGTAAATATGCAGTAGTTAGGTGTATATTTAACTTTATAAGAAACTATCAAACTGTTTTCAAGAGGGGTTGGACAATTTTATCCTCCCACCACCAGTTGTTCTGTATATTTGCCAACACTTGGTATTGTCAAGTCTGTTTAATTTTGGTCATTCTAATGGGTGTGTAGTGAAATCTCATTGTGGATGATGACTAATGATGTTGAGCATCATTTCATATGCTTACTGGCCATGCATATATCTCTGCTTGTGAAGTGTCTATTGATATCTTTAGCTCATTTTTTAAAATGGGGTTGTTCATCTTGTAAAAGTTTTTTTTTATATTTTATATTTTTATTCCTTATATTTTTAGATATAGATATTTTCTCCAGTCTGTGGCTTGCCTTTTCATTTTCTTAACGCTGTCATTCGAAGACCAGAAGTTGTGAATTTTGATGAGAAGGGATTCTTTTTAATACCTGCTTGTTCTCCTTCACCACTTTGAATAGAGTTTTGAACACACAAGTTGACCCTTAGGGAACCTTTGTTTAGTGACAAACTGGTACTAAGCAAAAACGTGAGCTCTAAATTGAGAATTCTGTTTTCAATATTGACACTGTGGCTTCCGTCAAGTAAGTTATGCAGATTTTTTAAAGCAATCTGTGAGCCAGAAAAAAAAATATATCAAAAAAAATATTGCTGCTCCCGTTTTATAGAGAAATAATCTGAGGTGTGAAAAGCTGAAAAACTGAAGTACAAGACCTGAGGTGGTGAAAAGTGTCTGAGGCAGAGCAGGGAATGGGGTGAAGCTAATTGGTCACAGTGCTGGGTCTGATCCAAGCCCTTCAGGGGTCTAGGCCTGGTGCCCCAGCCCATTGAGCTAAGTAATTACGGCAGGCAAGGGCCTGAAGGGATCCACCCTTCTCGGCTGGTATTGATTCTTTAAATCTTATTTTGTTTCTTTTCTTCCTCCACCCTCCTGCCCGTCCCTCTTTCCTTTTCTTTTTTTCTTTTCCTCTTTCTTTTTCCTGCCTTCAGCTCCATATGTGCTTCATTCAGCTCTGCTTTGTTTTGCAATTCTGTCTTCTTTCCACTCCTCTCTCCCTCTCTCCTTCTCTCCCCACCTCTCTCTTTGCCTGTCTTAAAGGACGAACTCAACTTTTATAACTAATCAAAGCCCGATTTTCATGTTGTGCAGGAAAACGTACAATTGATTATGTCTGTAAAATCTCCTGATTGGGATAGAGCTAAAAGCAAAACCCAGAATGCATTTTGGGGCCCCAGATGCCAGCTGGGGTGAAACTGCTGATTATATAGATGAGTTGAGTAAGAGAGAAGAAATTCACCTTGTTTCAGGTGAAAACTCTGATGTGTTCTTCTTGGCGGTGGAGGAGGGCGGGTTTGTTTTTGTTTTTGTTTTAATCTTCTGTTATTTTTATTGGAGTAATAATTTTAATTGGGATATAGTTGATTTAGAATGTTGTGTTACTTTCTGCTGTACAGTAAAGGGAATCAGTTATACATATGCATATATCTACCCTTTTTTAGATTCTGTTCCCATAGAGGTCATTACAGAGTATTGAGTTCCTTGGCTATACAGTAGGTTCCAATTAGTTATCTGTTTTGTATGGAGTAGTCTTTTTGTTTTTGTTGTGCTTTAAATTAAGTTTACTCACAGTGATTATATTCCTATCACTAAGCGTCAGTAACTAACAGCAGTCACCTGGGTAAATTTTTAAAGAAGTCATCTTTTTTTTTTTCTTTTTACTCTGTCCTTTATTTTTATTTTTCAAGGAGTGATCTTTTTATTATAGAAATTCTATTGTATTTCTCTGCTTCAAAGTTGGATAAAGGGCTCAGTCCCTGAAGCAGCCTGCAAGGTCTGTGTAACTAGGATCTCTGGTCCTCAGCTCATCTCTAGCTACTCCCTCATGTGCCCCCCTTTCTGTTTCTTCCTTTCTTTTCGGGCTAAGACCCTCTTACTGCAGGCTATTCCCTGGAGTAATCCACCCTGGGTCAGACTTTCTTTCTCCCTTCCAATTGACCCTCCTCCTACTCTTCTCCTCACCTTCCTTCATCTTCATAACAACTATGTTTCTCTATAAAAAAGTGTATAAAATGGAAATAAACTCAAGCAATACAGAGAAGTTCAAAATCTAATTTTTAAAAAATTAACCCACCACTAAGAAATAACTTCCTCACTTTCAACATTATTTAAAACCTTGTTTATATGTATATGCACATATAGACAAATATGTATTTTATATGTCTGTATATATTCATATATATATATATATCAGTTCAGTTCAGTCACTCGGTCATGTCCAACTCTTTGCAACTCCATGAATCGCAGCACGCCAGGCCTCCCTGTCCATCAACAACTCCCAGAGTTCACTCAGACTCATGTCTATCAAATCGGTGATGCCATCCAGCCATCTCATCCTCTGCCGTCCCCTTCTCCTGCCCGCAATCCCTCCCAGCATCAGGGTCTTTTCCAGTGAGTCAACTCTTTGCATGAGGTGGCCAAAGTATTGGAGTTTCAGCTTTAGCATCAGTCCTTCCAATGAACACCCAGGACTGATCTCCTTTAGGGTGGACTGGTTGGATCTCCTTGCAGTCCAAGGGACTCTCAAGAGTCTTCTCCAACATCACAGTTCAAAAGCATCAATTCTTCAGTGCTCAGCTTTCTTCACATTCCAACTCTCACATCCATACATGACCACAGGAAAAACCATAGCCTTGACTAGACGGACCTTTGTTGGGAAGGTAGTATCTCTGCTTTTCAATATGCTATCTAGGTTGGTCATAACTTTCCTTCCAAGGAGTAAGCGTCGTTTAATTTCATGGCTACAGTCACCATCTGCAGTGATTTTGGAGCCCCCCAAAATAAAGTCTGCCACTGTTTCCACTGTTTCCCCATCTATTTCCCATGAAGTGATGGAACCAGATGCCATGATCTTCGTTTTCTGAATGTTGAGCTTTAAGCCAACTTTTTCACTCTCCACTTTCACTTTCATCAAGAGCCTTTTTAGTTCCTCTTCACTTTCTGCCATAAGGGTGGTGTCATCTGCATATCTGAGGTTATTGATATTTCTCCCGGCAATCTTGATTCCAGCTTGTGCTTCATCTAGCCCAGCGTTTCTCATGATGTACTCTGCATATAAATTAAATAAGCAGGGTGACAATATACAGGGTTGACGTACCCCTTTTCCTAATTGGAACCAGTCTGTTGTTCCATGTCTGGTTCTAACTGTTGCTTCCTGACCTGCATACAGGTTTCTCAAGAGGCAGGTCAGGTGGTCTGGTATTCCCATCTCTTTCAGAATTTTCCACAGTTTATTGTGATCCACACAGTCAAAGGCTTTGGCATAGTCAATAAAGCAGAAATAGATGTTTTTCTGTAACTCTCTTGCTTTTTCGATGATCCAGAAGATGTTGGCAATTTGATCTCTGGTTCCTCTGCCTTTTCTAAAACCAGCTTGAACATCTGGAAGTTCATGGTTCATGTATTGCTGACGCCTGGCTTGGAGAATTTTGAGCATTACTTTACTAGCATGTGAGATGAGTGCAATTGTGCGGTAATTTGAGCCTTTTTTGGCATTGCCTTTCTTTGGGATTGGAATGGAAACTGACCTTTTCCAGTCCTGTGGCCATTGCTGAGTTTTCCAAATTTGCTGGCATATTGAGTGCAGCACTTTCACAGCATCATCTTTCAGGATTTGAAATAGCTCAACTGGAATTCCATCACCTCCACTAGTTTTGTTCATAGTGATGCTTTCTAAGACCCACTTGACTTCACATTCCAGGATGTCTGGCTCTAGGTGAGTGATCACACCATGGTCATTATCTGGGTCATGAAGATCTTTTTTGTACAGTGCTTCTGTGTATTCTTGCCACCTCTTCTTAATATCTTCTGCTTCTGTTAGGTCCATGCCATTTCTGTCTTTTATCGAGCCCATCTTTGCATGAAATGTTCCCTTGGTATCTCTAATTTTCTTGAAGACATCTCTAGTCTTTCCCATTCTGTTGTTTTCCTCTATTTCTTTGCATTGATCGCTGAGGAAGGCTTTCTTTTCTCTCCTTGCTATTCTTTGGAACTCTGCATTCAGATGCTTATATCTTTCCTTTTCTCCTTTGCTTTTCACTTCTCTTCTTTTCACAGCTATTTGTAAGGCCTCTTCAGACAGCCATTTTGCTTTTTTGCATTTCTTTTCCATGGGGATGGTCTTGATCCCTGTCTCCTGTACAATGTCACGACCCTCTGTCCATAGTCCATCAAGCACTCTATCAGATCTAATCCCTTAAATCTATTTCTCACTTCCACATACATGTATATAATAGGCATGCTATAATATATAATTATTTGTTATAATATATGTATCATATATAATGTAATACATATGTATAATATGTATTATATAATATATTATTAATTATAAATATAATTAATATACACATATGTACAAATACATATAGCTTTAATAATTGTAATATATCACAGTATTATAATATATAGTATAATTGTATATTATATAATATATAAGTATGATATTGATATAATGATTATATATCTAATCATATATGATATAAATATATATAATATATGTTATATATAATATTTGTACATATATAATTTATGTATAATATGCATTGTGTATTTTATAATATATAATACATAAATATATATATTATATACTGTATTGTAATGTATACAGTCATAAATTTGGAATAAACAATAACAAGAAACTCTGTGAAACAAGGGATTTTTATGAGGTAACTCCCAAAAGGTGAACAGATTTATTTTCTATTTATTTCACAATCAGGTAGAGAGAACTTACTCATTCTTTGAATATCTCCTGAGCATCTACCAGGCATCATGAATCATACAAGTCCTGGGGGCACAGCATTTAGCATAACATATAAGATTTGCCCTCAAGCTTCCAGCTTAGTGAATTTTTTTTTAATGTTTATTTATTTGGCTATGCCGGATCTTAGCTGTAGCATGTGAGCTCTTAGTTATGGTCTGTGAGGTCTAATTACCTGAACAGGGATTGAACCCAGGCTCTCTTCATTGGGGGCACAGAGTCTTAGGCATTGGGCCACCAAGGAAGTTCCCAGTTTAGTGATTAACATTTGAGGATTACAGGCCAAGGTTTGCACCACAGAAACTGACAAATACAGCCAGTCTGAGCTTGATTTATTGTTCTCTTAGTTTTCTACACTTAAGATTAAATGAAGGAGAAAATGTTAACCATGCAGATGGACTTTAAAAGTTGGTTATATTTGTAGCTACTATACCAAGAATACCACAATAAGTGGAGACAGTATTCTCAAATTCAAAAATTATTACCTGACTCCGCAAGGAAGTCATTCATGTCACTGACAAATGAGTGAAATCCCAACAGATGTCTTCTTTGTTGTTTTACCTTTTTCTTACTCATTAACGTAAACGAAAATATCAACCCACATTCACCTCAGAACTCTGCTCATTTTTCATTGGTGGCCTTAGCTTGTCTACAGACACAGAATTCGTCAGAAGTCAACAGAAGCATTCTGTACATTCGACTCACTTTGGAACCCATTGTTGCTGTTGTTTCCATACACAGCATCATTGTGAATTTCACAAACCAGAAAGGTAAATGCTCTGCCTTGCCTGTTGGCATGTAACCACACACCTCTGTGGGCATCTCCATAATGGCGGAAGGTGGGGGATGACACACCAGGGTGAGTCTTCATAGAGGCACTGCGTAGCCAGCCGGGGTAAAATAAAGTTTGCACATCAGGAGGTGCGTGTCCTGATCCTCTGTTATGAATTAGATGACATTAGATCACATTGAATTGTTCTCCTCTTCTCTGCCTAATGCTAACGTTGGCCGCTCGTGGATGATACATCTGGTTGAGTCCAGCGATTGAGTCAGCATTTATATGATAGCTTTATCTCTACGAAAGGTCGAGAACTCATATGGAGCCCTAATCCACCGTCCAGGCACTGACTGCCTCTTTAATACACACATGGGTGTTAAATAAAGAGATGGTACAGCAGCTTCACTTTTGTTGGGTTATTGAGCCTACACCTGAGTGCCTCTTCCTCTTTAGAAAAAAAAAATTATTGGAGTATAGTTGATGTATGATGTTGTGTTTGTTTCTGCTGTACAGCAAAGTGAGTCAGTTATACATATACACGTATCCACTCTTTTTTAGATTCTTTTCCCATATTGGTCATTACAGAGGATCGAATGGCACTCCATGTGCTATACAGCAGGCCCTTACTATTTATCCATTTTATATATAGTATTAATAGTATGTATATATCAATTCCAGTCTCCCAATTTATCCCTAACCTCCTTTTCCCCTTGATAACCATAAGTTTGTTTTCTACATGAGTGTCTCTTCCTTTTAATATTTTTATGTGTGGGGGAATTTAAGCCATAAATAGTGTGCCATAAAAGGAGTAAGAGGGTTGAAATTTTTTGATGGTCTAGGAAGTTACCTCTTTGGCACAGTATCTTCACTTTATAGCAGAATTTGCCAAAATGAGCATGACCGAAAATGAGTGGGTTGCTGAAATGTCTTGTCTTATTATGGATAAAATATATTGTTGAATGACTAGGACGCTGTGGGGACAACACCTTGCTTCCAGCACTTGCTAATTCTGGGCTTTGTGGATTTAGGCCAGTGAAGTAACCTTATATTGAAGCTATGAGAAGATGATAGGGGAAGGGGAGGAGGTAGAATTTTTCTTCAGAGTCCTCCTAACCAACTCAGCTTCTAGTACAGAAGACATGGCTGTGTGTACTTAGCCATGTCCAACTCTTTGTGACCCCATGGACTGTAGCCCACCAGGTTCCTCTGTCCATGGGATTTCCCAGGTTAGAATACTGGAGTGGGTTGCCATTTCCTCCTCCAGGGGATCTTCCATATGTAGGGATCAAACCTGCATCTCCTGCATTGGTGGGCGGATTCTTTTACCACTGAGCCACCCGGGAAGCCCTAGAGTAAGGACACCCAAAGATGTGTGACATAACAGATTAGATAGCGAGGCTAGACTGGGGAATCCCAATTATGATAAAGATCTGTCTGTGAAAGCTCTCAATATGTCATTTTACTAAGTGCCAGCAAATGTATTTCTTTTTGAAAGTTTATTAAGCAGTGTGAAAGCATTCTGGAAACAGTAGTCATCCATTGGACCTGCACTGGCTCATTGTTTTACTGAAAAAATCTCGTATGTGAACGTGTGTTTCCTTACTCTGCCATCTTCTCCTCCACACGTTGCCAAATGCAGGTTCTGACACCACCACCGTTGGAGCAGAGGGGAGAGAAGCCTACAGATTGAAAGTGGAAGGTGGGCATGGATATCCTTCCATGTCTGGGGCTCTCAGTGTTGGCTTCAGGCTTTCTGGGTCTGGCAAGGGTCGAACACTTTCTTCTTCTTGTGGCTGCTTCTACGGAGACATCTTCGGAGCTACCCTATCTACAGTTTCCTTAATGAGGGAAGATGAACCCCTCTTCCCACTGGTCCCTAATGGCACCTTCCTCCACCTCTGTGAGTCTGCATTCACCTCCAGCCTCTCTGTGCTGAAGTCCCTTCACTGGCCATGTAGCCATCTTAGACTAGACTAAGACCATCTCTTGTTTGCTTTCTCCCACATGATCCTTCTCCAATTCCAGGAGACCCTCGTGGGATCCTTTGCTCTTGCAGATACTCCTAGGCAGGGTGATCCCCAGCTCAGCCATCCTTTCTTCAGCTAACCATCCTGCTTTCCACTCTTCAGGGGTAGGAACCAGATACACGTCCACTGAGCCCCACCACGTCATTCTAATCATGGGGTTTCAGGTGAAGCACCTCTGGGCTTAAGTGCAGGGCACAGTCTTGCCACCCTACTCTTAGGTGAGTGTGGTGAAGTGGAGCTTAAAACACACTAATTACTCTCTTTTGTACCCTTTTATTCCTTAGATGTGGGTAGGAACTTAAGGTAAACGTAACTCTTTTTCTTTTCCTCTTTTGAGAAAACTTGCATCTTGACCAAGCACCTGACTTAGGAATATTATCTAATTAACTCAGTGATTCATTTGAAACTTTTTTTCCCCCAGATGGGGAATCTTAAAATCAAGGGATTTCCCTGATTGCATAGAGAGGACATACCCATGCTTCAAGGGAAACTGATCTATCTTCCAGCCCCCCTTTTCTCTCCCAGAGAGGGACTCAACTATCATGAGAAACTATCCAAGATACACTCCTGGGAAGATCATTTGATTTTTAGAGCTGAGAATCCAACTTCATCCTCAACAGCTTTCAGACCTATGCAGTAATTCTAATAAACTTAATAACTTGGACAAGTGTCTGTGAACATTATAAATCATGTTTCATCAGCAAGCTGTCATAAGCAACTTTAGTTGACTTACAGCCCAAGAAAAGGAATGGAATCCACTTCGTTTCCCTGCAGCTTTCTTGTTATGCCGTTGGTGTTTCAACGATTTCTCATGTCTCAACATTGAAACATCCATCTTGACTAATGGCAAAATTACACCCACGGGGTTTTACAAAAGACAAAAATTTGTCCTCATCTTCTGAGTATTCTCCTAGAATGTCTAAGCCCAGCATCTCTAGAACACCATGTTTCTTTGACGATGTTTATCTCCATGTAGACAGTAGACGCTCTATGATTTTTCTTTTTCCTGTTTTGCTGAGAAAATTGCATATGAAGATGTTCCATGCTACAAATTAAGATGGAAAATATCAAAGTTGTATCAGGGGGAGAGAAACAAGTTCTTCACAAGGAAAGCAAAAACCCACCAAGAAATAAATAAACCACACTTAGAAAGCAGTTATTTCACAATAAACTCTTCATTAACATAGATACAAATCCTTCTTTCCAGGCTTCTTTTCTGCCACCATCTTATACGTCTTGACACAATTTCACATCTTTCCCAAGTATTCATTTTCTATCAGATCTTCCTCATTGTCAAACATGTTTTTGTCTGCTTCACATGCCATTTTTCTTTGTTGCCCGATAGCCAAGACTTACTTGAGATGTCTACCTCTTGTAGACAGAGTTGATGCCTGATTTTTCATAATCCCCTCATACAGAGCACAGACATTGGCAAACTGTAGTCCTGTGGGTCAAATCCAGCCTGTCACCTGTTCTTTATAAGTAAAGTTTTTTTAGAATACAGCCTTTGTTTGCATATTGTCAGTGGCCGCTTTCTTGTTGCGATGGTAGAATTGAGTCGTTGCAACAGAACTGTATGACCCGCAAAGCCGAAATACTCATCGTCTGGCACTTGGCAGGAAAAGTATGCTGACCCCTGCTCTAAAACATCTGCATGTATATAGCAGGGCTCTTACCATCTTGACCTGAAATTGTTTGCTTTTTTAACCAATTTGCTCACCTACATCATCTTTGTCTTAGTCCTTTGGGCTCTGAAGGTGGACTGCCTAGTATCAGGTTTTAGCTCTGCCACTTAAGAAATGTGTGACCTTGAGAAAATTACTTCATCTGTCTAGATTTCCTGGTTTCTCATGGGAAGAATACTGTTTATATTATTGTTATTGTTAATCTAATCTCACAGGCTTGCCATGAGGATTAAATGAGATATTGTAAAAGGGCTCAATCACCTATAAGTCATCTTTGTCTCTCACGTGCCATTCAAATGCCCCACATTGTTAGATGCATGAAATGTGGTCCTTTTTCCATAAAGATTTCTTGCACTCATTGAGTGAATGAAGATTAAAAAAACATAAATATTCCTAGAGGCTTAAACTAAGAGGAAAAACCCACAGTTGTAGACAAATTCCACACACAAAGCCAAAGTTTGACTTAGAGTACTTAAAGGAGGGACAATGAAGTAAAGACATAAAAGCCTTCATGGAAGAAAGAGAAAAGGAAAAAATGCAAAGCTTTTGTTAAGTAATAGAAGCTCTTCTTGAGTTACATGGTTCGTTAATAGAAGAAAAATATAGAAACGTTGTAGGAGAGCTTGCCCTCCTCTATTCTGTTCTGTTTGAAAGGAAGGAAGCTCTGATACACACATAACCTTCACCCACAGTATGTGGTGAGGGAGGTGCTTTTCTAAATCCTTATGTGCCATCACTATGAAATTAACCAAATATGTACCTGTAAGAAATACCTACTGTCTAGCTCCCAATGGGACTAGCTACTTCTCTAGCTTGTGCATATCCAGGACTTCAGCTGTGGCTATTTCCGGAGTCAGTGGTTCCTATGCTCTTTTTAATCCTGCAGGTTCTAAACAAAAGCCAAAGCCAGAGCACTGTAGCCCTGTCACTGCTAAGGGGAGCTGTATTAATTTGCCACAATTAAAAGATCTTTGAAGGTCTTTGCCAGTTTTTATCAAGGCATAAAAACCAATTATTACAATTAATGCAATTTACCATGTGTTACTCTTCCAGAAAAGCTATTTCAGGGTAGGTCTGCCATCTGTCTCTTCCAGAGTTATAAATGTTGGAATTTAACTCTGTCCAGAATCTCAGGTTTTGCATGTAAAACTTCATGGAGCATCCTCAGAGAAATCAGCTCGATGATTTGCCTGTTGAGCTGTCCGAGGTCTCAGGTTCATGGATCCTCCTTACCTCCATTGTAAGAGAGACTTTCCTGGCAGGGCTGGGACATGAAAGAATCAATCCAACCTCTAAATGGATATTGAGATGTTTATTTCTGCAGAGAGAGCATACAGCCAGCAGAGGGCGCTTCTCTTTTTTTTTGCCAGTCAATAACCCTATCCCTTAAGACAATACTGAAGCTTAAAGATGCAGTCCATCAACAAGGCTTCTGAAAACCAGGAAATAGGAAGGAAGCCTGGTAGTTGGCATATGCTGTCACCCAAGCTAAGGGAAATAGAAAAATGCTTGCCAGCAGAAAAGGAGACAAAAATGTGACTCCTAGTTTATATCATGTGTTTTAAAAAAATTTTAAGGTGGACATCTAAGATCAAAGTTTAGCTATCAAAGAACAAAATTAAAATGTAAAACAACTACTTGTTATCCTTTGGGGAGGGAAAAAAAAACACTTTAGCTCTACCTTGATCTTCCTTTTGGAATGATTTGGGGTTCTTAGGAAATGCAAAGTGATATGACCCATTTTAAAATGCATCGTGCCAGCCAAGTGGCTGGAAAACTCGTACAGTGCTTCTCACCAGCCTTCCTCCTTCCTCAGAAAGAAATCTGGCTGCAGAGCTGCTAAGTATATAGTGAAAAGAAAAACGGGGCAGTCTTTTCCCAGTGAAAACAGGATTCCCAAAGACAGTGAGAAATAAACTGACTTTCCTCCCTGTTCACGCATTTTGGGGGAAGCTGCCATTTCTCAGGTTTGGCACCTCTTTCTTTTCCAATAAGCAAGAAGATTTTATGTAAGATGTTTGTACATCTAAGAAGCACTATCGTGTATGGGTTTTTTAAATGGCTAAATGTTCTTGTCATTTTTTATCCCCATGCTTTGGCTTGTACATCTTCTTCTTTTTTTTTTTTTTTTTTTCCACTGAGGTCCACATAGCCCTTGGATTTTTAAGAAGTTGCTAGAAAATAAATTAAGTTTTTTGAGATGACCATTAGAAACTTCAGAATTTGTTTTTGAGGAGACAGACTCTTTACTCTTTGTCTACCTTCAGATGAAGCCAGGAAGCTGTGAGGAGGACGTTTGTCTGAGGTGTAGTAATAAATGTGTCCTTCTTCAGTCAAAAGGGCTGGGAGGGCAGAGAGTTACACATACTGTTGCTGGAAACTTTTCATTTTCCTCAGATCACATGAGCCAACTTCATGGTCTCACCCACGTAGCAAGGGAAATAGGAAATTTTCATCTAGACCGAAATTCTTTCTGTTTTTTTTTTTTTTATTGGAGTATTATTGCTTTACAGTGTTGTGTTAGTTTCTGCTGTATAACAAAGTGAATCATTTATATGTATCCATATATCCCCTCCCTCTTGTGCCTCCTTCCCACCCTGAGACATCAGTTTTCAATGTCAGCATCTTAAAATCTCATTTACTTGACAATTTTTAACCATCTATTTGCTGTCATATTTTATATTTGTTATCAGGCTTTCTGTTTACAAGTTAAGATAAATATTGAGAAATTGCTATCAAGATAATCGCACTCAAGGTACATCTGAAGTTTTTTTTAACAAGCTTGGGTTTTACATATACTAGCTTATGGGCAGAGAAAATATAATTTGCAAATAAATGAAATACAATTAGTAGATATGAAAATAACCAATAAAGAGATTATCATTGTTATATTAAGCTTTTAGGGCCAAGCTCTACTATACCATTTCAGACTGTGAGCCTTAAAGCAGAACTTAGATGGCAGCTGAGATTCAAGTGAATGTCATGGTCACAGGCCCTCCAGTTACTCCTTCTGGAAGCCTGGGCTCTGACTGGACCAGTGATGTGGCCCACAGGCAGCCCCAGAGTCTCTGTCGCTGTAGAGTCAGAGACCTGTAGGGCCCTATGAAATGGTCCTGGGCAGCCTGTCCAGTGACCTGTGATTTCTTCATACTTGGACTCTGCCCAAAGTTACTATAGTAATGAACTAAACAAAGAAGACTGGGTCTGTCCAGAATCTGAGAATACACACAAGAATGATCAATTAGGACCTAGAGGAGAACTGAGCCCACATGCACAGAATCAAGAAAACAAGAAGCGAGACTTAAGAGAGAACGTGGACACTAGAAAATTGAAGCCAGTCATAAACAACATCTTATTTTCTGATGGGTTTTGCTCTAGTGCATGGATGTTTTTATACACACCCTTTTGCTTCAGTCGCTGGAGTGAACCTCTGTTCCTTCTTTCAGAATAATCCCAGTACCAGAGGTACTACTATAGATAGTACTACCATGTGTGTGCTTAGTCGCTTAGTTGTGTCCGACTCCTTGTGACCCCATGGACTGTAGCTCATCAGGCTCCTCTCTCCATGGGGATTCTCCAGACAAGAATACTGGAGTGTGTTGCCATGCCCTCCTCCAGGGGAATCTTCCCAACCCAGGGATCTAACCCAGGTCTCCTGCATTGTAGGCAGATTCTTTTTCATCTGAGCCACCAGGGAAGCCCAAGAATACTGGGATGGATAGCATGTCTCTTCTCCAGGGGATCTTTCAAACCCAGGGATCAAACTGAGATCTCCTGCATTTCAGGAGGATTCTTTACCAGCTGAGCTACCAGGGAAGCCCTACTACTACCATCTGTTCAGTTGCTCAGTCATGTCCAATTCTTTGCAACCCCATGGACTGCAGCACACCAGGCCTCCCTGTCCATCACCAACTCCTGGAGCTTACTCAAACTCACGTACATCAAGTCGGTGATGCCATTCAACCATCTCATCTTCTGCCATCCACTTTTCCTCCTGCCTTCAATCTTTCCCAGCATCAGAGTCTTTTCCAATGAGTCAATGAGTCTACTACCATAGACTATTACAAATAGTAATAGTTTAGTTTAATTCCTAGAACAGATATTGCTGTTATTCTCAAATATCTTATAAAGGTACTCTTAAACTTCATGGGAAATAGATGGGGAAACAGTGGAAACAGTGTCAGACTTTATTTTTGGGGGCTCCAAAATCACTGCAGATGGTGGCTGCAGCCATGAAATTAAAAGACGCTTACTCCTTGGAAGGAAAGTTATGACCAACCTAGATAGCATATTGAAAAGCAGAGACATTACTTTGCCAACAAAGGTCTGTCTAGTCAAGGCTATGGTTTTTCCTGTGGTCAGGTATGGATGTGAGAGTTGGACTGTGAAGAAAGCTGAGTGCCGAAGAATTGATGCTTTTGAACTGTGGTGTTGGAGAAGACTCTTGAGAGTCCCTTGGACTGCAAGGAGATCCAATCAGTCCATTCTGAAGGAGATCAGCCCTGGGATTTCTTTGGAAGGATTGATGCTGAAGCTGAAACTCCAATACTGTGGCCACCTCATGGGAAGAGTTGACTCATTGGAAAAGACTCTGATGCTGGGAGGGATTGGGGGCAGGAGGAGAAGGGGACGACAGAGGATGAAATGGCTGGATGGTATCACTGACTCAATGGACGTGAGTCTGAGTGAACTCCGGGAGTTGGTGATGGACAGGGAGGCCTGGCATGCTGCGATTCATGGGGTCGCAGAGAGTCAGACACGACTGAGCGACTGAACTGAACTGAACTGAAACCTATGTAGAACAAAGATGACCACTTTTCACTTTCACATGATACTATGTAGTCTTGATTTCCTTCTTTAATATTTATTTTTTATTTATTTATTTGGCTGTACCAGGTCTTTAACTGCTTCCTGAGAACTCTTAGTTGCAGCATGTGGGATCTAGTTCTCTGACCAGGGATCAAAGTGGGGCCCCCTACATTGGGAGCACAGAGTCTTAACCAGTAGACCACCAGGGAAGGAAGTCCCATGTAGACTCAGTGACTGGATAACCTCACTGCATACCAGCCCTCTGTAGACAATTAAACAGTTCTCCAGAGAATGTAGGTTCCTGGTACATACCACCTAGTGAACCAGCTGCTCCTAGAGACTTCCCTGGTTAGAATGATGAGGGGAAAAAAGTGAATATCTGTTTTCTTATGGCTGTTCCTTTTGTTTAGGTATTTTCAAAATAACATCAGAGAAAATACAAATAGGAAAATTATAAAATTTCGATGAAAAGGAAACATCAGGGAGCAAGTGGCATTTTTCCAAACTGTGGAAGATATGGGCGTGTAGATAGGACTGCTTCTGGATGGTGTTGACCCCCATTCCCTGTGAATTGTTCATAGAAAATAAAGGAAGGCTATGAGGTAATGCTTCCCTTTACCTGAGGAAAAGTGATACTGAGATTTGTAAAGGGACTGGGAATAGACGGACAGGATGGACAAGAAGTTGGTGTCATGGAGCAGCATAAAGCCATGTGTATAGTTCACTTATTCAACAAATATTTAATGAATTCCAAACATTATTTCAGGGGTTGGGGACACAGCAGTGACCAGAACCAAGACCCCTCCCTCATGGAGCGTATATTCTAGCTCAGGGCATCCCAGGGCATCCTCTACAAACTGCTAGTCTGTGGAGTGTCAATAGTCTCTCATGGAAAGGGGGTCCTCTGATTTTAAATGCTGGAAAATACTTGGTTGAATGAAATCAAGTTGATTTTCTTATGGCAGATCCTCAAAGCCGTATTGGTTTTTAGGGAAAGTTGCACAGACTGGGAAGCCTAAATGACAGAAATTTATGGTCTCTCAGGTCAGGAGGCTGGAAGTCCAAGATCAAGGTTTGGGTAGGATTGTTTCTTCTTCAGTCTTTCTCCTTGGCTTGTAGATGGCCGTCTTCTCCCCCATCTTCTCCCCCATCTTCATGTGGTTTTCCCTTTTTATCAGTGCCATCATCTCGTCTTCTTATAAGGACACTAATTGTCTCTGGTTAGTCACTAAGTCATGTCCAGCTTAGAGTTTCATGACTGTAGCCCTACAGGCTTCTCTGTCCATGGGCTTCTCCTGGCAAGAATGGGAGTAGGTTGCCATTTCCTTCACCAGGGATCTTCCCAACACAGGGACCGAATGTGCATCTCCTGCACTGGCAAGCAGGTTCTTTGCCACTGAGCCACCGGAGGGCCCAAGGACACTAGTTACATTGCACTGAAACCCACTCCAGTGACCTCATTTTACCTTTATTATCTCTGAAGAGCCAATTTCCAAGTATAGTCACATTCCGATGGACTGGGGGTTAGGGCTTCAACTTATGAATTTTGGGGAGAAACAGTACAACCAGTATCAACAATTTTGTGAACCAGAGTCTTTCAAAATCATTAAGTCAGACCATGTCAATCCCATCCCCCTGCCTAGGCTAAGACCCCTTTAATGAAACAGTGAATCCTAATATAAACCTTAGACTTCTGTTAATAATAGTGTATTAGTATTGGTTCACCAATTATAACAAATGCACCACACAAATGCAAAGATATTAATAAGAGGGAAAACCATGCAAGGAGGGCAGATGTGGAATATAGGAACCCTGTACTTTCTGCTCTGTTTTTCTGCCCAACTAAAACTTCTCTTTAAAATGCCGATTTTTTTCCTTATGAAATTCTTATTTTATTTTATTTTTAAACTTTACAATATTGTATTGGTTTTGCCAAATATCGAAATGAATCTGCCACAGGTATACACGTGTTCCCCATCCAGAACCCTCCTCCCTCCTCCCTCCCCATACCATCCCTCTGGGTCGTCCCAGTGCACCAGCCCCAAGCATCCAGTATTGTGCATCGAACCTGGACTGGCGACTCGTTCCATATATGATATTATACGTATTTCAATGCCATTCTCCCAAATCATCCCACCCTCTCCCTCAGAGTCCATAAGACTGTTCTATACATCAGTGTCTCTTTTGCTGTCTCATATACAGGGTTATTGTTACCATCTTTCTAAATTCCATATATATGCGTTAGTATACTGTATTGGTGTTTTTCTTTCTGGCTTACTTCACTCTGTATAATAGGCTCCAGTTTCATCCACCTCATTAGAACTGATTCAAATGTATTCTTTTTAATGCTGAGTAATACTCCATTGTGTATATGTACCACAGCTTTCTTATCCATTCATCTGCTGATGGACATCTAGGTTGCTTCCATGTCCTGGCTATTATAAACAGTGCTGCGATGAACATTGGGGTACATGAAATCCTATATAGACCCCAGACAAAAAAAGACTTTTTAAATTACCAGAGATCTTGAGGTGCTGTCCTCTTTCCCCACCTCTTCTTCCCCTCATTTTACTCTGTTGCAGCCACACTGACCTTTCTTGTGGTTCTCAAGTCAGTCAGTCTTGTTCACAAGAGGGTGTTTTGCTAGTGGGCTCCTTAACCTGGGTTATTTTTTTCCTTCCCATATATTCCAGGGCTCAGTTTACCTATTAATTCCTCAGAGGCGTCCTAGGACTACTACTAAGGTAGCCCACAGGGCACTGTCCCGTCACCTGCTTTTATTTTCTTTACAAAATTTATCCTTGCTTGGTTCATTATGTTCTTGTGTCTGTGAACTATCTCTTCCTTTTCTGCCCCCGGGTTCTGGTTCTCACTGAGCCCTCACGTGATACGGTGACCACGTATCACCGTCTCCTGGGATAAGTGAGACCTCCTGGTCCACGCCTCCCTCTGACCTGCTCTATTATAGCAGCCTCCTAACTGGTTATCAGGAAGATGCAAATGAAGATGGGTGGGAGTCCTTGGAGGTGATTCCAACAATTTTGTCCTTTCAGTCCAATCTGGATGTAATTTCATACAAGGATTCCCCCCACTACCTTCCTCACTTGAACAGTATAGCTGTAAACATGAAGAGAAAAATGAACACCCTTCTTCCCATAAAAGATCTTTGTTTAGCATTTCAAATTTAACATCTTGGAACTCTTCAGGTAACCACCTGAGTTGATCTCAGCTGGCAGAGTTGAGAAAGGTGATCCTGAGACTAGCCAGAATTTATGAGGCAATTTAGCAAAAGATAGATTTAAAAACATTGAGTGTTCCTGGTAGACTTCGGAGCACAGGTGTACTTTCTTCTATTTGGAAAGAATTGCAAAGAAATACTGTCCAACACTGTACAATAACTGATGCATGGCAGTGGCTTCTCAATTACCTGGGAGTAAATGGGCTTTAATGGATGATTTGAGAGGTTCAGGAGGGGCTCAGGGATTTTTATTCCTCATTCTCTGAAGGGAATTACACCTATACCCCAAAAAACTATCATGGGGTGAATGTGTTAATGGTTTTGGTTGGTTTTGTTTTATCTTTGTGTGTTTTGCTTTGTTCTGCATACAACAGAAACAAACCAGTTTAAGTAAAGATGGGACAAGAGAGGGAGAAGTTGGTAACAAAGACACAAGGGTGTCTCCTGGAAATGATGGGCAGAAGTGGAAGTTGGCTCCAGGTGGCTCCCAGTCTCCCTGCCTCTCTGCCTGGCTGCCTGTGCCTTCAGTTTCTCTGTGGACTACCTTTCCTTCTGTGTCACAAGGTGGGCCTCAGTTGCCCTCTTTCTGGCACCTAAATGGGCAAAAATAAGTCTGGCAGCTGTGAGAGGCCAGCATGAGTCTCTCTGTCTCAATCCAAGAAGTTACCCTGGTGGGACAGCATCCATCTCTGGTCTAGTGTCTGTGGCCACGACAGAGACTCATGGTACACACTCACCTCTGTCCATCTCTATGCCGTGTACACTGATTGTGGAGGAGAGATGAGAGGTGAGAAGTGAGAAAACCTTCTCAGAAGGAGAGTCGGGACTGGACTAATAACTCCCCCAGGGTTCCACACCGTGTGTGCATTAGTCATTCGGTCATTAGTGGTTTACTGAGCTGCTCCTGTAATAAGAGGGCACATGCAGGTGCTGAGAACAATCCCTGCCTTCTAGAAGCTGGTAATTTAGCCAGAAATAAAAATATACACGTAGAAGTTGTCCAGAACCATGTAAAGGGGACATAGGGATAAAAATTCATGAAGTACCTGCATTTATAAGATGCTACAGAATGTTAGGGAGCAAGGGTACTGAAACCTAGCACCCTGTCCTCCTTGCCCAGCTTTAAGACCAATGGAGAAATAGTATAAAGCAAACAGAGACCAAAGTACTACCTTTATTACCAATAAAAGCTATGTTTTGAGGAGGGGTAGTTGGTATCTGCTGGCCAGTGGACTTCCCCAGAATTAGGCAGAGATGGCTGGAGCTGGGCATATGGAAAGGGTTCCAAACTTCATTTCTTTGAACACCTACAATCCACCAGGCACTAAGGTCTAGAAAATGAAGATACAGCAGTGAACAAAACTAAGTTTCTGCACTTTTGAACTTGACTTTCTAGTAGAGGGTATGCTAAGTCACTTCAGTTGTGTCCGACTCTTTGCAAACCAGTGAACCATAGCCTGCCAGGCTCCTCTGTCCATGGGATTCTCCAGGCAAGAATACTGGAGTGCGTTGCCTTGCCCTCCTTAAAGGGATCTTCCTGACCCAGGGATCAAACCTGCATCTCTTAACGTTTCCTGCACTGGCAGGTGGGTTCTTTATCTTTATCACTAGCACCACCTGGAAAGCCCCTATTAGGGAAACAGATTAAGAACGATAGACAGTACTGTGCCACCATTTTAAAGTATTGCAGACTGGATGACTGCAACAAGAGAAACAAATTTTCTCGCAGTTGTGGAGGCTGGAAGTCTGAGATGAAGGTGTCTGCAGGGGTGGTTTCTTCTGAGAGCCACGAAGGGAGGATTTGTTCCCGGCTTCTCCCCTTGGCTTATAAATGGCCATCTTCTACTTGTATGCTCATTGGCTCTTCCCTCTGTGTCTGTGTCCTGATTTCCTCTTACAAGGACATCAGTCACGTTGGATCAGGGCCCACCCTAGTGACCTCATTTTGACTTTATCACTCCTCTAATGTCCATATCCCCAAACACAGCTACATCCGGAGGTACTGGAGGTTAAGACTTCAATGCAGGAATTTTTGAGGGAAACATAATTCAGCCAATAATAGAATCATAAAGAAAAACAAAGCAAGGTGATAGGATGTCAGTGGGTGGGGCATCATTGTAGACAAAATGGTCAGGGGAAACATGAGGAAGTGTAATTTGAATACAAGTTTTCTTTTTTTTTTTTTTAATTTTTATTGGAGTATACTTGATTTCCAACGTTGTGTTTCAGGTATACAACAAAGTGAATCAGTTATATGTACACATGCATGTGTGTGTGCATGCTGAGTCACTTTAGTCATGTCCAACTCTTTGTGACCCCATGGACTGTAGCCCACCAGTCTCCTCGGTCCATGGAATTCTCCAGGCAAGAATACTGGAGTGGGTTGTCATGCCTTTCTCCAGTTATATATACATATATCCTCTGTTTTTCGGATTCTTATCCCGTATAGCTCATTACAGAGGATTGAATAGAGTTGCCTGTGCTACAGTAGGTTCATCAGTTCAGTTCAGTTGCTCAGTCGTGTCCGACTCTTTGCGACCCCATGAATCACAGCACACCAGGCCTCCCTGTCCATCACCATTCCCAGAGTTCACTGAGACTCACATCCATCGAGTCAGTGATGCCATCCAGCCATCTCATCCTCTGTCGTCCCCTTCTCCTCCTGCCCCCAATCCCTCCCAGCATCAGAATCTTCTCCAATGAGTCAACTCTTCGCATGAGGTGGCCAAAGTACTGGAGTTTCAGCTTTAGCATCATTCCTTCCAAAGAAATCCCAGGGCTGATCTCCTTCAGAATGGACTGGTTGGATCTCCTTGCAGTCCAAGAGACTCTCAAGAGTCTTCTCCAACACCACAGTTCAAAAGCATCAATTCTTCAGCGCTCAGCCTTCTTCACAGTAGGTTCATATTAGTTATCTATTTTATATATAGTAATGTGTATATGTTAATCCCAATCTCCTAATTTATCCCTTCCCCCATTCCCCACTGGTAACCATAAGTTTATTTTCTACATCTGTGACTCTGTTTCTGTTTTGTAAAAAAAGTTCACTTGTACTATTTTTTAGATTTTGCATATAAACAATATCTTAGGATATTTGTCTTTCTCTGACAAATTTTCCTTTAAAGAATGATCAGTCTCCTAAGAGCTCAGACCTTTTGAGATATTCCAGATGGAGTGATACAAGCAAGGACTTGGGCTTGGAAATGTGTATGGAATGTGTGAGAAGAAAGTTGAGGAACTTAATCTAGACGGATTCAGAAGAGAGGCTTTTGGGGTATTTTTGATAGTAATAGAAATTAAAGTCCTAAGCATGCACTTAGCATGACATTAGTAATTTAGGATTAATCTGAGAGAGCTGCCTTTGAAGGTTACAAGAAATGGAAAGAGCAATGAACCATGTCTCTTGGGAAGAAAAATCTAAGCTTGGTATGTACAGTAAATAAGAACCGAGCAAACTGGAGGCCAGGGGTGGTACAGGAAGCTATTATGAGGGTCCTGGGGTTGGTCATAAAGATCTGCTTTTGATAGCTGTTGGAGGAAGAAAAATTCAAAATTAAGAGATGATTTCAAAAGAAGACTCGACTGAGTCACAATTGACATTCAAACCTCATAGTTATATGAAAGAAGTCACACTCATTAAACTCCCAGGAAATGGTAACCTAGCGTCAAGTGATGGCCATGTCTGTAATTCATCTGTTGCCACAATTAAAATGCAGAAAATGCAGCCACACTTGGATTGGAAATGCTGAATAGGTCTCCAGTCTCAAGGGATACCAGTTTCCCAGCCATGCTAATGATTGGAATTTTCATGTTGCTTTGTCTCTCGGGCATATCCACACTAGACATTAGTTATGGACTGAATTGTGTCCCCTCTGCAGAATCCACATGTCCAAGTCCTAACCTCCAATATCTCAGAATATGACTGTATTTGGAGATAAAGCCTTTAAAGGGGTCACAAAGATAAAATAAGGCTGTGGTTGGGCCCTGGTCCCAGGGGATTGGTGTCCTGTAGAGGAGATCAGGGCACAGACACACACAAAGGGAAGACCACAAGGAGACACAGGGAGAAGACAGCCGTCTACAAGTCAAGGAGAGAGGCCTCAGAAGAAACCAACCCTGCTGACACCTCAGTCTTTGACTTCCAGCCTCCAGAACTGGGAGACAATAAATGTCTATTGTTTAAGCCACCCAAAAAGGATGGTCAGCTTCTTTGGAAGATATAAAATACCCCACAGGATTAGAAGAACAGATGAAAGAGCCAAGGACAAACTTGTCGTTTGTTCTTGTTCAAACAACTTGTCTTGTTCAAACAACTTGTCGTTGTTCTCAATATTTATGTATTTATTTATTTGGCTGCCACTGGTCTTTGTTATGGCATGTGGGCTCTTAGTTGTGGCATGCGGGATCTAGTTCCCTGACCAGAGATCGAACTTAAGCCCCATATGCATCAGGAGCGGGGAGTCTTGGCCACTGGATCACCAGGGAAGTCCCTAACGAGTTTTGCAATTGGCATTTGTGAGCCTTTCTTCCATGAAACTGTCAATGTCCATGTCCTTCTATTCCACATCTCAAAAATCAGGAAAGAGAAGAATCTGAATGGCCCATTCTGAGATGAAGGTCTACTCAGCCAAACATGGGTGGTCAAGAGATGGCCCCTTAAGGACAAAATGGTCATGTGATGTTCATCCACGTTTCTTCCTCTTTATCTCAGGAGCCAGGAGTCAGTGTAAGTGAAGCCACCACCTCAATTAGGGTTCAGTGCTCTGGATAAAGGTATCTCTTTAGTGGTTGATCTAGAACCATCCATTGCATAGTTAGCATTGTATATGTTTTGCTCTTTTTGTAAGTCACAAGCAGCAAATAGAATGGTTCTCTTTATGGACTTTGGACACAGCTGGGGCAAGAGAGGATGGGATGAATTGAGACAGTAGCATTGAAATATATATATAGTACTGTATGTAAAATAGTAGTAGAAACCTGCTGTATAGCACAGGGAGCTCTGCTCGGTACTCTCTGGTGACATAGAGGGGTAGGATACGGGGTGGGTGGGATGGAGGTTGAAGGGAGAGGGAATATATGTATATACATAGCTGATTCACATTGTCATGTGTTGTTGTTGGCAGAAACCAACACAACATTGTAAAGCAATTATCCTCTGATTTTTTTTTTTTTAAAAGATGGTTCTCTTTACCCATTTTGACAAACCATTATTGAAGATTCACTTGGTGCCCAGGTGCTGGTATGGATGCTCTGGGAGATATAAAAGGGAATAGGATATATTGTGATAAAAATACATCTAGCTCCTTCATACAACTCATTCTGTACAGAACTGAATCATCTAAGAACTGAAAAGAGGCTGGTTTCTCTGGCTTCTTTGGACCCTTACTTTAACAACCTGAAGAAGTACTTTTATGCTTTTGTGGCTTCATCAGTATGAAACATTACACAAAACAAACAGCCTTCAAACCAGAGGCCCTCCTTTCCAAAGCAGCCACCTCGTTTACTTTCACTAGCTCTTATTGCCAAGATCAGCTGTAGTGACATCTTGCCAGAGCCCAACATTTCATGTGAGTGAGAAAAATCCTGTAATTTTCCATTTTCATGAATAGTTCACTCAAAAAGAGTTTTCTGACTCGAATCCTGTACGTTTTATTTAAGTCGGCGTATATATAGCCCCCAATCATCCTGCAACTCTGAGCTTTATCACGGCAGCTAAATTCCACACAAAGACTTCAAACCCCTTCAAAATATGCTCTGTACCATCAAGAGGCCACTTCATTTCAGAGAACTCAGTAGAGATTGAACTCTCTCCGACTTTAAATTGAAAAACGTTCCATGAATGAATCATTAGAAATGATTGCATTTGGAGTTGAAAAATTAAATCACTAATGAGTCCAAAATTAATAATCAGCAAACAAAGGGAGGAGAATGTGGAGTGGGTGACAGCAGAAATGAATCTCCGGGCCAACAAAACAGGGGAGATTTTAATTTGGAGTTGCCCACTCCCAGCTATCAAGTCCCTGATGAATATGAGGGATCACAGTTTATCATGAGACCAGAGGGCTAAGCACTTCAACAGATTTGGGCTTGATCAAGGGAAATGGCAGCACTTGTGTGGCAAATCTTCACTTTCCCTCTGATTCTTTCCTATTCCTTATTTCCAATTTCACTGATAAATACTGTAATTGCATTTCCAAGGGGCCCCTTTCTTTAGAAATGCTCACACTGCTTCAAAGCTCTCCATGACCATGACAAGAGGTAAACGCAGAACTTAATGTGCAGCCACATTTGAAACTTGAGTTATTCTAAGAAAGCTCGGTTTGTAAAGCTCTCCAAGAAGGAAAACCAGCAAGTCATTTTTCTCCCTCATTCAGATTCTCCTTACTAGTTTAAAACACCTGTATTTATTCTTGCATTTTTATCTCCCTGGCTCCATTCCCTTTTGTGTTGTGAAAGAGTATTTATTTCCCCCCCTTTGTGTTATACGCTGTTTATCGGTTTGTAAGAGCAGTTTGCCTTTTATCTTTTGCTGATGCAGAGAGTGTTACCTTCTGAGTGGTTTCTGAACCCCGGGTATTAAAGCACTCAGTGCAGAGATGGCTTTACCATCCACTGAACCCATTTCAATTTCATTTGCATTAGCCAATACATATTTCTATATTTGTGTGTGGATCTAAGAGGAGCTGAAAAATCATTAAAATTCACACAAAGCTGCATGCTCAAAAATCTTCAGAAAATTTATTGGCTGTCTCAGGAGTACTGGGATGCTTTTAGTTTGCATACACTTGTCCATATTTTAGGGATTGTGAGTAAATATCCAGTGAGTTACTATAGGCTAAAGTAAAGAGTTGTTGGGGTTGAAATCAATATACTTACTTAAAAATGACCAGTTGAATGTGAAGGGAGAAAAGTGATTTTTTTTTTTAATTTGCAGTAAGTAGATCAGGGCTTGTAATTCACAGGTGCGCATACAGTTATTAATTTTTTATATGAGTAGTTCCCAGTGTTTATGAATATCCTTGTCAAATAGTATATGCCTTGTTTCCTGTTTACAAACTTGGACATTTAGGTGGGATTCAGTTAACTTCCTATCAGCTCAAAGTTGTTTTTATAATACAAGTAACATTTTTATCTCAGTCGTAATTCACAGGTCAAAATATGTTAGTCATGACTTGGGAACAAATCTGTCAAATGGTTTAACTTTTTTTTTTCCTGTAGCTAATCACATTTGACTGATCTTTTCAAATAACACACAAAAAGGAAACAGAAACGCAGAATTTATTTGCATTTGTTTTCACTGAGTTTTGTCACTCCAGGGATATCATTTACTGCACTTTTGATTTTTATTTGAAAATAAGTCATCACCTCTTTTGCTTTGAACTCCACTCTTATTTTTACCCCCATCATTCTGTTCTTGCTAATTATGTATTTTCTGAGGGCTGTATTTGCCTGTTATTCAATATGTCAGCTTTCTTTGAATGAATTTCAAGACATTCTAGGGTTAGTAAGCTGAATTAGACTTGGGCTACTTCAGTTCCTCTGTGAGGAATATATTTGTATTTCCTGCAAACCATCTTTGACTGTTATCCATAATATTGATTCATAACCCCTCAGTTGATAAACACTTCTTACAATTCTGTGTGAGGAAAAATTCTCTTTCTTCTGAAAGACGGATATGTTTCTTTCAATGAGTCATGAGCTAAAGTTCACTCATGATGTTTCCCTTTTTGCCTCGGCTCCTGGGGAGCTCAGGAGTATTTGATTTTCCATAGAGCAGCTACCATGTTTGCTATAATACTTCTGATGCAATTTTTTTCTCCCTTGTCCAGCCTTTCTTTCAATCACATAGCTCGAGTTCTCATATTTTTATTTTAAAGAAACTATTTTTTAAGATAATTTGATTATTTATTTTGGGCTCTGCTGGATCTTTGTTGCTGCGTGTGGGCTTTCTCTAGTTGCGGTGAGTGGAGGCTACTCTCTAGTTGTGCTGCACCGTCTTCTCATTGCAGTGGCTTCTCTTGTTGTAGAGCATGGGCTTTAGGGCATGAGGGCTTAGGATTTGTGGTTCTTGGGCTCTAGAGCACAGGCTCAGTAATTGTGGCACATGGGCTTAGTTGCTCCACGACAAGTGGGATCTTCCCGGACCAGGAATTTAACCCATGTCCCCGGTATTGGCAGGCAGATTCTTAACCACTGGACCACCAGGGAAGTCCTTGGGCAGTTTAAAGAGTTTTCAGTCCTTGGAAATGGGCTTCCCAGGTGGCTCAGTGGTAAAGAATCCACCTGCCAATGCAGGAGACACAGAAGATTTGGGTTTGATCCCTGGGTTGGAAAGATCCCCTGGAGTAGGAAATGGCAACCCACTCCAGTATTCTTGCCTGGAGAATTCCATGGACAGAGAAGTCTAGCGGGCTGCAGTCCATGGGGTCACAAAGAGTCGGACATGACTGAGTGAATGCGCAGTCCTTGGAAATGTCTCATTTCCAGTCCAGCTTTGTTCAGTACATCTGGATTTCTTCAGTCTTTTTTTAAGATTCTTTTGAAAATGCTGCTGTTGATTCCCAGTTCAGCGATTCACATCCACAAACACATATTTAGTCCCTAGTAAATGTGTCTCTAGTGCATGTGGGTGGGGGAAGTAGGTGGGGGGCTAAAGATGAAAGACGGGATTTTTCTCTGTTACAGGAGAAAGGACACGAGCCTTTAGGAAAGCAGAATGAGGTTAGTGCTATAAAGTGAAAGTGTTATTCGCTCAGCCGTGTCCGACTCTTTGCGACCCCATGGACTGTAATCTGCCAAGCTCCTCTGTCCATGGAATTCTCCAGGCAAGAATACTAGATGTGGGTACTCATTCTCTTCTCCAGGGGATCTTCCCGATTCAGGGATCAAACCCGAGGCTCCTGCATTGCTGGCAAATTCTTTACCATCTAAGCCACCAGGGTTGCCAGTGCTGTGAGACAAAGGGAGCTCACCAGAGCTTGGGAGGCCCAGAGAAGAAAGAGGCAGTAAGGTAGGAGGTAGGGGAGGGGAGCTGTTGAGAAACAGGATGACAGAGGTGGCTTCCACAGGCGAAGGAAGGTGCCTGCAAATGCTGTGTGAGAGAGACAGTTTGCAGATGGGAGAGACTGGAGGCAGAGGAAAAGACAGCCAAGTCCAGCTCTCTTCTTGCCTGTTTTCAATTAAATTAAATTGAATTAAATTGAACACATTAATGAGAAGATAATAGAAGCGACTTATCCAGAGAATTCATTCTAACTAGTGCCGTCAAACACCAGATAAAACATTAGATTAGGGCCTTCTGAGCTTGTTCTGAATTTCTGAGGAAAAAGTTAATTATGTAGTTTAGGCCTAATGCATGCTTTTTCCTCTGAAAACCACACTTCTCTTAAAATTTCTTCTGATTAGCTCCTATGTTTTTTTCTTCTCTTTTCTGTCCAAGGCCTTTATAGAAAAGGGACCATGTGGAGGCCTCCCTCAAGCCTGAGGGAAATGGGCAAAGAGCACCAAGCAGTGGTCTGTGTAATGCAAGGACAAATGCTCACATGTCCTGGGGTGTCAAGGTCATGGTCTGGGGCTTTTGAGAAAGAGAAAGCACCATGGGTGGTCCATAGCTGGCTTTCATTATCTGACCATTAAGACTTTCTGCCCACTCACAAAAACAATCCTTATAAGTTTATGTAAAAGAAATTATATATAAATAATCATATATATATATATAAAATCTATGTGTGTATATATATGTAAAAGAACAATAAATTGTGGAAAATTCTGAAAGAGATGGGAATACCAGACCACCTGACTTGCTCTTGAAAAATCTGTATGCAGGTCAGGAAGCAACAGTTAGAACTGGACATGGAACAACAGACTGGTTCCAAATCGGGAAAGGAGTACATCAAGCCTGTATATTGTCACCGTGCTTATTAAACTTGTATGCAGAGTACATCATGAGAAACTCTGGGCTGGATGAAGCACAAGCTGGAATCAAGATTGTCAGGAGAAATATCAATAACCTCAGATATGCAGATGACACCACCCTTATGGCAGAAAGCAAAGAAGAACTAAAGAGCTTCTTGATGAAAGTGAAAGTGGAGAGTGAAAAAGTTGGCTTAAAACTCAACATTCAGAAAACTAAGATCATGGCATCTGGTCCCATCACTTCATGGCAAATAGATGGGGAAACAGTGGAAACAGTGTCAGACTTTATTTTTTTGGGCTCCAAAATCACTGCAGATGGTGACTGCACCCATGAAATTAAAAGATGCTTACTCCTTAGAAGAAAAGTTTTGACCAACCTAGATAGCATATTAAAAAGCAGAGACATTATTTTGCCAACAAAGGTCCATCTAGTCAAGGTTATGGTTTTTCCAGTGGTCATGTATGGATATGAGAGTTGGACTATAAAGAAAACTGAGTACCAAAGAATTGATGCTTTTGTTTTTTGGGGTTTTTTTTTGATGCTTTTGAACTGTAGTGTTGGAGAAGACTCTTGAGAGTCTCTTGGACTGCAAGGAGATCCAACCAGTCCATCCTAAAGGAAGTCAGTCCTGAATATTCATTGGAAGGACTGATGGTGAAGCTGAAACTGCAATACTTTGGCTACTTGATGTGAAGAACTCACTCATTTGAAAAGACCCTGATGGTGGGAAAGATTAAAGGCAGGAGGAGAAGGGGATGACAGAGGATGAAATGGTTGGATGGCATCACCGACTCAATGGACATGAATTTGAGTAAACTCCAGGAGTTAGTGATAGATAGTGAGACCTGGTGTGCTGCAGTCCATGGGGTCGAGAAGAATTGGATATGACTGAACGACTGAACTGAACTGATGTAAAAGCGATCATATATATGATATACACATATCAATATAGCGATCATATATAATATACATATATGTGTTATGATGACATACTATATGTGCCATATTTAATATATATAATTGGGATTATATGTATATATACAAGTACAAATACATGATGACAGGTACTGGATAATAGACATGTTCAGTTAATTCTTCTAAGTTAGCCAATAATTTAAAATTTTTCTGTCATGAAAATTTACTGCAAATTCACAACAGCAGCCATTGGTAATAAAATGAACAGTCTTGTCTCTGTTCCCGCCTCTGTGAAGTTGCCGGCTTGCTGGAATGGTCCCAGCCAGGCAGCAGCAATAAAAGGCTAAAACACCCAGAATGATTAACATCACACTCAGAATCTTCCTGCCTGCTGGTGTGTGTCAGAAGGGCCCCGAGTGAAACCCGAGAACCTTTGTGGATACTGACAAGTGGAAGGATGATGACTTCTGTCTTGAACTATCTAGGAAAAAGAAAATCACAAAACCCTGGTCTATATAGGATCAACTTTGACTGACCTTTTCCACTTTCCAGAGCCAAAGATAAAGTAATTCACTGAATTATGAATCGTGACAAGTTCTTTCAATGGGAAGTACTGGCATACACTGCCACTTGTATTGAATATACTACTACCCCTGATAGGTTTATTTTGGGTTTTCTTCCTTTGAGCTTATTACAAATCTAAACTACCTTCACAATTTATTTTGGGGATTATGGTTTCAAATTAAATCTATTTTTACACTGTTTAAGACTATTCCCAGGAGATTGCCTGCATCAGGGAAAAGCTGATATGTCTGTTGATGTACAAATACCCAAGGGACACAGTGGTTCTTCCTAGCACATACATATTGTTCCCTTTTGAAGGTCAGTTACTCTGGGAGGAGTGGGAGTGGGGAGTGGGACCACGTTCACCTCACTTGATGCTCATGCCTCCTGCAGCCTAATTACTCTGAGCTAGTTTCTAGAATATTGGCTGCTCTTGCCTGGGTCTGGTTCCCTTGGGAGCTCTCTGTAACCTCTCTTCTCAGAATGCCTAATGCTTTAGATTTTTTATAACAAAACATCAAGACCACCCCAGTTCTTATTGCTGCCTGTCAGTTCATCTGTCTGTTGCACAGCTTCTCAACTGTGTCCCTAGGATACATCTTCTGCTAGAAGGTTCCTGCTTTTAGTTTCTTTCTTTATTTCAAATATTTTAGCATATAGTTGATTTAGAGTGTTTTGTTAGTTTCAGGTGTATAGAAGAGTGATTCAGTTATACATATATATCTATTCATTCTTTCCTAGATTCTTTCCTCATGTAAGTTATCCCAGAATATTGAGTATTCTCTGTGCTACACAGTAGGTCCTGGTTAGTTATCTATCTTATATATATAGTGGTGTGTGTATGTTCATCCCAAGGTCCTGATTTATGCCCCCTGCCATGTTTCCCTTTTGGTAACCATAAGTTTGTTTTCAATATCTGTAAGTCTGTTTCTGTTTTGTAAATAAGTGCCTGTAGTTTCTTGAATTCATCCATCTACCTTGTATGACTGAGTTATCGTGGGCACAGCTTAGGAGGACTTGCCAATTTCTTAGATCTCCGTCTTTGTAATATTTCCCTTCATTTCTACATTAAGTAAAGTCATAGGGACCAAAAATTTGACCCATGACAAGCAAGTAGAAAATGTCATATCCATACTAGAGATTTCATCCTTCTCTGGATGGACAGAGCAAGAATTCAAGACCAACTTGAAACCATGTATTGTAACAGAGTCTTACATAATGTGTTAGTTACGATCTCCATCTGGCTATTCGATCATTTTCTGACAGTAGATCTGCCAAGCTAGCTGTTCAGCTCACTCTCTTCTATGGAGGGTGAGTGTTGGAAATCCTCTCCTGCATGTGGTTCTGATTTAGGTCTGCAGCAGAGGGATGGCTCTTTTGGCTGTCTGTTCAAAGCCGCCCTCTCTAGTTTGTCTGCATTGTTGAGAGTCACCATCCAGAGGATCAGGTCCTAAATAACTACCTCAGTGATTTTTAAATACACTTGCTACTTCAGATTTGGAGAACTTTCCAGGGGACAAAAAGCCTATTCTGATGCTTCCTTGCTGTGTTGTGCTGGGCTAAGTCCCTTCAGTCACGCCTGACTCTTTTGCAACTTTGTAGACCATAACCCGCCATGCTCCTCTGTCCATGGAATTCTCCAGGCAAGAATACTGAAATGGATTGCCATGCCCTCCTCCAGGGAATCTTCCTGACCCAGAGCTCGAACCTGCATCCCTTAGGTCTCCTGCACGGGCAGGCAGGTTCTTTACCACTAGAGCCACCTTGGCAAGTCCTAGGTTTTAAATGTAAAAACTTGGCCTGGCAAACTGCAGTGAATTCAAACTGCTATGAGGTTTTTTCTTCCTTTGAAGAGTAAAGTGATGCCTGTTTTGAGTTTTGTCTTGCTTTGTTTTATATTATAGAAGGCTGCTCTCATGGACAACTTCTGTATTCCTTCTCATTTTATCTAAGTCTGTATTACTCATTGCTCATTGGATACAGTTTTTCTGAAGTCTGGTTCTTTAGCTTTAACTCCCTTGAGAGCCTTGTATTCTACGTCCAATTCATAGACATACACACAGTCCTCAGTAGACCTACAATATATTGGGTTGACCAAAATGTTCATCTGGGTTTTTCCCTAAGATGAAACAGAAAAACCCAGATGAACGTTCTGGCCAATCCAGTACTAAGATAAAAATTGACATTTACTGGCTTCTCACTGGGTATTGAGTATCACTGTAATTAGATACATTAACTCTATCTTCACCACAATCCTGATTTAGGTATTTCATAGAAAAGGAAATTAAGCCTCAGGAAGATTACAAGTAACTTCCCTAGCTACTAAATGAGGAAGCTAAGATTCAAATTGGGCTTCCCAGGTGGCTCAGTGGTAAAGAATCTGCCTGCCAGTGCAGAAGACATGGGTTTGATCCCTGGGTCGGGAAGATCCCCTGGAGTAAGAAATGGCAGCCTGCTCCAGTATTCTTACCTGGAAAATTCCATGGACAAAAGAGCCTGATGGGCTACAGTCCACAGGGTTGCAAAGAGTGGGACATGACTGAAGTGACTGAGCACAGCATAAGAGTCAAGTTAAGACCCTTCTGTTTCCAGAGCTTCCCTGTATAACTTGAAGCAGACTCTATCTGGTTGGAAACCTCCAGTTCTTCAATCAGAGGAGTGTATGTCCTGAAATACAATATGAAGACCCAGAAATTAAAGATCAATAGCTGATCCAGCCCCAATTATTATTATTATTTTTTTTACATTTTTAATATCTATTTCTTTAGCTAGCCCTTGGGTTTGTGAATTCATTATTTTTTTTCCACTGTTACAGAAATGCTATTTCTGCTGAAGTGCTGCTGGATTTGAAAATTATTCTCATGACTAAATATTTATCTGCCTCAGATGAGCCTGGTGCAGGGCTATGCTGGCAATGAGTGCTCAACAAAGATTAATGGATGGCCACACACATCCATGTGGGAGTCGTGGGTTGAGGATCTGCTCAGTTCTTCGAAAAAGACAGAAATGATGTGGGAAAGGTGAAAATCACAGATTATCACCAGTCCGGATCATAGGCATTTGACTTTATTATTTAATGGCTCCAAAGGCCCAGGTGCAGAAGGAATGGGAAGATGGAGCCTAGTGTGTTCTTGAGAAATGACTGGGAAGTCCTGTGAAAATGAGATTCTAGGGCCTGCTTCCAAAACTAGTATCGATTATGAGATACAACTTGATTCTCTGATGAGGACTGAAAAAAAGCAAATATTTTTTTTCAATTGACACATTTTCTATTATTATAAACATATAAAGATGATGAGTAATATGCCATATCAGATGGTTTATTCAAACTGTCAGAATAAGGGCTGACGCGTGAATAACTTTCCAGAGAACCTTCTGAAAAATTCAAGCAGTGGTAAGTGGCAGAAATCAGCCATGAGTTCATCTACCACACAGGTGTCCCTGAAAATCTTGAGGCATCACTGACTCGATGGACGTGAGTCTGGGTGAACTCCGGGAGTTGGTGATGGACAGGGAGGCCTGGCATGCTGCGATTCATGGGGTTGCAAAGAGTCGGACAAAACTGAGCGACTGAACTGAACTGAATTGAAGTATTGATATATGATTTATAAAGGAAAGGAAAGAGAAGGAGCATTTAAACTTCCTTCATTAAAAAGCAAATGTCCATGTACTGCCCAGGTGTATGCACTCAAGGGAAAGACTAGGGTCAGCCGTGAGAACTCAGAGAAGGTGTACTTCTTATGAAGGATGACATGACAATTGAGCACCAGTCCACATCTCAGCAGAACTTTGAGATATTAAAGCCCTCATTTGCAAAAATCAAGCTCTGCCTTGGCATTAGAGAAAGTAGGAGGAAAGCCTGAATTACTAGGAACAGTACTGCAGGTCTTGGGCTGGGCTAGAATGTATCCATACTACCATGCAGAGGAAAGTGTACCAGCAAACACAGGGTGGATGTCTGTGGGTCCGTCTCACCATCTGCCAAGTGAGCAAGTAGAAAACAGCTTTCCAGGGTCCCTTTCAACTCTTCTGTTTCATCCTTGATAAGTTCCTCTATGGGATGAATATTCATCCATGTATTGGGTTGGCCAAAAAGTTCATTGCGGTCCATAAGGTGTTACAGAAAAACCCACACAAACTTTTTGACCAAACCCAAAATCTTCAGGTTTTTGATGAGAATTTATTTATACAATTCTCCCTTTAAAAAAAAAAAACTTTGCTTTTATTCCCCTACTCTTCTTCACAATGAAGAACTCGGATGACATCTGATAATTTGGTGTATCAGGGAAGAACGTATTTCATTAATACATTACCTGCTACTGCTGACACATTTTGTCCCTCGCTTCCCCCCCGACCCCCACAAAGAAAGGTAACTTTGAGAAGCAACCCAGAAGAGGTGTTAGGAAAATAGATACTGTTGCCTGGAGAGAACTTTGTGTTTGTTGCTTAAACATATGAAAAAATAAGGCAGCTCATGTGAACAAAAACAGTGTGAAATGTATATGTAACTATGTCCAATGTAAAGACAGATGTTTATAAAACCAACCCCTTCAAATAAAAATGAAAGGTTTGAGAAGTGAGAAGGACTGTGTCCCACTAGCAGGAGGAGGGGCCATGTCAGCAGCCAGAAGGCGTGATCCTGGGGAGTAGGGAGACCTGGGCTAGGATGCCCCCCACTGCCCAACATAATGCCTTAATGTTGATTCTCCCAGGATGAGCTGCTGACATTTCTCTTAGAAGAATCAATGAATCTTTGTTTCCTTCTGCCTCCTCATTTGACCTTATTTTGTTCTGAAATAGAGGAGGAGGAGAGAAAGAACTGAACTGGTGGGGTGGGATGGGGATAGGCAAAAAGCAGAGAGGAGAGGATGTCCATCCATGCTGTGGAATCCACAGACCAGATCACAGGCCCCTGATGGGCACCCGGGATGCTGTTGTTTGCTGGTTGTGCAATCTTACTTGTTTCTGCTTCTCATTTCAATTCTCGCCCCGATGTAATAAGTCACCGTCTTCCCAGCCATCATCCCCGTATTGACAAGCAAATGTCACCCGGGTTTGATTGACATCCGCTGCTCCTGAATGCAGAAGTATGATTTACGAATCAATTCTACTTGTTTATGTAAAGTCGTTCTTGTGTGTCTTATGTATTTGTCGGTGGGATAACTTGCCTAATATCTACTGCGGAGGGGCTTTCCATTAATATTATAAATTCAGGTTGTTCCTTCTGCTCGCCATCACAAATGGGAGCTCTACTTTCTCATATTTTGCCCATTTTCCCCCTCCCCCAAGACACATGCAGGAAAAGTGCTTGACTTGCAGGGCTCTTTCTGCGTCTTAGGAAAAGATCTTGTCCAGTACTTTTGTGAACGCTGCCTGCTCTCTCTCAAGACTTCTGAAGGCATACTGACGAGTGATTATTTCTCATGCATTTACTCTTTAAGTAAATGCAACTTAGGTCCATGGCTGAATCTCCTGAAAGGTTGCTAGAATTGTAAGCCTATAATCAGAGTACCTATCTGTGCTCTCACCATTTGCAGCATTTGTCAAAAGAGTCCCCCGCCCCCACCTTTTATGTGGTGGGCATGTTCATTTAAAATCCTTGAGAAAGGTCCTTTGGCTTTTCAACACACCTTACTGTTTTTTGGGTAACATCTTATTTCACTTTGGAAGGCTGGTGAGGAAAATCATAAGGTTAAAAAAAAAAAATCACATCTACCATCTGGAAAATTCTAAAGGGCCCTCCTTATGTTAAAAGTGGCATTTTGAGAAAGAAAAAAAAAAAAAAACACCTGAAGCGCCGATTGTGGGTGAGCCATTAGAGAAATACTGTCAACCCAGCCACCCTCCATTCAACCTTCAACTGCACCCTCCAACTGGGGCTGCAGGCAGTGGGGAAATAGAGGACTTAGGTGTGACCCTTGAGTTCTGAAGGCTCCTCCTGTACATCTGTCTCACCTCCCCCCCCACCCCCCAACCCCATATGTCCAGGGAGAGCGCTGCCATCGCCTGAGTTCAGCAAGGGAGTATTCAGGATCTCACTGTTCATCCATGTGCAGAGAAGGGAAAAAAAGAGAGAGAGAGAGAGGCCGAGGGGGGGAAAAAATCCCACATTGTCAGAGTAATGCCAAACTCTCTTTGAGTGGGATGAGCAGAGCAGATGCCGCAATGAGATGCCAAAGCGGCTCCCCTTCCTCTGCGCCTTGGGTGCCTATAAATTGCTCCGGCGCGCGTTTGTCAGCCTCCTCTTCTCCTGGCAGGTGGTACCCAGGCAGAATTCTGCGTTCAGTCTCTCTCTCGCTCCGCTCCCGGCCGTGAGGCGCTCGTCACTGCTCGCCAGCTCCTCCGATCCAGCCCGGAGCCTCTCCGAGCCGCCACTGGTGCTCAGCACCGCCGCTCCACTCACCCGGGGGGCGCCGGGCCCTAGCCGGTGCGCGGGGTTTTGGGGATGCGCATCTATTAGAGTTCTGGTGGTTGCCGAGGAGGGGGAAAAAAAAAAGAAAGAGAAAAGGCAGGAGAAGGGCGATCCCAGCGAGCGAAAGAAGAGAAGGAGGCAGAAAAAGGCAACTTCAGACGGAAAGTTGGTGCGAACTGGCGCAGTCGGCAAAAAAGGAAAAGTCGATCGCAGGCGGAGGCATAAAAGTGTGAGCGGCCCGGGAGAGCGCGAGAGGCGGCGGCTGCTCTGCACTCAGGGCGGCCGCGCCGGCGCCCCGGCAGCCACAGGTGCGAGGGGCTCGCGGGAGGAGAGAGGGCGCCCTGCGCACCCCTCCCCCTGCCCCCACCCCCACCCGCACCCCCAGCTCGGGACTTCAGCTTAAGTCACTTGGCGTCCGAGCTCCCTCCCCAGCCGCAGCCTCAGCTGGGGGGAGAGCCAGAGCCCGCGAGGAGCGGCCGGCGCGCGCCTGCCCAGGGGACTTGGGGTTCGCAGGGGGTTGTTTTCGGCTCTGAGGAGGTCCCCGCCCAACCTTCAAAATTTTGTCCAAAAGCAGACAAGAGGATCGCCCCGCGCTGAGCCGGCTGGTGGGCAGCAGGAGGCGCCTGATTGCAGCCGGGGCGCTGGGGGTGGTGATGGTGCTGCTGCTGGTGATCCTCATCCCGGTGCTGGTGAGCTCGGCCGGCACGTCGGCGCACTACGAGATGCTGGGCACCTGCCGCATGGTCTGCGACCCCTATGGGGGCACCAAGGCGCCCAGCACGGCCGCCACGCCCGACCGCGGCCTCATGCAGTCCCTGCCCACCTTCATCCAGGGCCCCAAAGGCGAGGCCGGCAGGCCGGGGAAGGCGGGCCCGCGGGGGCCGCCGGGTGAGCCCGGGCCGCCGGGCCCCGTGGGCCCCCCGGGCGAGAAGGGCGAGCCCGGCCGCCAAGGCCTGCCGGGCCCGCCGGGGGCGCCGGGCCTGAACGCGGCCGGGGCCATCAGCGCCGCCACTTACAGCACGGTGCCCAAGATTGCCTTCTACGCCGGCCTCAAGCGGCAGCACGAAGGCTACGAGGTGCTCAAGTTCGACGACGTGGTCACCAATCTGGGGAACCACTACGATCCTACCACGGGCAAGTTCACCTGCTCCATCCCGGGTATCTACTTCTTCACCTACCACGTTCTGATGCGAGGAGGGGATGGCACCAGCATGTGGGCTGATCTCTGCAAAAACAACCAGGTGAGAGCAGGCGGAGGGCGGGGAGGGCGCGCGGGAAGGTGCAGGCGAGAGGGAGGAGACCCCGGAAATGGGGGGTGGGAGCCCGCGGAGGATGGGCGCGGCAGCTCCCGCTCCAGGGAGCTGCGAGCGAGGGAGAATGCTGTCCCCACCCTGGGGAGGCGGGGGGGTCGTACGCCAAAGAGCGCCCGGAGGCCTGGCGAGGGTGGCTTCCGAAGCCCGGGCACCTGCGCTCCGTGCGTGCGACCCTAAGAAGCGGGAAGCAGGATTCCGTCCCGGGACAATTCGTGCACCTCGGGCAGTCCTGGAGGAGAAAGCGACCCCTCGGCTATGGGATGCTCACCAGCGTGGGGTCACTGTCAGGTTTTGCCAGGAATTGGGAGGGCTGGGGGAGCCAGAAGTGGGCGTGCCAGCGTGACAAACCCGAGGGAGAAAGACCTGGGCCCAAAGGAAAAAATAGAAGGGGTGCGGAGGAGTGAGTCGGAGCGGAGGTCGCACCCGGGGCCAAGGCAGGACCACATCGCCAGGTCCGGATAAACTCACAAGTAGTCAAATTCGAGATGCAAAACTCTGGTTTAGATTTCAGCTGAAGAAGGGGGAGAGGCAATAAGTGCTGCTAACAAAAGGAAAAGTTGAGAATTCTGGGTTTGTGCCATAAAACACGCTCCCAGACACAGAGCCCAAACTCCACTGGCTGGAGCCGGAGGACGCACAGGCGGGTGGGTGGTCAGGAAGCTGGTGGGCCAACCCAACCCCGGGGCGATGAGCCTCCCTGCCAGCGAGCCCCAGGGCGCCTTCGTGAGGGTCTCTCCAACCCAACCTTTCCCTCACAAGCATCGGTGGCCTTGGCCTGGACTGTGAAATAGCCTCAGGTTAGCCCTCGGCCAGACGACTTGCTCCCCTGAGCCAAGTCGTTGCGCGCTGCTCCAAGGGCCACCGGTCTGCGGTGTTAGGCTGGGGCCACTTTCCCGTTGCCTTGAGAAATTCGCGGTCATTGCAAAACCATAGTGTGTCTGATCTCTTAGTCAGGGGAGGAAAATCATATTTGTATCTACCTCAAAGTGTAATCAGACCCTCTGCACACGGTAAATCAGCCGCTGAGGGAGGCCTTGCAGCCTGCAGTCTGGGCTGAGTTCTTGGGTTTAACTTTGCTTCTCAGGTGGCACAGAGTCCCCCCTCCACCCTGCTCCCCATGACCCAGCGAGGGCCAACTGTGATGTAACAAGGATTCTCAGGCTTCAGGTCGCTTGTCCCTTGAATTGAGACCTTTCTAGCTATAACCCTGGTTTCTATTAAGCCACATTAAAGCAGAATTTATTCCAAACACACAATTCACAGTGTCAGAATTCTTCCAAAGTGAAACACAAACGCTCTAAATAAATAAGAGAAAGGGCGAAATATCCTGTCCGTTCTCTTTCCTATTACCCCTCACTTCTAAAGGAATTCAGAAGTAAATGGCTTAAGGGACCCTAAGGTCGGATAGAACAAAAAAGAGGAAAAATGGCCACCAGGAGGCACTGACAGGGTTGTTTATTATAGTTATTATGCATGAAAATAATATTAAGATAAATAAAAATTATTCACAGAGCAGTGGCTTCATTATAGGTAAATGGCTAAAAAGGGCATGACTCATTGTACCAAAATAGAGCTATTATGTCACCCTAACAAAATGATTTGTGAACAGCCCCTCAGGAGGCAGTGATGAGGCACCCATTTATTTACAATTTGGCTGCCTTCTGACTCAAAGATTAAGTCTAGCAAATACTGTCAGGCTGAAGAGATTGTTTTTAGAGATATTAATTCAAATAAAAAAAAATGATTCAAGTTGTTTCAGCCAGAGTATAAAAACACACATCTTTAAGTCTCTGGGAATTGCAATTGCATGAAAAGCTGGGGAGCAGTACATTTAAATTAGTTTAAATGCTGACGCTGAGGCCAGATTTAGATTCCAGGAAAACCATGCCATATATGTGTTCCGTGTGCAGTTTGGTTTTTTTGATTATTTCATTGTTTGAAGTGTAGAAGGCTTCTTTGTATCATCCTAGGATATGCATTCTGTGAGGATCAGGGAAAAAAAAAAAAGGCAAAACAGCTGACCTGATAATGTATAATGCTTTTCATTGGCATTGTTAAGCTGCTGCTTCTATAAAAGGTGAGCAACAAGTTATTCAGAAAAACAAATACCGTAGCAAGCAATATATTTTCGAGTTCAGCAAGGACTGTTTTGCAAAATGGTTATTACAATATTAGTGTTAAGAAATTCTATCTCCAGAATAGAGCTATTTTGTAAAGTCTGGTCTGCAGGCATTACAAATGACAAATCTTACAAAATCTTTTTTTAATTAATATTAAAGAAAGAGTTGATCCTTGATTTTCAATTTTACTCTTGTCTGATCACTTCTTAGACAGCAGTTCCCTCTTCTGAGCTGACCTAATTTGTTTTCATAAAACAGAAACTCAAGAGATCCATGTCAGTGTAATGTTCTATGGATTAAGTAGATTTGAGAAGCACAAAAAATTAAACTAAAAAAGCAGTTCACTCTAGGATAGAGGAATGCCTCTGGACCGTAACCATATGAGAACCATTTTATTTATGCTTTGTGTTTGAATGCAGAATCACAGATGGAAACATCAAAGGCCAGTAAATTAACCTGATACACCACTTAACCTTTTGTTTATGATTCCACAGAAGTACAATGAAAATGAAATTATGAGAGCATCAGTAGCAATTAATTAAATTAGCAAATGTTACCATAAATATTGTCTCTAATGATAAACCCTCACTAATAAGATAATGCTAAGGCAACATAACCTATTATATCCTCACAAACAGAGAACTAAAAGGACTATCATTCTCATATTCCCCATGAAACCATCAACCTAAATTTAATCTTACCATGTGTTAAAAGCCCATGACAGTGCATATTAAAGGCAAAAGTTGGACTCAAATAGCTTTAACAGAGACGGGAATTTTTTTTTTTTAAGTTTGTATACTTTTAGCAGGAAACCTGAATAAAAAATATAGCTATTTGAATCCAGTCACTATAATACCACTATAATAAGCTACTCTAATTTTCTGGAAAAAAAAATAATAAGCTACTGTAATAAAAAATAAAACTGGCTTAAGATTAGAGCTATAAAATAATTAAAGATCCATTTTTACTCTAAGAATTTATTAGTCATGGCACCAGTAAATATGAGATATATTGGAAATAATGGACAGTTTGTGGGCTGGTATTAATTTATTAGCAAGATTCATGAAATGTCAAATTAATTATCTTTTTAGGGGCTGTGAAACATGCACTAAAGATCAGCAGAATCCAAATAGTTAACTTATAAGATGAAAAGATATTAGAGTACATTTAGGTAGAAATGGGTATATGGGGCAAAGAAAAGAATGCATCAACCTCTCAGAGAAAATGCTGAAATCAGTATACATTTTGGAACCTGAAAATAGTCTCCAGGGTGGATACATTGCTTTCCTCAATAGTTTGATGGCTTAAAGGAAGAATTGTTGGAAGTTACTGGGCTGGATACTAGAGCTTGAAATTTCAAGTTCCATTATACCTTTATAGTATGATCAGGTGAGCAGGCATACAAAAATCAGGCAAAGTACACTAGAATATGGCACGTATTTAATTGGGAGAGTATTATGGTACAGTACAGGTTAAAATCTCAGAGAATCACTTTCATTAAAAAGCAATCACACTGGCTTTATCCAACAAAGGAAGTGAAAACTATAAGGGTAACCTTCCAGTCTGTGGGATCACCCTAATGCATTTGCAGATTTTCATGGTAACACCTACTGAATAAAAATGGTAACATTTACATGGGTTTGTGGTTAGACCCCATAATGCAATAGAATAAAAATTGCATTATATATGTGTTTAAGACTGTTATCTCTAAATCAACTGATTTTGATAATCCCAGTTCTCAAATGCCTTCCTGAAGAAAACAGTGTTAAAGCATAATACCTATAGAATTTCATACTAAATACCTAAAGCGCTAAATAAAAATGTGTGGCTGATTATTAGGTGAGAAACCTATTATAGATTGATAATTCATATATTACTAATATGGCTAGCTATTATTTTGTATTTTAATTTTTCTCACTCATTAAAAATCTACACATTAAAAAAAAATCAAGTCCTAAGAATGCTGTCCTCCTTGTAGATTATTTTCTCCTGGGAATGTAATGACTAGATGAAATTAGTGAATCAAAGCATCCAACTCCTATAATCTAATGGATTAATTCCTAAGAAATATTATGACATTAAGTTGTATTTTTATTAATGTTCAAAACAGATCACTTCACTAAAGTGGTGTATACATTTGAATCAGTGCTTCTCAGCATAAAAATATATTGCTTTCACTATATTAGTGTCAATTAGCACAGTGTTAAATGATTCTAAATCTTTAAGCCCTTTTCTCCTTTTGCCATATGATATCCAGAAAGAAATGCTTAAAATACTACTCGAATTACAAGTTCAGCAGTGTCAAAGAGCCTTCTCCTTTTTTAACATTTCAGCATTACTGTGAGAACATACCACATGAAAATTTAATTTGAAAACCTATCATTTAAATTTTGAAAGAAAGGAATGGAAATGCTTGACTTATGTCTCATTTCTCTCATTTTGCCAAGTGATAAAATCCCACATATTGCACCCCAAGTCATGCATTATTACATAGTACAGGTTTACAAAGCCACTAAATCACTCGCTGTGTTATTTGGGGAAATATCATTACAGTGGAATAGAAACAAGCCACAAAGTAGATGTTTTACTGAAATAAATCAAGTACAAGTCTGCCTATTGAAAAATTTTTTTCCAAGGTAGACTCAGAATACAACTAAATGAATATGAAGCCTAATTGGAGTTGAGAATGTGACAGAATGTCCATATTACTTGATATGATGGGGAATTGGACTGTTTGCAAGTGTCTGTCAGCTCTCTAATGAGATCACAGGCTCAATATGAGTGGATTATAAGGAAAGCTCCATCCTCAGAGCAAACCACACATTTAGAATCACCTAAATATAAAAGGGTATTCCATGAGATCATTCATAAATTCTAGAAATTTTAGAGACATCAAATCATGGGAGTGTTGTTACTTCTATAAGTTTTAGATGTACTGAAATTAAATAGTTTAAGTGTACACAAGTAAGTGATAAAAAGGCACAAATAGAAGTAAGAGCTATGAAAACTTTTAAACCAATAATGTTTGATTCAGGTACAGGTTTGAATTAGATTTTGAAAGCCCCAAATCAAAAAGATTTCTTCTTTTTTTCTTTCTGTATAGTAGAGTTAGAGGAGTCAGATTTCTCTGAGTCTGTACATACCATGGATCTCAATTTTCTAATCATCATAGGGACCAACTGAAGTTTGGTTTGAACTTCTGTACTCATAGACAACTGGTTAGAATACTGCTGCTTGGTTTAAATTAAAATGCAGAAAACAATGGCCATTTCAGGAAGTGATTGGGCATAGAGATACAAGGAATTAGAAAAGTCCTGATTTAGGAAGAGAAGAGATTGGCATGCATTGTTTACCACATATAGTTAAAAAAAAAAAAAAAAGACTGCTACAATGACCATCAGAAAAGTGCTATTTTCTGTTTTCCAATAGCATAGTTGAAACCGTTGCAAAGATATCCTCATAAAGCCCCAAGGCCAAGGTGGACTTGGCTGTGCTAAATTCAGGGCCCTGACGGCCAGTCTATTTATGGTGCTGTGTGAATGGCAAAAAAAAAGAAAAAAGAAAATCTCTTTTGCAGATTCTAATTCTTGTCTGTTTCACACAGGTGCGCGCCAGCGCAATTGCCCAAGATGCGGATCAGAATTACGACTATGCGAGTAACAGTGTGGTTCTTCATCTGGAGCCAGGAGATGAAGTCTACATCAAGTTAGATGGCGGGAAAGCCCACGGAGGCAACAACAACAAATACAGCACATTTTCTGGATTTATTATCTATGCTGACTGATTGTGCAAAAACTGAGCTTCTTGCTCTGAGTTCAGACCTTGGATTCATGTGGCTAACGTCAGTGAACCGAGGACCCCGGGGGATGCCGGATGCGGGGCACCTCAGCTGTGTATATGATGTGGGGGATTCAAATGCTACCTGACTCACATCTGTGTACTCAGAACATGATGTAAAAAAATATATTAAAATCAAGATAAGCAGATGTGTGATCCACTACCGCCAAAGCAAATACTCCTTATTGTTAGTGTCCATGTGAATGAAGTCCTATATATAGATCACAAATTTTTATAGAAAAATCTAAGACACTGAATTATTTCTTCGATATATATGATACTTTGGTGTACTGTGATCTCGCTGCTTTTATCCATATGTCAGCTTTGGTTCCTGTGAGTTTATCTGCTAATTATGAAACTCGGGGTCCATTTACAGTGTGGGGAAGAATGACTTTTACCCTGCAGGAGAGGGTCTCATTGACACAATGCTGCTTTGTCCCCAAAGAAATCGTTTGCCTTGTATTCTTGTTAACTTTAGCTTAGACCTGGGAATGATTCAACTTCAAGCCTTAACCTGGAATTTTCTGGATTTGAGGGAATTCCCAAGCCTAGGGTCATTTTCCACATTTCCTTTGACTTAGGAATCTTCTTTTCTTTTGGGGTGATAGTCCTTAAAAATAGAGATTGAACTTGTATCATAGGATTACCCTCTAAGTGTGTAAACGTGTAATTATGTATGGTATTTAGAAAAATCCCCTGTGTCCGGTTTGTCTATAGAATGTGTTTAGGTTTACTTGGACAAGTCAGAGCAATTTATTCTTTGGTGTTAAATCAGACAGAGGCTTTTGCCTTCTTTGAAACAAAAGATTATTCATAACCCAATGCACATAAGTTTAATTTGCACTGCTGCATGCGTCACCGAGGGGACACTAAATAAGGCCTTCAGATGGTTACAACAGGTCATGGCTTGAGGTTATTTCAAAACAAACCATTTCACATATAACCTATATGACAACAAAGTGTATATATTTTATACAAATACCTGCTACATATATATATGTGTATGTATATATATATGTTAGATGAAATATAATATATATATATGGCTTCAGACCATAGGTACAGTGGCTGTATAGACCCAAAAATTTAATTTAAAAATATGTACATGTAGGCACAAACACAAACGTGCATAAATTACTTGACTTATTTTGGATTGAAATATATTTTGGAAGACAAAAATATATGGAGTAGCAAAATCATTCAGATGACTTCTAAGAGTGATCCAGAAAATTAAATTTTATCAGGTTAAAATGCCCCAGAAATCACATGTCTGTAAATTAAGCCTATGGCTTCTTTATTACCATATGCCAATGAATACGTTGACTGCATTCTGTGACTGTTACCGTGAAGACTGCAGAGATGAAGTAGCTGTCCTTTGCAATGTTTATGAATCATATGCATTTGAATGATCAATTTTTTTCTTTTTTCTCAGGTGGCCTGAAGCTGACAGTAAGGTAGATTTTGAGAGTAGTGCAAATCCTTCCTCTCTGTGTAAAATACACTGCCAAAAGCCATCTCTCTATTCTAAGAAAAAGATTTGAAATGCATGTTGATATACCCTAACTATCAGACTACTTCCACTATTACAATGAAAAATCTGTTCCACTCTCAGTTGCCTTTGAAGACTCTTTGACAACTAGATTTCAAAAACAGAGACTGCAAAATCTGTCTCTCTTACTGGTGAAGGGCATTTGCATTTTTTCATTTAAAGGAATTAGTTTGTTCTCCTGGCTCCTTCCTCTTGGGTGCTTTCTGTTCTAATACACAGAAAGCTTGATCATCCTTGATCCACAGAAATATCTTTTATTTCATGAACCTCAACTTTCTGAATGAGTTACGCCTGGTGTTCCCATCTGAAGGTGCTGTTTGCTTGGTTTAAATGCCTTGGTCTGAGTAACTCTCATGATTTACATGATTAGCAACACTTAGCCCCTTTATCAACACTAATGACTAACTCTATTTGGCCTTTCTAATATGTAAGATAAATTATAAAGGAGTTGCAGTGGATTTTATTTCCATTTAACAATATGTATTTATCGAAGAGGAATTAGCAGTAAGGGTTTGGAGACTTTTCTTTTTTAGGTAGCAAATAGTATAATGAAGGATTCAACCAAAAGATTAGTTTATAAACAGCGGTATACATCAAATAAAAGAGTTTCAAAAAATGTTTTATTTACACTAAACATCAGGTCTGGGTACCTTTTAAAAATTTGGCTCTAGAATCAGACTGTCATTTCTAATAGATCTGACCTTTTCTTGAGATAAATAAGCATTATTTTCTGTTCAGGCCCAAGGAAAGACAAATGAAAGGTAAAGAAAATAAAGGGAATATATATATAAGGCAAACATTTCTCTTTTTTTGCATTCTATATTATTAATTAATTAAATTGTGGCCTTTGTTATAAATGTAATGATTCATTAAACTATATTATGTAATATATTTTGACTTTTATGATTGAATTTTTATAATAGAATACTATGCTGTGTGTTCATATCCCCTTATATAAATTTTTCAAATCACAAGAAAATATAGGAAAACTGGATACCAGAAAGGCACAGGCAACAAAACTGATTTATTTTAAGTATATGAAGATAGGTGAACAGATATAATTAACCTTCCACAATATTTTTACTGTTGTGAATTGGTTATTGTATTACAGTATCCTTAAAATAAATGTCTCAAAATTTAGCTTCCTTTGCTGCAGAAGCTATTTTAAAGTGGGATATTATTCATTAAGCATTAATTAAAGAACAGCAGGATAATTAGTAGAATCATCAATATTACAAGAAACATTAGATTGCTCCAGACGGGGGTAATTTAACTAAAAACAGTTTAAATTTTCTCAAGGAGTGCTGCTGATGGATTAAGAAAACAAAACAAAAGGAAGCAAAACTCTACTCAGGGGATCTAAACTGTAAATCATCATTTGGAAATGGCTACTTTTGTATTTATTTTGTGAAGGAAAAACAATAGGGCTTAATTAGGCTCGGCAACTCCCAAAGGTACAGATGGAATAGCCAGTTTCTGAGAAGGCAAAAGTCTCCTGCTTCTCATAAAAAGGAAATATTCTGTCATTAGTCCTCTGTGGATCTGATTAATATCTCACAGTGGGTTTGAAATCACTCTCTGTTCCCTGGCAAGCTTTACACTCAAGGTGTGAATTCGTAGCAACCATCCTATTTGAAAGTTAGCCATTGCTTGGGGTTCTTGATCAGTATCTTATCAATTGCGCCCTCAGTTATGCCCCTCAGCAGCATTTTGGGAACGATGTTGGTGAGGATATGGGAATAGCCGTGACCTCCATACTTCGTCAGCCGATTCTTCGTGTGTATGTCATGTGCCATCAGGATTCGATCCTCGTAGCCCTCATCCACCAGAAGTCGCACCCTGTGCAAAAATGGCAATTCATTATATGGCACTGGTTTCACGTTTACGACATTCAGAATGCTTTAAACTTTTTCCTACTCATAAACCTATTGTGTGGTCGTAAAGATACCATCTTCCATTGCGAAGACACCCTTAATAAATATTGCGCGGTGATGCTAAAGATATCCTGTCGTACTAGGAAGAGGATTTTTATTCCATGCACACAGAAATTCCTAGCCTGTGATATTTACGATGATGCCTGGCAAGCCTGCATTAAAGATAGCTTCTAATCAGATGTGCCAGTTTGAATAAATGGCCACTTTAGCATTTCATGAAATAACTGTATCCTGAATTTGTATCCAGTTCTCCATTCTAAAATACCTCACTTAGTGAACCCATTCTTCAGATCTCAGTCTCTCTGTCTCTCCTATTTTTGTTTTCTAGCAAGTAAAATCAATGACTATTTGGGATCAAAATAGCAAAACGATAGGAATCTTCGTACAACTAAAATGTTCTGAAACGAAAATTGTTTGGTTTTAAAATGAAGGGCATGTGATGCAGTAGACGTCTTTAAAAATATTTATTTATTTTATTTAATTGTAGCATGTAGGATCTTTAGTTGTGACATGGGGGATCTAGTTTCCTGACCAGGGATCAAACCTGGGCCTCCTGCGTTGGGAGCACAGAGCCTTAGCCACTGGACCAGGGAAATCCTTTGGTTGTCATTTTTCTAAATTAATTTTATTGAAGTAGAGTTGATTTACAATTTGGTTACAGTTTGTGTTCATTTCTGCTGTATAGCAAAATGACTCCATTATAAATATATGTTCTTTTTCACATTCTTTTCTATGATGGTTTATCACAGGATATTGAGTATTGTTCCCTGTGTTACACAGCAGACCTTGTTTATCCATCCTGTTTCTAGAAGTTTGCATATCTGCTAATCCCAAACTGCCGGTCCTCCCCGGCCCCCACTCCCCTCCTTTGGCAACCTTAAGTCTGTTCTCTATGTCTGGAGTCTGTTTCTGTTTTGTAACTATAGTTCATTCGTGTCATATTTTAGATCAATCATCATTTTTAAAAGGTCAGTTTCAGTCCCTCTGCGTTAGTCCTTTTGAAGCTGATGGGTCTTTTGACTTAGTAGTAGTGTGGGAGCGTTGGATTAAATTGACCAATAAAAATTTACTCTGTCTTCCTTCTATGTCGATGAGATTGCTATAAATAATGAACTGTTCCTTTAAATTTATAGTCAGTGAACTATGCAGAACAGCTTTCTGCCTATTGTCTAAACATCTAATCCTGTTAGCTTTGTTAAGTGCTGTAATCCGTAGTGTGAGTCAGTCCCCTTGTGACAGCCACCATCTGTGGATGTCTGGACGCTGGGCAGTGTCTGCGGTGACTTCCATGGATCTCTGAGGGCAGGACATGCAGCTTGGAGACCCTGGCTGTTCTCTGACCTTTTCTATATTATCTTGTTGGTCCCTAAATTCCCCAGTGGATCTAGATAGATGGGCAGCAGTTTCCTCCAAGGGCTAATTATTTGAAAGGTATCCTTTTTGCTTCGATAGTGCTTCTTGGCATTCTAGTGCATGAGTCATATGTAATAAATGCTACCGTAAGCAAAGAGCTTCCCTGGTGGCTCAGTGGTAAAGAATCTGCCTGCTAGTACAGGAGATGGGGGTTTGATCCCTGGTCTCAGAAGATCCCCTGGAGAAGGAGATAGCAACCCACTTTAGTATTATTGCTTGGAAAATCCCATGGCTCCATGCCAGGAGCCTGGCAGGCTAGAGTCCATTGGGTCTCAAGAGTCAGACATGACTTAACAACTAAACAACAACAATAGTAAGCAAAATGTGGGTCGCCACAACACACTTGAACACAAAGCTTTGCCTTCTGAGAATGTGCATTTTATTTTATTCTTATGAATTTTTATTGGAGTATAGTAGCTTTACAGTGCTGTGTTAGTTTCTGCTGTTCAGCAGTGAATCAGCCACATGTATACATATATCCCCTCTTTTCTGGATTTCCTTCCCATTGAGGTCACCACAGAGCTTTCAGTGTGGTTCCCTGAGCTATACTGTAGGTTCTCATTAGTTACCTATTCTATAGGAGAACATACATTTTAAAACAAATTACACTTAAAGGGATGCTATAAAAGAGCCAACCTGGCTGTTTCGTCCAGAAATCTTCAGTCCTACCACATGCACCCCAAGTGTGTCCTAAAAACACTTGGAGGGTTATCTGTGCCGCCATCATTATTTGCTTCTTTATTTTTTATTGAAGGATAGTTGATGTACGATGCTATGTAAGTTACAGGCATACACTACAGTGATTCACAAGTTTTAAAGTTTATACTCTGTGTACAGTTACTATACAATATTGACTATATTCCCTACATTGTACAATATATCCTTGTAGCTTATTTTATAGTTAATATTTGTACCTCTTAATCCCCCACCTCTGTATTCCATGGACCCTCACCTCTCCCAATATAGGGGAGGTCTTTAAAATTTGTATAATGTCCAAAAGTTCTGATCTAAAGTTGCTTTTGGGACAGCCTCTCTTTAAGGGAATTATCTAAGACAGCTATATCATGATTTATGAAAAAGAGAAATATTTCACAGATGCATGCATAATGCTGAAACTTACGGTGACAAACCCTGATCCACAATTAAAAAGGAATTTCCCATTACAGGAAATTTTAAGGTATACTTTCCCCCATGTATTTTCTGAGCGTTTCTCAACATTTTTGTCTCTTTTCCTTGTCTGTGAAAAAATGATATCTTATTACTACAGAGGCATACTATATAGATAAACAGATACCTGTAAGAGACCTGAGTCATATCCTGGAACACAAAGTTACTAAATTTCGCAGTAGCAAGGAAAGATACTCATTTGAAAATGGGAACCGTTAGAACTCAGTAAGTCAAGAAACCGAAGACTAGTTATCTCATGAGAAAGAGAATGTTCTGGTTCTAGAAACATAATTTTATCTTGACTATCAAGAAAGCTGCCTGGTTGCTCCTAAAATAAGGGATCATCTCACATGCTGTGCCATTGTGTAGAACAGTAGTTAGAGGCTGCCAGAAGGAAGGAACCACTACAGATGAGAAGACAAAAAATCACAGTAATTATAGAAATACAAATGAGTTAATGTTTTGCAAACAAATATTAGAGAGAGACTACAAAGTGTGAAAAGGCAGCGATATAATAAGATTTGAGAAATGGAGCAGAAGATTGAAAACAGGTGTTAGACACAGAATTTCTGGTGCTGAAAACCAGAGGTAGGCAGGAGCATGCTTCTCTGTTCACTGCAAAGCTTTATGATTCCTGAAGCTCGAAGGACTGCTGATGAGTGATGAAAACCAAGCACCTGAGACCTGGGGACAAGGGAATAAACCAGGGCGTACACAACCCCAAAGGTCATTTAACAGTCACCATGAGCTGTACTGGAGTCCAGTGACTCAATGCATGACTTTTTAAAAAATTAATTTCTGGTGGTGTAGAATTGCTTTACAACATATTAATTTCTACTGTACAGCAAAGCAAATCAGCCATACCTGTACATTTATCCCCTCTTTTTTGGACTTCCTTCCCATTTAGGTCACCACAGAGCACTGGGTAGAGTTCCATGTGCTACACAGTAAGATCTCATTATTTATCTATTTTATGCATAGTAGTGTATGTACGTCAATCCCAATCTCCCACTTCATGCCATCCTCCCTTCCCCCCTTGGAATTCATACATTTGTTCTCTACATCTGTGTCTCTATTTCTGCTTTACAAATAAGATTATCTATACCATTTTTCTGGATTTCACATGTATGCGTTAATACATGATGTTTGTTTTTCTGACTTACTTCATTCTGTTTGACTTATAATTTACAAAAGATTAAAGATATGTACATATACAGACACATAGATATACACAAACACAGATGTGTATATATACATAAAATTTTTATGTAGTTCCATACATCTAGAATGTTTCCATTTGGCACAATGAAAGCTCATATCTCCATCGATCTCCCTCTTTTACTGAAAGTCTAGGAGCCTTATGCAAAGCATAGGGGTAGAACAGATACACCTCGCTGCCACAAGGGGGCTTAGAGAAAGGAAGCCAACCCTGGGAGCAAGCTTCCTATTTCCAAGATGAATTGTAAAATATGTGTTTAGGGCATTCATGAGGAAGTCATGATTTTGAGATCATGAAAGATGAGAAAGATCTACCGCACAGGCTTATCTTAAATTCCAGAGAATATTCACGTCTGAGTATGGTTCAAGCTAGTACAGTTTGCCAATACTGAATAGTACTTCTGGGCAAGTAAATTTAAATTATAAAACAAACAAACAATAAATCTGTTAATCAAAGAATTGGTTTGAGTAGTTGAAAAAAAAAAGACCTAGTGATACTAGTCAGGGCATTCAAGGCAGTTTAAAGATGTAGAGTGAGTGTCTCATGTTTTTGTAACTACTGTGACATTGCTCAACTATCTTTCTCTAATGATATTAAACTGGAAGGTATTTTAATTAATGAGCTCATCAAGGAGGTATGTCAGTTCACGGGACAGCAGAAGACACACAAGTAAAGATCGACTGCCCAGGGGAAAGACCCTAAAGCTGCTGGACCTTCCCCATACCCCAGTGTATATGTACATGTGGTCATAGTAGTTCATGTGCTGCTCAAGCCTCACATTTTCTGACATCACTTCTTTACTCCAATTTGGCTTACTAAATTCCAACGAGTTTTCTACACTCAAAACGCTCTTCTGCTTTTGTCATCATGGAGAACTACTTCTCTGCTCAACCTTCTGTTTTCCACCCTGAGCACGAGTTGCATCTTTCTACTTTTTTGCTCACCCTCTTCCATGTTCTGTATTCACTTACTTCATTAAAGCATCCAGGGATTTACCCCTGCTATGTTACTGCTAGATATCTCTCCATCTCTCTCTCTATACTTTCTTCCCTCCAGCTTGGACCTCATGACCCTCATCTCAACCCTGCCCTTGTCCCCTTTGGATATCAAGCACATGCTTCAGACAGAATCCCAGCCTTCTCTCTGTTTACATCTATTACTTCTACTCACAAAACATTTTTTTAGGAAAATAACCACCAAATTATGCAGCGTGGTGCTAATAGACAGTCATGCAGTAATGATCTCTGGCCTCCACTGGGTCTTCCATACAACATGTCCTGAGCCAGTATCTCTCTCAGTCACTCCCCATCCACTCCCAGCCTTCATCCTCCTATACAGGGTCTTGCCCTGAATCTATTCCTTCCTTCACAGGAGATGACCATGTCTCTTTCACAGGCGCTTTCGAGATCAAATGGGACCATCTGTCCTCAGTGTTCTGTCCCTTTCACCAAGACATTGATCTGCACTCACTCCATTACCTGCCTCACCTCCTCTCATTTCTATGGAAATAGCATACCTCCTTTTCTAAAAATATTGGTTTATTTTTAATTGAAGGATAATTGCTTTACAATGTTGTGTTGGTTTCTGCCATACATCAACATGAATCAGCCTGTGGCTGATTTAACCAACCTTCTATTTGCTGCCCAAATTCCATCTCTTTGTCTCCTCAGGAGTCTTGCTCTATATCTCTTATCTGTCCAGATTTTTTTAAGTCAACACTGACTGATCACTTCCATAGTATACCCCAGGTGAAGGTGAAGTCGCTCAGTTGTCTCCGACTCTTTGCAACCCTACCAACTGTAGCCTACCAGGCTCTTCCATCCATGGGATTTTCCAGGCAAGAGTACTGGAGTGGGTTGCCATTTCCTTCTCCAGAGGATCTTCCCGACCCAAGGATCAAACCCAGGTCTCCCGCATTGTAGGCAGATGCTTTACCGTCTGAGCCAGACACTCAGCTAAAAACTGCATGCTTTATTTCATATAAATTCTATAACAACCCTATAGAATAAGCACCAAGTCTCTGGATTCATTCTCTCGGTCTCCTAACAAACCCTTTCTTTGCCCTATCTGGTCTTTTTTTTTTTTTTCATATTTATTTACTTATCTATTGGACTGTGCCAGGTCTTAGTTGTCTCATGCAAATTCTTAGTTGCAACATGTGGATCTAGTTCTCCGACCAGGAATTGAACTGGGCCCCCTGCATTGACAGCATGCAGTCTTAGACGCTGGACCACTAGGGAATCCCCTGTCTGGTCTTCTAGCTCAAGCTGTACAACCCTGCTTCACCTTACTACCAAGTTTCTTCAAGAGTAGCCTCCATATTCTATGTCCTCTTGCTCACCTTCTAGTCTTTCCTCAAGCCTTTTCTGCCAAGGCTGCACTTACTGACTGTGAAATGAAAATTTCCTGATGGTGAAATCCAATGGATACCTTTCCCTCTTTATCTCTCTTGGTATCTGCCACTTAGTACAAGGGTTCAAGTCCTTCTGCTTTAAGTATCCTTCTCCACCAACTTCCATAACAATGCTGACTTCCCTGATATTTCCCGGATATTCTTAATGCTTTGAATATTTCTCAACCTGTCCTTGAGGGACTGTTTCTGAGTTCATCCCTTAAATGTGGGTGGTCACCAGGGTTCTATCCTCATTTGCTTCTTGGAGTGATCGCATTCATTCCTACGCTACTGACTGTCACATGCAAACCAACAGTGTCTAGCTGCATGTCCAAGTCTCTGTCCTGAGCTTCACACCCTTTTCCCATGGCCTCATGGAGTAGCAACACTATATTCCCAAACTAAAGTCATCCTGCCGATCCCAAATCTATTTCACCTCCCAGGTTCCCTAACTTGGTGCATTCATTCTTCATATCACCAGGTAACCAAGGCAAACCAGGTTACCATCTAGTCTTGACTCAAAAATTTCCACTTGCATGCAGAGAATGACTTGTATAATTATTTGTTTTCCCTCACAAATATTGAACAATTTTGAGAGGTTGGACTTTATATAATGTTTGACCTTATAGCCTTTCAGCTGCAATTACCTCTTTAGTGAATTTTTTTTTTTTTTTTGGATTTGTAGAAGGTTTTATTTAGTCTGAAAGCAGGTTTTTTCCATAACCAATTAGGTCCCCACATTTAATGAAAAGCATGTTTCATCTCTAATAAATACCTGAACAGACTTGGCTCATTGTCACAAACAAATTCCATCAACTCTTAATCGAGTATCCTGGTTCTGTAGGAATTTTATTATTTATTTATTTATTTTTTTTTTAAATTTAAATTTATTTATTTTAATTGGAGGCTAATTACTTTACAATATTGTATTGGTTTTGCCATATGGTGAATATTTTTAATAAACATTTCAAAAATTCATTGCAGGAGGTTAGGACTTTGGTGTGATCAACCTGAGAAAGAAACAGCTTACTTCATTAAGAATAAAAACAGGGAAATGTCTTTTGTTCTTTAACTGTCAGAGCAGAGATTGAGTATTATCTGTGTTTCTTATCAGCTGCCCATCTGCACTGAACTTCTAAGGCTCTGCTAAGCTTTTACCTACTTAGCTTGACTCATTTTCTCCTTGAAATAATATATAGAGATTTGCCTTCCTGAAACAGCATTGATATATTTTCCCTTGCAAGTCTCTGGTTCCGCCTGCTTATTGTTTCCTGAATCTTTACTAATTCCTACCCAGATATGAAAGTCCGGAAGAAATGGTAAAAGGAAATGCTGTGAGAGATTTCATCATATTTACCTTTTAATTCTTTTATTATCATTGGGCATGTCAATATCTGGGTTGAACTGATAATGAAAAAGTTCAGTACCAAAGAGATCATATTCCAAGTAACAGCCAAGCTGAGCAAACTCCAGTAGTTCCTTCTTATCCAGGATAGTCCTAGAGACAAGAAGACAGACGTATTGTTACTATCAAGACCATGTTTTCCACACATACAGATTAAAAGTGTTACGCACACTATGTACTGGAATATAGTTGAAATCAAGTAAAAGAATTTTGGAGTTGGCTTTTAGGATGTAACTATAAAATATTAAGTTCAATTGTTACTAGAAATTAGGAAAAGTGAAGTAAAAATGCTAGTTACTCAGTTGTGTTCAACCCTTTGCCACCCGATGGAATGTGACCACCAGGCTCCTCTGTCGATGAAATTCTCCAGGCAAGAATGCTGGAGTGAGTTGCCATTCCCTTCTCCAGGGGATCTTCCTGACCCAGGGATTGAATATAGGTCTCCTGCATTGCAGGCAGTTTTCTTTTTTTTCCCCCCACTGTCTGAGCCACCAGGAAAGCTCAGAAATTAGGGAACATTCTCATCCAAAAGGGAGTTTTCTCATCTCAAGGACTTCAAAACTATAGACATTTTAATTATGCTGCCATCTCAAAAACAATGTTGTAATTCTTTTCCAGAATTGTCTTCAGGGTAGGCTCTATATTCTTTTGAAAATCCTTAGTGGGACCGATATGAACTATACTACTACTACTACTAAGTCGCTTCAGTCGTGTCCGACTCTGTGTGACCCCATGGACTGCAGCCTACCAGGCTTCTCCGTCCATGGGATTCTCCAGGCAAGAACACTGGAGTGGGTTGCCATTTCCTTCTCCAATGCATGAAAGTGGAAAGTGAAAGTGAAGTCGCTCAGTCGTGTCCTGACTCTTAGCGACCCCATGGACTGCAGCCTACCAGGCTCCTCCGTCCATGGGATTTTCCAGGCAGGAGTACTGGAGTGGGGTGCCATTGCCTTCTCCCGATATGAACTATGGAAACTATCAAGAAGGAAATTTGGCCAGGACTGGAGAATTAGGTGAGTAATACTGATCTGGATAAAACATGAAGCCAAGGTAAGGCAACAGGGTGATTTTCTTGTGACAATCATAAAGTGGTTCTAAAATTAATCCCAAAGCCTATGTGAATATCAGTGCAATTTTTTAAAAGGGGAAATGCTCCTATAGATATTTATGTTCTGGTGTGTTTATTTTTTAAATAGAATTTATTATTTTATGCTAATTTTATGGGTATCTTCTCACTTCAGTAGAGATCATAGCAAAAATATCACTCTTTGTAAGACTATGTAAATGAATGGAAAAGGAGAAAAATATAGGATAAGTGCAGGCTTCAGACAGAAAAGTCAAGTCTGGAACAAGAGTAGATTATCTCAAGAAATTTAAACTCTAACAGATAAAAAGGATACATAAAGTTAACCCCTGGAATGCAACAGTAGGAAGTCAAGGGATACCTGGAGTAACAGGCAAATTTGGCCTTGCAGTACAAAATTAAGCAGGGCAAAGGCTAATAGAGTTTTGCCAAGAGAATGCACTGGTCATAGCAAACACCCTCTTCCAACAACACAAGAGAAGACTCTACACATGGACATCACCAGATGGTCAATACTGAAATCAGATTGATTATATTCTTTATGGCCAAGGAAAGAGGAGCTCTATACAGTCAGCAAAAACAAGACCAGGAGCTGATTGTGGCCCAAATCATGAACTCCTTATTGACAAATTCAGACTTAAATTGAAGAAAGAAAAGGAAAACCACTAGACCATTCAGGTATGACCTTAGAAAGTCCCTTATGATTATACAGTGGAAGTGACAAACAGATTGAAGAGATTAGATCTGATAGACAGAGCGCCCGAAGAACTGTGGACAGAAAACTTCATGACATTGCATAGGAGGCAGTGACCAAGACGATGCCCAAGAAAAAGAAATGCAAAAAGGTGAAGTGGTTGTCTGAGGAGGCCTTACAAATAGCTGAGAAAAGAAGAGAAGCTAAAGGCAAAGGAGAAAAGGAAAGAGATATCCATCTGAACGCAGAATTCCAAAGAATAGCAAGGAGAGAAAAGAGTGCCTTCCTTAGTGATCAGTGCAAAGAAATAGAGGAAAACAATAGGATGGGAAAAACTAGAGAGCTCTTCAAGAAAATTAGAGATGCCGAGGGAACATTTCATGCAAAGATGGGCACAACAAAGGACAGAAATGGTATGGACCTAACAGAAGCAGAGATATTAAGAAGAGGTGACAAGAATACACAGAAGAACTATACAAAAAAGATCTTTATGACCCAGATAACCATGAAGGTGTGATCACTCACCTAGAGCCAGACATCCTGGAATGCAAAGTCAGGTGGGCCTTAGGAAGCATCACTAAGAACAAAGCTAGTGGAGGTGACAGAATTCCAGTTGAGCTTTCTCAAATCCTGAAAGATGATGCTGTGCAAGTGCTGCACTCAGTATGCCAGCACATTGGAAAACTCAGCAGTGGCCACAGGACTGGAAAAGGTCAGTTTTCATTCCAGTCCCAAAGAAAGGCAATGCCAAAGTGTTCAAACTACTGCACAATTGCAGTCATCTCACCCGCTAGCAAAGTAATGCTCAAAATTCTCCAAGCTAGGCTTCAACAGTACGTGAACCATGAACTTTCATATGTTCAAGATGGATTTAGAAAAGGCAGAGGAACCAGAGATCAAATTGCCAACATCCTTTGGATCATCAAAAAAGCAAGAGAGTCCCAGAAAAACATCTACTTCTGCTTTATTGACTATGTCAAAACCTTTGACTCTGTGGATCACAACAGACTGTGGAAAATTCTTCAAGAGATGGGGATACCAGACCACCTGACCTGCCTCCTGAGAAATCTGTATGCAGGTCAAGAAGCAACAGTTAGAACTGGACATGGAACAACAGACAGGTTTCAAATTGGGAAAGGAGTACGTCAAGGCTGCATATTATCACCCTGCTTATTTAACTTCTATGCAGAGTACATCATGCAAAAAGCCAGGCTGGATGAAGCACAAGCGGGAATCAAGATTGCCAGGAGAAATATCAACCTCAGATATGCAGATGTCACCACACTTATGGCAGAAAGCAAAGAAGAACTAAAGAGCCTCTTGATGAAAGTACAAGAGGAGAGTGAAAAAGTTGGCTTAAAATTCAACATTCAGAAAACTAAGATCATGGCATCTGGTCCCAGCACTTCATGGCAAATTGATGGGGAAATGATGGAAACTGTGACAGACTTTATCTTTTTGGGCTCCAAAATCACTGCAGATGGTGACTGCACCCATGAAATTAAAAGATGCTTGCTCCTTGGAAGAAAAGCTATGACCAACCTCAACAGCATATTAAAAAGCAGAGACATTACTTTTCTGACAAAGGTCCGTCTAATGAAAGCTATGGTTTTTCCTGTGGTCATGTATGGATGTGAGAGTTGGACTGTAAAGAAAGCTGAGCACTGAAGAATTGATGCTTTTAAATTGTGGTGTTGGAGAAGACTCTTGAGAATCCCTTGGACAGCAAGGAGATCCAAACAGTCCATCCTAAAGGAAATCAGTCCTGAATATTCATTGGAAGGACTGATGCTGAAGCTGAAACTGCAGTACTTTGGCCACCTGATGCAAAGAACTGACTCATTGGAAAAGACCCTGATGCTGGGAAAGATTGAAGGTGGGAGGAGAAGAGGACGACAAAGGTTGAAATGGTTGGATGGCATCACTGACTCAATGGACATGGGTTTGAGTAAGCTCTGGGAATTGGTGATGGACAGGGAAGCCTGGGGTGCTGCAGTCCATAGGATCGCAAAGAGTTGGACACAAGTGAGTGACTGAACTGAGCTGAAAGTTAATCCCTAAAGTATCACTGTAGAGATTCAAAAACAGAAAGAAGAAAGAAAGAGAAAAAGAAAGAGAGAAAAGAAGGAAGGAAAGAAGGGAGGGAGGGAAGAAGGATGAAGAAAGGAAGGATCCTACCAGGAGAGCATATGGAAAAAAATAAGAAGGGAAAATAAGCCTCGTTAAACATTGCGTGAAGGGAGTTAAGAGAAAAGAAGAGATTGTTCAGGATCCAAAGCTGGCCTGGAGACGTGGAACATCAGATAATCATTGTCTTATTAGACTTTTTTAGATATTAAAATAGATATTCTATTACTTTGGCAACATCAGGATGCCAGGATTAAAGCACTATTATATGTCTATAAATCTGCTTCTAAGAGGACATAAGTATTTTCAGAGACTCTCTTCCAAACCCTAGGAGGACCAATTAAGCCTCTGTCCATGAGTGAGAGGATTCTGCTGTCCCGGGCTACTTCCTGGTAGCTGGCTCTTGACTCTGATTCTGAGCAATCATACTGTAGCTGGTTCCTTTTTATTCTCTTCACCAATTTAGCATAACTTCTAGTTCGTGATGTTGTTTTAGGCAGGGAGGCTAAAAAAACTCTTTCCTTTATACTATAAAATGCACATTAGCTCGGTGCCACCTTCTATTAATACTACTCCTTTTCTTTCTTCTTACCATGGAGACCATTTTTGCTTCCAAAATTACTCAGCTAAAAGAATATGTGTTTTTCTATAGTAAACATATTCTGTTTTCCCCAAAGAATCATGCTTAAAAATGAAATATACACAATTAACATAAGGGGGAAGAGATAAGTTTAGTATTTTTTTTCCTTTTGAGGCAGTTCATTTGGTTTGTTAACTACCAATTGTTAATTACCAATATGGGCAAAATACCAGGATGGGTCAGGGTGGGGAGTCAAGAAAAGCAATGGAGTTGCCCCTAACAGGTTGGATCAGACTCTTATTTCCGGTTGCAATGTCTTCACTTCTTTAGGCCTAAATTCCTTGAGACTCAGTTTTATAAGTATTTAAGTGATATAGTGAGTCTATATCCATGGTAAATGAAAAACTGTAAGAAAATCTTTCAGTCTTAGTTCCAACTGAAAAATAGATTTGCTTATCATCATCATAGCCAACAAGTGTAAGAACTTACTATGCTTCTGGCATTGTGCTATGTGCTTTTTATTTATTATCTCACTTAATATTCTCTATAATCCCATCTGGTCTCAGGTCTTTAGATGAGGAAACTGGGGCATAGAGATTAGATATGCAAGGTGATGTGCTGGAATGTAAATTCATTTCAAGGCTAGAATCTACTTCCTTAATCATCCTACTGTGTGACATCTCCTAGGGCTAAATAGTTTATCCTCAAAGGACATTTTCCCAGAATTGCATTGACTTTGTATGTGCATCATGTTTTTTAATTTTTATTTTAAAATGTAATTCCCTCCCCACTGTACCTTCAAACTGCACTTGAAAAATGAGAAATTTACTCCCCAAATAAGAAAGGATTATTTTGTGGAGGTCTTCAATCACTGCATATAACAGACAGGATTTGACCATTATGTCATTCTGGATATTTCCAGTGATATGGTCAGAGAAGGAGAAAAAGATCTATTAATCATGACTGTTGCTTAGAACCTGAGGTTTCTCTAAGCCTCTCACAAATATTAAGGGTCACATATTAAGGGTCTTCTATGCTGAGGTCCTTTCTTCCAAAGTTCAGACTTTTATGTCTAATTGCCTGCTTGCCATCTCTACTTGGATGTCTAATAGACAACAAAAGTTTAATATGCCTTGAACTAAGCCCCTCATGTCCCACCCCAAACCAGTTGCTGCAGCACCCTCCCCTGTCTAAGTTGATAGCAACTGCATCCATCCACTGCTCAGACCAACAACCTTGGGGTTTTCTCCTCTTTCTTCCTGTAAAACCCTCTACATCTAGCCCATCAAATAGACTTATGGCTTGACTTTCAAAATATGACTAGAATCCAGATAAGTCACAACCTTCCCTGCTGCCCTCCTGGTCCAAAAGTCCATCATCTTTTGCAGGATCCTTGCAATAGATGCTCACTCTCCTTGTTTCTCTTCCTTTGCTCTGTTACTGTCTATTCAATTACAACCACCAAAGTCTGTCTTCACAACTAAGTCAAATCAGGTCTCTCTCCTGCTCACAACCCACCAACAGCTCCTCATTTTCCTCAAGAAAGAGCCAAGGCCTTACAGTGGCCCATGAAACCCTGCGTGATTCTCCTGTGTGTGGTCTTCCAAAAGCTTTATCTCAGGGAGGGATGGGGAATGCAGGCATCCAGACCTCCAGACATCAGTTACATATAAATCCTGCCTGGATTGTAAATGTCATCTGAAAAATGGCATGGTAAGTTTCTATAGGAAGATGAACATGTTCAGTAAGATTCATCTACACATGTAAGTGTCAAATGTAATCCCTGGGAATTAGAAAGGAGTACAACTTGAGGGAAATGGTCCTTCTGTAAAACACTGTTAAAAATTTCACAGTAATGTATAGGGGAGAAGACTTCAGAAAAGAAGCAATTAGGCTCACGTTTTAGACATTGGGTAAATGAAGTTAAAAAAGGAGACAGACAAATTTGCTGTCATTAAAAAGCCAGGAGATATATATATACACACACACACATATGTCTCTAGTTTAGTCTAGTCGCTAAGTTGCGTCCGACTCTTTTGCAAACCCTGGACTGGCAAGAATACTGGAGTGGGTTGCCATTTCCTCCTCCAGGGGATCTTCCCGACCTAGGGATCTAACCTGAGTCTTTTTTGCCACTGAGCCACCAGAGAAGCCTTGGACACACATATACATGCATATATTGAGTTGGCCAAAAAGTTAGTTCCATAAAATGTTATGGAAAAAAGTCAAACAAAGTTTTTGGCCAACCTAATATTATTATTAGTGACATTTGGTGATGTGAAACAGCCTAGATAACTGAACATTAGTGTGAAGGCAACTAAGAAATGAGTTGACTTAAATTCTCCCTATTAAAGAAGGGAACACAGTATAAAATCTATGGGAAAAAATAGTGTCAGTGGTCATACATACTTTTCAGAAGAGAGCCCTGCAAAAAAAAAAAAAGAGTTTGGGATTAGATATTAATGATGTGGTAGGATGGAGAAGCAGGTGAAGCAAGAAAATAAAACACTTAATAATCCTCAGGCATTTCAGATGGCCCCGTATCATTTAATTCTTACAAAAACTACATGAGAAAAGTATGAGCATCCCATTTTATTTTTATTCTTTTTTGGCTTGCACAATAGACATATATTGTTTTTTATAGTTTGGAGGCCAGAAATCCAAGATCAGGGTATCAGCATGGTCAGGTCTGGTGAGAGCTATCTTTCTGGCTTGCAGGCAGCCACATTCTCACAAGTTTTCTGGTGTCTCTTCTTAGAAGGGCATTAATCCCATCATGAGGGCCCCACCCTCAGTGATTGTCCTCATTTTATAGATGAAGAAACTAAGTCTCAGAAAAGTTTGGGAGTCCTTAACTTCTGAAATGAACAGCTGGTGAATAAGAGCAGTTTGTATTCATCTTCAGATGTCCCGGTCTTACACCCCACTGCTCCTTTTGTGATGAGAGTATCCACCCACTTTCACCACCACATTCCCTACGACAGCACTTCCCTATGGAGAAATACACCCCATCACAACAGCATCTCACCCAGCATACAGAATGTCTAACAAGGTGACTTAACTACACTCAACTGACAATCAGCTGGATGACTTCCAGGGACTGTCAAGATGCTACTGAAGTTGCATTTATGCATGTGACTTTTTTTTTCCGCTTGGAGAAAGGATTGACCCCAGATGTCAAAATGGTACCAGGGAAAAATATACTCTGCTTGACGTCTTTCAGATGAGGCTTAAACAGAGGTCCTGCCCCTCCCAGTCATCAGTGATCTCAGAGCACTTCTTACAAGAGCGAAGGTGTCAACCTCAAGCCAGTTTTCCTCATTCCATATTCTATGTGCGTTAGTCACTCAGTCATGTCCGACTCTTTGCGACCCCGTGGACTGTAGCCCGCCAGGCTCCTTTGTCCATGGGATTCTCCAGGCAAGAATACTGGAGTGGGTTGCTGTATAGTCTATTTGCATGAATAATTACATTCTTTCTTATTGCAGTCTTCCCCAACCTTTGAGGTAAATATCTTTCACCTCTTGCCCTAAATAGTGTGGTGATTGTGAGATGCAGAAGAGCTGCTGTGTTTCACACTGGAGAAAGTCCTTTCTTCAAGGTCAATCATGTTGATCACAAATGTTATCTGTAAAATATCCTGGAATTTCTCAAGAGGAAGATGAGATATTCGTATCAAGTATTTATTCTTGTTATTTATATTATATCATTTCTTCTGTTTGCTCCTCAACCAGTAAACAGATTCTCTCTTTATAAGGAACAGGCATAAATTGATGACAAATATATCACTATTAGCTAAGAAAACAGTTCTCTGACACCATCTGGCTGTCTTTATTTTCAGAATATGGTTATCACGTACGTACGTTTTTAAGGCCAGTACTGAAATGCGAGACGATTGATTCTGTTTTTCAAACCTCTTTATATTCTAGATCTTTATCCAAGAGCTGAGGGGTTTAGTTTAATGTCAAAATGCACTCTGAGTGGGAGCAAGGAAATCTGTGTGAAGTGATAATTTAGACAAGGGCCTGTGAGCTCTCTGGGAAGAAAGAACTAAGAAGCAGAGGAAAGGATATGATACGTGGGTGTGATCCAGATGATAACATTACCTAACATTTGTCTTGGGCTTTTCCGGTTTCAAAGAACTTGCAAATATATGATTTCATCTCATACATTCAAGCACACCTTCATGAATTAATTCAGCAAACATTTACTGTCTTGTACTGCTACCTACCCTGTTCTAGCTTTTGTGTTGGGAATACTCCTATGAATAAGAAATTTAAGCAGCAGTCTCAAAGAACTGAAAGTCATGGAAGGAAACACATATTTAAATTAATAATTACAGTTATTGTCATTGAAAGCTTTTTATAGTACAATACATACAAAATATCGTGAAAGGATAATCAAAGAGGCAACTCATTTGAGTTGAGTCCTGAAGAAAACTATTCAGATGTAGGTTGGTGGGGTTCAAGTGTCAGATGAAGGATGGATAATCCAGAAGAACACCTATTGAGAGGTAAAAGAGCTTATTGTTTCTGGAAGATAAGGCTGAATTTATCAGCACTAACGTGCATGAGGGGAGATGCACCCATCTATCCATCCATTCATCCATCTAATAAGAAATTGTTGATCATTTATTTACTATGATGTACAAGCTGGGAAAACAAAGACAAATAATATGGAATCCCGTCCTTCAAGAAGATCACTGTCCAGTAGGAAAAATAGACATGGAAACAGATCATTGCTTTTCAGACCTTGCCGAGTCTAAGAAAGTACTCCTAGGATCTGGGATGACACAGAGGAGATACCAAACACTGCTTGGCTCATTCAAGAAAGGCTTGATAGAGAAAAACATCTCTGATGAGATGTATATTGAAGAAAGGCTCTGCCTAGTAGATCAGAGAATACTGTATTCACATCAGAGGGATGAGGTCATGTGAGAAGCATGTAGAACACTCAGCATAGGTTACTCAAAATCGTGGTCAGTGTGGCTTTAGCCCAGCTTCTGCCTGTGCATCTAGAAGGGACGGGAGATGAGCTGGAAAGATTGGTAGGGACCAAATGACCAGGATGTTTGGATTTTGTGCTGCAGGTGACATGGAACCTCTGAAGAGTTGTAAATCAGGATGGAGATATGTAAAGCAGATTTGTGTTTGGAAAGATCCAAATAGTAGCAACATGGAGGCTAGATTAAGGAGCAAAACTAAGAGAGTGATTTCCTGTTTGGAGATAATTACAGTGGTTTAGGGGACAAATGAGGATCTGAATTAAGTTAACAACAGAAGAATGGATAGGGGGGGCTGTATTTGGAGATCTTAGTGGGGTAGACAGTTATTATTTTGTGGGGGTGCAAAGGGCAGGGGAATTTAGGTTAGCATCTGGGCGAATCATGCTGTCATAGACCAGAACAGGGCAAGAAGGAAGAGTCAAGTGATGGGACTTGGTCCCCATCGTGACAGAAGTGGAGAAGGAGAAACCAGGGCCTGCTGTGGGCAGTTCATTAGATGTTGGCATCATTAAATGCTACCAAGAGCATGGAAAGCGCAGGTTCTGAAACTCATAATGAACTGGTGAAATACAGATGCTGGGTATTAACATGAATGCAGAAATGAAGAAACCAAAGCTTTGGTCTCTTAACTGATCAGGAATCCAGGAATTCTAGCTCCTAGGCTAGTGCACTTCCCATTATATTGTGCAGTGACTTTTTTGGAATTCATCAGACATCCAACCTGTGACTTCCTGGGCCTGGAGGGTAAGCATCATGTGTTGGTCTATTTTGAGACTTGAATTCAGAGCCTGACACATCCAGAAACACAGAATATATTCAGTGCTGAAACTTATGAACTTGACCAAGTAATTAAAATTTTCTTTAATTTAAAAATATAGTAATAAGGGGATGCTTATAGACAACTGATTTATTTAAAACAATGTTGAATTTCAATGACTGGTTATTATAAAAATTGTTTACCATGAAAGAAACGCCCCCCAAAATTCTGTCTCCCTTGTCACTGAATTTCTTAATTTAAAACCAGAAAAGATAATAGAATAAGATGAAATAAATAAACTTGAAAGATAAAAAAAAAATAATAATAAAACCAATGAATATTTGTGTAGATCATATCATGTGGGATTCTTTACAATTTAATGAGAGTTCTTCAACAGCTACTTAAAAGAATTATTAAACTCACCTAGAACTATTGATTTAATAACTAAAATAATTTTTAAAATATTTGTAATATAATGTCTAAAAGAAATTAATATATAAATTACTATAATCTGATAAATTCAATGTTACTATAATTCTAAAACATTAGTCACATATATTCCTATATTACTAGTGGAAGTTACAGCTGAATTACAAAATCTGAAAAGTTCTTAATTGATGAATTTCAATTAATTTATTTTTAATGTCAAAAACAGAAACTGAATAGAATGGTGTAAGTTTTAAATCTAAGACTATTCCCTGAACAATGCCTAAACATTGTCTATAGCCAGAAAGTATAATTTATTACGTCAAGTAAATATTTACCGGGAACTTTGGTTTCACACAAACTCAAAACCATCAATTCACATGGTACATTCACATTAATATACTAGTTTATTCACATACATGTAGGTATTTTAAAGATTCTTTTGTCTTTCTTTAGAGGATTCTTTTTGTGATAAAGGATTACTTTTATGCTTCTCAACTGTAGAGAGTAACTGGAAATAAAAAGCACTAGAGAAATAATTTAGATTTCAATGTGTTTATTTTGCATATTCCGCATTATCTATATATTTGAACAAACATGATTCAGTTGTCTGCTTGGGCACATTATCCTACAGAGATGTTTAATGACGTCATAGGAGAGAATGACGTCACATTTTCAATATTATGACATAAGTCTAAGCTTAAGGAAAAGGAACAGATGGCTGCAAGAGAGAAAAACCCTTGTTTAAATTACACTAAAACCAGAAGTTGGCTCTGAATTGCAAAATGTAATTAAAACTTCATTTTAAAATGCATTTCACAGTTTATCCACCCTAGGAAGAGCTTTTCACCATATGAACTTTGCAGCTGCCACAGAGCACAAAAGAGGTTGCTTTTTTCATGTAAAGCGATACATAGTTCACGGAATGATGGTATTGAGGAGAGTGAAGATAAATCTCATAGACATGGCAATCCTATTTGTTAAAATGTCACATTTCTTGGGAATGGTGTCAGAGGCATGAAAAATGGCTTTAGAAGAAAAAATTACTTGTGGGAGGTTTTGGTGGCTATAATGTGTTGGAGAGAAGACAGGACCAGTGTCTTCATTTGCTGTTGACATTGGGCTGATTCGCCCAAGTGTCTGCGTTAAAGAGTGCAATTTGGGATAATTAACACATACCAATTACCAGCATAAGTTAATTAATTGCATTTTATTCAGCACTTTTAGGTATACTAAGTAGTTTTGCTCCATTTCAGTTTGTCCAATATTTGTCTGGATTTTCTATTTCTTGTTAAATAGGTCTTTTTACTTTACTTTTATTTTACTTCTCCTAAAGAGTAAAAGGAAAACTATGACAAGCAATACTTGGGGAAATTTGTCTAACGCTTTAAGGGTTAAAAAATAATTTTTCTTAACCCCTTTTGACAGATGAGTAAAAGACTTGGAGGCTTCAGTGACTTGCTCAAGGTCACTCAGAAAGTAGGTGCTGTTGTGAGAGGTAGGATCAGACGCTGTGTTCCCAGCACCCTCTCATTCTCCATTGTCCCAGATGCATCGAATATGCGCTGCATTCGTCAAGGGATAGCTGTGGCCGGTGTCACTACACAACATCACACTGAAATGTGCTCATGTTTTGTGTGTGTTTCTGTCTCACTGAGTACTCTCTACAAATCAATGTAGATTTCTTAAAAAATTTTATTGGGGTAGAGTTGATTTGACAATATTGTGTTAGTTTCTACTGTACAGCAAAGTGAATCAGTTATACATATAAAATATCCACTGTTTTTTGATTCTTTTCCCATATAGGTCATTATATGGTATTGAGTAGCGTTCCCTGTACTATACACTAGGTTCTTTTTAGTTATCTATTTTATATATAGTTATATAGTAGTGTGTATATGTCAATCCCAATCTCCCAATTTATCCCTTCCCTCCTTTCACCCCTCATAACCATAAATTTGCTTTATATGTCTGTGACTCCACTTCCATTTTTGTAATAAGTTCATTTTTACCATTTCTTTAAGATTCCACATATAAGTGATATCATATGATATTTATCTTTCTCTGAGACAGAGATGGTCTCTAGGTCCATCCATGTGGCTGCAAATGGCATTATTTTGTTTGTTTTTATGGCTTAGTAATATTCCATTGTAAATATATACCACATCTTCTTTATCCATTCCTCTGTCAATGGTATCTAGGTTGCTTTCATATCCTGGCTATTGTAAATAGTGCTGTAATGAACACTGGGATACATGTATCTTTTTGAATTATGATTTTTTTTCATATATATGCCCAGAATTGGAATTTCTGGATCATATGGTAGCTTTATTTTTAGCTTTTAAGGAACCTCCATATTTTTCTCCATAATGGTTGTATCCATTTATATTCCCATCAACAGTGTAGGAGGTTTCCCTTTTCTCCACACCCTTTCCAGCATTTGTTGTTTGAAGAGATTTTTTTTCCTTTTCTTTTTTAATTGGAGGATAATTGCTTTACAATGTTGTGTTGGTTTCTGCTGTACAACAATGCAAATCAGCCATATATATATATATATACACATGCACTCCCTCTTGAGCCTTGCCTCCACCACCACCCCACCCGTCTAGGTTATTACAGAGCACCACGCTGAGCTCCCTGTGTTATATAGCAGGTTCCTACTAGCTAGCTATTTTACACATGATAGTGTATATACGGGGCTTCCCAGGTAGCTCAGCTGGTAAAGAATCTGCCTGCAATGCGGGAGACCTGGGTTCAATTCCTGGGTTGGGAAGATCCCCTGGAGAGGGGCATGGCAACCCACTCCAGTATTCTTGCCTGGAGAATTCCTATGGACAGAGGAGCCTGGTGGGCTGCAGTCCATGGGTTGAAAAGAGTCCAACATGACTGAGCGAATAAGCACAGCACAGTGTATATATGTAATGCTACTTTCTCAATTGTTCCTACCCTCTACTTTCTTAGTTGTCCTACCCCACTTGATGATAGCCTTTCTGATTGGTGTGAGGTGATACCTCATTGCAGTTTTGATTTGAGTTTCTCTAATAAGTAGTGATGCTGAACATCTTTTCATGTGCCTCTTAGCCATCCATGAGTCTTTTTGGAGAAGTATCTATTTAGATCTTCTGTCCATTTTTGATTGTTTCTTTTTTTTAATTGATCTGCATTAGCTGTTTGTATATTTTGGAAATTAATCCCTTGTTGTTTGATTCATTTGCAAATATTTTCTCCCATTCTGAGGGTTGCAATGTAGATTCTTATGTAAAATTTAACTGCAGAAAAAACTAAGTTTATACAGTAGCTATGATGACATGTTTAAAAGCATCTACTTTTTCTTATATTTTCCTATCATCTGCAATAGTGGTAACAGAAGAAATGTCAGTGGACATTAGGAAATGGGAAAGAAGCAGTGTCATTAGTAATTATTTGCTTTTAAAAATTCTCATGTGCTTATCAGGCCTTTACTTTGTTCCTGATTAATTTCTTTTTTTGCTTGTTTGTTTTTGGTTTTTAAAAAATATTTATTTATTTGACTGCATCGGGTCTTAGTTTGGGCACATGGGATCTTTGTTGCATCTTTGGGATCTTTCATTGTGGTGCACGGATTCTCTAGTTGTGGTGCATGGGCTTAGTTGCCCTGCAGCATGTGGGATCTCAGTTCCCTGAAGAGATATTGAACCTATGTCCCCTGCATTGCAAGGTGGATTCTTAACCACTGGATAACAGGAAAGTGCCTGCATTTCTCACTCAGTAGTTAGATCTGAGCCAATTTGACTAAATAAGTTGTCTTTACTATATATAATGTGTATAAAGTATACACTCTACAATGCATACTCATTTCTGTCCTCACATACATTTCATACATTAGGCACGCATAAGCATAGTCCTAACAATAAACTATTAAGAAATATAGCACTGTATGCAGAGAATTCTAAATGTTATAAACCATTTTCACGTGCAAAACATTCCGTTTTTTTTTTAAGTATTTCCATTCTATTTACATATATTAAAATATTTTGGTCAAGTTTAAGTTTGCTAAATTTCTGCCTGGAATTGTTTTTGAATGGTTTCACATTAATTCACTAGTATTCATAGGAATTAAAAGGATGCAGTTCCAAGGATCCCAAATGATTATTTTGGGATGGCTTTACAAAAACACCCTTAAGGTTGCTGCTGCTGCTGCTAAGTCGCTTCAGTCGTGGCCAACTCTGTGCGACCCCATAGACGGCAGCCCATCAGGCTCCCCCGTCCCTGGGATCCTCCAGGCAAGAACACTGGAGTGGGTTGCCATTTCCTTCTCCAACGCATGAAAGTGAAAAGTGAAAGTGAAGTCGCTCAGTCGTGTCCGACCCTTAAGGTTAAGCCTCCATAATTGTAATAGAATACTCATGTTGAAGCCAGAAAGTGGGTCTTGCTCCTTGCTACATCTTAGTGTCTGATATATGATATTTAGACACTTAACAAATATTTGGTGAGTGAAAGAATAAATGAAATTATTCTTCACTCCATTACTTCATCTAATTAAGAGCATAAAAAAATGTATCAAAATTGCATCCTTTAAAGAGGTGGGCAAATTTGGCATGAATAATCAGGGCTAAAGAGAATAACATGTGTTGATAGTCCATCCCCTGTGCTCTGCCTTCTCTTTCAGAAACCCTCAGGTAAAATTCCTCTGCCTTCCATGGGGAGAAATTTTCAGAGAGATGTGCCGTGTTCCTGCACTTAATTATCACTGTGCCCCTAATCAAACTCTAGGCCCTGGGTTCCCATCAAAGCCCTCTATTTTGTTAAATACATAATTAAGTAGAAAAAGACTGAGGCACAGCACCTGTCTGTTGCCCTCCCAAGGGCTTGGAGTTTGATCAGTAAATAGCTAATGCCCAAATACCTTCCAACCATGTCTCTCTACCCCACCTTCCTTGGTAATGAAAGAATTTTGTTGTCATAAAAATACCTACAGCTACTCTATAGTCCATGGCAGATAAAACTTCCTTGGAGGCAGGTGGCAACAAGATTCTCCCTGGGTTGTCTTCTTCCATCACATATATCCTGTATCAGACCAGGCCCAAAGGCAGGGCTATGATGACATGCCACCTGAAAATGTGGCTGGAGTTTTAACAGATAGTCAAGTTTTAGTAAGTGATTAAAAGGCACAAAGCCTTTGTGGATTAAAAACCCAGACAGCATCACAGAAGTGCTGGTATTATTTTCTGACAAATGTTGACTTTGGGTGGCTGTAACTGTCAAGGGCACCCCCCTGTGATGTTCCCTAGGGTTACACCCGCTGCATTCCTGGGCACTTCCACCGGCCTGCGTTTCCTAAAGAGAACAGATGGTTAGGGGAGGGGACTAGACACAGAAGCAGATTTATCTTGTCAGGCTGTTGTCTCCAGGCAAATGACCTGAAGCAGGTCACAAATGGTCATGTGACAACAATGTGGTTTAGAGTGTCCTAAGGTGATGGCTGTTCATTAACCCTTCCCTCTCAGGGTCCCATCTGCTTCTTTGGGCTAGGCCTATCACAGTTTTGTTGTTTTATGTGTACGTGCACGTATTTTAAGATAAAATGCCTTATGTCTGAATGTGAGTGAAGAGTTACATATCTTCGAAAATATTTATTGCTTTAATAAATTAAAGGTGTCCAGGATTATGGACACCCTGAAGTATTTTATTTTTTATCATATATCATTTATTTACTTATATTTCCCTATCATTAAGTACTCTGACTCTGAAGTAATTGCATTTTGTATTCTCAAATGATAGAAATCCTACCTTTAAAGAGAAGAATGAACAGTTTTACAGGGATTGAAAGCCTGTTAAAAGCTAGAAAGCCCAGAGTCCTAAAAAAGGGTCACAGGACAGAGCCAGCATCTTAACTTGCTACCAGCAACCACAACAGCCTGTCGGTTCAGAACCTTCTCCTTTATGCCCCCAAATTTCTGTTGTTGTTTTCCTGGAAGGCTTATTTTCAGGATGCTCTTCTTTTTGTGTGTGTTGTCTGTGCATTTTGTTACACGAAATACATGTTCTTTTGTGATGTGTCCCCATTATAGAAGCTGAAGTCCTTGCCCTTTCAATACAGATCAGACTGTGTGTGCAGCAGTGGACCTCAGAGAGTCTGTGAAAAGATGACCTAGTCAAACGTTAGCCTGGCAACTGTCTTGCTGTGAACACTCACATCAAAAAGCTCACGTTGCCCGCCTCTGCCCCCCTGAATTTTTTCTTCTGTTACTTTATTTGGTTTGTTTTTCCCAGTGCACTCCTTTTTGTGAGGCCATTTCCCCTAATTTGCCTGTGCTCTGAAATATTCATACTTATAGGTACAGTACTGTTTTTTTAGACACTGGAACCCTGAATCATCCCTGTATGGGTACAGAATGGGTGACTGTTCTAGGATTGGTCTCAGGATTTTCTAGGATGCTCTGAGTTTGGCTGATGTCAGGTCAAGCTCTACCTTCCATCTCAGGCCATTTTTAAAAGAGGCAATGAAATGGCAGTCAATGAAACTGAGATAGTGTAGCTTTATCGTTCAAAAGAAAATACATATACAAGTGTGTGTACACATATATGTGTACCTATACATGTTAATTTTATGAGCAAAAAATAAACAGATATATATATACAGACATATATATGTATGCATATATATATGTATATATTTTTTATTAAAATATTTTTAAAGACTCCATTTTATTTTATTATTTTTTAAACTTTTTGGCTGCATGGCATGTAGGGTCTTAGTTCCCTAATCAGGGTATAGTTTGATTTTCTGAACAGAGAAGTCCTACTGTTTTAGAAGTTAAGGTTTATCTCACAATTTCCAGTGAAAGGTTACGTTCTATTAAGGCCAAGCATCATTTTCTAGGGTTTCCCTGCTGGCTCAGTGGTAAAGAATCCGTATGCCAATGCAGGAGACATGAGTTGAATTTCTGGCTTGGAGAAGGAAATGGCAACCCACTCTTCTTACCTGAGCAGTCCCATGGACAGAAGAACCTGGTGGGCTATAGTCTCCATGGCATTGCAAAGAGTCGGGCATGACTGAGCAACTGAGCAGGCATCATTTTCTAACTTGCTTACATGTCTAGCTATAAACAGATAGATTCTTTAAGAATCTTAAAGATTCTTTAAGAAAGCTGGAGCCAGTTTAAGCAGTAGGGCAGGCTGAACATCCACAGGAAAACTTCCAAGCAGAGTACATATAAAATAATGAATAAAATGAAAGGGGACAAAAGATCATATTTTAAAATGCCTGTCTAAGCTGGTAGGAAAGCAAAGGACTTGCTCGGGGTGGCGGGGGGGAGGGGCATGCAGAAACAAAAGAGAGAGCAGAGAAATGAGGTGTAGGGGTGACCCAGAGCTGCCGTTTTCCCACGTGGTTTTTTTATTGCAGTGTAATTGATGTATAATGGCAAGCCACTCCAGTACTCTTGCCTAGAAAATCCCATGGATGGAGGAGCCTGGTAGGCTGCAGTCCATGGGGTCGCTAAGAGTCGGACACGACTGAGTGACTTCCCTTTCACTTTTCACTTTCATGCATTGGAGAAGGAAATGGCAACCCACTCCAGTGTTCTTGCCTGGAGAATCCCAGGGATGGGGGAGCCTGGTGGGCTTCCATCTCTGGGGTTGCACAGAGTCGGACACGACTGAAGTGACTTAGCAGCAGCAGCAGCATTCCATTATATATAATGGAGTACTGTATATCACTTCTTTATCCAGTCATCTGTTGACAGTCACTGAGGTTACTTCCATATCTTGGCAATTGCAGATGATGCTACTGTGAGCATTGCGGGTGCACATATCTTTTCGAATCATTGTTTTTGGCTTTGGGGGCTTTATATCCAGGAGTGAAGGTTCTGGGTCACATACTCCTTCTATCTTTAGTTTTCTGAGAAACCTCCATACTGTTTTTCATGTGACTGTACCAACTTACACTCCCACCAACACTATATAAAGGTTTCCTTATCTCCACATCCTTGCCAACATTTGTTATTTGTGTTCTTTTTGATGATGGCCATTCTGACAGGTGTGAGATGATATCTCACTGTGGTTTAATTTGCCTGATGATTAATGATATTGAGCATCTTTTCATGTGTCTGTTCATCATCTCTACATCTTCTTTGGAGAAATATATATTCAGATCTTCTGCCCATTTTTTAATCAGATTGCTGTTTTCTGTTACCTGGAGGGTTTTAAAGGGTGAAGTGAGAAAGTGCTGGGGCTGAACAGAGATAAATCAGAGATATAGCTTCCACCAGCACATAAAGGGAGTACTCCTTTCACTCCCCCCAAAAACACCCATGTGGGTGGACTCAGTAAAAACCTGGCCCACAGAAGGAGTTTTTAGAGATTTTATTTCTTCCTCAGTCTTGTCTTCTGGTGGAATGGAGGTAGTCAGGAAAAGAGTCTTCCATGAGAATCAATAACCACAAACCTGTACTTACTGAATTTAGGGGCCAAAAGTCATAGCATCTGTGTGGTTCTAAAACCCTCAAACATCTAAGCTGTCACAAAAAGACAAATACAGTTAAATTCTACATATATGAGATACCTGCAGTAGTCACATTCATAGAGACAGACAGTAGAATGGTGGTTGCCATGGACTGCGGGTGGGGAGCATCGAGGGGAGAGGGGATATTGTTGTTTCATGGGCATAGAGTTTCGGTTGTGCAAGATGAAGAGAGTTCTAGATATTAGTTGCCAAACAATATGAATGTACCAAAAACAACCAAACTTGACACTTCAAAATGATTGAGGTGGTAAATTTTATGTTATATGTATTTTCAGTTCAGTTCAGTCACTCAGTCCTGTCTGACTGTTTGCAACCCCATGGACTGCAGCATGCCAGGCCTCCCTGTCCATTGCCAACTTCCAGAGTTTACTCAAACTCATGTTCACTGAGTTGGTGATGCCATCCAACCATCTCATCCTCTGTCGTCCCCTTCTCCTCCTGCCTTCAATCTTTCCCAGCATCAGGGTCTTTTCTAATGAGCCAGTTTTTCACATCAGGTGGCCAAAGTACTGGAGTTTCAGCTTCAGCATCAGTCCTTCCAATGAATATTCAGGACTGGTCTCCTTTAGGATGGACTGGTTGGATCTCCTTGCAGTCCAAGGGACTCTCAAGAGCCTTCTCCAACACCACACTTCAAAAGCATCAATTCTTCAGCAGTATGTATTTTACCACAGTAAAAACTGGTTTATAATTTTTAAAAATTTAGTTTAAAGTAGTCTCAAGTTAGTAATGCCCCCTAACTACCTATAAGAAACAAACAAGACAAAACAAAAAAAATAGGAAAATACCCTCCAACATAGAACTCATAATAATTTCCAAACAATCTAAGATCACAGTAATATTTTACAAGGAAATAATGAATGAGGGCCAGAAGAACCAACAAACTATAAAGTCAGAGTAAAAAGACAGTGGAAATTAGGTTTATTAACTACAAAGTTAAGATTGTATTTTTGATAATTTTTAAAAGATGAAGCTGAAAATATGATGAAGGAAAAATAAATGATCAAAATTAACCAAGGAGAACTGAAAAGTAACCAAATGAAACTTATTGAAGAAAAAATCTATAGTTCTTAATATTATAAACCAAACTGATGGACTAAGCCACAGATTGATTCCACTGGAGAGAGAAGTAGTAAATAGGAAGATGAGACTGAAGAAATTACAGCTCAAAGACACAAATGGATAATGAAGTACAGGTATTAAGATCCTACATGTATCAACTTATATATAATAAGGAAATAGGAAGCAATATTTGAAGAGACAATGGCTGAAGTTTTTCAGAAACAATGGAAAATACCTTCCTACCCAGGAATTCCAAGCAACAAAATAAAAAAGAAATTCACACCGAGATAGCTCATAGGGTAAAATACAGAACAGATGACAAAGATGGTAAAAGTAATCTGAAAAAAGGACAGATAACTTAAAAGGAAACACAATTACTTAAAGCTGATATAACCGCAATAATACATGTCAGTTGAAAATGGAATATCTTTAAAGGACCTAGGGAGAATAACTTTTAAATAGAATTATCCATTCTAATCCATTATTATAAATCATCTATTATATTAATTATTCCTTATGAATGAAGGAATAAAGTCATTTTCAGACACATGAAACCTAAGTATTTATTACCAAAACAGACCCTCAGTAAAGGAAGATCAAATGATGTATCTCAGGAAATAAGTAATATTTTAAGGATAAAGATCTGACATGTGAGGAAAAAATGGTAAGCAAAGGAAAAAAGCAAAAACATTAATCTAAATATACACTGACCATGTTTTTAATAACAAAATAATATCTAATCACTGGGTTTTAAAAAATCAAGTAGACCCCACATCCTGAAAAATTTAGCATATAACTTAGATTATAACTGAAGCTGAAGGATTTTAAAGTCCTTGTATTACTAGGAAGGAAGGAAGGTAAAAATATTTACTGTATTTGAAACTTTTAAAATTATATGCATTAAATATACAGGTTGAGTTTTCTACTGTAACCACTAATAGAATATAAATAGTATACATACCTTCCAAAGAAGGGGAAAAATAGAATATGGAGATGAAAATGAAACAATAAAAATAAATCAAGAAATTTTAACAGTAACTATGACAAAAAAATCAGTAGACACAGTGAATGTAAAAAATTGGGTTTACCATATAAAAAGAATATGGCTGGGTAAAACTCCAAACCCAGCCATATGCTTTTTATATAAGACACACATAAACTATAAAGACAAACATGTAAAGATTGGTATAGGCACATCAACATCAGGTAAAACAGCTTTTAAAACCACCCCCTCCCCAGTATTCACATTACAATGTAGAGCAGCTCAATATATGTTGATATATTTCATTTCACCAGGAAAAATAATAATTTGTATGCATGTGATAACATAGCTTCACAATATATGATGCAAAAATTGAAATACATACAATCAGAAACTAAAAATCCACCATGATGGATTTTAACATACTTCTGATGGTAACCAATAGATTGAGAAATCAAAAAGTCAGTAGAAATATAGAATATTCGAACACCACCATTAACAACTGTAGTCTAATGGATATATAGAGAGCATTTATATGGTAACAGCAGAACACAATGTTGTCAAAAACCTAATAAATATTTTTAAATTTTAAAAATATATATTATTTATATACTTTTGCATGTCTGATATATTTCACACTGTTTAAAAAGAATTAAAAATCATCTTATTGACTAAAGGTGCTACATATAGTCCATATCATACAAAATATGATAAAAAATACATTATTTTACATTCAAATGAAGCTACCCAAGACCTCAGAGCAAATGGTAGAGGCAAAATTTAAAAGAAGTTGTCTCTGGGTCCAAAGATTCTATTCTTCACACTGTGATGTACTACCTCAGTGACCATTATCGAGAAGCATCCTTGTATTTTATCAGTACAACCGGAAGATTCCTGAAGATTGCCAAGTATTGATCTGGATACCAGCTGCCAGAACAACTGCCTTTACCTCCACGTCCCTCAGTTTTCCCATTAACACTCGCTTCTCTGTTCTGCCGCAACTGTAACATGTTTAATATTTTTTCTGCACAAGATTTTACAGTGTTTTTATCAAGATGAAGCATTTTGCCAATACATTCCATAGGAACATTAATTTATTAAATAGCAGACTGTCAGGTCTCATGATCAGGATTTATCAGTCTGCTAACATGACTTTATTCCACTTTGCAAGATAGAAGCAATTGTAATGTATTATTATTCTCATTGGTACTATGTTAATTCCTTCATCAATTCAGTGTAAGGACCAGTGTCTAGCCTTTGCAACATTGTTGGACTTTTTCATTCTGATGACTGTAGCTAGTGTCTGTTTATATAGTCAGTTATTTTACTGACCCTACACATCTAATATAATATGAGGAGGCTGAGTGGTGGACCTCAAAAAGACATGTCCATGTTTCAACTCTCTGAATCTTTGAAAGTGACCCTATTTGGAAAGAGGGTCTTTTCAGATGTAATTAAGTTGACGATTTTGAGATGAGGTCATTCTGGATGATCTGGGTGGGCACTAAATCTAATGACGGGAGTCCTCATAAGAAACAAAAGAGGAGACACAGACGGGCTTGAGGAGGCCATCTGAAGACAGAGCAGAAATTGAATTTAGGCGGCTACAAGCCAAAGAAAGCCTGGAACCACCAGACGGTGAAAACAGCAAAGAAGGCTCCTCCTTGTAGGTCCTTGGAGGAAGCACAGCCTTGCCAACACCTTAATTTCAGACTGCTGGCCTCCAGAGCTGTCAGAGAATACATTTCGACTGCTTGAAGCCTCCCAGTTTCTTATAATTTGTTACAGAACGATAGGAAACTAAGATATAATACCACCAAACAAATAATATATATATTACTATTACTTTTTTAGCATTGCATTTTCCAAAATTCAGATGATTCAAACCATCAGTCACAATAGCAAACCTCAACATTTATATGCGTGTTTTTATTCTCAGAATGAAACCAATTTGCCTTCCCTTTATATTTGCAGATAAATTTAGCACTCTAACTACTGGTAAATACTGAGCAGTTGGAATTGACACCAACTGTGACATCATACCTTGAGGCAAAGCAGTGATACCTTTGAAGGTATTATGAAGGATTATGAATACCATTGGAGAAGGCAATGGCACCCCACTCCAGTACTCTTGCTGGAAAATCCCATGGGCGGAGGAGCCTGGTAGGGTGCAGTCCATGGGGTCGTGAAGAGTCGACACGACTGAGCGACTTCACTTTCACTTTTCACTTTCATGAGTTGGAGAAGGAAATGGCACCCCACTCCAGTGTTCTTGCCTGGAGAATCCCAGGGACGGGGAGCCTGGTAGGCTGCCGTCTATGGGGTCGCACAGAGTCGGACACGACTGAAGCGACTTAGCAGCAGCAGCAGCAGCATGAATACCATGAATGGTTATGAAGGATTAACTAAATTAAAAGAAATTACTTATGCAAAATACCTAGGGTACTAACAGAGTAGGGACACAAAAATGGCATCAGTGACTTTTATTAATGTTTATGGTAAAACTTTCTAAATACTATCTAACGTGTAGTTAGTAGTTTTCTCTAGTGTTTCATTGGTCTGATGATTCTATTTATTTGATCATCCATGAATCATGAGATGGTTGACATTAATTGGTAGATGTTCTGCTTACCTATCGAGGTGTGACATAACGGTTTTGGAGATGTCTGCTCCAGCTTCTTGCAACACTCGGATAATCTGAAATGGTGCACTTTGATTCCTTCCAGGATGAATAATAACAGGACAGCCAAGCTGAGTCTGGGCGTGAGCTGTTGCCTGCAGAACCTTTCTTTCACTGTCAGTCAGAGGCCAGGAGCAACCAATTTCCCCAATAACACCACACTTGATACTGGTTCCATCGGCTCCACAGAGAATTTCATTAACAAGGACATCAGTAAGCTAAGGAAGAGTGAGAATGAAAATTTATAAACTGGATTTTATCAACAGAGAGTCAATACAGTATATGAATGGATTTATTCATTGAGTCATTCATTCTTTTAAAAATGTATAAATATATTCAACATTTGTTCAGTTAATATTGGCAAATGAGAAAGGCATTTTACTGGCAAAATCTCAAATTCAACAAGTTACTCTAAAAGAATTTTAGAGTAGTCCAGTGGTTAAGACTCTGTGCTCCCAATGCAGGGGGCCCGGGTTCAGTCCCTTGTTGGAGAATTAAGATGACACATGCTGCACAGTGTGGCCAAAAAAAAAAAAAGAAAGAATTTGAAAAGTTATACATGTATATGTATAACTGAATCACTTTGCTGGACATCTGAAACTAACACGACATTGGTAATTGAATATACTCCAAAGAAAATTTAAAAAAAATTTTATTTAAAAAAATACATAAAAAACACAAGTTACTCTAAATTAAAGATTTAATAGTATCTTACTGTGATTATTTTACAAGAAATTAATGGATTTAGGAAGCTACATGGGGAAAAGTGTCTTAAGAAGAGTAATAGCTTGTACATTCATTCATTCATTGAGATAAAAATCCATAATTTAATCTCAGGGGCATGTAGAATGTAAAAAGACTGTCTTTGAGTCTGTGTCAACCGTAGCAAGTAATTCTTTAATTCTCTATTATTTATTCTGTCCTTTGCTTTACTATTTTTTGTTATTTAGTTGCTAAGTTGTATCTGACTCATTGTGACTCCATTGACTGTAGCCTGTCAGGCTTCTCTATCCATGGGATTTCCCAGGTGAAAATACTGGAGTGGATTGCCATTTCCTTCTCCAGGAGATCTTCCTGACCCAGGGATTGAACTCGTGTCTCCTGCATTGGCAAGTGGATTCTTTACCACTGAGCCTCCTGGGAAGTTCCCTTTACACTATGAAAAAGAAAGTGTAGTCACTCAGTCATGTCCAACTCTTTGCAACCCCATGGACTATAGTCCTCCAGGTTCCTCTGTTCATGGAGTTCTCCAGGCAAGAATACTGAAGTGGATTGCCATTCCCTTCTTCAGGAAATCTTCCCGACCCAGTGACCGAACCTGGGTCAGGCAGATTCTTTACCATCTGAGCCACCAGGGAAGCTACACTATGCAGCAAAGCAAATTCACAGCATACAATTCTAAGATGACATTTTGGGGGAGTTCCTATTTATGTTTACTGCTATGTGTGGTTAGAAGAATGTGTAATCCCTGATATCAGGATAGTCTTCAAATAATATCAATGTATATAAAGGGACCAATTAAAAAAAAAATATATATATATATTTGAGTACGTCCCTGGGCTTCCTTGGTGGTTCAGTGGTAAAGAATCCATCTGCCAATGCAGGAGACACAGAGACTCAGGTTTGATTCCTGGGAAAATCCCCTGGAATAGAAAATGGCAACCTACTCCCGTATCCTTGCCTGGAGAATCTCATGGACAGAGGAGCCTGGCAGGCTATAGTTCATGGGTTGGCAAAGAGTTGGACATGACTGAGCACACCCACAGACTGGGAGTCCATGTGTCCCAATGCAGGGGGCCTGGATTCAATCCCTGGTCAAGGAACTAGGATCCTGCATGCTGCATGGTGTGGCCAAAAATCAATCAATAAATAAGACACCAATTAAAAAGAGAACGGCCTGATTGGAAAAAATGCAGATAAAAATCTGAAATATAAAATATTTTAAAGACTGTTTCTTTGCAAAGGCTGCAGCTGACATTCTATGCCTATGAAACAGATAATGGAAGATACACATGAATATATACATATACATGTAAATACATATACATTTGTATTATGTGTATATATAGAAGGAGCACACATACACATGCGAAAAAGCTTTGTGGCTTATTCTTTCTCTTTAATCCCTGAAAGATTTACTTTTCCTTTGCCCATTCTTGCTTAAGATCCTATTTAAACAAAAACAGGAAAGTGGATTTTCTTCTACCCGTCTTGTTTTGTAAAAGGAGAAGGAAACATATTTGCAAAAGTGCCAAGTCTCTGCCTGCCAAGTTTCACCCTAGAGTGAATTTTTATTGCTGGTTACATTATAAAATCCAGAAAGAAAACTGAGGTTGCATAACTGAAGCTTACAATGGAAAGTTGAGATTTACGGAAATCTGTGCCACCGCTACTGAGCCGATATCATATACGTGAATCGAAGTATGAACATATCAGGTTTTTCGGTGACCCATGCATTAAGATCTTCTTCCAGGACACTGTTTCTTTGTAAAATGAAATGCTCCTAATTTAGGTCCCAGTGACAGATATCTTTGCTAGCTGGCAAATTTCCATAGCATGCCTCTGAGCCAATGACATTTCCAAATGTAGATGACGTGTAGGGATAATCCAAGGTCTGAAGGGCTGACTGTTCTGAATTTACACACAAATGTCCAAGAAGGGCTTCCCTGGTGGCTCAGTGGTAAAGAATCCACCTGCCAAGCAGGAGACAAGGGTTCAATCCCTGGATTGGGAAGATGCCCTGGAGGAGGAAATGGCAACCCACTCCACTATCCTTGCCTGGGAAATCCCATGGACAGAGGAGCCTGGTGGGCTATAGTCCATGGGGTTGCAAAAGAGTTGGACATGACTTAGAGACTAAAGAACAACAACAACAATTGTCCAAAAAATGAAGGCTTTTATTGATACCTGCTCCACTGACATGGCTCTGGTCTCTGAAGAGTGAGTTGCATCCACATAAAAGCCAGCTCCTGCTATGATGCGGACACCAGTCTCTTCCGCAAGCCACTTCAAGGTCCGCACGTCTCGGCTCAGCCCAGTGGTGGTGTTTTCCACCAAAGCTCCTCCACCTTTGGCTTTAAAATCCAACAGTTCTTCCTTGATGGCTTCCGTCTCCTGATTCAGCTGCAGATTCTCTTTATGGGAATAAGGGTTTTTCTGGATCCAAAATAAATTTTTCATTATAATAGGCTCCTTGGAGATAGCTTCGTGGCTTGGAGGAGGTGGGTAGTAACAGCAGTCGAAGGTCATTGTCAAATGTTCGTGGGTCAGGGTGCGACCCAGTGTGCCAGGCTCCACAAGGCCCAGGACTGTTTGAACTTTCCCACTTAAGGAAGACATTTCTGATGGGACCAGGCGATGCTCTAAAAAGTGTTTCCTGGAAAAAAGAAAACGATAATCAGAAAATTTAACACACACATAAATTCTGTCCATAGGGGATGTGAGGCTGTGAATGTATACCAGGGTAAGAGAATAAATGAAACTAGAGATATGATCCCACTCATCATCCTGCCAAAGTCAGAGTCTGTCGCTTGTAAATTGTTTGAGTTCACTGCAGCTCAAAGTAACATGCATGGTGTTAAATGTCCACCAGCCACTTCCACTGGGACTTCTCCGTCCGATTTAATCCCAAGCTCATCTACTGAAAGTATTTCTTGATATTCAGTTCACATTTTTCTTTTGCTTAATTTTATCTCATTAGTCAGAGCTATGCTTCCTTGGATAATTCAAAAATAATGTCCATTAAAAAAACTTCATAATCAATAACTTGTATCCGAAGTAGCCATATATCAGAACCGTTTCATTTGCCATTTTTCAGCTAAATTAAATATGCTGTGATGACTGATCATTCCATGACTCATTTACTAGCCAGGTCGACTGTGTCAAAACTGGAGATATAAAAAGGTATACAACAAAATTGACTATGACGGTTTCACAGATTATTTGCCCCAAAACAGCTAGGAGGAGCATGTCTAGGCCTAATAATGAAAAAACAAAAACAAACAAACCTCTCCATTCTAGGTGTTTTATTTTGTCTAGAGCACACAGTCAGAAATACACTTCAAAATTTTTAAAAACAAAATTCTTAGGCTTAATGGAAGCGACTGTGCATTCTAACACGGAAATCTATTGTCTCTAAAAAGAACAAATGCCACTGTTTATCCTCTGTTTACTTTAATTTGTAACACAAATAAGTCTGCACCAAGTTTCTATCGGTGACAGCAAAGATCCCAATTCCACAGCTTTTCATTTCATAAGTGAAGGGGTTTCACTTGGAAAAAAGAAAGGATATCCTGAAAGTGATGGAGGTACACAGTCAAGGACAAAACCACGGCCAGAGACAGTGTCCCGCTGGAGCACCAACCAGGCACATCCAAGGGATGGCAGAAAAAATCTCCTGGGAACTGAGTAAAACAGCGTGTCCTTTGAAGCTCTCACATTGTTGCTTTTTTTTTCCTCCTTTCCCATCTTTTTTTATTATAGTAAAATATATATGTTGTTGTTTAGTTGCTAAGTCATGTCTGACTCTTTTGCGATCACATGGACTACAGCCCACCAGGCTCCTCCGTCCCTAGGATTCTCCAGGCAAGAATATTGGAGTGGGTTGCCATTTCCTTCTCCAGGGGATATTCCCAACCCAGGGATTGAATTCCAGTCTCCTACATCGGCAGGCGATTCTTCACCACTGAGCCACCTTTACTGTGCTTAGTCGTTCCGTTATGTCGGACTCTTTGCGACCCCATGGACTGTAGCTCGCCTGGTTCCTCTGTCCACAGGGATTCTCCAGGCAAGAATACTGGAGTGGGTTGCCAAGCCCTCCTTCAGGGGATCTTCCCAACCCAGGGATCAAACCCAGGTCTCCTGCATTGCAGGCAGATTCTTTACCATTTGAGTCACCTGGGAAGCACATAATATATATAGCATACAATTTGCCATTTTATCAGTTTTGTGGGTTTTTAAAAATTTGTCTATGTGGAGTCTTCGTTACAGCATGTAGGCTTTTTCTCTTGTTGCAGTGCACTCAAGCTTCTCTAGTTGTAGCTCTTCAGTTGCAATCTTAGCTCCCCAAACAGGGATTGAACCCACATCTCCAGCATTGGAAGGTGGATTCTTAACCATTGGACCATAATTTTTAAATGTACAGTTCAGTGGCATTAATTACATTCACCATGTTTTACAACCATCATTAGCATCTGTTTCCAAAACTTTTTCATCACTCCAGACAAAACCTCTGTAAACATTAAGCAATAATCCCCCATTTTCTCTTTCTCAAGACTCTGATAACTACTAACTGACTTTGTGTCCCAGTGAGTTTAACTCTTTTAAATATTTCATTAATTATTTGTTCTTTCACTTTGTTCCTTTAAATGAAATTCTGAAACCATTTCCCCCCTTTGCCAGGGAACCACATCCCTTTGAGGATGGTCCTTTGTGACTTTCTGAGCATCAGTTTTCCCATCTGTAAATCAGAGCAACAGTACACATTCATAGGCTGTCATAAGAATGAAATTAAATTATATAGCACAGGTAAAACGACCTGTCCAAGTGTCTGGCACCCAGCACACACCTTTCTTACGCTGACTTTGGAAACTCTTATATATGTTCTGCATTATTCCTTTTTAGAGGAAGTGATTGATTAAAAAAGTCATCATTTAGGGGCACAGTGGGTATAGGACAAATTTGTAATGGGTACAGTGCATATGTAAGACAAGGTGAAAATAAAGAGAGAAAGAGGAATACTGAGTTATGGGGCCACTTTATATCAAGCCACTGCAATCATCTGGAATCCAAGTGTTTGACATATATTGGTGTGCAATGCATAAAGGATTGATTTAGACTGTTTGACAGAGAACTTTAGGACTTGTGGCTAGCATGGCCATTAATTTTTGCTTGAGAGTGCTCTTCTGCAACTCAGGCTTCCAACAGCTAAATATTTCACATGGTGGTCATAACAGAAGATGTTTGTCTATTTATAGAATCACTCTGTAGCTGCCAGTCACTACAGAGGGCAATATTTTCCATTGATGATGTCCAAGAACCCACTGTTCAATGCTTTATTCCTTGTGACTGTAGCTAATTCCTTCAGTTTATGGAATCAAAGTATCATTTAACAATAGACTCAACGTTCCATATGGGTTCATTGGCTCTTTCCCTCCTTCCTGCTGGTGATCTTACAGATGTGTTCCTGGAGTATCTCCAGGGGCCAGAAACTTTGATAAATTGACAAAACACTATTGCTTTTACTAGAAAAGTGCCAAACCACATATTTAATTGATATAGATTTGAAAGAGCAATGTTGGTAAGTTTCAAGCTCACAAGCTGTGAGTCTTCATGAAAAAATATCACTTAAGAAAAGTCATCTCCTCCAGGAAATTCCTCTAACGTTCTCAGGCAGAACTAGTTGGTGCTTCCTATGATCACATACAATGTAGCCCATACTTAAAGGATAAGAAAAGATTAAAGAAGAAATTAGACCCAACACCACTCTAAGCTAGAATGTGTCTTTCAGCGCAGTGATCTCCATCCTTGTTGGCACCAGGGACTGGTTTTTTGGAAGACAATTTTTCCATGGATGAAGGGGTGGGGTGGTGTGATGGAAGGGATGGTTTGGGGATGATTCAAGCACATTACATTTATTGGGCACTTTATTTCTGTTACTATTACATTGTGATACATAATGAAATAATTATACAACTCACCATAACACAGAATCAGATCATCAGGCCTTAGATTCTCATAAGGAGCCCTCAGCCTAGATGCTTTGCATGCACAGTTCACAGCAGGGTTTGATCTCCTACCAGAGTCTAATGCTGACAGGTTGATCTGACAGGAGGTGGAGCTCAACTGGTAATGTGGGGTTGAGGACCCCTGTTTTAGTGAGATTAAAGTATGAAGGTAGATTTCATAGTTTCTGTGCAGAAACTATGGGGTTTCTATGAGGCAGCCCTTTGGGGTCTATTTTCAGCCTGGAACTTGTTCTCTTCTTAATCGGCAGGCATGGGGCTATTAATGGCCTTCTGCCATAGAGAGAGAGCACAGAACACAGAGGACAATAAGTGCACAATAAAAGCTGCAGTGCACAACTGTGCAAATAGGAGTGATCTCCCCGCCCCCAACCCCCCCACACCCCTCCGGCCCCAACCCCAGCCCCAACACAAAAAGGAGGCTTCTGGCATTTTACAGAAGACTTGCAAACTTCAGCGCTGCATACACCTGCCCAGAAGGTACTGGGGAAAGTGGTGGTGGTGGTTTAGTCGATAAGTCGTGTCCGACTCTTGCGACCCCATGGACTGTAGCCTGCCAGGCTCCTCTGTCCATGGAATTCTCCAGGCAAGAATACTGAAATGGGTTGCCATTTCCTTCTCCTGAAGGGGAAAGGGTTAGCCAAAGCTATAAACACAATTGCCACAAGATTTTTGTACTTCACATATGAAATCTGAACAGTCAGAGAGACTGAGGGAGGAAAGTCTGCAATTACTATTAGAGCCCAGTCAGAGAAAACAGCACTACCAATTCCAATGGATATGGAGTCGAGAGAGAGATAAAAAGAGCATAGAACATTAAAGAAAAAAAAAAAAAAAAGAACAGACTTGGAGAATGGCACTATACCATTGAGCTGGAAACTAGAGACAATATGTAGACTCAGTCTTTTTTGAAAATATATGCGTCAATGAACTTTTATAAAATATAGAGTAAATCAGCCTAATTATTAGAGTTGGGAGGTAAGTGGGTAGTTTGGGAGCAATTTAGTTTTGTTTCATTGAAATTGTGCCACATGCTTTCCCCCTCGCCATTATGCTTAAGATTTTTCTGTCTACCTAGAGTGAGATTCATTTCAGTTATGTTTCATATTTCAGAGTAGGACTTCTAGAACTCTGAATATTTTACATATGCCTGAATGGAATTTCTTTAATGGCAATGCACTGTCCTATTCCACAGACATAAGCCCTCTTTCTGCCCTTATGTCTTCTGTGCCAGGTACTAGACTAGATTGGAGATACACAATTATAATTCTAGAAGCAATGGTGAAATTGGCAAGTTGATGTTTGGTGAATTGATTTTCAGTTCACTTCTTCAACAACTTTTTAAGTTCTAAGCTGTGCCTTCCTCAGTGATCAATGCAAAGAAATAAAGGAAAACAACAGAATGGGAAAGACTAGAGATCTCTTCAAGAAAATTAGAGATACCAAGGGAACATTTCATGCAAAGATGGGCACAATAAAGACAGAAATGGTATGGACCTAACAGAAGCAGAAGATATTAAGAGGTGGCAAGAATACACAGAACTATGGAAAAAGATCTTCATGACCCAGAAAATCACTATGGTGTGATCACTCACCTAGAGCCAGACATCCTGGAATGCAAAGTCAAGTGGGCCTTAGGAAGCATCACTATGAACAAAGCTAGAAGAAGTGATGGAATGCCAGTTGAGCTAATTCAAATCCCAAAAGATGATACTGTGAAAGTGCTGCACTCAATATGCCAGCAAATTTGGAAAACTCAGCAGTGGCCACAGGACTGGAAAAGGTCAGTTTTCATTCCAATCCCAAAGAAATGTGATGCCAAAGAATGTTCAAACTACCGCACAATTGCACTCATCTCACACGCTAGCAAAGTAATGATCAAAATTCTCCAAGCCAGGCTTCAGCTGTACATGAACCATGAACTTCCAGATGTTCAAGCTGGATTTAGAAAAGGCAGAGGAACCAGAGATCAAATTGCCAACACCCTTTGGATCACTGAAAAAGCAAGAGAGTTCCAGAAACTTCTGCTTTATTGACTATGTCAAAGCCTTTGACTGTGTGGACCACAACAAACTGTGGAAAATTCTTAAAGAGATGAGAATACCAGACTACCTGACCTGCCTCCTGAGAAATCTGTATGCAGGTCAAGAAGCAACAGTTAGAACTGGACATGGAACAATAGACTTGTTTCAAATCAGGAAAGGAGTATGTCAAGGCTGTATATTGTCACCCTGCTTATTTAACTTATATGCAGAGTACATCATGTGAAATTCTGGGCTGGATGAGGCACAAGCTGGAATCAAGATTGCTGGGAGAAATATCAATAACCTCAGATATGCAGATGACACCACCCTTATGGCAGAAAGTGAAGAAGAACTAAAGAACCTCTTGATGAAAGTGAAAGAGGAGAGTGAAAGAGTTGGCTTAAAACTCAACATTCAGAAACCAAAGATCATGGCATCTGGTCCCATCACTTCATGGCAAATAGATGAGGAAACAATTGAAACAGTGGCAGACTTTATTTTGGGGGGCTCCAAAATCACTGCAGATGGTGTCTTCAGCCATGAAATTAAAAGATGTATGCTCCTTGAAAGAAAAGCTATGACCAACTTAGACAGCATATTAAAAAGCAAAGACATTACTTCGCCAACAAAGGTCTGTCTAGTCAAAGCTATGGTTTTTCCAGTAGTCATGTATGGATGTGAGAGTTGGACTATAAAGAAAGCTGAGCACAGAAGAATTGATGCTTTTGAACTGTGGTGTTAGAGAAGATTCTTGAGAGTCCCTTGGACTGCAAGGAGGTCCAATCAGTCCATCCTAAAGAAATCAGTCCTGAATATTCATTGGAAGGACTGATGCTGAAGCTGAAACTCCAATATTTGGCCACCTGATGCGAAGAACTGACTCATTAGAAAAGACTCTGATGCTGGGGAAGATTGAAGGCAGGAGGAAAGGGGACGACAAAGGTTGAAATGGTTGGATGGCATCACTGACTCAATGGACATGAGTTTGAGCAAGCTCCAGGAATTGGTGATGGACAGGGAAGCCTGGCATGCTGCAGTCTATGGGGTCGCAAAGAGTCAGACATGACTGAGCAACTGAACTGAACTGACTGAATAAATCTCTTGGTCCATCTCGCTTAGAGTTGTTTCCTTTCCCTAATCAAACCCTAACACATTAAAAAAAAATGGGAAAGCATTTCAGAGTTTTGTGAAGAAGATATGATCTGAATAACCTGGCAATTGTGTGCAGAATGGCCTGCGGAGACCAGCGGGGTGTGGGTAGAATCTGGACAAAACGATGTGGTGGCTTTGTCTGAGTTGGACGCCAGTGGAGATGGTGAGCCAGCAGAAGCAGAGAGAAGTACAGCAGATGGAAGTTTCTCACTGGCCTTGCTGATGCTATAAAAGAATCCCCCAAATAAATGGGCTCCTTAGAGAAAAGTGGTGTCTGATGGAAATGTGTGGGCACTTCTATTTTTTATGGGTGACATCATACAGAGCAGCAGTGCTCCATAAAACCTGCACTTACAGCTGACATTTGATTTGTGACTAAAATATTTTAAACACCACCTAATACTTTTTCAAGCTTGTTGGAATACTTCCATCATGCGTAGGTTCAAGCCTTTGACATGCCTCCTTTCAGACAGCATCGGTCGGGTGGCTGAACAATACTGACACAAGGAATCTCTCTTCACACACGTCACTGCATGTCCACTTACCCAAATATTTATGGTTAAGTGGCTCTACTGTGTGCAGATTTATAAGTTTTACTATTAAACGCTGTCCAAAGATCAATAGCCATGCCTGAATAAAGAAAAAGAAATCTGACAACCTCAGTACACAGAGCTGTAATGGGACCCAGCAAGCTCTTCAAACTGTGACATACATAAAACAAAGCCATGGGCTTCCTTTGGTGGTCCAGAGGTTGGGACTCTGGGCTTTCACTGCATGGGGCACAGGTTCAATGCCACATGCTATGCAGTGAGGCCAAAAAATAGAAATGAAAAAAAAAAAAAAAACCAAACAACACTCAGGGATACAAATGAGCAACTTATATCTGAAATTGACTATGGTTTTTCCTGTGGTCATGTATGGATGTGAGAGTTGGACTGTGAAGAAGGCTGAGTGCCGAAGAATTGATGCTTTTGAACTGTGGTGTTGGAGAAGACTCTTGAGAGTCCCTTGGACTGCAAGGAGATCCAACCAGTCCATTCTGAAGGAGATCAGCCCTGGGATTTCTTTGGAAGGAATGATGCTAAAGCTGAAAGTCCAGTACTTTGGCCACCTCATGCGAAGAGTTGACTCATTGGAAAAGACCCTGATGCTGGGAGGAACTGGGGGCAGGAGGAGAAGGGGACGACAGAGGATGAGATGGCTGGATGGCATCACGGACTCGATGGATGTGAGTCTGAGTGAACTCCGGGAGTTGGTGATGGATAGGGAGGCCTGGCATGCTGCGATTCATGGGGTCGCAGAGTTGGACACGACTGAGCAACTGAACTGAACTGATCCCCCAATTTCTTTTTTCTATTTGACTAAGAAAGTGAGACAAACTGGGGACATTTCTAAATCTCAAACAACAAATGTGAAGATGGCAGCAGAGATGTACCCAAGGTGTGACATTCCTAGAAAAATATGGTCACAGACAGGTGTGCTTCGCAAAGGGACCCTCCTCTAGGTCAGCTCCGCCCTTCCCGATCCTGTGCTCCTTAATGCGAACAGTTCCTCTGAACTGATAAATCATTCATGTGATTATTAAACTCAGAAATTACACGGGGCTCTCGAGTAAAGGGATAGATAGAGCCTGTAGCTTCATTGATTCTAATTTAGTCAGACATGTGCTAACTGGTCAACTTCAAGTCACACACACTATAGCTATGATAAATCATACCATTGGCTTCTTGAATCTATTACCTGTTTAGGCAACAAACAGAAAATATATTCCCCTCAACCAGAAAAGACCCTGATGCTGGAAAGGATTGAAGGCAGCAGGAGAAGGGGGAAACAGAGGATGAGACAGTTGGATGCTATCTCCAACTCAAGGCACATGAGTTTGAGCAAACTCCAGGAGATAGTGAAGGACAAGGAAGCCTGGTGTCCTGCAGTCCATGGGGTCGCAAAGAGTCAGACTTAGCAACTGAACAACAATAATAATAAAAGAAAGGGAGAGAGGAGGGGTGTATGGAAGAGGGTGGAAGAGAGGAAAAAATTATTTCGACTGAGGCCAAAATATAATATTGCTTATTGCTTATTGTTGTAATATGAGTAATGGTTGTGCAATGTTGGCAAAATGCTGTCTGCAGAACTGAACAGATCTTTGTGTTTTTCTTCATTTGAAAAACTAAGATCTTAACTCATCTTAGCCCTTCTCATTCTCAGAAGAAGTTTCCACATTCAGTGCTGAGAATGTTTGATGTAAACTTTTTGATTTTGCTAACATACACTCTTAGAAATGAAACACAGGACAAGCTACTGGATGTAATAGTTAGAACTTCTTTTTCTTTGTAACGAACTCTCTGAGGTGAAGTTAGTGCTCAGCTTATTATAGAGGATTTTTTTTTCTTCTGTGGATTCCCAGCACTAGGTTGTCTCTTGGAAACAGCAATATTTTGAGCAAATTGCACAGCTGGTCCTTAACTGTATTTAGTCATTAAGAGTCTTAAAATTTGTGTTACTGTTAATTCCTGGCAAATTAAATTAATATCTTAACCACAAAACATCTCTATTCCTCACACAATTTCATCTGGGAGGCTGTTTTTGAGGTGGCTTTGTTTAATTGGAAGAACAGTTTGGTTAGTGTCAAAGCTCTTGGCTCTGCCACTAAACAGCTGTGTGACTTTGGTTAGATAACTTCACACTCTTGAGTCTGTTTTCCCGTCTGTGAAATGAAGGGGTTGACCAGATGACTTCTAGATGACATCCATGTTTTGGTGATAGCCTTGAACTTGAAATGGATATTACTGACTTTCTAGAGATCATTATCCATGAAGATAGTACTTTTTTAAACATTTTGTAACATTTTAAAAAATGTATGTTTTATATATATATGCATGTGCTAAGCCACTCAGCCATGTCCAGCTCTTTACTACCCAATGGACTGTAGCCCGCCAGGCTCCCCTGTCCATGGGACTCTCCAGACAAGAATACTGGAATGGATAGATATGCATACATGCATACATATAATAAGAAAGTGAAAGAATGAACTTCATTAAATATCAGTGCTATTCATTCACTATGAATAAAGGCTGTACTTTAAGAATGATTTTTAAGATGTACATTTTAGGGAGTTCCCTGGAAGTCCAGAGGTTAGGACTTGTCACTGACATGGGCCTGGGTTCAGTCCCTGGTTGGGGAAGTAAGATCCCACAAACCTTGTTGCCAAAACCAAAAAATGTACATTTTATATACGTGTGAATACTTACATACATGAGAGAGTCAGAGACAGAGAGTTAATTAATTAATTTCCGTTTCAGCTACTGTTCAGCTTAAAAGAGAGGGATGGATGATTTGAAAGGACCCCAAACTTGAAGTTCTGGCTCCAGTGTTTCCTACCTGTGTAATTGTGAAAAATTTTAAAGCTTACAATGAGCTAATATGTTGGTCTCCTCACTTGAAAACTGTGGTGGATTTGCCTGATCTACTGCTTAATATTTGAAATGAAAAGCAAATAAGATGGTACCCAAAAGCATTATGTAAATTATAAAGCACCAGACAAATGTCCTGAATTATTATTATTATTTGCCCAACTGTATCTTTTCCAAATAGTTGCTGAGTATCCTTAGACAAATGAACCTAAACTTGCTCTCTAAAAAAAAAAACCCTAACAATAAGAGATTGGAGTTGATGAATCAAACTGAGACTAATTTGCTTAGAAAGGAATTCCTTCACTTGAGGCCCATGATTGTTAAAAGCAGATTGACTGTTGGAATTGACATCACAACTCACTGGGCTTTTGGAAATGACTGACTGAAGTGATTACAGCTACAGGAGGTCCTCATTATCCACGGATAACTGGTCCTAGAAATGCCTCTTTAAATGAAGGCACTTCACACTGTGTGTTAGCTGGTCTCCATAGCTGGCTTTCAGTGAACTGTGTTTTCTCATATTCATACACTTGTGCAGCCTGTTTCTAGGCTCAACCTGAGCTAGCTTTAACCAACAGAATGCGGTGGTAATGATGCTGTGTCAGTTAGGGACTCACATTTTCGGAAATAGCTTGTTTTTATGATTTGGGAAATCTTGAGCTACAATGTAAAAGTCTGGCTACCCTCTCATGTGGAGAAGGAGAGACCCTAAGACTACATGTATAGTGCAAGAGGCTTATCCCCACCCCATCATCCCACTGAGCTCAGCCTTGTGGCTGTCTCTGGAAGGTACCACATGAATGAGTTGTCTTGAACTTCTAACCCAGCTAAGATCCCACCTGATTGCTGGCCCAGCTACAGCCAACCCAGAACAGTCTGGCTAACCCACACAGTTATGATTATGGGAGATAATCAAAAGGCTGTTATTTAAAACCTGTGTTTTGGGGGGATGGTTTGTTACACAGCAGTAGGTAATCAAAATACACAGAGACCAACATTGAATAATAGGTCATATTTAAAGGACTTGATTAAAATTTCAAATTAGAAACACAAAATACTATAAAAAGAAGTCAATATAGATAGGTCCTAATTCTTAGGATGAAAAAATTAATCGAATGTTGGATTTGGGGAAAGAAGGCATGTAATTTTTTTTTGATGAAATTCAGTTCAGTCGCTCAGTTGTGTCTGACTCTCTGCGACCCCATGAACTGTAGCACGCCAGGCTTCCTGTCCATCAACAACCCCTGGAGAAACTCAAACTCATGTTCCTTGAGTCAATGATGCCATCCAACCATCTCATCCTCTGTCGTCCCCTTCTCCTCCTGCCTTCAATCTTTCCCAGCATCAGGGTCTTTTCAAATCAATCAGTTCTTCGCATCAGGTGGCCAAAGTATTGCAGTTTCAGCTTCAGCATCAGTATTTCCAATGAATATTCAGGACTGATTTCCTTTAGGATGGACTGGTTGGACCTCCTTGCGGTCCAAGGGACTCTCAAGAGTCTTCTCCAACACCACAGTTCAAAAGCATCAATTCTTTGGTGCTCAGCTTTCTTTATAGTCCAAATCTCACATCCATACATGACTAGTGGAAAAACCATAGCTTTCATTAGACGGACTTTTGTTGGCAAAGTAATGTCTCTGCTTTTTAATATGCTGTCTAGGTTGGTCATACCTTTTCTTCCAAGGAGCAAGCGTCTTTTAATTTCTTGGGTACAGTCACCATCTGCAGTGATTTTGGAGCCCCCCAAAATAAAGTCTGTGAAGGTTTCCCTTGTTTCCCCACCCATTTGCCATGAAGTGATGGGACCAGGTGCTGTGATCTTAGTTTTCTGAATGTTGAGCTTTAACTCAACTTTTTCACTCTCCTTTTTCACTTTCATCAAGAGACTCTTTAGTTCTTCTCTGCTTTCTGCCATAAGTGTGGTATCATCTGCATATCTGAGGTTACTGAGGTTTCTCCTGGCAATCTTGATTCCAGCCTGTGTTTCATCCAGCCCAGCATTTCTCATGATGTACTCTGCATGTAAGTTAAATAAGCAGGGTGACGATATACAGGCTTGATGTACTACTTTCCCGATTTGGAACCAGTCTGTTGTTCCATGTCCAGTTCTGACTGTTGCTTCTTGACCTGCATACAGATTTCTCAAGAGGCAGGACAGGTAGTCTGGTATTCTCATCTCTTTAAGAATTTCCCACAGTTTGTTGTGGTCCACACAGTCAAAGGCTTTGACGTAGTCAATAAAGCAGAAGTAGATATTTTTCTGGAACTCTCTTGCTTTTTCAGTGATCCAAAGGGTGTTGGCAATTTGATCTCTGGTTCCTCTGCCTTTTCTAAATCCAGCTTGAACATCTGGAAGTTCATGGTTCATGTACAGTTGAAGCCTGGCTTGGAGAATTTTGATCATTACTTTCCTAGCTTGTGAGGTGAGTGCAAATGTGTGGGAGTTTGAACATTCTTTGGCATCACATTTCTTTGGCATTGGAATGAAAGCTGACCTTTTCCAGTCCTGTGGCCACTGCTGAGTTTTCCAAATTTGCTGGCATTATTGAATGCAGCACTTTCACAGCATCATCTTTTAGGATTTGAAATAGCTCAACTGGCATTCCATCACTTCCACTAGTTTTGTTCATAGTGATGCTTCCTAAGGCCCACTTGACTTTGCATTCCAGGATGTCTGGCTCTAGGTGAGTGATCACACCATCATGGTTTTCTGAGTCATGAAGATCTTTTTCATATACTTCTTCTGTTTATTCTTGCCACCTCTTCTTAATATCTTCTACTTCTGTTATACCATTCTGTTATGCCATTCTCCATACCATTTCTGTCCTTTATTTTGCCCATCTTTGCATTAAATGTTCCCTTGGTATATCTGTAATTTTCTTGAAGAGATCTCTAGACTTTCCCATTCTGTTGTTTTCGGAAGGCTTTCTTTTCTCTCCTTGCTATTCTTTGGAATTTTGCATTCAAATGGGTGTATCTTTCCTATTCTCCTTTGCCTTTTGCTTCTCTTCTTTTCACAGCTATTTGTAAGGCCTCCTCAGACAACCATTTTGCCTTTTTGCATTTCTTTTTCTTGGGGATGGTCCTGATCACTGCCTCCTCTGCAATGTCACGAACCTCTGTCCATAGTTCTTTAGGCACTCTGTCCATCAGATCTAATCCCTGGAATCTATTTGTCACTTCCACTGTATAATCATAAGGGGATATGATGATATTCTTTACTTTTGCACCCCAGTGGTGAAAAAGGTTATTTTTGAAAAAATATTTCTGAAGATGTTTTCACTTTCTTTTTTTACCACAGTCCTCCATTAACCAGTTTTATGCTTCATATTCTCTTTTGAAGCAGTGATCCTGACACTGTTAAAGGTCTAATTCTGTCACATCCTCATTTGTGTGGGTTTGTATATATCATAGGATTTGTGTGGGTATATATCGTAGGATTTCTGCAGTATCACTTTCCTCAACTTCATGATACAATGGCATCTCTCTTTTTTTAACTTTCAATTTCAGTTTGCAATCTATTTGCATCTTATCCCTTGATATTTTTGACTATTTGTGCCAATCCACAGAGATGAAGAAAAAGATAATCAGATGCAAGGCAGGAACAGAAATTGGGATGATGGAAATAGGCATGCTTAAATGGGAACTAGGTTTTGAATGGTCAGTTCATTAGTGTATAGATTTGGTTTATCTAAACCTGATAATGTTGGAGGGGGAGGGGTACTCATAGTGAATATACCACAGGATGAAATTCAAAAGTAGAACCCAGCAAATGTCACATTACACTGGATTGACCTATGAAGACATGTGTCTCTATTTGAGTATGTGCTCTGTGTGTGTGTGTGTGTGTGTGTGTTTGTGTGTGTGTGTGTGTAGTAGCTGCAGTAGTAGTAGGGGAAAGGAGGAAATCTCTTTTCCTTAATAGTGTCGGTTCAGTTCAGTTGCTCAGTGGTGTCTGACTCTTTGCAACCCCCATGGACTGCAGCTCGCCAGGCCTTCCTGTCCATCACCAACTCCCGGAGTTTACTCAAATTCATGTCCATTGAATCGGTGATGCCATCCAACCGTCTCATCCTCTGTCATCCCCTTCTCCTCCCACCTTCAGGGTCTTTTCCAGTGAGTCAGCTCTTCGCATCAGGTGGCCAAAGTATTGGAGTTTCAGCTTTAACATCAGTCCTTCCAATGAACACCCAGGACTGATCTCCTTTAGGATGAACTCGTTGGATCTCCTTGCGGTCCAAGGGACTCTCAAGAGTCTTCTCCAACACCACAGGTCAAAAGCATCAGTTCTTCAGCGCTCAGCTTTCTTCACAGTCCAAATCTCACATCCACACATGACTACTGGAAAAACCATAGCCTTGACTAGATGGACCTTTGTTGGCAAAGTAATGTCTCTGCTTTTGAATATGCTGTCTAGGTTGGTCATAACTTTCCTTCCAAGGAGTAAGCGTCTTTTAATTTCATGGCTGCAGTCACCATCTGCAGTGATTTTGGAGCCCCCCAAAATAAAGTCTGTCACTGTTTCCACTGTTTCCCCATCTATTTACCATGAAGTGAAGGGACCGCATGCCATGATCTTTGTTTTCTGAATGTTGAGCTTTAAGCCAACTTTTTCACTCTCCTTTTTCACTTTCATCAAGAGGCTCTTTAGTTCTGCTTCACTTTCTGCCATAAGGGTGGTGTCATCTGCATATCTGAGATTATTGATATTTCTCCCAGCAATCTTGATTTCAGCCTGTGCTTCATCATAGTGTAAACGTCCCTAAAAATCTGTTTCTGTCTTCCTTTTTTTGGAGTATAATTGCCTGACAGTGTGGTGTTAGTTTCTGTTGTACAACAAACTGAATCAGATGTATGTATACATATATCCCCTCCCTGTTAGCCTCTTTCCCACCCCTCTAGGTCATCACAGAGCATGGAGCTGAGCTCCCTGTGCTACACAAATGAGTCAGAAAAACAAATACCGCATATTAACACACACACACACACACACACATGGAATCTAGACAAATGGTACACATGAACCTATTTGCAGGGCAGGAATAGAGACACAGACATAGAGATCAGACTTGTGGACACAGGGGGAAGGAGAGGGTGGGACGAACTGAGAGTGTACAGTTGACATACATACACACTAGCGTGTGTAAAATGGATGGTTAGTGGGAAGCTGCTGTATAGCACAGGGAATCTCTCTTTTATCTCCTAGGCTTATATAGTATCTAGGATGTAATTGGCACCTGTGAAAGTGGTCTGAACTGAATAGAGAGAAAGTCATTTGTGCATTAAACAATGAGTGAAAGAGGAAAAAGTTTCATGAATAAAGGAAAATTTAGTCTAACTCTATGATTCCAATAAGATTCCCCCCTCCTCCACTTTTTTCATTTTAGTTTGCAAGAGGAAAGGGCACATAATATGTAGAACTATACCCCAAATCCCGATGGATTATCCCACAAATAATTACTTTTCTTTTATATACAAACAAATGTGACAGTCTAGTTTCAATTACGCCTTCTTAGTGAGAAATGAAGAGAGCAGTGGCTACATACATAAAATTCTCAAGCCTGCAAACTAAACCTCAAGCATGATATATTTAAAAAAAATAGTTTCCAGCAAATATAGCATAATAGAAAACTGTCCAAATTTGAAATAGCTGTCCAAATATCAAATAGCTACGATATTTATTTGAAATTACTGCTGCCAGATAATCCCCAAAATGTGGTGGCAGAGAGGGGAGCTTGATTTCAATTTTTTGCAAACAGTGCTTAATAATACAAGTAGTTAGGGACTTTTCTGGTGGTTCAGTGGTTCAGTGGTTAGTTTCACCTTGCAATGCATGGGACGCAGGTTTGATCCCTAGTCAGTGACCTAAGATCTCAAATGCCACGGGTCAACCAAGCCCACATGCCCCAACTAGAGAGTCCTCACACTGCAATGAAAGATCTCACATGATACAACTAAGACCCGATGCAACAAATAGCTAAATAAAAATAGTTTTTAAAAAGTATTTAAAATATATACCACATTTAAGGAACATAACTTCCATCTGCAACACAGGAGACACAGATAACCATTTGAAAATTTTCGTAGAAATCTAGCATCACATTAAAAAAGAAAAAGCTTTCCACTATAAATGACAACTGAGTCCTAAAAGTTAGCAGAAGTGGCCACATTTTGGGGGACCCAGCAGAAAGCATCAGTTGGGAGATGGTTAGAACAAAGATGCTTAAAAAAAGATGGTTAAAACAAACCAAATGGTTTGTGAAAAATGACTAATATAGTCAACATGGTGATACATGGCCCTCCTTTCTGTAACCCTGGCAGAGTGCAAATTTGCCCAAGTTTTCTGAAAAGCAGTTTAGCAATATGCAGCTAGGGTTTTTAAATGTTACACTGTTCCTGGAGATCTGTCTTCAGGAAATATTTAGATACCTGTAAAAAATATTTATGCCCAAAGGTTCCTTTATGGCATTATTTTAAAGAGTGCCCAAAATATCTAATAATATAGGAATGTTTCCCTATAATCTAGCAATATTTAATGATAGAATAAAATGCTCTTTTAACATGTGAAAAAAATGCAAAACTGTAAATTTATGGCAAGTGTATATAGCCACATATATGCAGAGTTTAACTAGAAATACTAAAATGTATTGTGTATCTTTGGGCAGTAGATAGTGAAGATAAATTTTTTCTTTGCTGCAAGTTAATGCTTTTTTCAAGCTATGAAAATAAAAAGCTTATCTGTCTTGTTAAGTTCATCTTACCCTCCCTTTTTTTTTAGATTTCACGTATAAGCAATATCATATGATATTTGTCCCTCTCCGACTTACTTCACTCAGTATGACAATCTCTAGGTCCATCCATGTCACTGCAAATGGAAAACAGATTTGATCATGTCTCTTCCTCCTTTAAAAACCCCCTAAAAGTTTCCCATTGCCCTTAGGATAAAATCCAAAATACTTGGCATGACCTGTAAAACATGGTATGATCGAGTTCCTGTCTACCTCTCCAATCATTTCACTCTACTCCACCCATTCACCATAACGAGTTTCCTCCGTGGCCTTTCAGTTACTCAAAAAGGCCAAACTCTTCAACTCAAGATCTTCCTACAGACTCTAAGATTTGTGTCGTTTTCTCCCTCCCTGGTTTTGTGACATAATTCTCAACCCAGTGTCATTTTCTTAGATGCCTTCTCTATTTTCAAGTTTGTGCGGTCCTGAGGGCACCTGAGAATGGCCCTGAGTGTATTCCCCTCACCCCTTCCTCGCCACAGTGCACTTCAGGTACCTTCTCCCATCGTCCACCTCTCTCCAGAAACCTCCACAAATTAACCCTTTCACACCCAGTTTCTCCATTCTTTAAAAAAGCCTTTATTAAAGATTCCTTTAATATTTATTGTGTATCCCTTAACTGTAAGACCTGGTGCTTGGCAGGTAGAGCCTATGAGAAATCCTCAACATGCTTGCCCCTATCTCAAAGCCTTTGATTGTGTGTCCACCTCTTTTTTTCTGAGGTAACAAACCCAGCCTGCTCCACCTCCACCTCCTCAATCCGTGTCCTCTCCTGACTAACTTGTACAAGACCTTCAGGGGGCAGTTTTCACCTCATTTCTAACTGGAAGCTTTTCCTGATGTTCCTCCTTGTTGCTCAAGCAATCTGGGTAAGATGCCCACTTGAGGTGCTCTCATGTCTGAGGTTACCCTTGAAACTCACTTCTTGTCTCAATGTCTCTCCACCAGACTTTGAGCTTCTTGAGGACACAGTCCATGTCTTATCTCTCAGTTTTCAGCCCCTGGCAGTGTCTGGCACACAGAGGTACTTAATTAATAACTATATGCTTGCTGGTTTTAATACAGCCTTTTTCCATTAAGGATTTGAAGTAACTTACACAAAAGACATATAACATAAAACAAATACTAAAGCCAAGGCAAGGAAATAATAAGCAGAAGTAGAATTAGGACCAGAAGAGAACAACAGGTTTGTGGTTGTTAGAAAATGGCTAAAAATTTTCTTCCTGGAATATTTATAAATATATATGTGATATAGGTAATTCTGAGATCATAGCATGCCCCTTTTATGACATATCACATTATTTTCCTAAATTAAAACCACTGAAATTTATTTAAAAGTATGGGAAATGTTTTCCCCAAAGTTTGGGAGCTATGAATTTTGATGTCTTGCTTGTTTTTCTAACTTTCCTATATATGTGCCTTCCAAGTTCTCAGAACATAGCAAATATGCCATTGTAGCTTAATCCTTCTGCACCCCATGCAATACTACATAGGAATACATATACTTTTAAAAAAACCTTTCCCTTATGAAATAAAAGCAAGAGTCTTGAACATACAAAAAAAAAAAAAATGAAGTGGCTTTTCTTCAAGGATGTTCCTGCCTGAATTTGTAGACACCAAATATAAATCAGGCAACTAAAAATACTTAGTAAAATTGCTACGAGTGATTCATAGTAGTAACCACTCCTTTATAAGGAGTAAAACTGGATAACATCTCTTACAACTAATTTTTTTTTTAATACATAGGCCATCCACACTAATTTCTCTTTAGGACAGCTGAACTTCAAAATAATTTTCCTGGAATCCCAGAAAGTCTTTCTGTTGCACAAATACCTATCTATCTAAAAGGTATGGCCCACAAAATCATCTCAGGCCATGTACTTTGAAGACCACACAGTAGACTGTCTTAGTTTCTGTGTCTTAGACACAGAAGAGTCTTGAGTTTCACTATCCTGCTTAGCTAGTTCAGACTTAAAGACTCAGTACCAGGTATGTGCTTTTAGATCATCAGGCTTAGCCTGTTTGGTGTAAAAAAAGTAGTCTTGCAGAAAAAGGTCAAGGAGAGCCAGAGGACTCTTCACCTGAATCTAGCCCTTGTCTTATTCTAGAAACTTCAAAAACACTATCTGTTGTCTACCTGGATACCTGTATGAGACATGTCACCCATGCTTGAGGAAGAGGTGCTGATGTGCTCAGTCATGGCTGACTCTTTGCAACCCCATGGACTGTAGGCTGCCAGGTTCCTCTGTCCATGGAATTTTCCAGGCAAGAATACTGGGATGTGTTGTACACATAACTACCTTGGCTTTGATAACCACTTTAATTCCATTCCCACACATGGAGAAGTAGGTACCACCTCTGAGCACTATTAGTTATAGGCAAGAAGCAGATGCCCAAAAAGTGTCTATACAGGGACTTCTCTGGCAGCCCAGTGGTTAGGAATCTATGCTTCCAATGCAGAGGGCATGGGTTCAATCCCTGATCAGGAAACTAAGATTCCATAGGCCCCATAGTGTGGCCAAAATATATATATATATATAAAGTGTCTGTTCAACCAGTGAACAGTTTGAGCTCTACCCACCCTTCAGTTCCACACTGATGGACCATAATTTCAGCCAAAAATAATCTGATGCTCTCATCAGCACTGTGGCCTCTTTATCAGCTTGTGATCAGCTATTGTTATTTGTCTTGAAATAGTAAGAGAAGCAACTTTGATGTGTAGGTTTGAGGGGATAATTTGAGCCTTCAGTTCTCAGAGCATTGAAAGGTGGCATAAAGGAGCCTGCTTTCCAGGCATCCACAAGTTTCACCTGCGTACATTTCAATTTGATGTCTGCTGAAGGTGTTTGCTGAGGATCTACCATGTCCAAAGGAGGAGGATACTATGGCACACAAAGATGAAAAAGGAGCACTTGTGCTTTAGGAAGCTGAGGCATTCCAACATAAGTGTGTGATACAGGGCGAGCTTCCAGTGCAAGATTGCTATTTTCTGTGTATTAGTGGCACAGCTATGGTATAAAGCAGAGTGCAGTAAATGTTAGAAAAGAGGTACAGAGCAAGTGCCCTGGAGAGTACTGTCTGGACAACGTTCACCAGTGCTAGAGGGACTGGGAGGGCTTCCTGGAGGAGGTGGCATTTAGGCAAGCCTGCAAAAAAGATTTTAGCAAAAAGGCATTCGGGTAGCATGAGCAATGAAAGGCATGTTTAGGGGTTTGTAAGCAATCTTTAGAGGCTCAAACAAGGATTGAACAGCAGGTCTGTAGCAGAAGACACTACAGCATGGGCTAGCCCCAGAGGATGAGACTTGTATTAGGATGGTAATTAAATGGGCAGCGCAAGGATAGGCTGAATGCTGGAGCCTGAAGGCTAGGATGAGTTAGGAAACAAAAGTGAATTTTCATCCTTCCTCAGAGACTTTAAGAGCAGGAGTACATTTCAGAGGAAAGGAATTCTGGATGAACATGGGCCTTTTTTCTCCACTAACTTGCAAAAGTGTTACAACGCTAGCCGCGTAAAATACCTTTCCCAGTCATAGTTTGAAAACAGATTGGAGAGTCTTAAACACTGAATGAACACAGCATGACTTGAATACTCACTGACCTCTCAAACTTACTGATGGGAAAAATGAAATCAAAATACTTTGAGCAATTAGAACATTCCCAGTAACTGAACTCTGAACTCTCAAACGACCATGACCACTACGAATATCACGTGGTATGAATGTGTTTCCCTAAAACTGTGACTATCGTCAGTCCCAACTTTCCATATTGCTGGTTTCATTACCTTCAAGAGATTATGAAATATCAAAAGTATGATCTATAATAATAATGTCATGCATTTCTCTGAAAAGCTCAGGACTCTCTCTGCACTTTAATTAAATCTCCAAATGTCCTTGTGACATTAACAAGGGATCACCAGAAGGTGAGCCACCGAGAAGATAAGAAGACTGGACCACTGGACATACTTTTAGCTGAAATCCACTTTTATTATTATTATTCCCATCTCACCAAGGAGGAAATGGGGTTTATTCAGATAAGAATGATGGGCTATCTTCCATTTTCACTGAAGGCAGAATGTACTGCTCTAGTCCCTGGAAGCATCCCCTAGGAGGCCTTTAAAAATAGTATAAGAGAAATCTCTCAGGTTTCTTCTTTGCAATTCAACCAGTACTTTTTTTTCTTTTTTTATTTATTTATTTTTAAATTGTAGTATAGTTTATTTACAATGTTGTATTAGTTTCTGCTGTACAGCAGAGTCAGTTATCAATATACATACAGCTACTCTTAGATTTGATTCTCACATAATCAACCTGCACTTATTAACGAACACTTAAAATGGGCACCAAAAAAACAGACATCATCCTTTTCTTGCAAAAGAACTCAGGACAAGAATCCAAATGTATCATGATATCCAATCTCTTAGCTTTGATTGGTGGGCTTGTCAGAAGCTTGGCTGTCTTCCCCATATCCTCATCCTTCCCTTAGCAACACAGAGATTGGGTACCAGTCTTAAGGAGGTTGGTTATGTTAAAGACACAGTTACAAATAGCAAAAGCTAGGAAAAATGAAGACTAGAAAACTGAGTAAGTCTTGATTCTTGGTTCTGCTCATAGGATAGTGATATGGATTCTAAAGTCAGACTCTAAAAAATAGACATGCAGTTATCATATATTATCTAGTTTATAAACTAAATCCACTTCTTTTGAAGGAAATTAAAGGGCCAAAACCACTTCACCAGACTATATCAACACTGTTTCGATCTTACCACCTCCTAACAAACTACTGGTTTTTCCAGTAGTCATGTGTGGATGTGAGAGTTGGATTATAAAGAAAGCTGAGCACCGAAGAATTGATGCTTTTGAACTGTGGTGTTGGAGAAGACTTTTTGAAAGTCCCTTGGACTGCAAGGAGATCCAACCAGTCCATCCTAAAGGAGATCAGTCCTGGGTGTTCATTGGAAGGACTGATGTTGAAGCTGAAACTCCAATATTTTGGCCACCTGATGTGAAGAACTGATTGATTTGAAAAGACCCTGATGCTGGGAAAGATTGAGGGCAGGAGGAGAAGGGGACGACAGAGGGTGAGATGGTTGGATGGCATCACCAACTCAATGGACATGGGTTTGGGTAAACTCCAGGAGTTGGTGATGGACAGGGATGCCTGGCATGCTGCAGTCCATGGGGTTGCAAAGAGTCAGACATGTCTGAGAGACTGAACTGAACTGAACTGAACATCCTACAAACCACAGTCATGGCTCCCAAGGAAACAAAGACAGTTTGCGGGTGGGAGAGGGAATCAGAAAAAAAGATAGATGCTGCCTGTGGTTTTAGGTTATAATTTATCACTGAAGTCTAAAAAACAAATGGGGATACAAATAATGAAATCTTACAGCAATGATCAGTTGTAAGATGCCATAATGATCCAGACTATGCTTACAGTTATTTAGATTATCATAAAAATGGAAAGAAAAACATAAAAAATTTTGTTGAGAATCTGTAGATCCTCAAGTTTGAGAAAAATAGTGTTAGAGATAAGCTTCACTGATGGGTCTAGGAAAGAAGGCAAGATAACGAATTTTGCTTGGTCCTAAGAGAGGGTGGCATCTGACACAGAAACCTCTTTTGGGGAAAGACTGGTATTTGATGTACTAAAAATAAAGGAACAAACAGCTTATTTCTACTCCTGAAAACTGATTTACTACAATGGGAGCCAGGGCAAGTCTGTAATAATTACATGTGTCTTAGAGCAACAATCACTCTTTCTCAATCTTTGAGATGGCAGAAAAAGTGCTCTAATGGAATTCTAAATTCTCTAGATAATGTCTCACAAAATTAGGAAAATTACCTACAACCAAAACAAACTTAACTGATCCCTAGTCATGTATATGCATTTAAATATAAAGGAAATGTATTATTTATTTATTTTCCTCCTAAAAGATACCCTAAAAGATTTAGAAAGTTTCTCTAGTATTATAATTTAATTTCATACCTCAAATCGTTGCCGTTACTTGCTTTCTAAGAATTCACAGAAAATAATATATTTTAAGTATTATTCAACACACTATTTCCTTTCATTGAGTTCTAACTGTACTTTAACAAGTGTGTGTGTATGCCAAAGCACTATAATTTTAATCTCTTCTTTGCATTAGATTTACATCTGCAACTTTAATCATTTCCATCAATTTCCTAAATAGAAAAGACTTTTGAACTCAAATTACAAGTCTGCTAAAACATGACAAATTATTAGCTGTATCTAAATAAGGTAGGGCTTTGCATTTAGATGAATGGCTTTGAAGCAGGTAAAATAAACATTAAGATTAAATATTAAAATGCATAATATTTATAATTAAAATGTGAAAGCTTCAATTAATGTTACATACTATTTGGTCTTGAAATTTTTGAGCTCTAAAGCACTACGGAGATTACTTAATTCAAAGACTTCATTTTTATTTTTATTGTATTTTAAATATTTATTAATTTATTTGGCTGTGCTGGGCCTAAATTGTGGCATGTAGGCTCTTTAGTTGTGATATGTAAACTCTTAGTTGAGGCATGTGGGATCTAGTTCCCTGACCAGGGATTGAACCCAGGCCCCTCTGCACTGGGAGCATTGGGTCTTAGCCCCTGGACCACCAGGGAAGTCCCAGCAAAGGCTTCATTTTCAGATGTAAAAACTGAATCTTTTTTTTTCCTGGTAACTTTGACCAGAATCCAGTCTCCTAACTCATTAGTCCGGTGCTGCCTTTATTCAGAACCCCAGGGACGGCAGAGCCTGGTGGGCTGCCGTCTATGGGGTTGCAGAGTCGGACACGACTGAAGCGACTTAGCAGCAGCAGCAGCAGCAGCAGCCTTTATTCAACCATGTAGATATTTACTGTAAACACCACATTAAGTTATCCTGGTGTCCATTAATGTGGAAATACCATTCAGAGGGAACATCACTCACTGGCCTCAGGAAGAAGAAAATCTAATCCCAACTCAGCTGTGGCCTAGATGGCATGAAGCAAGCCATTAAGTGCAAGTTATAAAAATAAGGACTGGAGTAATTTGCATCTATCTACCTAAATTGGTTGTTGCAAGTAGTGGTAATAAAAAATGATGATAAAGCATCCAGCATCTCTAGGTGCAAACAAAATACTTAATAACAAAAATCTCAACTATATTTAAACCAAGGAGTAATAACCTCTTTGAGTCATCACTAGGAAGGGAGTATATATTAGCTGTTGCAAGTCCTTATGCCATCTGAACAAGCTAATGCAGGGCTTTATCTAACAAGTTCAGCAGCTCCTGAATTTTCCTAGTTTTTCATAATCTGTCCTTATGTTGACCTAAGCCATATAGAAATTATCAATTAAGAACAAATTAGAACTCTGTGACTTATCAAATGCACTACTCATTACTAAACAGAGATAAATGTTAATGAAGCATTTGTAGTGTTGCCAAGAATCTGAAAATTTTACTAGAGAACTCTCCTGTAACTGATATATGCAGAGCATAAACCCTGCCAAATACTATTCTCTAATAGCAAAATATAATTTTCTGGGTGACATGTAAAATCGTCCAGTTTGAGCTGACCTTTAAAAACTTATCAACTAGATTCTCTTGGATAAGAAATAAATCTTGCAACTTCGAGGGATGGGAAGAATGAATAAGTAGGTTTTTACAGTATTGTGAAAAAAAAAAAAAAACAAATATATTTTGAGGGATAAATTGCATATACTATGCATAGGAAATAGTCTGAAAGAAAGAAAATACCCAGAGGTACTAATAGAGGTTATCTCTACAGGTGGAATTTTTTTAGTTAACTCTCTATTGGAGTATAGTTGATTTACAATGTTGTATTAGTTCCAGGTGTACAGCCAGGTGAATCAGTTATACACATACATATATCCACTTGTTTTTAGATTCTATCCCCATACAGGTCATTACAGAATATTGAATAGAGGTCCCTGAGCTATACAGTAGGTGTTTTTTTTGTTTTTTGTTTTTTTTTAATTTGTATTGGCATATAGCGGCTTATAAGGGTAGAATTTTTTGTTGTTTTCTTTTTCTCTTTTGTGCTTATCTGTTTTGTTGGATTTTGAACGTGGATTAAGTGTATCATATTTTTAAAAAGATTACTTTTAATGGCAAAAAAATTTGCTTTAGTTTCTTGTGTTGAGGGAGGTAAGATACTCTCATGCCCACTTCAAAATAAAACCAGAAGGCTTCACGTGTTAAATGATGGCAGGTGACAGAAATGGGAGTTGCCTCCAGGGTTCTTGGGTCCTGATGTGGTTCTTGGTTACTTTAGGGTGCCAGCAGAGGGGGAGGAAGTCTTGGGAGGCCACGTCAAGGTGAGCTTTCTCCCTGAGTAAGTACTAAAGGGCAGAACTGTAAATGGTTCCAACCATTCCTAAACCTCTACTTGGCATGCATTCCTTCCCACCATTTTCATTTCTGGCTTGTATGTCTCCGTCTTAAATTTAAACAAGCATTGCTTTCAGTGTTTAATTACAACTTAATGGAAACACTACTTGCATTCAAATTAGCTTTTCGTTTTCACAACACGAATGTGCATCCAAGTTATTGTGTCATTATAATCTCATGTTATAATGGCTTCATAATGCAAGTCCCTGCAGAGTTGAATTACTAGTTTCCTATGGTAATCACCCATCACTAGAATATCATAATCACATAAGCACAGTCCCCACATGCTTCCACTGCAATCATTTTGACATTGTAAGAGCATTTTAATAGTATTAGCATAGATTCTCCAGAGAAATCATCTCATTGTCACTACATTGCCATATAAGATTAATTGTGATGGAGCCCTGTCGTTGTGATATGAAGGCTTAAAAAACGTTTTTTAAAAAAGTGATGCTTAGCAGTAAAGCATTTCACTTCTCAAAAGGTCAGTGCATTTTACAGTAAGGTTGGCCTTGAGACCTTTAATTGAAGAAATTTCCTTTCACAGGAGGTGAGGTTTTTGTTTTCATTGTTTCTTTGTGTTTGTTCAGGATTCATACAACAGTAAGAAAGGAGGTCAGTTCCCTCTGTGGTACAGAAAGGAAAAGCAGACGTTGTCCCTGTCTTTAAGGACTTGGTAATTTAGTCAGGTTTATGACCAATTACATGCAGCATTAATACTCTAATGCTAATTTTTAAAAGAATTTTTTTTAATGTGGCCCATTTTAAAGTCTTTATTGAATTTGTTACAATATTCTTTACCAGCTGAGCCACCAGGGAAACCCAATGTTACAGTATTGCTTCTGTTTTATGTTTTGGGTTTTTTTGGCCATGAGGCGTGTGGGATCTTAACACACACCCCCTACGTTGGAAGGTGAAGTCTTAACCGTCAGGGAAGGCCCCGTATGCTAAATTTTGAAGTAACTGGTGTTACATACCTATGAGAACAATCACACAAGGTGCTCCTGGAAGGAAAAGGTTTGCCAATTAATAAAGGGTCAGACAAAAACTGTATGGCAGGAATGGAGTCCAGGTTATCAGCTTCCTTACTGTCCAGCTGGCATCTCTGTAGCCGTTAACCTCAGGAAGAAGGAAGGCCACCAGAGACACTAGTGGGTTTCACAGCCACAGCCCCACCCAAGGATGAAGCAAAAAGAGGCTGTGGGCATGAAACCGCTCCTCTGCTGGGGTCTGAGCAGAGCATGGAAGCTGGACCTTGATCTTTCTCACTAATAGAGGGATGAGCAGAGATGGTCTCCCTAAGCACCACATCAAGGCTCAGAAAAGCACCGCCCAGGCCCTGACACTCTCCTTGGTTTGAAGCCACAGAGTAAACTGCCCATGTGTGTCAGTGACAAATGACATGTGATGCAGAGCCTGGCAGGGCACTGTGTTCACTGGAGGAGCCTCTGATCTTCTCTGGAGACACTGTGGGGGAATTGCAAACGGATTATCCTCACTCTCAAGGAATCCTTCCCTCTGCTCAATGTTCAGTCAGAGTCAGGTCACAGCCAGCATTGAGCATGGTGACAGGCCTGTGGCAGGCGTTCTAGAGATGCTGATGGATGGAGGAGTTCATTATCGTGGCTGGAGAGAACACGCAGGCTTCAGAGCTGCTGTGAGTCTGAAAACGCAGGGGGTAGATGTGGAATACAGACTCTCCGGTCACATTAATGGCAGAGGAATTACCAACTGGCCGTGTCTCTTACTTTATTAAAGATTTCCCATTTTCTTAGTGATGGCAAATATCAGCATTCAGAGGGCTCATGGTTGCTAATTTTGCCTTTCTAAAGTTATATGTGCCTGGGAAATCTCAGAACTACGCCATGGCTCAGTTTCCCAAAAAAACTAATGACACTTTTAAAATTAGAGTGCAATGAGATACAGATGTGCTTTCTAAGTGCTCAAAGCTGCTTTTACTGACAGGCTGTGGAGCAATATTATTACATAAACGAAATTAGTTATCCTTCCTTTAGAAGTGATTTTTAATTTCATAGGTAAAGTCTATGGCCCTCGATACCTAGTCTTCCTTGAGTTCTTGCATGGGCATCACGTGACATTCAACTCACTTCTCAGGCTATTCCTCAGAGTAACTCATGTCATATGCTTTTCCTTATGAATTCATATCGAAAATTACTTTGATTACCTTTGGTTATCAGTTTTCTATTATTTCATTATCAGACATACTGAGATTAAAAAATCAGGAACTCAGGGAGATTTGAATCCAAGAGCACTAACCATAAGAACAGAAATTTTATTTATCACGGGAAATATATTGAAATCTTGATGCTGCTTAAAAAATACCAGTTTCCCTCTCTTGTTCAAATGTATTGAAGGCAACAGACATCATTCATGATAATGTGCAATAGGTTAATGTTTTGATACAAACAAAAGTTAGAAGCTCCATGATATCACTTACATGTAGAATCTAAAATATGAACATACCTGTGAAGCAGAAACAGACTCACAGACGTAGAGAACAGACTTGTGGTAGCCAAGGGGGAGGGGTGTTGCAGGTGGATGGACTAGGACTTTCGGATTAACATGCAAACTATTACATATAGAATGGGCAGATAATAAGATCCTGCTGTATAGCACAGAAAACTATATTCAATGTCCTAGGATAAACCATAATAGGAGAGAATTTGAGAAAGAATTTATATACATGTATGACTGATTCACTTGGCTGTACAGCAGAAAGTAACACAACATTGTAAGTCAACTATACTTTGATTTTTTAAAAAGCTAGAAGCTATACAATATATTAAGTGCCCTCAAAAGTTAATGCTAACGTGCTGTATTCCAAAAGTGGAAGAATACACACAGATGGGACAGCATACTACTTTATGAAAATATCACTATTTCCCAAAGAGAAAGACAAGCTAGAAATTTACCAACTACATCCATATTACCAAAAAAAAAAAAAAAAAAAAAAAGTTGACCTGCTCAGAGTGTGTCTTTGGGTAAATCACTTAGTCCATGGGCCTGTTTTCTCATTAATAAGACAAAGGAATAAGCAAGGTGATTTCTAACATTCCTTTTAGATACAACTTCTCTGATTCTATGTGAAGTAACATTCAAAGACCTGTAAACTGGTTTTGTAGCCACCCCTCCAAGAGTTCACTGCGAAGATGTTAAACAAATGGGGATATACATGTAGTAGAAAATCAGGCAAAACATTGCTATGCGAGGAACGTAAAAAAATACTGATCTTTCTAGTTCTTTTTCTGATTTCCCACCAAGGCAAACCATCCTATAACAAACTATACTACAGTATTTACTGTTAACTTCAGATTATTACTAGCAAATGAAAGAAAAATATTTTGCTACCTGGATGATTCCTTTTCTATGGTCACCCTTTATACTGCTTATGACTAAGAGTAAATAGAGGCACTAGTATAAAATAATGGTGGTGATTAGCCCTCAGATAAATGATGCTGACTATCTCAACTGGGACCCCCAGGTAAGAACTGGGCTGCAGAGCAGGAGGTGAGAGGCAGGTGAGCAAGCAAAGCTTCATCTGTATTTATAGCCATTTCCCATCACTCACATTACCTCCTGAGCTCTGCCTCCTGTTAGATCAGGGACAGTGTTAGACTCTCATAGGAGCATGCGCCCTACTGTATGTGAATCATCCTGAAACCATCCCCCACCTCACCCCACCCCACCTCCACCCTGGGTCTATTGTCTTGGATAAATTGTCTTCCATGAAACCAGTCCCCGGTGCCAAAAAGGTTGGGGACTACTGGTCTAAGCAACTGAAAACTTTTGGCTTTTTCCCAAGTACCAGTTAAAATGATCCATTATCTAAGTATATGTGTACACAGATACATATGCATACATAGGTAATTACATTTTCTATTGTTTTCAGAGTTTCTAATCATCACAGTACAGGTGCAGAAACTATTCTGAAAATGACTGTGTGCCAACTTTTCAACTAAGAATTATTTTACTTTTTAGTGGGCAGTGAGGTAAGTATAAACAGTCAATTTGCTTGTTTTTTGTCACTGTTTTCAGAAAGTGATACATATGTCACTGGTGTTCAAATTGATTTTAGGTGATATATGGACATTTTAAAATGTTTAAAAAAAGTATTTACTTATGTAATATATGTTAGGGGAGAAAGTAATAAACACTGCAGGCCTGTGATTTCAGACATTTTTGCTTAGGATGAGGCCAAAGAAAAACAATGGGTTGGTTTAAAGAAAAATATTGTCATTAGTAGTGAAGCTAGTATATAGGCATAGCAAACATTCTTATTTTTTTAACTTTTTTAAATTAAACCTTTTATTTTATACAGTGTTGTGATAGTTTCAGGTGAACAGTGAAGGGTTTTGGCCATACAGATACATGGATCCATCGCCCCCAAACCCCCTCCCATCCAGGCTGCCACATAACATTAAGCAGAGTTCCCTGTGCTGTACATTAGGTCCTTGTTGGGCAAACACTCTTAAAGATGATATGAGAGTGAATCAAATTTGACGAATACCAGTGAATGATGAATTTACTCATTCACTCTGACGAACATTATACACAGAGAGTTCAAATCAGGTACTCTGTGATAACCTAGACATGTGCGATGGGGTGGAAGAGAGGTTCTAGAGGGAGGGAACATATGTATACCTATGGCTGATTCCTGTTGATGTATGGTAGAGACCAGCACAATACCGTAAAGCAATTATCCTCCAACTGAAAATGAATCAATTTTTAAAATGACATTTAACATCTCTGCAATGTCTTGTAACACATTTAATTTTTCTGGCCTACTAAGGAACTAACTCCTGTTAGTTCCCCACAACACATCAGAAATATAATCTTGACTTCTAATTAGTCAGAGAGAGTTATTATCCAGTTTTAATTCTCAGACCTTTTCATTGATCCTGTAATTGACATTATTTTAAATGCTGTGGATATAAAAATATAAATGTGATATTATACGGTGTAAAAAACTATAGATCGAGATGTTGTGGTCAGACATAGTACAACTACTTAGTAAGTTTTCCAATTTTTACAGAGTAAGACTCTAAAGTTTTAATACATCACTGTTTTTAGAGAGACAAGATATAAATAAACTCTCCTTTAGTGACAGTGTTGTAAAATCATCACATTATGTGGGAATAATTCATGAAAACTTGGGCTTCCCTGGTGGCTCAGACAGTAAAGAATCTGCCTGCAGTGTGGGAGACCTGGGTTCGATCCCTGGGTTGGGAATATCCCTTGGAGAAGGGAATGGATATCCACTCCACTGTTCTTGCCTGGAGAATCCCATGAACAGAGGAGCCTGACAAGCTGCAGTCCATGGGGTAGCAAAGAGTCAGACATGACTGAGTGACTAACACTTTCACTTTTCTTAACGAAAACTTATTTTAGCCAAAGTATTACTAAAAACAAAAATAAAAATAAGTAAGTGGAAACAGCTTCATCAGAGAACACAGTATCCTTACATAATGCTTTATGAAAACTCCACATTAAAAAAAAATTGCAATTCTGATTTTAAAAGCAAAATAATTTAGAAACTAATCATTTTGACCTCACTGTGGCAAGATACATACTAGCAAAGACCCATGAAATATCCCTAATGCTAGAAACTGTATATGTTCTTGTATATATTTTAAATCTAACAATTCAATGACATTCAGTAGGCAAGAATATATAGCACTATGTAGAATCTGCATGGAGATTGTTTAAACTTGAATCTCTTCACTTGACATATTTTAATTTTTCCACTGAAATACTCTGATAGACAAAAAGTTAAAAAGGCAATACCTGGGAGGAATGAAGAAGGTCAGAAAGAAACACCGCGACTGGATCTGCTGGAATCTTCTATCTCCCTGGACACGTAGCAGGGCAGATGCAGCTGTAAGGTCAAAGTCTCCGTCTTGTCTGTACTTAAAACAGCAGAATCTTCACTACTTATGCACTCAGCTGCTCCCAGATATTTAGTTCCACAGGAGAAAGAAGAATACTTGGAAACTCTTCTTTCCTGGTTGATACTGGGGCAAGTTCAAAAGAACACAGAAGCCAAACAGAATCAGTTTTAGGCCTTAGATCTGCACTGGAGGCCAGTGGCCCCTTCTGAAATTCCTGTGTTATGTGAATTTGTGCAGAGGCAAATGAAGGCGCAGAAGTTAAAAACTGAACTTGGAGAAACTGCAGCCTGCGAAACTCTATAACTTGTAGAAAAGCACTGACTCATGAAATGATAGACGTGCCATAGACCAGGGAGTGATAAATAAGAACATGTGTCAAATAATCTAGGCTAAAACTAGTGAAGACGTCCTTGTAGCCTTTCCTGGGTAAAGGTTTCAACAATACTTTTCTATGGAACGACGGGTAGTGAAAACCACATTCTACCCATGTGTGTATTCTCTTATGTAAACGTGCATACCTTACCGTTCAAATTTAATCTGTCCCTCTAAATGTGATGGTATCAAATTTTGCATTACAGGAGAGAGATATATATATCTATGTATATATAATTATCTATAAAGAAGAAATGAATTATATATTCATATGATTATATTATGTGATTACATAATTATATAATTCTCTTATTTGAACTTATTAATATGGACATTTTAAAAGTTTACAAATGTAGAAAGAGCAGTGTAATGAACCCCTATGTATCATCAGTAGCAGCTTCAACAGTAATTCTAACTACAGTTTTTGAAGGGAAAAATAATGTTTCACAGCTCATGTAAAACCATTCAACCAATTATCCCAAATATTACTAACATACTCTTATAAACCCACATAACAATCCTCTAAGGATTTCTGGCTATCCGTTTACTGCAAAAGGCATGTTTAAAAAGAGCTTTAAAAAAAAAATCTATAATTCTGTTCTGAAGCTGAACATGGTGAAGTTCTCCAGTATCAACTCTAGTATGCATGGTTGATGCAGACAGGGCACATCAACGTCTTTGAGGTTTTCACGTTCCCAATATTTCTTCAAATATAAGAGCTTATCTAACTTCCTCTTGGTTCATCATCTTTCTTCAGAGACTCTTCTGCTTTCATGGACATTTTCAGCTGATAATAAGGAGGCAGAGATTCAGAACACATCTTACAGCAGGAGCACAAGATGTCACCCTCTAGGGAAAAGATGTGCGATAGGACCAAAGTGTATTTTATATCCTGTTACCCTTTTTGATGCCAGACTAGTCAAGGCATGTTTTTGATTCAGAGAGGATATTTTAGGTTAAAAATATGTGCTAGTTTTCATCACAAATATCTGGATGGTGATAGTTCAGACAGCAAGACATACTTGCTTACATGCATTTTATGGTTAACAGCTTAATACACTATGTAGAATTCATCTAATCATGCTGCTTTGATTTTCATCAGTTCAATCTTTTAAGTCACAAACATAAAGCTCTCCTCAAAGTAATGTTAAGAGGTTCCTAAACTGAGTAGACTCTCCAAAAATTTGTAGTTATCACATGATTGTTCAAATTTGATCATTTTTTTTAAGCCCTCCAAAAATGGTAGTTTCTGGAGACCACTGGGTTTCCCTGGAGGCTCAGACAGTAAAGAATCCACCTGCAATGCAGGAGACCCAAGTCTGATCCCTGGGTCAAGAAGACCCCTTGGAGAAGGGAATGGCTACCCACCCCAGTATTCTTGCCTGGAAAATTCCATGGACAGAGGAGCTTCACAGGCTACAGTCCATGGGGTCACAAAGAGTTGGACACAACTGAGCGACTACTCACACATGCATACACAGAGACCATTATTACTGTAGGCTAGTCTGATGGGCTGAATTGTACCCCCTCTAAACATTCTTAGGTTCAAGTCCTAACCCCCACTATCTCAGGATGTGACAGTATTTGGACACAGGGTCTTTAAAAAAGGTAACTATATTAAAAAGAGCTTGTTACAGTAGGTCCTAATCTAACAGACTATTTCGTGTAGTTGGAAGAAAAGATTAAGACACAGAGTGAAGACCATGTGACGATACAGGGAGGAGAGGGTAATGAAAAAGCCAAAAAGAGAAACTTCAAAAGAAACCAAATCTACCTACAACCTTGATCTCGGACTTCTAGCCTCCAGAAAAATGAAAAAATCAATTTCTTTTGTTTAAGTCACCCAGCCTGTGATATTTTGTTATGCAGCCCTAGCAAACCAATACAGTCAGTAATAGAGGTCGTGAAGTCCAAGCCATGGAAGTGGCCTTTAATTACACCAGGGGGCTCTGGGTCTATCAAGTGAGTAGAAAATTTGTCAAGAGTCTGGCCAGGCATATGCAATATAATCTAATCCTTTTTGACAAATGTTGATGCCAATGAGGTGACAGCTCAGTGTATAGACTGAGAGGAAATAAATCATTATTGCAGTTATTTGTCAGGGCTTAATAGAAAAGCTTGCTGAAAAGTTAAGCAGATACCACACACAACAGATGTGGCAGCTGTATAATGTGAAATACCCCTGAACCAGGGAATCCACTTCATATTTCCTACAAACTTTCACAGACCAACAATATGACATCTAACTTTTCAGAGACATAAGGAATGTAGTAGATGAGACCTAGAAATGTGACAGAATAAACATGATAACTTTGAGATTGTATGAAAGAAAATATTTTAAATATTTCAAAAATCAATAATATACAAGTTTGAAAATAGTAAGCAATATTAAGAAAGACACCTTTTTTGGTACACAAAAATACTAAGGATTTTGTGGTTGCAGTGGACTTTCTATTGCACACAGAACATTAAATTCATAATAATATTTACCAATAGAGTCTTCAAAGTGTTTTTCAAACACTAAATAATTACCCAATTAAGCCATTGAGAGATAAGCTGTCATTACTCTGGATTTAGTGGAAAGGACTAATAATTTTTATTTTAACAGTTTCTGTGAAGAAAGACTCAGTGTTTACTGAACACAACTGTGAGACACAGACCAGCCTTTTAGTGAACAGGGAACAGAAAAAGCAAAAGGTTGATTAGCTAAGTGAATTCAGAGGAAGACAGAGATGATTAAGAACTTAAAACCATGACCAGTGAGAACAGAGAATTTAATATGCAAAACAGAGAACAAAATTGGCAGAAAGCTACTTATGAAAACTGCCAATATTCAGTGTGGCCGAATGACAGTGGAGGATCTTTGGTCATGCCCTGAACAACATAATTCATCACACCAGTGCTCAGGGCAGTCATGTCCAAGCAATTTATCATCATCATATCATTCGTCTGAGTAAGAGAGGGGGAGAACTTTGATTGTTAACCTCTAGGGAGACTGGATTTATAGCCAACATCCCTAAGAAGGCAGCATGGCTCTGCCCTAAGCAAAATGCTCCCTGCTTCACTTCTGTTTAAGCCAGAGGAAAAGAGGGAACACATTGCTTCCTGCATGGGGAGAGCAAAGTCTAGGTCTGATCCTCTTGGATCCGAAATAAGGAAGCAAGGAAATGATAGTTAAAGTATTGCTTGAGGCTGCTTTAAAAAAAATTAGAAAGTAGTCAATGGTAAGTATGGATGATTCATTTCAAGTGTCCCTTGGTGACAAAATAGTTTCTGCAATGCATCTATTGATACAACTATATTTGGAAAGAGTTGTCTCTCAACAATGAATCTGTGAACCTTCCTCTATATCAGAAAACTTGGGAAGAATGCTGAATTTTTAAATAATGTATTTATATAGAAAAATACATTTATATTTTATAAGTATGTAAGATATATTTATATATTATAAATATATATTTTATATTACATATTTTAAGTATATAAAATATATTTATATTTTATGTATTTATAAATATATCTGTATCTATAGATATAAATATATTTATATATAAATTGCATTTTTCAAAATGAAAATGACAGCCTTAATTCCTATCCTTTATGGACATTGAACCTTTATGTACTTTACACTTTAACACCTGCTGCCCTTAGAGAATGTGATTAAACATCTAAATGCCATCTTTGTCATCTTTGATTAAAATCACAAAGTTGACTTGAGTGTTCTGGAAACAAGTCTACCTGCTATCTCATCTGATAGTTAAAGGAACACTGGTCACAGTAGCACACTTCTTACAGAACCTTCCCTCTTTTAGCCTCCCAAGATATCTGATAAGCTGGAAACCAGTAATCCCTGGAGGCATGTGGCTCAGACCTTACCTGAGTGTATTAGTCAGGATAGGCTAGGTTATGCTGATTTAACAAACAAATCCCCAAACCCTGGGGCCTAAACCCACCAGAAGCTGATTTCTGGCTCACACTGTGTCTAACACAGAGTGATGGGGACTCTGCTGGTTGTCTTCGTTCTGTGTTCCAGGCTGACAGAACAGCCACTGTCTAGAAAACCGGTGGTCACTCTGGCAGAGGGAAAGAGAGTGAGGTATGCCTCTCACTGGCTTTTAAAGCTTCCGCCTGGGAGCGACACAGGTCACTCCACTTATATTTAATTAACCAAAGCAACTCCATGCCCATGCCTCATTGGAAGGGGACAGAGAAATGGATAACACTTAGGACTCCCCTGCTGAGGAGGCAGAGACAGTTGTACTCAGAGAGATAATGGTTTCATGAAACAGGTCGTCAGAACCACAGAGCCAGTTTATGCCAGATGACTAAGTGGGAGCAGATATTTTATTTTTCATCTTCCTTTTTTTTTAAGTGAGGGAGGAAAGTCTATGAATGAGAAGGCTTTTTTTAAATGAAACATTTTTAGAAAAACACGAACCACTGAGAAACAGAACGATGCTGTGTTCAGTATATGAAAAACGTATTCAACAACCATCTCAGGTTTTCCTATTAACAGTGATGTTCATAGCAGTACACAGCTTAAGGACTTCTCAGCAGTGTTACTGTTTGGTTCACTCAGGTATTTAAGATATGTAGAAGAAAGATTCCTCATATAGTAACACTTTAAAGCATATGGTAACAAGAATGGATATTTTCCAAGGTCAGAAAGCTCCTCCCATTCTCTGTAGTTCATTATTTTGTCTTCAGGCTTATTTCTGAGAACAACTTCTACAAGCCTTACATAGGGGTCCACTACCTACTACAATACCAGGGATCTTAGGGCCAAGCGCAAGACTAAGAAGGCATTAAATACACAGGGATAGACTTTTCAAGACTGTAAATGATCTGTTGTTCTTTGCTCCTATCTGGGTCAAAATTTAACTATGCGCACTGCAAAGTGTATAAGGAGATCAAACCAGTCAATCCTAAAGGAAATCAACCCTGAATATTCATTGGAAGGACTGATGCTGAAGCGGACGCTCTAGTACTTTGGCCATCTGAGGCAAAGAGCCAACTCACTGGAAAAGACCCTGATGGTGGGAAAGACTGAAGGCAAAAGAAGAGGGTAGCAGATGATGAGATGGTTGGATAGCATCACCAGCTCAATGGACATGAATTTGAGCAAACTCCAGGAGATAATGGAGGACAGGGAAGCCTGGCATGCTGCAATCCACGGGGTCGCAGAGTTGGACACAACTTAGCGACTGAACAACAACAGAATATTTACTTTAAAAAATCTACATTACATATAGTTTAGTCACTTTTATAATAATAAAGCAGCATCTAGCCTCCACAAATGAATACAGCATTTCATAAAGTAGAACTCTTATCCTTTACAAAATTAAGTTGCTATCAGCAGTCAGTCAGCTGTCTGATCTCTTTTTCTTTGCCTCTTGCACTGAGATTTCTTTTCGAAGGGGCTTGGTTATTTCTGGAATTACATCAGGCCTTCAGGATAAGAGCTGTACACTCCTTCTGCCAATGTAAAATAAAATGTAACTGGCCAAGGAGGAGTTCTACTTCTTAGGGCTTTTTTCTTACTGATATTCATTCTATATGACAGTGAACGTGACAGATCCTTTAGGATAGGAGTCAATGCTTGTCAGTTTTCTCCACTGGAGAAGTGATTTAAGGATGAATAGACTCGTGTGTCTACACATGGAGGAAGTTCTCTATACGTCTCCCCACCCCAGGTGTGCCTGCACCTGAGGAGTGCAAAATATCACATCGCGGCTGTAAATACCATGATCATATCCGCACCTAAGTGTATCTGGAGTATCTTTACAATGGAAGGACCACGACAGTAAAATAAACCAGCAAGCTGAGGCCCAAGGCTTAGAGGTATGATTTCAAAGCTTATAAAGGAGAACAAGCGTGGAATAGATGACCCTGATGCCAGCACAGCTGCCCAACTACGACCCCAGAGCACTTCTGCCCACCAACCCTGAGCTGGAGCCACGAGGGGCCCTCGGCCTCGTTCTGCGCAGGACTCTGAATCTCGGGTTTCAAGCTTGACTCTGCAGGACTTGAAACTTCGGGACTGAAGAAGGAAATGGAAACTCCAGTATTCTTGCCTGGAGAGTCCGATGGACAGAGAAGCCTGGCAGGCTATATACAGTCCATGGGATTAAGAGTCGGACACGACTTAGCGACTAAACCACCACCACCAGACTTCGGGGCAACAAGCCACCGGCAAGCCTAGACCAGTCTCCCAGGCCTCCCGCAGCCTCAAGATCCCTGTCTTTGCAACTTCCCCGAGAGCGATAGGAGAAAGGCAGCAAGAAGTCAAAGCCTTAGGGACTCCTTCCCCAGGCGGGACCTTCGCCGAGGTCCCTGCAGGAGTTCACGCGCCCAGCTGTGCAGCGACCATACCCTTCCTACCGGGCCCACAGCTCCCGCGCCCGCTCAGGTTCCTGGGCGCCTCCCCTCCACTCGCTGCGCGCCGCCTTCTCCCTGGGGACCCTCTGCAGGGCCAACTTTCCGGGTCTTTGACTTGTCCCCAATCCCCGCCCACTTCACCCTCCGGTCTAGTCTTCTCCCCGCCCTCCGGCCCTGACCGCGCCCACCTGCCCTCAGCCACGCCCACTGGGCGCCCGTCGGCCCCGCCCTCTACCTTAGACTACTCGCAATGGGCTCCTGTTGGGCCGCGCTCCAGACTCGGCCACGCCCAGCAGGTTCCTGCCCCGCCTCCCGAAGGTTCCCGCCTTCGGCCCCGCCCCCGCCCCTCCCGCCTCCAGGCTATTTGAGCTCAAGTTCTGGACGCTGGGCCTTCCCCTGAGCAGGCAGACTTACAGCCTGAGAATCAGCTCAACTGCTGAGCTAAGAACCCACTTCCTCTGCGCGAGTCTGTTGTACCCGCCAGATATTCTGGAAGGAGAGGTTTCTCTTTCTAGTTTGGCTGAGTCTGAAGGATTAGGAACTAGAGCCCTCAGGGAGAAAGGAAGCAGTTGCATTTACCCCAGATCCCAGTTCTCCGTGGCAAAGTCTGGAACGTGGAGGCCCTAGAAGCTATTTTGAGTTTCCTGCAAGGACAGCAAGCCAGGGGGAGTGCACTGGCAGTTTAATGGCAAGAACAGAATTTGAATCAGCATCCTGAATACGGACAACGTTGAGTTTCTTTTTTTCTTTTTCCCTCCCAAATGATTTTTTAAATTGTGGTAAAATATACATAACATTTACTACTTTAAAGCATACAATTAGGTGGCATTTAGTAAATTCATGATGTTTGACATTAGTTTACTCCTTCATTGTTTCATGTTCTTGGGCCTGAGGCTCCTCATCTTTAAAATGAGAGTGATGCTGTGAGCACTGGCCCAGGCACTTGATGTGACCAGATAGGCTTCCCTGGTGGCCCAGATGGAAAAGAATCTTCCTGCAGTGCCGGAGACCAGGGTTCGATCCCTGGGTGGGGAAGATTCCCTGGAAAAGGAAAAGAGAACCCACTCCAGTATTCTCGCCTGGAGAACAGTATTGCCTGGCAGGCTACTGTCCATGGAGTGGCAAAGAACGGGACACAACTGAACGACTCACATGAGCTCTGGCCAGGCACTTGATGTGACAAACAGGCTTCCTGAATACTTGTGAGTCAGTCTAGGAAACAGTGCGGAGAGTAGTTACCACTGGATAGAGTTTCAGTATTATTCTGTGGTAACTGCTCTTTGCACTGCTTTAACTTTATCCTGAATTCTGAGAAAAAAAAAAAAAAGGATGAGTACTCAGATGGGAAGAACCTCCAGGTGTCATTTGAAATGAAGGCAAACATTAATAATGATAATAATATTCATAGTAATAGATGTTTCCTGAGGCCACTTCTGCTACTCTAAGGACCGTCTGTTATCTTAACTTTTAGAACAGTCTACATGATAGGATCAATTTCTCCTCCGATTATAGATAAGAAAGCAGACAGAAAAGTGCCTTGTGCAAGATCAGGGCTAGAACCCAGTTTGGTGATGTCTTAGCACCTGCCCTCGTAGTAGAGGACCGAGAACTTCAATATGCTGCTGCTGCTGCTAAGTCGCTACAGTCATGTTCGACTCTGTGCAACCCCATAGACGGCAGCCCACCCGGCTCTCCCGTCCCTGGGATTCTCCAGGCAAGAACACTGGAGTGGGTTGCCATTTCCTTCTCCAAAGCATGAAACTGAAAAGTGAAAGTGAAGTCTCTCAGTCATGTCCGACTCCTAGCGATCCCGTGGACTGCAGCCTACCAGGCTCCTCCATCCATGGGACCTTCCCGGCAAGAGTACTGGAGTGGGTTACCATTAGGAAATACATTAATATATTTAAGTGAGAAAGAACTTCTCTGGTGGTTCAGTGGCTAAGACTCCATGCTCCCAATGCAGGGGGCCCAAGTTCAATCCCTGGTCAGGGAACTGGATCTGACACATGCTGCCTGCATGATCAATGAAGGTCCTGCCTTCTTCAACTAAGACCTGGTGCATCCTAAATAAATAACCAAAAATTTTTTTGAAAATATATATAATGAGAAAAAGAGGAGAAAAAAAATAAGGGTTTTGGCAAGGGGTGTTTTTGTTTTATCAAGAGGGTAGAAAGTATAAGAAGTTGGTTGGTGAGGGACAGGCAGAGAGAAAATACTGGGAGAGCAGGCTTTTTAAATCCTAGGAACCAAGAAGGGGGTAAAAATAGCACCCAGGGGTGGCAGAAGAAAGAATGAAAATGTTGAGGTTAAGAACTCCAGGGGTGTGAGTCTTGGAGAGGTGACTGTCACCAGGAATGACTGGGGATCATATAATATGAAGATTATATGATGAATAGATGGATCAGCGGAAGCTTCTGGAGTGATTTCAGTACTGCCAACCACTCTGATTGTACCATAGCCATGACGCCCTATAAATGTGTACCTGACTGTGGTTGTTAAGGAGAGGCCTAAAAGTCCATTATTTATAATGCTATGTATTTCACTAGTCCACACTGCCAGACATGAAATTATACACAAGATTCATGTTTAAAAAAATGACTCCAGTTTTCCTTTATGGAAGTTACTAAATTCTCCACTGCCCACATTACACCCATGGTGGAAGATTTGTGATGGATTTCACATGCAGGCTCTTCCTTCTAGGACTTAACACCTTAAAAAGATAGTGTTAAAGAGAAATTGCTCTAGATTTTATTTCTCTTTGTTTTGAAAGAAATAGCTTCAAAGAAACTTCAAATTAATAGATAGGAGTTTTATTTCAGGAAATTTCTCAAACTATTGTGAACACGTGTGTTTGAACACGGGGAGCGAAATCATGCAAATTCAATGTACAGCAGTGAAAACCCTTGATAGTGTGTAGCATTTGAGTTTATAGACTCTAATTCCATTTCATGTCACATGTGATGTAAGCACTATTGTTAGTGAAACACCAAATGTGGTCCTATTTAAAAATAATGAAAATAAACGTGCTCCAGAACTGGAGCCCAGATCTACCAGCCCTGATGACTGGTAGGCAAGAATGGATGAAAGAGGTTTTTTCTGATGTCCTGCCGTGACAAATCGTAATCTGCCATCAAGCCTTGTACCCAGTGTCATTTTTTCCAGCCTTTCTTCCTGGAAAAGCTTAACTTGGAGATATTTTTTGAAACCTAGAATATCACTGTACTATCATCTCTCTGTGATGAAATAGTTGAGTTAAAAATCATATTTTTAAGGAACCAAAGCTTCCCAAATCAATATCTCTGTTAAGGGTTTAGTTCAAATACACTCTCATTTCCACAGTACCTGCTTTTTATTTTCGTAGTATCTTTGAATTTTGACAGTACGTATACTCAGAAACACTAAATTGGCAAAGAGAATAAAATCCAACCCAAACATCCAGTACCCCTTGCTGTTTGGGTTCAACTTCCAGAAGACACTCAGGTTTTCATCACCCTAGTTAACTATATTAAATATTTATGCAGAAATAGACTATAGGAAAAAAATCTGGAGAAGACAAAATATAAAGTAATCCATATAATTATTATATGAGTGGCAGGGAAAAAGCACAGTTAATGATACCAATTCTTGAAGACTGTTGCTGTCAGGTTTTAATTGGTAATTAGAAGTTAAAACTTACACTGCTACAGAAAATTTTCTCAGTTTAATTTTTGGTCATGGTGATAAACTAGTCCCATCATTTCTCGGAAATCTGTTAGATGCCAGTGTCACAAGAGAGAGAGGACAGAGCTTTCCACACAATTTTTCCATCAAACTCCTATTCTTTTTACCTCTCAGAGAATACAACTAACTATTCAATGTATTTTATTATTTAGAGGCAAAGAAAAAGTGAAAGTAGAACTATTCTAGTTCCTAAAGAACTAGAGTAACATAACCCCACCCTCATCCCCATCCAGGGAATTATTTTTACATTTTTTAAAAATATTCTTTTCCATTATGGTTTACCACACGACATTGAATATAGTTCCCTGTGCTAAACAGTAGGACCTTGGGTCTATCCATCCTATATATGATACTTTACGTGTGCTAATCCCAAAGCTCCAGTCCTTCCCTCCCTGTTGGCAACTACAAGTTTGTTCTTGATGTCTGTGAGTCTGTTTCTGTTTTGTAGTTAGGTTCATTTGTGTCATATTTTAGATTACATATAAAAATGGTATGGTATGGTTTTTGTCTTTCTGACTTCATGTAGTATGATAATCTCTAGTTGAATCCATATTGCTGCCAATGACATTGTTTTGTTCTTTTTTATGGCTGAGTAGTATTCCATTGTGTATATGTACCACATCTTCTTTATCTATTCATCTATAGATGAACATTTGGGTTGTTTCCATGTCTTGGCTATTGTGAATAGTGCTACTCTGAACATAGGGGTACATGTGTCTATTTGAATCATAGTATTATCTCAGTGAAGCTTTCCAGGTGGTGCTACTGGTAAAGAACCCACCTGCCAATGCAGGAGACTTAAAAGATGCAGATTTGATCCCTGGGTCAGGAAGATCCCCTAGAGAAATGACAACCCTCTCCAGTATTCTTGCCTGAAGAATCCCTTGGACAGAGGAGCCTGGTGTGCTACAGTCCCTGGGGATCACACAGAGTCAGACACAACTAAAGCGACTTAGCATGGTGTGACATTATCTCAGATATGCCCAAGAGTGGTATTGGGATTGCTGGATCATATGGTAATTCTATTTTTAGTTTTCTGATGAACCTCCACACTGTTTTCCATAGGGGCTACACCAACTTACATCAGAAAACTTTTTAATAGGGACTATACTTTTACAAAGGAGCAATTACAACCATTTGTAGAAGCCAGTCACAGATTTGTCTTCAAAAACTATTGTGATTTACAACTACTTTGGAGATGTAGAGCATTTCCTCAAAAACTAGTGTTAACAAATGATCCAACAACTCCACTACTGGGTGTAAATCCAAGAAGTGAAAGCAAAGAACCAAACAGATATTTGTAGCCCATGTTGATAGCAGTGTTATTCACAATAGCCAAAAGGTGGAAACAACCCACATGTTCATTGATGGATGGATGGATAAACAAAATATAGTCTGTATATACAATGGAATATTATTTAGCATTAAAAAGGAACGAAATTCTGATAATGCTACAGCTTGGATGAACCGTGAAGGCATTATGCTAAGTGAAATAAGCCAGACACACAAAATGACAAATATTGTATAATTTCACTTACATAAGATGCCTGGGAATAGTCTAATTCATAAAGACAGGAAGTAGAATAGAGACTGGGTTTAGGAGGATGGAGAGTTAGTGTTTAATGAGTGCTGGCTTTCAACTTGGAGAAGATGAAAAAATTATAAAGGTGGATAGTGAGCATACTTTATGCCACTGAACTAGACACTTAAAAATAGTTAAAATGATAAATTGTATGTTTTGAATATTTCAACACAATAAAAATTATTTGACTTTGCTGCTGCTGCTGTTGCATCGCTTTAGTCGTTTCCGACTCTGTGCGACCCCATAGACGGCAGCCCACCAGGCTTCCTGTCCCTGGGATTCTCCAGGCAAGAACACTGGAGTGGGTTGCCATTTCCTTCTCCAACGCATGAAAGTGAAAAGTGAAAGTGAAGTCACTCAGTCGTGTCTGACTCTTTGTGACCCCATGGACTGCAGCCTACCAGGCTCCTCCATCCATGGGATTCTCTAGGCAAAAGTACTGGAGTGGGGTGCCATTGCCTTCTCCTATTTGACTTTAGGTAACTGTAAATAACTTATGAAGGTTAACTTGAATTTCGAACACCTATTACACTAGATTTGCTAGTATAAGTAAAAGGTCATAATTTTTAATTACATCATCATTAACTTGAAACAACTTTTAAAGTGAATTGTCTGGTTTTTTTTGTTTTTTGTTTGAGTGGTTGGGTTTTGTTTGTTTGTTTCTGTTTTTTTCTGGCCTAGCAATTTCTTTTGGTATTTGCAACAGAGACTCAATGGTATTTGTGGTTTGTTGTTGTTTTTATTTAATTACTAAGTCATGTCCAACACTTTCAAGATTCCATGGACTGTAGTCTGCCAGGCTCCTCTGTCCATGGATTTCCCGGGCAAGAATACTAAGTGGGTTGCCATTTCCTTCTCTATGGAATCTTCCCAACCTGACCTAAGCATCAAACCCGTGTCTCTTGTCTCTTGCATTGGCAAGTGAATTCTTTACCACTTAGCCGCATGGGAAGCCTAGGTGCTCACTAAACCTATGTTCTTCTCTTCCTCCTTCTGGGCACATAAAGACACTGCATTTCCCAAGCTCCTTTGCAGTTAGATATGGTCCTGCCCCTGAGTGCCAGACAATAGGATGTGGAAGAAGTGCCTTTGTGAACTGACCTATCAAAAAGCCTCCCCACCCCCCAAACATCCTCCACTTCTTCTCCACTCTTTGACAGGAGGGAGACAATTCCTCAAACGTGGGTCATGGAGCCACAGGAGAGAAGTAGGCTGTGTCTGAATGGCCATGTGAAGGAAAGCCCTCCTACCAACCTTAACTACCAGAAAATGAGTGGAAAATGTATTTTTAATATCTTAAACCACTGAGATGGGATTATATGTTACCACAGAGAGCCTACCCTGATTAATACAGTATTTGTCCTGGTCGAAGAATGAGGTAGTTCCATTTGCAAATTGAAGATGACCCTCTTTAGCCAGTTGTTAATAACTAATACAAAATGCCTTTTGTGATGGCTTCTGAATTCTTGAGAAAATTACTTAAGTGTTAGAGGCATCTGTTAGTACATGATAACATAATTATTGGTCTCTAATATTAAATACAGTGTTGAAATATACAGAATGAGAAACAGAATGATGTTAAAGAACCGCCCCCCCCCCAAAAAAAAAACAAACAACTCTGCAAGGAAGTTATTTGTTAACTGTAAGTACTAGCATGTGTGTCTGTTAAGAATGCCAAATGGTAGTTTTCTCAGTGTTAAAAAACAAAACAATGTGGATTCGAAGCAAACATTAAAAGGATGACTTGAATGTATAAATCAAATAACTTGACTTTTTTTTCCTTTTAAGTAATATGGATAATTTCTTGTTTTCATTTCAGGAGCTTGAAAATGTGTGTGTGTGTGTGTGTGTGTGTTTTACCATGGATTTAGTTTAAATTGCTTTTCTGAAACCTTGTTTAAGTACTGGTTTTAAATATTTTGTGCTATGTAAGGAACACAGCCTGTGCAACCTTACGCTAAAGAACTCTTTCCTATGATTAGTTGGCAAAATTGTGTCTGACTTAGTAAATATTGTTGAGAGAAGTAACGGTATACTGGGGTATGTAAAAATCATATTGTAGCTAAAAATAACTGAAGAGAGGAGTTTGCTTTCATTTCTAGATAAAATCAGAGGGGCGGGGGGATGTCAGGCCTTCTGTTAGAACGAATCTCTAGACAGAGTGTGCTGGAGGCAGCTCTATCCTCCGTGAACACAGAAAACCAGGTAGAACCAACTAGTATCTTCAGAAGCAGCTCTGGAGTCTGATAAACCTGACTTCAGTTCCTGGGACCTCTTCATATCCCTGAGCCACGCTGTCCTCATATGAAATGGAAACATGATCACCTCCCCCTGGCAGCCTGGTGGTTGTCCTTAGATCCTTTCTCCTTTGCTTTCACACTAATATTTTAGCAGGGTTCGTGGACACCTTTTTAAGTAACTTATGAAAGTTAAAATCTTTAAAGATGTTAACTGCCTCTTTTGCAGTTAAGCTTGGCCATGTGACTTAGCAGATTTGATTTGTGACCCCTCCCACTGGGAAAAAATGGAAATTGAAGAAGCTGTCTTGAGACTAGAGATAGACTTTCTGTGTTGAGGATGGCAGAGACCTCGTGTCTTCATAGGTTGCTGTGTGAATTAAGTGCTGCGCTGTATGAAGTTGTCTTTTCTGGAGGCTTCACAGCAAGACTGGGAAGTTTGCTAGACAGGAGAGGTAATTATGGTTTAAGAATAGAGAAGTAGTGTTGTAGGTCAATGATACTTCAAGAACAAGCAAAGTCATAGAAAGAGAGGTCAGAATTGTAGTTACCAGGGGCAAGAGGTTGGGGAGAGGAGGAATCAGATGAAGGCAGTCAAAGGTACAAACTTTCAGTTATAAAATAAATAAGTACTAGGGGTAGAATATATGACATGATTAACATAATGGACATCGTTGTATGTTATATATGAATGAGTGAATGATAGTCGCTCAGTTGTGTCCAACTCTTTTCGACCCCATAGACTGTGGCCCGCCAGGCTCCTCTGTCCATGGAATTCTCCATGGCTTGCCATTTCCTTCTCCACGTTATATATGAATGTTGTTAAAAAAGTAAATCTTGAGTTCTCTTCACAAGGAAAAATATGTTTTCCTGTTTCTTTAATTTTGTATCTGTATGAGATGATAGATGTTCACTAAACTTCTTGTGATCATCATGATATATGTAAGTCAAATCATTATGCTGTACACCTTAGACGTATTCCGTGCTATATGTCAGTTATACCTCAATAAAAGTGGAAAAAGCAGGGGGGGGGAAAGCAGTAAATAGAATGAAGTTAATAGTATGTTTTCAGGTAAGAGGGTAGGTGGGGCCTCAGGGTACAGTCCTCTATGAAACAACCATGTGAGGAGCATCAGACAGAGGCTCAGGAACCAGAGTCAGGAGAGGGAATTTGGAACCCAGGCTAAAGGCAGGAAAATCAAGCATCAGATCCTTGGGTGAGAAGCTGAGGAGCAAGAACATAGAAACAGTGGCCCTGGCAATAAAGCTAATAATAGTTACAAAAATAGCCATCTTTTATTGACAGTTGGTGTACCAGTCTCTATTCTGGTAGCCCTTGGTAACCACTTGTAAGATTTTATATTTGCATAATCCCCATTTTACAAATGTGGAAACTGAGGCTCACAAATGTGATGTCTTTTTGCTCAAGGTCTCATAACTATTGAAGGGCTATGCTGAGATTCAAATCTAGGACTCACTGGCTCCAAAATCCAAAGGCTAAGAATTAACTACCTGGTCATCCAAGTCAGATCCTTAGCACAGGGCTTAGCAAAGGGATCAATAAATGTTAGTTGTTATCATTCAGACAAGGAAATGAGTATAGACTGGCACAGATCAGTAGAAGCAGGATTAGATGTGAGCTGGAGAGACTGTGAGCCTAGGTGCCCTGTATACAGTGTGTTTGCATGTGTGTGTGTGTGTGTGTGTGTGTGTGCACGTGTGTGTAGGAGAGAGCACTGAGGAGGTGGGAGAACCTATAGGGTATCCTGTAGGTAAATCACATGGAAGGTAACGAAGTGAGAAGTCAGGGAGCAAAGTACTTCCCAATTCCAAGCACTCTTGTTTTTCTTCAGTCATATGGGAAAAGAAACCTGATTCTTCGAGAACAGAGAAGCTGGAAACGAAAAGCTAATGCTTCCCCTGGTTGTCCCAGAATCAGAGATGTTTAGAGCCAGAGAAAAAAGGGAGGAGATATATATATACAGATGGCTGATCCATGTTGAGGTTTGACAGAAAACAGCAAAATTCTCTAAAGCAATTATCCTTCAATAAAAAATAAATTAAAAAAAATTTTAAAAGCCTAGTATCTACCCCTCTCTTTTGGAAGGAGGCAAGGGACATTCAGTGGGATTTTTTTTTTTAATCACCCACTGCTGAGAAAGATGCAAACTCAAAAGAGCCTTTAACTCTAAGAATCTGAAGTCCCAGAGGAAGGTTTTAACTTGAGAGAAGCAGAGCAATTCAGAAAGCACTCTGTAATCACAGCATATGTGTGAGATTAATGTTAGAATATGGGTTAATAGTAACAGATGTCATCAGAAAACTTCTATTTTTGGTGCTGGCATTTTTATTCTTGCTGTGCTGGGCTTAATTGCTCAGTCGTGTCCAACTCTTTGTGACCCTTTGGACTAGAGTCCTCCAGTCTCCTCTCTCCAAGGGATTTTTCAGGCAAGAATACTGGAGTGGGTTGCCATTTCCTTCTCTAGGGCATCCTCCTGGAGAAGGCAATGGCACCCCACTCCAGTATTCTTGCCTGGAAAATCCCATGGACGGAGGAGCCTGGTAGGCTGAAGACCATGGGGTCTCGAAGAGTCGGACACAACTGAGCGACTTCACTTTCACTTTTCTCTTTCATGCATTGGAGAAGGAAATGGCAACCCACTCCAGTGTTCTTGCCTGGAGAATCCCAGGGACGGGGGAGCCTGGTGGGCCGCCTTCTATGGGGTCGCACAGAGTCAGATACAACTGAAGCGACTTAGCAGCAGCAGCAGCAGGGCATCCTCCTAACCCAAGGATTGAACCCGCATCTCCTCTTGTCTCCTGTATTGCAGGTGAGTTCTTTACCTGCTGAGTCATCAGGAAAGCATTTCATTATTCTGATGTTTAGGTGGTAATAGGGTATGAGGATGGTGTGGTCATTTTAAATTAAAAAACTGTTTTTAAACAAAAGTTACATGGAGTATTCAGGAGATCAACCCTGAATATTCACTGGAAGGACTGATGCTGAAGCTCCAATATTTTGGTCATCTGATGCAAACAGATGACTCATTGGAAAAGTCCCTGATACTGGGAAAGATTGAGGGCAGAAGGAGAAGAGAACATCAGAGGATGAGATGGCTGGACGGCATCACCAATGTGATGAACATGAACTTGGGCAAACTCCGGGAGATGGTAAGGGACACGGAGGCTTGGCGTGCTGCAGTCCATGGGATCCCAAAAAGTCGGACACAACTGGGCGACTGAACAACAACATTGTTGCGTGGAAGCTTTAACGTACTAGTCTTATTTGAATATTAGGCACACAGCATTTTTAATTGACACAATATAATAAGGACTTCCCTGGTAGCTCAGCTGGTAAAGTATCTGCCTGCAATGCGGGAGACCTGGGTTTGATCCCTGCTATGGGAAGACCCCTGAAGAAGAAAGGGCAACCTGCTCCAGTATTCTGGCTGGAGAATCCCGTGGACTGTAAGGGTTCACAAAGAGACACGACTAAGCAACTTTCACTTCACATATTTAATAAAAATTACAAAAAGTAAAAAGTATAGTAATAAAATATACATCTGTGACCTACCATCCAGCATTACTGATACCATAGATGTCCCTTGCAATCTTTTCTTTGGTATTATTACCCACCACCCCCAACCAGGGACAACCACTTTCCAGAATTTAAGGTTAATTACTCCCTTGCTATTCTCAGAGATGCCCAGCATTTCTGGCACCTCCACCATCACTATTTCCTGGATATAGGATTCCAAAGAGTAGGAAAAGTATTACTGTTAAAAATCAGAGTTGTGAAGTGACAACAAATGCCACATTTCTTAACAGTTTTGCCCAAATTTAGCTTGTTTCTAAAATTAGTTAATAATGGTACTAGCTTCTCACAGACATAAAAAATCAGGCAGAAATGACTTTAAAAATCCTCTCCAACAGCAGAATTAAACACACAGTCTGCAAGTCAAATTCTGTTACCCATTAATGAGCTTGACTTGGTCTCAGTCTTAGGGGGATTAGAATTCCCCAAGAAATAATGTCCACAATAGTTACATATTGAGAAGACTGTTTTAACATAGTTGTCGTTCAGTCAAAAAGTTATGTCTGACTCTTTGCGACCCCGTGGACTGTAGCCTGCCAGGCTCCTCTATCCTTGGGATTTCCCAGGCAAGAATACTGAAGTGGGTTGCCATTTCCTTTGACAGGGGATCTCCCAACCCAGAGATCGAACCTGGGTCTCCTGCATTGCAGGCAGATTCTTTACTGTCTGAGCCACCAGGGAAGCCTGAACTCACATCCATTGAGTCAGAGATGCCATCCAACTATCTTATCCTCTGTTTCCCTCTTCTCCTTAACACTCAAAATTCTCTAATGTTCAGAGCAAGTGTGTACAGAGGCTTAACAGAGTCACAAAATAGGTATTTGCAAGAAGGACTGTTTTGTATTTGGCAGATTTTGGGTGAGGGTGAAGACATACTGGCTTACTTTTCTGCTTTTTAAATCAGAGGTCCCAAGCTTTTCCTGGCGAATGTGTACATGGTTGTTTTCACAGACTCCCTTTTTGTAGGTGCAGTGTGGGGCAGGGAATTTGGACAGAGAGGATGAGAAGTTGATAAGAGCAGTTCTGCCGATATTAGGACAGGGACAGCTCTGGAGAGGCTGGAGGGGCAACCAGGAAGGACTTCAGATCCACCACAGGTCACGTTGGACTCCAGTTAATTCTGTGGTACCTGAGGAATAACACGGATGGTAGGTGCTCCATCTCCGTGCTGCCTGGACTGTCTGGATTAAATGTCCTAAACTATGTCATCCAACAGAAAGGAATTTGTAACCAGAGATTTGGACTCAATGATGATATGAGATGAGAAGGCTGTGACTTTGTCAGGAATGGAGTGGGAATAGAGGTGAGAAGACATGTAAGACAGTGCTCCTGGCTTTGAATTTTGTTCAAAAAAAAGGTGATGAGAGGGACAAAAAGGATTGGGAAACAAGGCAGTATCTAGGAACTTTCTAAAATAAAGTCACCACGCATACACAAAAGGCAAAAATGTTGATGAGCTTGTTTCATTATTTTGATTGGAGCAGTATTTTGGTATCAGTGCTCTAACAGGTAATGTTGTTGTTTAGGCACTGTGTCTGACTCTTTGCAACCCCATGGACTGTAGCCCACCAGGCTCCTCTGTCCATAGGATTTGCCAGGCAAGAATACTAGAGTGGGCTGCCATTTCGTTCTCCAGGGGATCTTCCCAACCTAGGGATCTAACCTGAGTCTCCTGCATTGGCAAGCAGGTTCTTTACTATTGAGCCACCAGGGAAGCGTAAAAAGGTAATGTTGGTTGTATCTTATTTTGTAGCACACATTTGTACATTTCTATGTGATTTCAGTCATGTGCTCTGGAAATCATATTCCAGTGATGACCTGGCAAAGCTTTCAGAGTGGAGATGCAAGGGTTTCTAGGCACTGGCCCTAAAGTCATGCTTTGCATAAAAGTAGCCTAGCGCTACTGAGAATGTGCTGTTCCTCTGCCTGGTCAGCAGGTTGCATAGAACTCCTTTGCTTTGTTCTGCAGTTGTTTCTTGCCTGCAGATTGCTTGAGAACCTAGTCTGGCTCTTCACTGATCACACGTGACCTAGCAGATGCACCGGCCCTGTGGTTCTGCTGAGATTTATGATCCTAAACCAGCCTTATTTGATTATTCTAATCAGTGACGGATAGAGAGACAGGCAAAGAGGGAAAAAGTGGAAAAGATGGAATTGGAGACTTACTTTAAAGGACAAGCTACTCTCTGTCTCTCTCTTTTATTTTTGGCTGTGCTAGGTCTTTGTTGCTGCATGGGCTTTCTCTAGCTGTGTTAGCAGGGGCTACTCCGCTTTGCAGTGTGCTGGTTTCTCTCTGGGGTGGCTTCTTTTGTTGTGGAGCAAGGGCTCTAGGGTGCGTGAGCTTCAGTAGTGTGGCTCCTGGACTCTAGCGCATAGGCTCAGTAGTTGTGGCGCTCGGGCTTAGTTGCCCTGCGGCATGTAGGATCTTCCTGGGTTAGGGATCGAACCTGTATCTCCTGCATTGGCAGGCAGATGCTTAACCACTAGACCATCAGGGAAACCCAGGCGAGCTGCTCTTCATCACATCATTTATTGTAGTAATAGAAAACACAGGGAGCTCAGCTTGGTGCTCTGTGATGCCCTACAGGGGTGGGGTGGGGGGTGGGGAGGGAGGGAGGCTCATGAGGAAGGTGATATATGTATACTTATGACTGACGCATGTTGTTGTGTGGCAGAAACCAACACAACAATGTAAAGCAATTATCCTCCAATTAAAAATAAATTAAAAAAGAAAACAACATACTGTTTAAAGAACATCAGGCAAATTTAATATTTTAAAGTAAATAAAATAAAATAAATCATATGGGAATGAGATTTCACTTAGACCTCTCAGAGATGAGATTATTACTTTCCTTCTCGCCTGAGTGAAATCATGGAAGTGTTCATTTCCCTAAATTTTTGCTTGCCTTCTTTCCTCTTTCAGATAACAGGACAGCCTGACTTATCAGTATAAAAAATATTTCTGTCAGTTTCCAGAGAACACAGAGTAAGTGTAAAGGGAGAGCAGTTATGTCAGCCTGCTCTTTTAACCTAAGCTTAGACACCCCAGAACTGCACTGAATTAAAAAAAAAAAGTTGCAGGCTGTCACACTAATTAACAGTTGATAAGACACAAATATCTTAGCCCATCATGTAACAGGCAGATTGTACCTTTTGACAGGCAGTAGAAACCTCACATAAAAATATTTCATTGAATGTATTAAGATGGAAAACATGACATTAGGTGGGTGGAAGAAAAATACTTGCTATGGCAAGACACAGTTTTCCTTCAGTAGGAAAAGTCTGCAGTTCAAAGTAACAGTCCCAACAGATATCATGTCTTCATTGAATGTGGGGCTAACATGATATACTCATTTCCCCAAATAAAACCTCCATCACGACTGGCCTTTGAACTATTTTCAGTTGTAAGGAGGGGCAACATAGAAGAGTTTTTAGGCACAAGCAAAGTCTTCATCATTTCAAATATTTGAGAAATTTAATTTTAAAATTAGAATGGTGTTCACGTGTTAATTCAGAGTCTTGAACAGAACTTTACAGTAGAAATTAACATCTCACTGGGAGCCACGATAGATGTTTCTGGTATGAGGTGAATCTTCAACTCTCATGATAGTAGAAAATTCTAAATACAGAATTTAAAATTATGTGGTTTTGAGGAATGATTTTAAAATAGTAAGTTAACCCATTTTCTGTAGAAGTGGGGCGTTCAGATGTAGGTGATGTTAAACTTCAGAGCCTTGGAGAGTCTCAGCATATTGACTGATAGGCATTAACTTTGTATTCCTGAAGGCCTCCACTCCTCTGCTCACTGTAATTATAATTATTGATCGATGACGGCAGGAAGAATTACATTCAGAGGGCTTATAGGCAGGGGGACCTCACATAGCTGGCTGCCTCTGGAAATCAGAAATAGTGACATGTTTGTTTCCTAATAAGGGTAGTTAGGCAAAAGATTTCCCTGAACAAAAATCACTTTTAATGTCACCCACTGTTTCCCCTGTTCACTTCTGTTTTAGTCCGTTTGGTGATTCTTGCTCATGCTCTCTGGACTCATTATGCTTTTGTTGCTCACTCTGGGATTTGGAATAATTCTTACTGTACCTGAGATTACCTGCCCGGCAAGACCCCTCCCCTGCCGCCAGCACCTCTAGGTGCTTCCTGTGCTTTTTCAATCACTTCAAAATGTAAATTCCTTGTTACTGCAAGTTACTGTTCTCTGTATCCAATTATTAATATTGTTTTACATTATCCTCACTTATTTTTTTTTTAATTTTATTGGGATATAGTTGCTTTACAATGTTGTGTTAGTTTCTGCTGTACAACAGTGTGAATCAGCTATATGTATACATACATCCCCTTCCTCTTGAGCCTTCCCCCCACCTCTCTAGGTCATCACAGAGACCCAAGCTGATCTCCCTGTGCTATACAACAGGTTCCCAGTAGCTGTTTTATACATGGTAGTGTATATATGTCAGTCCCAATATCTGAATTCATCCCACCATCTTCTTCCCTGCCTCTCTGTGTCAAGTCCATTCTCTATGTCTGCATCTCTATTCCTGCCCTGCAAATAGATTCATCTGTCCCATTTTTTTAGATTTTACATATATCTATTAACAAATGTTCTAACTAGATGGACAACTTATGAATTCATAACATTCATGAATATTTGAGCCTGGATTAGCAGATCAACTAATTAATTTAATGGGAAAAAAATCCAGGCTCAGATATTCATGAATAGTATGGGTTCATACGTTGTCCATCTAGTTAGGGCATTCGCATGCTATTAGCAGTCAGCTAGGGAAGATGCATTTTCTAATCTAAGGGGGAAAAAAAGCAATCTAATAAAGATATATTGTAAAAAAAAAAAAAAAGTGTCCCATGGTCAGTAGAGTTGGAAAATACTAATTATTTATGTCCCATTATTGGAGATTCAGGAGAAGGCAATGGCACCCCACTCCAGTATTCTTGCCTGGAAAATCCCATGGACAGAGGAGCCTGGTAGGCTGCAGTCCATGAGGCCGCTAAGAGTCGGACACGACTGAGCGACTTCCCTTTCACTTTTCACTTTCATGCATTGGAGAAGGAAATGGCAACCCACTCCAGTGTTCTTGCCTGGAGAATCCCAGGGACAGAGGAACCTGGTAGGAGGCCGTCTATGGGGTCGCACAGAGTTGGACACGACTGAAGTGACTTAGCAGCATTGGAGATTCAGAAGTTTGTTGTTTCTCCCAGCATGGGTAAGTTCTATAGTAAAGAGCTATGTATTTAAACCTGAGGTTTTTTTCCTACACTTATGAACATTAATGAACATATAAGTCTATGTGCATTTTTTCCCTCACTATAACACCTCTTAATGCTCCATGGAAAACACACTTAGACTCAGGGATCAAACCTGGGTCTCCTGCATTGCAGGCAGATTCTTTGCCGTCTGAGCCACCAGGGAAGCCCATTTAGAGATACACTTCCTTAAACCAAAGTAGTGATTCATTTGATGGTGTAAATTTCAGATACCACAGCAGCACCTTGTATGAATGTTTTGGAATTAGAATCTTTCGATATTTCTAAACTCACACTGTGAATTTCTGTCTTCTCCACACATAGGTAGTAGTTGGTTTTCTTATCCAGTTGAGTTTAATAACTGGCCAATTCTGGTTTAAGTCTATTCAAATGAATCATTCACATGTCCTTTATATCATCACAGATCTTCAAAACCCTCTGCAGCAGCTCATCCAAGACATGGAATGGATCAAGTGTGTAGCCAGAAAGACAGGCTTCATCTAGTCTCCCCCTGCTGAACACTGACCGTTTCTGTTCATTTGGTTAAAGGAATCTGTGATAGCAAGAATCCTTGCTTTGAGCATAAAACTCCCACCCAATCAAACTCTGTAGAACCAGCCATCATTGCTGTAAATGGAAAACTGAGGTATGTAATATATTTTCCTTGCAATGCATTGGGTCTGTTGGAGAAGCTGTGTAAGTGGTGGGGTGATAGCTTCTCAAGAAATCGAGTTGCATTTCAAAGTTAAACTGTCCAAGTCTGTGTGGGTATGAAATGGCTTACTTTTGGTTGGAGCAGTTTCTTTAATTATCTAGGGTTAGGATGGAGGCTGTGCACAGGAAATCACATCTCTCTTCCATGCTTTTTGGAAGATTAGGGACAGAGCCACTTGTCACCTAGGACCCATTTTTATTCCCCCTCTGTCTGGAATGCACTGGAACTCTTTACCTAAGGGATTGGTGTCACCTGGTGAATCTGAACCTTGCTTGAGGTCGTGTCAGTCATTTTATTCTTCTGTAAGTTAAGTTGGAAAGAAGTTGGACAGAGAAACATTAACAGAAGCACAAATGCTTTAAGTTACTATAGGCTGTATCATTTCTACTGAAAAGTGAGTATACATTGTCTTATAAATGGAATAACCCTATAATAATTTACTGAAGAAAGGCATTCACCATCCAACAGTACTTGTTTTGAACATTGCTTGAGAATTTGGGGGGGAAGATATTGTCCTCCAAAAGCAAACCAGAACCAAAACAAGTGAAAAACAAACAAGAATTAGAGAAAGAGATACACGTTAGAATCTTAGTAGCTGTCCTAAATCAATGGAAAAAGTATATTTATTTGTATTTCCTTAGCCTTTAGCAATGGCACCCCACTCCAGTACTCTCGCCTGGAAAATCCCATGGACGGAGGAGCCTGGTAGGCTGCAGTCCATGGGATCGTGAAGAGTCGGACACGACTGAGCAATTTGACTTTCACTTTTCACTTTCATGCATTGGAGAAGGAAATGGCAACCCACTCCAGTGTTCTTGCCTGGAGAATCCCAGGGACGGGGGAGCCTGGTGGGCTGTCATCTATCGGGTCGCACATAGTCGGACACGACTGAAGCGACTTAGCAGCAGCAGCAGCCTTTAACATGATTTAAAAAAACATATTGTTCAGAAATTTCAAATATTACTAATAAAAGTAGATTGGAGAAATAGCTTAACTTTCAAAACATAGTTTTTATAAATTAAAATTAAATTTTAATATGTATAGAACCCAGTTAAAAGTTTTAATGAACTCCACTGAATCTCACTTTACCCTCCCAAGTGACTCAGTGGCAAAAAATCTGCCAATGCAGGAGATGAGGGTTCAATCCCTGGCTCAGGAAGGTCCTCTGAAGGAGGAAATGGCAACCCACTCCAGTATTCTTGCCTGGAGAATCCCATGGATAGAGGAGCCTTGTGGGCTACAGTCCATGGGGTTGTAAAGAATCGGACACAACTGAGCATGCGTGCAGATGGGAATATATTCTAGGCATATAGTAAGTTTTATGGGTTATAAGAATATGAAAAAAGAAAGAAGTGAAAGTGAAGTCTCAGTCGTGTCCGACTCTTTGCGACCCCATGGACTGTAGCCTACCAGGCTCCTCTGGCCATGGGATTTTCCAAGCAAGAATACTGGAGTGGATTGCCATTTCCTTCTCCAGGAGATCTTCCTGACTCAGGGACTGAACCCAGGTCTCCTGCATTGTAGGCAGACGCTTTACCGTCTGAGCCACTAGGGAAGGAAATGTGAAATTATTTTGAATATGAAATATACAAGGTGGGTCAAGTTCAGTTCAGTCACTCAGTCGTGTCCGACTCTTTGAGACCCCATGAATCGCAGCACGCCAGGCCTCCCTGTCCATCACCAACTCCCAGAGTTCACTCAGACTCACGTCCATCGAGTCAGTGATACCATCCAGCCATCTCATCCTCTGTCTTTTCCAATGAGTCAGCTCTTCGCATGAGGTGGCCAAAGTATTGGAGTTTCAGCTTTAGCATCAGTCCTTCCAAAGAACACCCAGGACTGATCTCCTTTAGAATGGACTGGTTGGATCTCCTTGCAGTCCAAGGGACTCTCAAGAGTCTTCTCCAACACCACAGTTCAAAAGCATCAATTCTCCCGTGCTCAGCTTTCTTCACAGTCCAACTCTCACATCCATACATGACCACTACTATTAGTCTAATTCAAATTGTTTTTAGGGGAAAATTATAAGAGAGAAAGCTATTCTATTTAGAAAAACTTAGCAGAATAAAACCACAGCTCCATGCCAGCATACCACCAACCCATCTTTGTCTTCTACAGTCATGTTCCAGCTTAAGAATTGGAGTTCTGGGACTTCCCTGTGGTGTAATGGTTAGGACTCCTCGCTTTCACTGTCAGGGCATAGCTTCAATCCCTGATCAGGGAACTAAGATCCCACAAGCCACATGCTACAGCCAAAAAGAAAAAAGAGAGGGATCTGAGTTCTAAACACTTGTCCTGAAACACAGGCAGAACTTGGATTAATAAGAACTAAAGGATATTTTGTTTACCTTCTAAGAAAAGAAGCTGCTACATTTTGGAAAGATGGCCAATAATAAGGATTGAAATATAAAGGTTTCCTGCTTAACCTGGAGTTACACACATAGAAGTTATCAGTGGTTTATTGTTAAAAATTACCAACCACGTTGAAACTGACCACAGTGATTTTTAGTGAACATTCACTCAGATCCAGGCAAATAGTGACCTTTCAGAAAAGGAGTGTAGAAATTTTTAATCCTTTTGTTTGACAATAGAAAGTGAAGAGGTGACAGAGTATAGGCAGATCTTGAAAATATTTTGGGTTTGATTCCAAAATGTCATAATAAAGTCAATATTGCAATCAAGTAAGTCACAGGAATTTCCTGGTTTCCTAGTATATAAAGAAGTTATGATGTTTACACTGTACTGTGGTCTATTAAGTATACAATAGCATTATGTCCAAAAAAAAATGTTCTTACCTTAATTAAAATGTAATACTGTTGGAAAAATGACAGTGATAGACTTGCAAGGTTCTCAAAACCCATGAATTTATAAAAAATGTAATATGTATGCAGTGAAATAAAATGAGGTCTGCCTGTTCCCCACTGGCATTAAACAGTTCTAATTTGCAAAGTGTTTCCCAGTATATTTACGAATTAAAAACCCACTGTGTTCAGCTAATCTGAGTGCAAACGCCTTCGGGCTAGGATGAACCTCTAGGTCCAACACAGCTTAGAAGTGTGGTTCTTAAACGTTTATTTGTCTTGGACTCGTTTACATTCTTAAACCTTACTGAGGGCTCCAACGTGCCTTTATTAATGTTGCTATTTGTCTCATTCTTAAGAATTGAAACTGGGGATTTTTTAGGACACAGGAATGCCTGACACATTTCCTGTGAGATGTCAGAGCAGCGACGTCATCACACAGCAGGTGGTCCCTGAAAAGCTCCACTTTGTCTTGTAAGAGAATAAGAGAGGAAAAGGCAGATAGCATTGAAATATTTTTATCAGAAGAGTTTTGACTTCATGAACTTGCAGAGAGAGACCCAGAGAACACCACGTGTCCTAGATCACAGGCTGAGAACCACTGTCTTCATATAAACTTTTTCTTAAAAGTCTTGTCCCTTTAGCATTTTGTGGGGGAAGGGGGGGGGCAAAGGAATTGCTGGGAAAGCAGGTGAGTATTAGTTGAAATGCATATTTCAGGGTCCCCTACCAGGAAATTCTGATTGATTTGGGATAAGGTTCAAAATGCTCCTAATTAAATATCATGACTCCTACTCCTCTTATCCTTCACCACCACCCCTACTCCTTGTGATTTTGATGTAGGGGGTCTGAAAAGGCATGTGACAGACCCTGCCTGGATCTCGTAGTTCGGTTGTTAATATTCATCCTTATCTAATTTATCCTGCATAAACATATTGGGTGTTCTGAATCAGAGAGAAATTTCATATTAAATACCTCATAGTAAATAGTAACTTCATCCATCCTTCTTGTTGCAGTCTCATCTGTGAGGGGATGTGATGAGTGATGAGAGATCCCTGGTCCCACTCCACCTCCATCCCCCCTCTACCTACTCCATCCTTTTGTATGTTATTAAATTCCTCCAGAAACCTGAGAGACTAGGTGTCCTGGCTTTTGTGACCTTGAGAATTCTCTATGTTCTGGAGGCCATTCCTCTTTTTTCTTTAATTGAAGTATAGTTGATTTACAGTGATGTGTTAACTACTGCTATACAACAAAGTAACTCAGTATATATACATTCTTTTTTGTGTATTCTTTTTCATTATGGCCTATCACAAAATATTGAACATAGTTCTCTGTTGTACAGTAGGACCTTGTTTATCTGTTCTATATTATAAAAGCTTTCATAGGCTAGGCCCAGCCTCCCACTCCAGCCCTCACCCGGCCCCCTCTCCCTTGGTAACCACAAGTCTGTTCTCTTTGTCTGTGATTCTGTTTCTGTTTCATAGATAGGTTCATTTGTGTCATATTTGAAATTCCACATATAAGGGATATCATTGTCATTCTCTTTCTGACTTATTTCACTTAGTATGATAATCTCCGGTTGCATCCATATTGCTGAAAATGGCATAATTTTATTCTTTTTTATGGCAGTTCTTTTTGTGATATATATGTACCACATCTATATATCCATTCATCTGTTCAGATGGTAAAGAATCTGCCTGCAATGCAGGAGAGCTGGGTTTGATCCCTGGGTTGAGAAGATCTGCTCAAGAAGGGAACAACTACTCACTCCAGTATTCTTGCCTGGAGGATTCCATGGACAGAGGAGCCTGGCAGGCTACAACATGGGTTCACAAAGAGTTGGACAAGACTGAGTGACTTTCACTTTCGTTTTCTGTTGATGGACATTTAGGTTGCTTCCATGTCTTGGCTATTGTGAATAGTGCTGCTCCGAATGTAGAGGTGCCTGCATATTTTTTGAGTTATAGTTTCATTCAGATATATGAAACTGTATATATATATATATATCTAGGAGTGGTATTGCTGGATCATATGGTAGCTCTATTTTTAGTTTTCTGAGGAACCTTCATACTGTTCTCCATAGTGGCTGCACCAGCTTACATTCCCACCAATAGGATAGGAGGGTTCCCTTTTCTCCACACCCTCTCCAGCATTTGTTATTTGTAGACTTTTTAATGATGACCATTCTAACTGGTATGAGGTGGTATCTCATTATAGTTTTGTTTTCGATTCTTCTAATAATTGGCGATGTTGAGGATCTTTCCAAATGCCTTCTGAGGGCCATTTCTCTTTGAAATGCAAAAATCTAGGGACCTGTCTTCAAGACACCTTGGGCTTAGCCTGGGGACCTACTAGAGTTGTAACTATTTGTTCCACCTGGGATGGTAAGAGAAGTTAGTACTCTTTCAGATGAGGGAAATTAACTAGACAAATGGCCATGTTTCAAAATCCCCTGAAGAGCCTTGAAAGACTGTGGAAACAAAGAAAAATTCCAGGGAAATCTTCTTTCTCCCCTATTTACCAGGAGGAAAAAGAAACTTTCTAGCTAATCTAACTTGCAATACAAGTAATCCTGTTGCTTGGACCTTGTGATCTAGAAATTCAAAAGTACATCTAGCATCTGAAAAATATTGGGATTTTATCAAACCTGTGCAAAACCCTGGTGGATTTCAGTATTGGGTTGGCCAGAAAGTTCGTGTGGGTTTTCTATAAGCTGTGCCGAAAAACCTGAATGAACTTTTGGCTAACCCCATAGGAAAGTTTCCATGTTTATGAAATGGATATCCAACCACAAGGAAGGTGGGTGTAAGACCATAAATAAAGGGTAAAGGGGGACTAAGCAGTGAGCAGGACCACAGAGCCAGTCTGGGAAGGGCATCACAGTCACGGCTGCTTCTTAGGCCATAGTTGCAGGGCAGGATGGCTCTTCTCTAGTGCGCGGGCCTCTCACTGCAGCGGCTTCTCTTGTTGAGAAGCACGGGCTCTAGAGCACAGGCTTAATAGTTGTGGTGTACAGGCTTAGTGACTCTATGGCGTGTGGGATCTTCCTGCACCAGGAATTGAACCCTTGTCCCCTGCATTGGCAGGAGGGTTCTTTACCACTGGGCCACCAGGGAAGCCCCAGGCAAGTGGCCTTTCATATAACTGCTGCCATACTCTCAACAGTGTTGTGAATAGGGCTGCCTTCACATCCAAGCCGGAGCAACAGAGCAACCCCTGCCCTGGGTCCTGCCCTTTAGAGGGCTCCACTTCTTCCCCCCGACCCCAAACCACACACACACACACACGTTAAAGAATGTCCAGGCATCCCTGATATATGGGATCTGGTGCTCAGGGCTGGCAGGGTAGGAGTCATAAACATCCATTCTTGAATCTGACACTCTTTAGGCCCTGGGAAAGTACCTGTTCACATCTCTTGCTCTCTACTTTGAAACGAAAGGTGCCTGTTCCCAAGGCTGTTAAAGTTTGTGTGTTGAGTCCCTGCCAACATGAGAGACATTACTTCAGAGCCCAGGGACAATTGGGCTCTGAAAAAAAAGCCAAAGAACTTAGGTGTAAGAATAGTGAAATTAACATGTCCAAGAGTTCTCAGATACTATCAGGGAAATATAGCATTACATCAGGAAATAACATTTCTTAGTAATGCTGAATGTCCTTTTCCTTGCTGCGCTTCATGTTCTCATTTGTGGCCCTAAAGATACTCATGAATTCATGTGGAACTTGAGATAGTTGTACATGACAGCTGACAGCTAACATGGAAATTTTTGCCATATTAACTCATGTTTCTCTTTTATTTGTGTGTATGTAGGGCTAATCTGCCATTGGGCTTCCCAGGTGGCTCAGTAGTAAAGAACCTGCCTGCCAGTGTAGGAGATGTGGGTTCGATTCCTGGGTGGGGAAGATCCCCGGAGAAGGAAATGGCAACCCACTCCAGTATTCTTGCCTGGGAAATCCCATGGACAGTGGAGCCTGGCAGGCTACAGTCCATGGGGTTGCAAAGAGTCAGACAAAACAGCAAATTCTCAACAACAACAAAAATCAGCCCTTACCACTTCTGAAAATTAGATGTTGTTGCCACCAACAATCAAAGATGTAAGACATTTTCTCCCAATTCAAAGTTAAGAGTTTAGGTATCGACAGATTAAAGATGCCTGTGTACCAAGGCTTGGCTGCAAGGGAAGTGGTGAAAGTGAATATTTGATATTTGGGCTCCTATAGTATCAAGTGGGCTTTGTGTCCTACCAATTTCCATACGGTAAGGATTAGCAAAGTGTAGAAAAATCATTGTATTTTTTTCTGAAAATCAGAATTTGTGGTCACTTAGATGCAGTCTCGCTTTTAGTATCTTGATGAATTATTCCTGAAGAAAAGAGAAGGTAAAAGAGAATGGCAGAGGGTAAGTCCTTTTTTCTTTTGAGGAGATATGAAATGGAGGTCGAGGTTAGATGCCCAAACTCCCAAGTGTTCTGTAATCTTGCATGAGTCCCTTCATCTACCTAGAGTTCAGGTACCTCATATAAAAAGTGAGATAATTGAGCAAAATAATTTCTAATTCTCTGTGAGCACTAATAAATAATGTATTCTTCCTTTTTCTCCAGGGGAAGTATAAAGTTGAGCTAATGGCCAAATGGAAATAAAGCTAGAAGTTCTCTCAAATATCAGATACTGAAGATGTATTTTTTTAACAGCCAATTTTCCATCTTGTATGTTTTTTTTTTAAAATATTAGTAATGTAACAGTACTATACATCAGTGAAAAGAATAAAATATCACTGCACACATCAATTTGGATGCATCTCAGAAGATATTATTAAGTGAAAAAATCAAGTTACAGAAGAATTCAGACAGTGATTCCATTTATATCAACTCAGAACATTCGAGACTAAATCACCCACTGTGTGAGAATATCAACATGTGTGTCAAAGCATGGTAAGGATAATTCAAAATTCAGGGTGATGGTTCCTTCTAAGAACAGTATGACATCATGGAGTGATACATAGAGGCCCTTAAAAGTGCCCCAAACACTCCATGTTCCTTATTTTGAGTGGTGGGCACATGGTGATCAGTTTTATTGTAACTCACTCTACCTTATGCACATATTGTAATTAAATTTTTGTATCCATTCAGTGTTTAATAAAAACAGCTAAAACTAAGTTGAGAACATGCATATCTGTGTAGAGTAAAATTTTCTCCATTGTATGGTGTTTCCATGTTCTTTCACTATTTCTTAACAGACTTTCATGTTTAAGTAAACAGATATTTCATGAGAAACATGAAACAGAACCTTGTACTTTGGGAGTCCTTCATAAAAAACAAAACAGCATCAACAACACAAGGTAAGAAAGCATCAACAAATATGTAATAGGCACCTTGGCCAAACCAGAACTGTATAAAGGTGGATTGTGGAAGGTATGCATTTCTGCAAACACAGAAATTTGGTGCCAGATTTCTAAAGCATCACTCTCTAGAGATATTATTAGCATCTTACCTTGGAGTAACACACATTCCTTTGATTTACAAATACTGAAAATTAGGGTTATTCTTTCCTATCTCCTTGATAATAAGTACAATTACTCATTTTTAAAATATCATTTTCCAGGCCCTGCCTTTTGAGAATTACTCTTCCAAAGAACACCAGGTTGTATGAGCGTTGAATCTGGATTTCTTGGCCTCACTGTTGAACCCAGGAGTCTATAGCTAGTTGATAGGTGACTTTTCAGGCTTTTGTTGTTGTTGTTTAGTAGCTAAATTGTGTCTGACTCTTTTGCTACCCTATGGACTACAGCCCACCAGGCTCCTCTGTCCATGGGATTTCCCAGGCCAAAGTACTGGAGTGGGTTGTCATTTTCTTCTCCAGGGGATCTTTTCAACCCATGGATCGAACCCACATCTCCTCATTCACAGGTGGATTCTTTACCACTGAGCCACCAGAGAAGCCCTTTCAGGCTTTAGAAAATGTTTAATTAGTCACTATCCCCTTCCTATAGTTGGTGAGGATTCTCAGCTCATAGGATATAAAATGTCTAATGAGGGAGGGAAAATAACCCAATAGCAGCAAAGTCTGAGATTTTAGAATTTGTGATCTTTATCCCAGCATGGGAAATCAACTTGGCTCATCAACAGTGGCCTCTATTTTCCCTGACATACACACACTCTACCTCACTGCTTCCTTTACTCACCAAATTACAGAATGATTCAAATCCTGGGGGTCATATAGGTGTACGTATAAGAGAGAGACAGAGAAACTGAGACAGAGAGAGAGAGAGATTAGCTTCCTTAATCACATTTCATTCCTCTAAGTATTGGAGCTTCAACTTCAGCATCAGTCCTTCCAGTGAATATTCAGGGTTGATTTCCTTTAGGATTGACTGGTTAGATCTCCTTGCAGTCTAACACTGGTCATAATTAAAATATGGTTTGAAAATAAAAATAATTGACTCAGTTGATTTAGAGGCAGACACAATAAATTTGGGGTATTGTCTCATCTGTGATTGTTGCAGGGGTGCATTTAAAAGGCCAGAATCCAAGTAGCTCATATGCATTTAGCCTAGAAAATGCAAAAGAAAGCTACACCCTTTCTTATATCTTGTTGTTATGGAAAGCTTCCCAGTCGGGATATGTACCCTAAACTGTTTTTAACAGCTGAAGAGACAGTGCAGTAAAAGTAAAATTCATCTTTGTTCTAAACATTTAAAACAGAGGTAGCATATGATAGGAAAAGTCATAGGATTTCTCTTCTACTCAGATGGAAAATATGTTGTCCCCATTTGTAATTTTTATAGAGGAAAGATTTCTTTCAGGGCCTTTGAAAAGGTCCATCTAGTCAAAGCTCTGGTTTTTCCAGTAGTCATGTATGGATGTGAGAGTTGGGCTATAAAGAAAGCTGAGCACTGAAGAATTGATGCTTTTGAACTCTGGAGTTGGAGAAGACTCTTGAGAGTCCCTTGGACTGCAAAGAGATCCAAGCAGTTAATCCTAAAGGAAATCAGTCCTGAATATAAATTGGAAGGACTGATGCTGAAGCTGAAGCTCCAATACTTTGGCCACCTGATGCAAAGAACCAAGTCATTAGAAAAGACCCTGAGGCTGTGAAAGGTTGAAGCAGGAGAAGGGGACAACAGAGGATGAAATTGTTGGATGTTATCACTGACTCAATGGACATGAGTCTGAGCAAGCTCCAGGAGATGGTGAAGGACAGGGAAGCCTGATGCTGCAGTCCATGGAGTTGCAAAGAGTTGGACAGGACTGAGTGACCGAACAAGAACAACAGCAATAACATACATGACACCTAAAAATGGATACAGAGATACATACATAGTAACTGAAAAGACATGCCTGAAAAGAGATGCACAGAATACCAACTTGAGGAACCCTGTTATTTCATTGGTTTCTTGCTGGATGTGCATTTGTTTAGACTGAAATAAAAGCATAGAATCATTGAAGTATGTATAGAACCAAAATAATACCTGGTAGGAATCCAACCTCTGTGCAAGTCAAATTAAAGGACCCCATGATCAACATGGTCAAAAGCAACTGATGATTCTAACACAAATAAGATCTGAACAGTTTGGTGGAACTGTTTATGTTTCTATTCAGACTCCTTGAAACAGACCCTATTAAGTCACACTAAATTGTACCAAGTGCCTTAAAGAGGTACCTGTCTGTTTTAATTTTCCTGACACTGCTAGCTAGGGCTTGGTCTAATAGTGGTTGTATACAGAGCTATTAGGACTGTATCTGGTAGAAAAATGCAATTGTCAGCTACTGCTGTATTTTTTTTGATCCTATACAATAATCTCTCTCATGACTATTGTTACCTAAAAGGAAATATTGGCCTACCAGCTCAGCCTCTAATTGAGCAACAGTGAAATTTTCTACTTATATTGGATTTAAAGGGAAGATTGTGAATGCATTTATCTTCAAACCTTCCTAATTATTGCTAGTGTATTATTCGGTACATAAAGAAACTACTAATGAGGTTTACAGTGCAATTCATTTTATGTTATTTTTCTGAAATTTTTCTAACTAGTTGGGGTTTTGAAACTTACTTTCCTTTTAAAATTAAGACTCCCAATGCTGGGGACCTGGGTTCAATCCCTATTGGGGAACTAGACCCCACAAGGCACAACTGAAAGATCCCACATGCCACAACTAAGATCTGGTGCAGCCAAATAAATATTTTTTAAATAAAAAATATAGACTAGAATTACTTTATTTGCAAGTAAGGCATTTTCAGGCACTTTTTTGCCATGTATTAGAAAAGTAGGTTCTATAGAAATGTCATATTTCATGAATAACATGTTTTGATTTTGATGTGATGAATCAATCAGAGAAACACTGAGCAGGTAAAAATTAATCTAAGGGAAATAGGGATTTCTTTTACAGACAGGTAACAACTTCCAAATTATCTGGAAAATCAGTGAGATGAAAATAGTTGACTAGTGAAACACAAGGAAACAAACCAAAAAAAGGGACCGATCACCTTGATTTGTTTGTATCAATTTTAGGCATGTGTAGTATTTTCTCTCCACAACAGCTATTTTCATTTCCATGTTTGTACACCATAATTTTATACTTCCTGGCCCTGACCTTCATAATCATTAAGTTGCTTGCAAATGCCCAGGTGATCTGTACCCATCTGTGTCCCTATTATTCTGACCACTCCTTCATTCCCAAGACACTGATGTTCATTCTTACGCTGTGTATGTGTGCTCAGCTGTGTCCAACTCTTTGTTATCCCATGGATTGTAGCCCCCATGGACTGTAGCCCACCAGGCTCCTCTATTATGGGATTTCTCAGGCAAGAATAGTGGAGTGGGTTGCCATTTCCTTCCCCAGGGCATCTTCCCGGCCCAGGGATCAAATCCGAATCTCTTGCACTGGTAGGCAGATTCTTTACCACTATGCTACCTGGGAAGTTAAAATACTGTGTCAGCTCCAGCTGGCCTCCTATTGTTACCCTCAAATTGTTTCTTTATGTCTAAGCAATGTATTTCCAGTTTTGTAAGCTATCATAAGATAAGTACATCCAGATGCTGATGGGGGCTTCACATAGAATATCATTTAATCAGCAGCATTGCTATCAGGTAGATATAATTTTGTTCTGAGTATGTGTGTGTGTGTGTGTGTGTGTATAAATATATATGGAGAGAGAGAGAGTGCCAAGATTCAGAAGACAAAATGACTTGTCAAAGGTTCCACAGCTTCTAAGTGGCAGAGGCAGACTTTGAACCCACTGCTCACCAGCTTTGCAACAAGTGCCTTTAAAGGCCTTAAAACAATTTAGCCCAGTGCCTAAGAAGGCAGTGAGGTCTGCACAAGGGCCCTCTAAAGAGGAAATAAAGGGTAGAGAGCTAAGTATAGAGTGGGCTAGCACATTTTGAATGAGGCCTGTGTCTACTTGAAAAATATTCACAGATTTCATTCTAAAAGTTGAGAGCTTATTCTGCAACAATTTTTAGGACTTCAAGCCGGGGAGACAACATCTCAGGTAACCCTGAGAGAACTGCTCCGAGGAGGTGAGAGGTTGGGGTGGGGAGCCAGGTTATATAGAAGTTTATATAACAACAAGGAGCAGGTAGTCTGAACATCAAAAGATTACTGTTAATGAAAGGAAAACCAGATATCTCAAGTTAGGAATTTAGCACTTTTCTATGTAGAAAGATGCAAGAGTCTGAGCTCACTGAAGTCCTTCCTTCGATGTGCACCTCAGCTGTCTGAGGCCAGTGTCCTGTGTTTTCACATCCAGAGTTTCCTCAGGGCTCACTCTAGGGAGTGGCTGCAGTCTGTTGGCTGCTAGATGGCAGGTATTCCTTTCTTCCTGAATTCCCTCAGGCTTACCAGCTCACCAGCCATTTGTGGTGACTCAATCGCTGATGACTGTAACATCCTTTTTTTTTTTTTTTTTTAAACTGATATGGCAGGGAATATTCCACTTCTCACCTGTGATGATTGGGAAATTGGTAATGATGTCAGATGAGTCTTATGTGGATATCTGAGTGGAGAGAAAACTATGGATCAATTAAAAAACAGACTGGGTTTAGGGCAGTGGTTTTCTACTGGGATGATTTGCCTTGCTGTGTTCCCCCTGCCCTGGGACCACTTGGCAAATGTCTAGAGATGTGGAGTTGGGGGGCTTCCTTCTTGCACTTACTGGTTAGAGGCCAGGCTTGCAGCCGAGCATCCCATGGCACACAGGGAAGCCCCCGAAAACAAAGAATTATCTGGTCCCAAATCTCACTAGTGAGAACCTTGGGCTGGGGCACTTTGAAGGTAACAGAGTGGGAGATACAGCTTCACTAGCTCATTTCTTACACTGGTTTTTCTTTGTGAAGCCAACAGTTTTCACTGAATTACTTCCAGTGAGTTTGATTTCAATTATTTCAAACTGAATGAAACAATTTTCAGCTTGTTCATTTCTGACAGGTTGATAGCTGATTCACTATTATGCTATAGGTGCAAAGTCTCTAGTCATCTCTCTTCCCTGGATGTCCTTCGACTCTAATGACTTTGAACTAACTACAACTTAAACATAGCCCTTGGCTACGTGATGGTGGAAACACTCTTTCCATTGTTTTTCAACCAGAGGTAAAACAGGGGGTGCTTTCTCTGCAAACCCCGCCCGCCCCCCCCTCCGCTTTGTGTCAAACCCTATAGAAATCTGGGATTTTATTCTAGCTAGTGACAGGAGACAAGTTCTCAGAATCTGATACACACCATTCAGTCTTTGAGTGGAGACACCTCCTCTTCATTCTCTGTATGTTTCTTTTCAAAACACCACAATGAAATCATTCTTCTTCCCTCCAAGATAGAAACTCAGATATAGTGAAGTATTAGCAGCTTACATATTCATCAGGCTCTTTTGGGGGGAAGATAAGATTTCTTCTGTGCCAAATACGAAAAGGCATTTAATGCTATCTCTCTGACTGTTCTCCCATGCTTTTCCCTTTACGTGTCCCCATTATTCATAGCAATGCCTGCTCTTCTTTCTTTTTAAATAGTGCAGCTTTGAAGCTGGGCAGACCCTGGTGGAAATAATCAGGGAGGATTTCATAGAAATATTGCTTCTATGGCAGCGTCTTAGTTCCCTTCCTAACAGACTGAAGGAGAGCAGTGTTTGTTGAGAATGTTTACCACTCTTCTTTATCAAAATCCCCTCCACTGCAGTTCTTGAGAGATGAATCAGGAATAAAGTTCTTTTTTTTTCCTCTCCATTTCAGCCATGGATAGGCTATTCACTGCTAAAGGATATTGATTATGATCTTGGATGGAGAATAGAGCAGAAGGACGGAGGGGAGCTGCCTTCACAAGACACACGTCTCACGGGACAGCGGGGTAGGGGGCTCAGTGCCCTCATTTGCCAGAAAGAACGTTAGGCACCCTCTGACCGCCACCATCTCCATACAAGGTACTTGATACTCTGCTTTAACAGTGCAGAACAGTTACAAGGTTATCAGGAAAATCAGCTACTCAACAAACATCTGTTAAGTGCTCACTAATAGCCAGAGTAAGGAGAATTTTAAGAGCGACTGAGCAACTGAACTGAACTGAAGGAGGATTGTGCCCAATGGTTCACATGCAAAGGGTGTGGTCTGCTCTGGATATATAGCCATTGTTATTGTCATCGTAATTAAGTTCAAAAGGCCAGAAGCAGTCAACAACATTTTAAGGATCAAAGGTCAAAGAGGAAGTGCAAGGCATTTAAGTCAAGATCAAACCCCAGGAACTGTAATTGACAAGAAGGAGCCAGAATTCACTGGTGAGGTGTGCTCTTCCTTTCAACTACTGAAAAGTCACCTCTCTGTACACTCTTAAAGACTTGCTCTAATCCAAACAAACCCCTCTCACTTTTTTTGTGGGGGTGGGGGGCAGGGCAGGCATGCTTTGCAGCATGTGGTATCTTAGTTTTGCTGGCCCAGGTTGTAGAATCTCATGCCCCAGCAGTGGAAGTGTGGAGTATTAACCACTAGAACACCAAGGAAGTCCCAGGCACTCTCTTCCTATATAATGTCTCCCCTTTGCTTCATTTTTCTCTAGCAGTGTTTCACCTTTGTTGTTTTATTTAATGAGCACTAATTGCACACCTGGCTTAAACATTCTGACATTTCCAGAAAGTAGGTACTGTGATTAGCTCTCATCAGCTGGCACTAGTGGTAAAGAACCTATCTGCCAATGCAGGAGACGTAAGGGATATGGGTTAGATCCCTGAGTCAGGGAGATCCTTTGGAAGTAGGCATGGCAACTCACCCCAGTATTCTTGCCTGGAGAATCCCATGGACAGAGGAAACTGGCAGGCTGTAGTCCATAGGGTCACAGAGTCGGACACGACTGAAGCTACTTAGCAGCCACCCATGCACACAGATAAGAGACTGATTTGGACAGTTAACCACCTGCACAGGGTCACACAGGGAATAAGTGGTGGTAGGTGGTACTCCACTTTGAATCCCTGTAGTTTAACTTCAGACTCAGTTGTGTCTACTGGCAGCCTGGCTTATGTGCTGCCCAACCAGAGATGTGAGTCAGTCTTTGATGGACATCTTGCTTCCGAACCATCCTGGTCATTTTTGCTATGGGGACCTAGAATTTAGTATAAGACACATCCCTACCTTCATGGATTGTTGACCTATTACCCTACCTATTAGAGTCAATGGCTAGTTCTTTGGTTTTTTTATTAAAAAAGAACTGAGCCCTGATTTAGAGTAAGGAGTCATGAAATTGGAATCAGAGTCAAAATTTAGGAAAAACACTAGTTTCTTTCTTTTTAAATATTTACTTTTATTTAGTTTATTTTTTGACTGCACCAGATATTAGTTACAGCACATGGGATCATCAGTCGTGGTTGTGGCACACGGGATCTTCAGCTGTAGCATGCAAAATATTAGTTGCGGCATGCAGGATCTAGTTCCCCGACCAAGGATGGAACCCAGGTCCTCTGCATTGGGAGTGGGAGTCTAAGCCACTGGACCATCAGGGAGGTCCCATGAGGTTCTTTTCTAAAACAGAGTCCACCATTAATAAATTAGGGATAATTCCATTTATTTACAAATTCACATTTAACGTTAGGTGTAAAAGAGGAACACAGAAGCAGTTAACAGAAGCTCAACTCCTCTGCTATTCCCATCTCTAAGAAAGAGTACAAGACAGCTTTCTTCCCTGCTCCCTAAGATGCCTTTCCAGTGGTTTCAACTTGTTATTTTCCAGGAATTTTATTGGAAACGCCTATTGTTTTTTTATACATGTTAGTTTCCCCATGGTGCTTAAATTAAATGAGTTTTTTTTTCCTTTCTTTGGTCCCTGGATAAGCCCTCATTGTGTTTAAAGAAAATTGAAGGCCCCTGTTGCTAAAAATAAGAGAGATGAATCGATAGTTAAACATATTAAGTAAAAACATTATACTTGGCTGAATGTGAGAATAGCAAAACATAAAAAGCACCATTATAATATATTCCACTTCCCATAATTTGACACTAAGCTGCTTCCTTGCCTTTATCCATAGTCAACATCAGCTTACCAGAAGGTTGGTAGTTAAGAAACAAGCTGTTAAATATTAAAGCTGTATCTATGTAATTGAATGTTTTGGTATGGCTGCGTTCTAAATATATGCTATTAAGATACTGTTCAGCAAAGATATTTAATTACTGACATCTAATCATGTTACTGCTGTTTCTTTAACTGAGAAAAAATATGAAGTGCTGGAAAGAAAACAGTTTCATTTTAAACAACAACATTTTATTAATCTCAACAATAAAACCAAACTCAAATCTCCAAATGAAATCACCCCATTTTTAAAGATAGCACTTCTCAGCTTGGTAATCCTTGGGTAATGCTGAGATAGATGGCTATACTTAACGTGTTAAAACATTCCCACAAATAATGTGCACAATAAAAGTTAATTATGCTAGTTTATTACATCAAAATAAAATCTAAACTATGAAATTCACAAGAAGAATTATTTCATAGTCAACTGTGGAGCACCGTTATAGATGTTTATGACCACAACATTTTTACTATCAGAGACAGTTTGGGAAGATGTTAAGGTGATAATCAGATAATGATAATATCTTTCATTTGTATAGAGTTTGTGCAAATTCACCAACATTACCTCATTTTATCATAACAGCAGTGCTATGAATTAAGTGAGGAAGATATTTTTATAATGATTTTGCATACAGGAAAGCTGAGGCCATGGAAATGTATGTGACTTGTAGTTTGCATGGCAAGTTAACGGCAAAACTGAAATCATGACCTAAGACTCCCAATTTCAGTTCCTGAGAATGAGAAAGTAGGGTAAATATTAGTAGTTTTATAATAGTGCTTGTTGATGTTCAATCTTAATTTTTTTTAATTAAAATTAAAGGGTTATCATTTAAAATGATACGGTAAAAATGGCCAATAAATATATTTTCTCAGACCAAATATATGAAAAATTCTAATTTCATACAAATACCACAAATAGTGGCTTGTTTATTCATTTGTTTAAAACTACAAAGCCATCTTTGTTAAAAGGTAATATTTTAGAAAAATATTTTTTTAGCTTCCTGAGTTTTCTTCTCATCCTCATTCTTTTTCTTTTGAAACAGGTTAATTTTTATCAAAGAGAATTGAGTGGCTATTTCTCCTTATTGCCTGTGAATGCATTCAAAAGAGGCAAGTAGGAAGTAGAAATGATGCATATTAAATATTTAATTTTCTAAGAGTGCCTCTGTTAAGCATGGGTAAGACAATTTAATCCACATTTATATAAGGATGGAAGTTTGATCATTGGATAAAAAATTGGATATAACACTATCTTATCTTGGCTATCATTAAGATATTCAAAATATATCAACTGACCAGCTTTATAATGTCATGACTGGATTAGAATGTCAGCCTACTAATCTAAGCAATAAGATGGAGTCCAGCTAAACAGTGGGATGTTCAACTGCCATGGTAGTTGAATGGGTGAATCTGGCTTTCAAAATTCCAACCTGCCTAGAACAAAATTCTGACTTAACCTTTCTCATTATCTAGCTCAGAAGTCAGCAAACATTTTCAATAAAGGGCCAAATACTAAATCTTTTCAGCTTGCAGGGCATGTAGTGTCTGTAGCAACTGCTCAACTCTGCCCCTGACTCACAAAATCAGCCTCAACCAATATATAAACAAGTGGACACAGCTGTGTCCCAATAAAACTTTATTTACAAATAAAAGGTAGCCATGAGCTGTTGTTTGCGTACCCCTGATTGAGGCCTTTTGGGTTTTGTTCTGTGATTACCTATGAGACACTATGCCAAAATACTGAATTGATTGTGTTTTCCCAACCATTTATTTTGGCATCCTGTCAATGCAAAAATTCGCTTATTATATTTTCTTGTCAAATAATAACCTTACAGTTAAATTGTCCTTACTATTTTTTCCACTGAGTTTCTTCTCTACAAACATTCAATTCGATTTATTGAACAACTGCTAAGTAATAAGCAAAATTCTAGGCATTGGAGAAACAACTTAAAAGACCAAGCACCCTCCAGGAGACTGTTAGGGTGACTTTTATCAACAAAATACGCTGGAATATAATGCAGCTAATGTGGACATTTTGAACCGGAGAGTGAGGCTTTAAAAGGATGTGCTGTATGCAGAATAACTGCACCCCCAAAGATGTCTAAGTCCTGATCCCCAGGACTTAGAGAATGGGGTGGAATGTGTGTGGAGGAGAAGAGGATACTTTTGTAATATATCCCCAGAACCTGGGAATATATTGTTGTTGTTGTTCACTCAGTCATGTCTGACTCTTTGCAACCCCATCTACTGCAGCATGCCAGGCTTCCTTGCCCATCACCATCTCCTGGAGCTTGCTCAAACTCGTGTCCATTGAATCAGTGAAGCCACCTAACCATCTCGGCCTCTGTTTGCATGTAAGGGAGTACATTACCTTATATGCAAAAGGGTCTTTGCAGTCATGATTATATTAAGGATCTTTTTCATTATGGTTTATCTCAGGATATTGAATATAGTTCCCTGTGCTACACAGCAGGACATTGTTGTTAATCCAGCCTATACCATACTAGTTCGCATCTGCTAATGCCACACGCCCAGGAACAACATTGTAAATCAACTACAATTAAAAAAAAATTTTTTTTAATATTAAGGATCCTGAGCTGAGGAGAGTAGACTAGCTTATCTAGGTGGGTTGCATGTAATTAGATCCTAATGAGAATCAGGTGCCTTAAGAGTTCTCCTGAGAGAGATGGGGATGGGAGGAAAGACGAGAGTAGAGTGCTTGGGGGAGGGGCCACGAGCCAGAAAGTGCAAGCAACTCTAGAAGATGGAGAAAGCAAAGAAACGAATTCTCCCCTCTGGTCTGCAGAAGGAAGGTAGTCTGGCTGACACCTTGATGTTTAGGACTTCTGACCTGCAGAACGGTAAGATCATCAGTTTGAATTAAGTCCCTCCAATGATGGTAATTGGTTTCAGCAACAATTGGCAACTAACAGGAGGGAAGAGTTCATTCCTCTGTGGTTAGAAAGATGGTAGAAAGGAGCTTGAGGAAGTGGTTCCTGAACTGGGTTTTTTAATTTTGTTTACTTTTGGTTGTGCTGGGTCCTTGTCACTGTGCAGGCTTTCTGTAGTTGTAGCGAATAGGGATCACTCTCTAGTTGTAGAGTGGCTTCTCATTGTGGTGGCTTGTCTTGTGGTGGAGCACGGACTCTAGTTGTGGCAGACGGACTTAGTTGCTCCATGGCATGTGGGATCTTCCCCGACCAGGGATTGAACCCATATTTCCTGCATGGGCAGGTGGAGTCTTATCCACTATGCCACCAGGGAAGTCCCTGAACTGGGTTTATGAAGGATAAATTGGTATTCTGGAGGCAGGAGAGGGTTAGGGAAGGAAGGGCCAGGCCAGGCAGAGAGAGGAGTCAGGAACCGACTCAGAGGCGCAGAAGTGCTTGATGCATTTTGGGCAATGTTGAGAATTTGCTGATTCACTTGTTAATCCAACGTGGAGGTTCTGTTGAAGCAGGGTAATGGAGAGAATGGGGTGGAATGTGTGTGGAGGAGAAGAGGATACATTTGTAAGCCACTACCATCACTAGAAGGCTTCCTTGGTGGCTCAGGCAGTAAAAGCATCTGACTGCAATGAGGGAGGGAGAAGGCAATGGCAGCCCACTCCAGTACTCTTGCCTGGAGAATCCCATGGACAGAGGAGCCTGGTAGGCTGCAGTCCATGGGGTCACTAAGAGTCAGACACGACTGAAGTGACTTAGCAGCAGCAGCAGCAATGAGGGAGACCCAGGTTCGATCCCTGGGTCAGGAAGATCCCCTGGAGAAGGAAATGGCAACCCACTTCAGTACTTTTGCCTGGAAAATTCCATGGACAGAGGAGCCTGGTAGGCTACAGTCCATGGGGTCACAAAAAGTTGGACATGACTGAGCGACTTCACTTTCTCTCACCGTCCCTAGAAGAGGGGACTAGCCCAACACCTCTGCTCACTGTTGCCAAAATTTGGTAGCTCATGGCAGCACTGGGTCCCTTGGTTTTCGCACCTTGGTTGTCTCTCAGGTGTGGCTTGCAAAAAAGTGGGGATTCAGAGAAAGGTTGCCAAAAAATGTATCTTTTTTTAACGTGGACCATTAAGGTCCCCTGTGGCTCAGCGGTGAAAGATTCTACTTGCAAGGCAGGAGACTCGGGCTCAATCCCAGGGTTGGGAAGATCCCCTGGGGGAGGAAATGGAAATCCACTCCAGTATTCTTGCCTGGAGAATCCCATGGACAGAGGAGCCTGGAGGGCTACAGTCCAAAGGGTGCAAAGAGTCAAATGTGACTGAGAAACTGAGCACATTTTTAAAGTCTTTATTGAATTTGTTATAATGTTGCTTCTGTTTCATATTTTGGTGTTTTTGGTCACAAGGCATGTGGGATCTTAGCACCCTGACCAGGGATCAAACCCACACTCCCTGCATTGGAAGGCAGGGAAGTGCCCCCAAAATGTATTCTGATGTTAGTGTTAGTTTATTTAACAAACTCTTTTGGACCAGAAAATGAAGCCTGGGAGCTAACTCTGAAAGAAGAGCCAGATACCAGGTGAGGAGGATGCACACAGGTGAACTGCTACTCTCATTCCAAGCAGAAAATGCAAAAGGGACAGGTGTTTTAGATCAAGCACATGATCAGAAATCGCTCTGTACCTTACCCTGCTCATTGGTGAGAGATATCCCACCAAAAATAAAAAGTTTTAAGTCTGATTGATTATTTGAGAAATGGCTTTGTTCTGATTATCTTATTTAGGAAATACAAGTGTATTTGAACTTTTGCTTTTCAAACCAGGGACCTGGTTCCAGGAGAAAACTTTTCAAGAGTGGGAAGCTCTGGTTTAGGCACACGTACTCAGTCACTTAGTCGTGTTCAACTCTGCAACCATATGGACTGTAGCCCGCCAGGCTCCTCTGTCCATGGGATTTTCCAGGAAAGAATACTGGAGTGGGTTGTCATTTTCTTCTCCAGGGGAGCTTCCCAAACCAGGGATTGAACCCATGCCTCCTGCATGGTCAGACAGGTTCTTTACCGTTCATCTACCTGGCAAGTCTCTGGTTTAGACAGTTACCATCAAAATAGAAGGATGATGAAAAAGATAATATATTAGTATTTAGTTCAGAAATAGACTCACTTCTTCTTTATAAAGGTGGAGTTCTGCTTCCCACAAGGGTTATTGTGGGAATGTTGTATCTTGAGTCTAAAGTACTTGAAAGTGAGAATCATATCTATTCTTTACTGTTACCTCTTCCATGATTCTTATTAATATTACAGTATCTTGCACAGTCTAAAGTGTTTAAGAAAGTGAATGAATGCTTGAAGAAATGAATTAATAAAGGTAAACTTGGAATGAAGAATGGAAACCACTATAGCATCTTAGCATTAATACTTAGTGCTATATTTTATCTATTCCAGATTATCTTGTTTAGTTGAATTTCTTTTTTTCCCTTGTTTTAAGACTAGCACCCTCATTTCTAGGGACCAGTGAAAACAAGATGAACCAGGTTCACACCAGGTTCGTAGGGCTTTAAACAAGAATTCCATCTGACCCTGGCCCACACTATTGAAATTCTGCTCTCTTTCTCTATCCATGTCTGTGCTGTCTGGGAGGATATCATATTGCTGAACTTGTAATAAGATTCAGTCATTCTGATAAATATAAATTATTTATCACTTCCCATTTTATGGCCTTGATGGTATTTAGAATTATATTACTTGGCATCAAAATGCTCCCTTTTCCACCGCTGACAGTATTGAGCCCCTCTGCTAAAGGGACAAGCTGGTACATGCAGCAGAAGAGTGACAGGGCTTTTGAACAGATAGATGACATGATTATATAATTTAATCCCGGCCACTTATTGCATAGAAGCCTTCGGGAAGGAGAGAATCACATTTAGCTACTCCCCCCCCTTCAAGGATAGAAGCAAAGAGACATTCATCTTGCATGATGGAGGTATTGGGTGGATTGGTCGGTCAGGTTGCAGCAGTTCCCTAGGAGTGCAGCAGTAGCATGAGCTATGTGGGTTGTTACTCTCCCTGAACAGCTTGATGAGGAGTCTTCGGATAGTTCAAATCTGAGACCGTCTGGCAAGAGGCACCCTGGCAGACAGCTGAGGGTCTAATTCCAGGGAGAGAAATATGAGTGCACTCGGAGGCTGCAGATCAATGCATCGTGGCTTGCTGAGGTTATTAACTCAAACACCCTCACCATTGACCTCCAGGGCCCAATAACTAACACTGTTCCTGAAGGTGAACAGAACTGAGCAGACACCAGAAACCAAAGCAGAGAGCAAATAGGGGGTTAATCTCATCATGGAAGGCTCTAAGAATTCAAGTCATTCACTGCCAGTGATGCCTGTGGGTCGTGAAGAGAGACTCTACCATAGAAGATAGGCAGGTACACTGAAGCAATCCTGGATTTGGAATTAGATAAGATGCAAGGCAAACAGAGCCAGGCAAGAAGATCACTAAGCCGGAGATAGAGAAATGGCAGTTATAAGAATGAAGCATCTGGTGATGCAGGTAGCCAATAGGGTCTTGGGGACATCAAATATGTGCACACTGATGGAACCAAGAATACATTAATTAGAAGGGAGGTTCTGACCAAAAGACAAGAAAAATGAAATAGCCAATATGTCAAGGGGAACTTGTTTGTAGTGATGGATGTAATATCTGGTAGGTGGTGACCTCCTGTAAAGAAATCAATATTGATAGAGTCAGATGGTCGTTTGGGGATGTTTAAAAGGCGAGTGCGGGCAGCCAGTGTGCCCTCTCTAAATGAACAGACTACAGTGCTTCAGAGAAGCCAATAAAATCTTAATATGGGATAGATTTCATTGATAAGCAATCTTGGGATTTATTTAGAATGAAAAGCATTCATTCAAGTAAGTCCCTCTTAGCACAATTATGCTCCCCAGTCCTTTTTACTGTATTTGGTGTTCTCATAGCAGGAGGAAATTGCCGAACACCTCTCATACATATATTCTATTCTTAATAGAGTATACGCTCTATGAGGACAGAAATTGAGGTTGGAATGTTTCTCCTGCTGTATCCCCATTGCCTGGAATAAGGTATGGCACTTAGTATGTGCTCCATACACACTTACTGAATGTCTGTATTCCGTTGTTGTTGTTGTTGTTGTTTTTTAATTTCCCTTGCTCCTAGTTGTTTTCTGCTCATTCTCCAGTCTCAGCTTGTAGCCCAAACACTGAGCTAGCTAAGATAAAGCAAATCATAGAAACTTTGCTATGGAGTTGGAAGCCTCTCAGATTTATCCACTCTCCTTTCCAAACAGTATCAAGAGAAAGAAACCATTTTTTTTTTTTAAACCAGTTCTGGCTCAGTCGTTGCTTAGTCTGTTTTTTGACTACCTTCACAACAGGGAGCTTACCTCCATTCTGGATTCTCCATTGAGTTTTTGGGAGATACTTAACTGTTTCACTGTATTTTCCTAAACTTAATACGTCTTCTTTTTTAAAAAGAATAATTTTATTTATCTATCTATTTATTTATTTTTGCTGTCCTGGGTCTTCCTTGCTGCATGGGCTTTTCTCTAGTTGCAGCAAGTGGGGGCTACTCTCTAGTTTGGTGCACAGACTTCTCATTGCGGTGACTTCTCTTGTGGAGCCTAGGTTCTAGGCATGAGCCTTCAGTGGGCTCTAGAGCATAGGTTCAATAGCTGTGGCATGTGAGCTTAGTTCTGTAGTACTTGGGATCTTCCCAGACCAGAGATAGAACTCATGTCTCCTGAATTGGCAGATGGATTCTTAACCACTGAGTTAGCACAGAAGTCCTATTAATATGCCTTCTTACATCCATCACAGAGTCATGATTTTGGAAGCACCAACAGCGTAAGTCTGCAGAAGGGAATGGCAACCCACTCCAGTATTCTTGCCTGAAGAATCCCATGGACATGGGAGCCTGGTGGGTTTCAGTCCGCGGGGTTGCAAAGAGTCAGACACAACAGAGCGACTAAAAGAGTAAGTCTACAGACAGTACATTATTTGAAGAAAGACAGGCCATTTTCCCTTCAAATTATCACATGGAGTATACATTAGGTGCTAGACTTCACCATCCTAGCCAACCCCCTTCTGCCTGCATAGTAATTTGAAAATTTCTCCTCCTAAAATATTATGCCCAGAAATGAATCTGTTCCAAAAAACAGTCTGACCAGCACAGAATAGAGTAGAACTATTTTCTTCCAAATACTAAAAATACATGCACATAGAAGAGTAGCAGCAACAGCATTAAATTAACAGCATTTTCCTGTTGACTTGAACAGAACTTGTATTCAAAATACCCTCCTGAGACAGTCCTGGTTTTCTTTTCTTTTCACTCATGCTGGCATCCGTTCCATGATCTGATTTGTTTTTGTTTCACATTCCGTCCTGTTTGGATTGTTCTGTAGCTTGATCATTATCCCCTCCCAGGCATTTATTCCTTCCATATTTTTTGTGTTGTCTAACTATTTGTAAGCATGCTTCTTAGGTTTCCATCTGTTATTGATAGCAAGGTTGAAACAGAACAACCCCAGAGAGCAGGCATTTTGTCCATCTACTAGAAACTTTGTTTCAGGCTTTTGTGGCTGTTAATCTACCATCTTCAGGAAGATTCTATTCCTCTGGACAGTAGATCCATATTTCAGCTAACATTAAACCATCTTAGTATATAGATACCTAATCTTACAAAAATCATGATTTATATCTGGATGGCATGCTCTTTAAAAAAAAACTCTTGATTTCAGTTTATTTCAGGGAAAACAGCTTTGACATCCTGTTAGATTATGGAGTTAGGAAAGTTTCGCTTTTAACATGATGTCTTTCAGCAATGACAAATTCAGGGCCACGTCCTCTAGGAGCTAAAACCAGAGTTTCTCAGCTTTGGCACTGTTATCATTTCAGACTGATAGTTTCTTTGGGGAAGGGTCCTCTTAGCAACATCCCTGTCCTCTACCTGTTGCTAGATGCCAATGGCAAACTTCCCATGCTCTTTATCTACAATTGCCGTAGACCTGTCAAGAGAGAGGGCTTCCCAGGTGGCTCAGTGGTAAACAGTCTGTCTGCCAATGTAGGAGCCACAGGAGACACAGGTTCAATCTCTGAGTTGGGAAGATCCTCTGGAGGAGGAAATGGCAACCCACTCCAGTATTCTTGCCTGGAAAATGCCATGGACAGAGGAGCCTGGCAAGCTACAGTCCATGGGGTCACAAAGAGTGGGACAGGACTGAGCACACACAAAGGCAATGCATCAAGAGACAAAATGTACAAACCACTCGCCTCTTACTGTGGAAGAGAAGGATTATACTGGCGGTAGAAAATTTCTTGTCTTCTGGGCCAGGCAGAAACATATACAGATTCCTGAAAAATATCCATCAGTTATCTATTTCATGTTTAATCTGTAAGCAAGTGTTGTCAAACTAACTGGAATTCAGAATCACCGGGGTGCGGTAGCTGGTTAAGAAAAGCAGACTCCTGACGAAGAACTGATACCTGCCACACGGTGAATGAACCTTTAAACATTATGTTAAGTAAGAGAAGCTAGACACTAAAGGCCACATATTGTATGTTTCCATTTACACAAAGTATCTAGAATATGCAAGTCCACAAAGACAGAGCAGTTGAGCGATGGTGCGAGATAGGAGAGGAGGCGGAGGGACAAAATGCTTACTGGGTAAAGGGTTTTACTTTAAAGTGATGGAAATGGTCTAGAACAATATAGAAGTGACTGTGAATGGACTAAATGCCACTGAATTGTTCACTTTTAAAATGGTTAATTTGGGGACTTCCCTGGCAGTCCATTGGCTAAGACTCCCCCTTCCAGTGCAAGGGGCACAGGTTTGATCCCTGGTCAAGGAGCTAAGATCCCACATGTTTCACAGTGGGGGCAAAAATTTTAAAAAGAAACGAAAAGGCAGAATCCTGAACTTCTCCTGCAGAGGTCCTGATTTCATGGGCAATGCTGGGGTCAAGGGAGTTGTGTTTTGATTGAGATTCCGTAGAATGTTATGATGCAGATGGAAGACAGACCATGTGTGGACAAACCATATCATACTGAGTCTCTGGAGAGGCATAGCCTGGGCTTCCCCACCTAGAACACTGTGAATCATTTACTCAAGACTTTTTTATGTTTGCTTCCTCATCATTTAAATTGACCATACTCCAGTATTGTTGCCTGGAGAATCCCATGGACAGAGGAGCCTTGTGGGTCGAAAAGAATCAGGCGCAACTTAAGTGACTTAGCACATACATCCTGGAATGTATTAGCTTAAAGCCTGACTTCCTAATATACCCAAATATGGTTACACATTTAATATTAGTGTTTAACCCAAGCATGTCACTAGAGCTTGGTTCTAGCATCTCGCCAAGTTTGGTGTGACATATTTTAAGATGAGTTAAATTTTTGTTTTAAGTTTTGTTTTATTTTGTATTTGCTTTTATTGTACTAAATCTTCGTACCCAGTAAAAGTTTGGGAAATGACTCTTAAATCAATGAACATTCTTTTGAATTTACTGATTCTTTTTAAATTTTATACCCCTTTATATTATACCCCTTTATATTTAAAACTATACCCCTTTACATTGGGGTATAGTTGATGAACAATGTTGTGTTTCAGATGTACAGCAAAGTGATTCAGTTATGCATATACATGTATCTATTCTTTTTCCAATTCTTTTCCCATTTATGTTATTAGGTTAAACTTTGTGTAACCTGTAAGCAATATCATTATGTGATAACCTATGCATTGGCTTAATATCAAATCCAGTCACTTGGCCTGTGAATCTGATGACAATAATACCATTTATTGGATAATTGCAAAGGACCAGTTATCGCATGTTTATTATCCTGTTTAACCATCATGCAAGTGTAGATCCAGGATTTGTGGAGCCTGATGTTTACACAAATTGAGAAGATCTGCTTAAGAAAAGGAATAAAAAGTAGAAATACATTATTAGCTAGAGGGCCTTGAAGACATCCATGCATGTGAACCGTCCTGAAAGTTGAGCTTAATTAGCTCTACCATAAATCCACCCAAGTCTTTGACAACACTTAAAGATAGCTGGGTATCGCTCATGGCATCAGTGAGGAAACTGAGACTTAGCAAGTTGGAACACTTTGCTGATGATCAACCAGCCAAATACAGTAGAACTGGAATTTGAACCAGCTCTGGCCCATGCCAAAGGTTACACCCCCGGCCCCTAAGGAACTAAGTAACAGTGGACCTCTTCAAATGAGATGCACCCCTGGCTCCAAGTTTGGTTTTGGTGAAATCTTATTTTAGGAGGTCTCTGCACACCCTGAATTGAGGATTATAAAAAGAATGAAGGCATTTGAAGTGAGAAAGGACACTTAGTTGATTAGAAAGAAATTTATGATGAGGTTTACGTATGGGTATGTTATGCCTTGGCTCCTCTAATTAATTTCACTAAACTATGCTTCAGAGGTTTTAAAATATACTTTTATAATTTTCTTTTTATGAAATAGCAAGTAGAATGAACATAGAACTTTATTATTTAAGGATATTTAACACAAAGTCTTCCCTAGTAGCTCAGATGGTAGTCTGCCTGCAATGTGGGAGACCTGGGTTTCATCCCTGGGTCAGGAAGGTCCCCTGGAGGAGGGCATGGCAACCCACTTCAGTATTCTTGCCTGGAAAAGCCCACGGATGGAGAAGCCTGGCAGGCTACAGTCCATGGGGTCACAAAAAGTCAGACACGACTGAGCTACTAACACTTTCACTTTCAACATAAAGTCTTGACAAAAAGATGGTTAGTAAATGGCAGAGAATAGTAACTTGTTATTCTGAGAAACTCTTACATGCCAAGAATGTAATCTTCATCACAAACCCAAGGGATATACACAGAAATCTCAATTTTTTCACCAATTGAGGAAACTGAGACTCAGAGATCAATAGGTTAACTCTTTACTACTGTCCCAGCAAAGAAGAGGCTGCTATTTATTTTAAATGGCAGCAATTTAAAGAAACTTTGTACAAAACGCCATGTCAAATCTACATTTATTTTAACATAGATTAATGCAAGATATTGGTTTCTTGAACAAGAAAAAAAAATGAGTTTTCACAGATCTGAAATATGATTTATCCTATATGGTATGGCATCACTGAGATTCTTTAATTGCAGCCTATTTAAGGGATTAGTCAAAAAGAGTATGAAGGACCTATTAACACCCAGTTGAAAAATGTGACAGAAAAGTAGGAGAACAGACAATTCCAACTTCTAATTGTGGAATCCTTTGGTGTTTGGGTTCAGTGCGATTTTCAGGAAGCTCATTAAAGTCCTGCAAAGGCCCATCTTTCTCCCCAGAGCTGATTGCAGGCAGTCCCCCGAGAAGCAGTCTGACTGCTAGCTCACATCTTCCTTGTCATAGGGAGCTAGGTGTCAGCCTCTGACCCCACAAAGAGGGGAACTTTCCATGAGGGCTTCACAAGTATTTCTCTTGCTCGATTATCTTCAGAGAACTGTCCCTAGATTGTTCTCAACACTAAAGAAAATAAAGGTTGTGCATGCATGTTTTGAAGGCCTTGGAATGCACAGAGTAATAAGGAAAAGTACATATGAGCCTTACAATAGGTAATTTTAAAAATGCATACATTAGCTTCTTTTTAAACTTTCCATTTTGTGTTGGGGTATAGTCGATTAACAATATTATGATAGTTTCAAGTGAACAGTGAAGGGACTCAGCCATGCATATACATGTATCCATTCTCCCGCAAACTCCTCTCCTATCCAGGGTGCCACATAACACTGAGCAGAGTTCCCTGTGCTACACAATAGGTCCATGTTGGTTATCCATTTTAAGTACAGCAATGTGTACCTGGGTACATGTCCATCCCAAACTCCCTAACTATCCCTTCCCCTCATCCTTCCGCCACCACGACTATAATTCTACATACATTAACTTCTCCTTGGAACAGTTTTTTTCCCAGCTTTGTGCAGTGCAAACATGCCAATTTCACATAAGAGTAGGAAACTAGATTTTTGGTCTTGTTTGGCCCACTAGGCATTTGTTACACTAGAGTGGCCAAAAAATTCATTTGAGTTCATCTGTAACATTTTATGGAAAGACCTGAACAAATTTTTGGCCAAACCCATATAACAGAATTTATGCAGTACTTGTGTATACTTTCTTTTACACTTTTCTCCTCATTTATACTTCAGCAACCATTCTTTTCAGAGGATGTCTCCACCAAAGATGCAAATCTATTTGAAGGCAATATAGCAGAAAAAGTATTGAATTTAGATGTAGTTCCTCTTGTAGTAATTATAGTCTCGGCAAAGGACTTGTAAAATCAAACAGTTTTTAATTATCAGAGGGTTTTGGTGTAGGCTTGTGTTACTTTTTCAAACGTTCTCATGGGTTCACATTTCCTGACTGTTTCTCCTCCTCCTGTATGGTTGGTGCAGTGGTTTCCGGATTCAGTCCAGTTCTATTTCTGCAAATATCTATCAGAGCTCTTTCCTGGGGCTGAGCAGGTCTTATGCACAGAGAGCTGACCCAGACCTCCTGAACAGAGGATGCTGGGCTGCATCAGAAGTTGGCGTGTTTCCCCCACTCAGTTTACAACCATATGCCTGCTTCCACATTTTGGCAGGGGTTGTGTGTATGTGTGTGAGTGTGAGTGTGTGTGTGTGTGTAGTGTAATTGGCAGCAGCAGCCTACTCCAAGGAGGCAGCCTTTCTGAAATAATCAGGTCTGCCTCCTCCATGACACTGTGGATTTTTACCTTGCCCTGCTATAGGGTGAGAGCCTCTGATTATTGCCATGGTGATCAATTTGTCCCCCAGGAATCAGCCAGAGACCATCCAACTGATTCTATGCAGGCCATTAGGTAATGCTGAGACTCTGGGAGAGAATTGCATTTTTGTATGAAAGGAATCCCTGTGGACAACCAGCGCGAGGTTTAATTGGACTGTATCGTTAATACTGACTGAGAGGGGACAAAGGGGCTGCAGAAATAGTCACAGAAGTGACCTGACGGATGGGTTAGTCACACTCTGCTCCATTGTCCTCTTCCTGCCTTTTGAGATATTCAGCAGGAAGGGGGTGAATCGCAGGGTTTTAGGCCAAAAGCGATAGGCTCTTTGCCAGTAATGGATTTGCAGATAACACATAGTTGGGACATTTTTAGAGTGCAGCATGTATTTAGGGCTTCATTGACAGGACACCTGAAAAGTAATTGTTGCTTCTTAGAGACCAATTATGGGACATCAGCCCAGCTGGAGAGCATATTCCCTCCCTCCCTCAGTTCTGCCGGTGGGAACACACCATTCATGAGGCTCATTGTGGGCCTTTGGAAACTGGGCCCTTTCTTTGCAGACCATTACCTAATCAGCCCTGTTCCAGAAAGTTCGTTGTGGATTTGGGCACCACAGCCCTCCTTGAGCTCCTACAGCAATCTTCAGAGAGTGATATTAGTGTGGATTCAAGACCTGATTGATTGATTAATTTCTCTGCTGTTAGAGTGCACGCTGTTCTGTGCTGAACGTAAGGGCCCTGAAGGAAAAGTTGTCAGTGACTTGCCCTGAATGGTCTTATTAGAGTTGGGGCAGGGGGGTAAGTAAGTAATACTCAGGTTTTTTGGCTTCACCCAAATGTACTTGATGATCAGCAGTGGTTTCTATTCTTTTCTGCTCAGATTTTCAGAATGCAATGTGGATTGGGCTAGTCTTAACATAGTTCTACCTATGCTGATTTCTATGTTCACATTTTTTTTTTTTCTATCACTGAAAGGAACTATGACTGTCAGCAAGGAAGAAGAGCATCATATTCAAAATATTTTAACCTACCATGCCACAGTATCCTTTCTCCTCATTGTGGATTTTTGCAGTCATCTTATCTCCATCTTACCTAATAGCTTTCCTTTTTTTATACATTCTTTTTTATTGATTTGCAATGTTGTGCCAATTTCCACTATACAGCAAAGTGCGCTGATGACTTTTCTACACTTCAGCCCATGCATCAGATCAGTTGCTCAGTTGTGTCCAACTCTTTGCGACCCCATGAATCGCAGCATGCCAGGCCTCCCTGTCCATCACCAACTCCCGGAGTTCACTCAGACTCACGTCCATCGAGTCAGTGATGCCATCCAGCCATCTCATCCTCTGTCGTCCCCTTCTCCTCTTGCCCCCAATCCCTCCCAGCATCAGAGTTTTTTCCAATGAGTCAACTCTGCGCATGAGGTGGCCACAGTACTGGAGTTTCAGCTTTAGCATCATTCCTTCCAAAGAAGTCCCAGGGCTGATCTCCTTCAGAATGGACTGGTTGGATCTCCTTGCAGTCCAAGGGACTCTCAAGAGTCTTCTCCAACACCACAGTTCAAAGCAGCAATTCTTTGGCCCATGCATGGCTTCTGCTTATCTCAGACCCATATCAATACATACATCAGGAGTCGGTCATTCACACAGCTACTTAAACTGGCCAAGGCTCTGCCTAGAGCCTGCCCTCCCGACTAGCCCCCTCTCCTGGACACTGAGCTGTTTCATCCATCACTAGAAATGCTCTTTAATTCCCTCCTGTCTTCAGGCCTCCCAGAGATAAGAACTGAACTCACCATTTCATCTCAAACTCAGTGGCTGCTTGATGCTGTCTTGATTATATATGCTAAAATTCTTGTTGCCAAGATGCAGTGACATTTGGACCATTTCTAATTTTTTCCCTATTCTATATTATACATGACCATTTTTGTCAGCATAACACAACAACCAGCAAACTTTTGTGTACTTAATGTGCTCCAAAGGGACTTGGTAGGTTAAAAACTAAGAATATGAAATTTTCTTGCCAAAAAACCCCAAGTCATGCACAATTTACATTTACTAGATGCTTGTGGAAGATGATGGTGATGGTTTATGACATTTGTGATTAATAAATCACAGCTGCTCACATATGATTGAGAAATTACCTAATTTTAGTTGATGGCCTAAAAACTCTTTGAGTTGTGGATTCTATTCCCTTTTACCCAGAAAATTATTCTCATTTTGTTTCATGTCTGTAAAGTTTTATTCTTTCTCCTAAAGGTCCAGATTTCTTGAGTTTTCCCTCTCCTTTCATTCTGTTTCATTTTTTTCCTTCCCAAGACTTCATTTCTGTTTCATATTCATTTACCCAGCTTCAGTACTTCTAGCAAAATGCTTTTCTTATTACTCGGCAACATCCTTCCATCACTTCTCTGTGTTCTGGTTGCCATAGCATTCCATCTAGGTGCAGACACTGTAAGTAGCAGAGGGAAAAACGTTTTTCACTCATTAGTCATTTGCTCAGTCTCTAAGTCAACTGAGCCCATAGCAGAGGTTAATCATGAATCTGGGGTCTGTCCATATGGGACAGTGCTTGTGGACTGTGGACACCAGTGAGTCATTTCTGAATCAAGAACTTCTGTAGATGATTATTTACTTTTCAAATAAAGGTCAACCGTGTGATCTGGGTTAAATGACTGGTTGTGTCAAATTGCAGAAAGTGGTGTACAGGTCAAAAAATGGATCAACAATTAAGTCAAATTAGTTTGCTGTGGTCTTGCAAGTTTCCACTTCCCAGTAAAGTTTTTTCCTTTCAGTGTGATTTTCTATTTATTTGCAAAGGATTCTTTGGACGAGGGTAATTTCAGATAGCCCTGAAGTTTCACTTCTAATAATTCATTAAATCATATTTGTTTGTTTTACACCTTATGAGAATCTCCATTTGATGAAAATTTCATTACTTTAAAGTGAATTCCATTACTCTTCCAAGTCATTCCTTGGCTTTCTTAGGATGTGAACTATTGTTATGAGTGCTTTTCTGTAGAGAAATATGTTTACACCTCTGTTTTAAATTCTTGGCTAATTTCCATTGGTGTATGCTGAAAATGTTAGGATGTAGAAAGAGACCATTATCTTATTTATTTTGAAAGAGCAGTCTATATCAGACAGAAAGCTATATTTGTTTGAACATACAGGCTTAAACATTGTAGTCAAATTAAAAATGACAAAAAATAATCTGAATGGATGAAGAATTGAAATAGAAATGGAACTAATAGAAACTTTGAGTAGAAAACAGAAGGGTCGTATAAGTCCAACAAGCAAAAAAAAAAAAAAAAAAAAAAAAGTGGGTGGGGTGGCCAAAGATTGAGCTCTGGAATCTAGCAGATATGATCTGGAGTCTTGGTGAAGCCGTTGACTAGCTGTGTGACCCTGGGCAGTTGACTGAACTGGTCCTTGTCTCTGTCTGGTCCTTCTCCCTTGTGAAACGGAGGTGACGGTCACAATGCTCATAGGCTGTGTAGGGTGGTTCTGAGAAATTACACAGTAGGACATTTTAGCAGTATGCTTGGCACGTGCCATTACTAAATACTTCATTTTGGAGAGTGGTTATTATTCACTGTCTGCTTTTGTTGATATTTAAAATCTAGATGAAAGCCTCTTGATTGTTTAGGGTGCTTATTAGCTGTCAAGGATATGACTCAAGATCTTCTCAGAGGTGGGGGGAAAAATGGAATAGGTACAACTCAGTCTCAAGCTGTAGCAGAAACACCATTTTCATCAACACTGAGTGAAATTTAATCTAAGCTAAACCTTGATTATCCTTGAATAAAGAAGTTTCAAAGTAAATCAGAAAAGGAATTTCCCCCTATGTCTGGAAATATAAACAGGATCAATACAAGCAGAACTTGCTAAGAGCCCAAAAATATATTTTTTAGTTTAAATTTTAGCCTAAATAGTGCCTTATACTATGTTAGATGAACTGAGGGTCATTGAAATTCCAAAAGATCTTATATTTGCTCTGTTGTGCTGTTTGGAACATGGGGTCCTAAGCTGGACGTTATTGCCCACCTGATAGTAACCTTCCTGAATTTCAGGGACAGTGACTATGAGAGGTAATAGACCCTGGGTAATGCCCTTAAAGTCAAATATACCAAATGATTTAAAAGATCCACTGGGTTGTTTTTTTTTTTCATTTTTCTGGAGTTAATTATCTAGATATACAATTTATAAATTATATGTGTATATAATTAGTTCCAGAAAAAAAGTAAATCTCTGTGTGTGATATATATAAACAGATCTGTTGAGACAAAGAAGGAAACTCTTATCTCAAAATTCAAGCTTCAGGGTTTACTTGAACTGTGTTTTTTCAGTTGGAATTGGGTGGGGGCTGGAAGACATTTCCTGAGTAGCTCCTATAAGCATTATGTCTATAACATACATATTTGTTGTTGTAGAACAAATTATTTGGTATAATTTGCTGTAGTCTCATAGGATGGATCACAGTGGTTTCAAATTTGGCCCCAAATTCTGTGTTTCTAGCTTTATTGAGTTACGATTGACAGATTAAAAAGTATATATATTTAGCATGTACAATGTGGTTTTTTTATAAGGTGCACAATGTGATGATTTTAAAAAAGTATACATTGTGAAATGCTTGTCACAATCAAGTTTATTACACATCTGTAATCTCACATAGGGCTTCCCAGGTGGTTCAGACAGTAAAGAATCCACCCGCAATGTGGGAAACCTGGGTTTGATCCCTGTGTCAGGAAGATTCCCTGGAGAAGGGAACAGCTACCAACTCCAGGATTCTTGTCTGGAAAATTCCATGGAAAGAGGAGCCTAGTGGGCTACAATCCATGGGGTTTCAAAAGAGTCAGACATGACTTAGCGGCTAAACAATAACAACAACAAATCTCAATAGTGACCTTGTGTGTGTGTTTGTGGGTGTCTGTTGGTGTGTGTTGAGAATACTTTAGAGTAAACCTTAAGTGTTCACAAATTGCCTTTGAGTTTGAATACGTACTTTAGGTAGTCCTGACCTTTCTAGTTTCTCACAGGCTCCACCTTTCCTACTGGATTAGCCTTTACCCAACACCCAGGTTTCTCCGACCTCTGATCTTTCATACAAAAATAAGTTGTGAATTTAGTGAAACAAAATGGTTTCAGCTTTTCTGGTGGGGTAGTGGGATAGAGTCCTCTAGTCTCTAGTCCTCTAGTCAAGGATTAAGCTTGCCCTGAGCTTTAGGGGGCCTCATACAATCACAAAAACCTACCATAAATGAACGCTGGTGCTTGGCATCCCCACAGCTACATTTATGGTCCTAAACATCCAGAGTGGTGATCAACAAACTTGAGGCCCCAGGGAAGGTTTAGCCGGGTTTCCTGCTCTCCCACTTTGAAAGAAAAGAGATCATCGATTTTGAATGTCTTGAAGGTTTGCTGACTTTGGAGTGGGTTGGAGAAAGCTGGGGCCTGGGAATGGACTTTTAATGTCCGAGACATTTAATAAAGTGGGCTTCCCTGGTAGCTCAGATGGTAAAAAACAAACAAACAAACAAAAAAAAACCTGCCTCCAATGCTGGAGACCCTGGTTGGATTCCTGAGTTGGGAAGATTCCCCTCAAGAAGGGAATGGCAACCCACTCCAGTATTCTTGCCCAGAGAATTCCATAGACAACCATGGGGTCACAAAAGAGTCGGACACGACTGAGCAACTCACACTAAAAGTGAAGACAAGTTACATCTTTCTTCTAAGATGGAAATAGATTTTGTGTAATATGAATTTCCCAGTAGAACCTGCACTCATTTTGATGCCAAAAACTTGACTTCTGTGTATCAGTGCCGAATTAAATCTCAGAGACAAAATTTGGGGTCAAGTAGAAAAGAGCTTTATTGCTTTGCCAGGTAAAGGAGGACACAGGTGGCTCATGCCCTGAGAAACTGTTTGTCCCAACCTGGGGAAATTTGGTGAGGAATTTTATAGCAGTGGTTCAAGGGCAGGCTTGCTGATAAGGCTCAGGATGTGTAAAGGGGCTTTAAGGAGAAGAGAACAACAGGAGTTGAGATGGTTGGATGGCATCACCGACTCGATGGACAGGAGTTAGAGCAAGCTCCAGGAGTTGGTGATGGACAGGGAAGCCTGGGGTGCTGCAGGCCATGGGTCGCAAAGAATTGGACACAACTGAATTGAACTGAACAGGTGATCTCCTGATGAGCTTTGAGGTTATCAAACTGTGACCTTCTCTCTAGGTCTTCTCTTTGGTGGGAGTTTTATTTTTGCAGAAGAATTTAAAGACATTGTGTATATCCTTTGAGGGGGACTTTGCCCCAAGGCTATAGTGTTGTTCTCGACTGCTCTTCCCTTATCTCTGCATCCCCTCCCTCTCCTGATTGGCAACTGTTTGAAAGACTTCCCTGCCTGGGAGCCCCAGGGTGTCCCGCTCAGTTTCAATTTTCCCCTTCCTTTTCCAGTCCCTGGTTTTTGAAGTACACAGTTTTGTAATATTCACAATAGCTATAGGTGTTGGCAGAGGAAAATTTGGTGACATCAAATAGTTCATGTGCGGTGCTTAGTTGCTCAGTTGTATCCGACTCTTTGGGACCCCGTGGACTATGGCCTACCAGGCTCCTCTGTCCATGGAATTCTCCTGGTAAGAACACTAGAGTGGGTTGCCATGCCAGATCCAGGGGATCTTCCCAACCCAGGGATCGAACCCACGTCTCCCAAGTTGCAGGTGGATTCTTTACTGTCTGAGTCACCATGGAAGACCACTCTTATTTGTAAATATGTAGGTCTAGGTGTGTGAAGTATGGTATCAATTCTTTATGTTGGAAATTAGATGAACATTGAGCCCTGGATTTACAAATAGTTTTATTTCTGTACTTAATTAAATTTTCAAAAAATAAATGGATGTCTAATTTTAGTTATAGTCAGCAACTTAAATTGATAAAAGTTTTGGTAAATCTTAAATGAAATTTGTATTTTACCTTTGTTTTAATTAATAACTCTATTATGGAAGAAAATATCTTTATAAAGTATATGAAATGATTTTGTATTTTTTGTGTAAACATTCATTTACATTTTGGATGAAATATAGTCACTTGATGTCTACTGTAAATAATTCTTTGGGTGATTACTGATATAATTGGGCAAATATATGTATATATATGTATCTTTATTATAACACCATAATTATTGATTTTGTGGAAAGGAACATATTAAAAATAAACTTCATGGAATTAATTATAATTTACAAATTATATGTCTTGTGACTTACTGATGCATCAACAAAACATCCTGATCTATACAAAAATTTAAATTTAGTCATTTGCTATTTTACTGATTTGCAATGTTATAAAAGCCACAGCTTTCTATACATTTTTCTACTTTGTCATTATAAAGGTAATTTGTTAGAGTGGTCAAACATATGTTTTCATAGTTTTTAGGCTGATTTTTAACGGGTAAATATTTCGACGCATGTAATACATGTTTGTACTTGTCATCTTAGCCCTCTGTCTCACAAATGTCAGAGTCAGGTCTACCCTGAATCAGAGTGAAGCACCCACAGGGAAATGATTACTTTCATTCCCCTCCTGAGTTCTAGAGATGACTTTATGGAAACATCCTTTATGGCCACATGACAGAAATTGCTTTCTCTGCATTGACCTCGTAGAAGCTGATCCACACATCTGTCTATGTCAGTTAATTATGGTCCCTTATTCAGGCTCCCTGGTCTCAGAAACTTCCACAGCTTCCCTTTGTAGCTTACAGTCTTTGTCTATGAGAAACAGTTCCTTTATAGTAGAACTATGTCAAATACTGATCAAAAAGAACGGAAAGAAATTAGAGAGTGGAATTAATAATACCGACGCTTCTAAAAAAAAAAAAAAGTGAAATTGATGTCTTATTGTTGGAAAAATTAGAAACACTTAAACATCATTTTATCCAAAGTCTTGCTTACATTTCATGTCATTGTGGGGATGAACGTATTTATGTACTCTTCCTAAACAAAAGCATTATGCGCCTATTTGCTGTGGTATTTAAATGAAAGGGAAGCATTGTAGCTGTGTTAGTAACGTCTTCTCATATGAGGTATGCATCATACTGTTATTACGTGAACTCAAGACAAAAATACATTCGAAGTGCATTCTTTACAGAATGTATATTGTAATTTCAGTTCTATTTTTTCCTTTTAAGTATTTTAAAAACACAGCTTTTTCTACTACAAAAAAAAAATCTGTAAAAATGTGTTTGTGTCTGTGCTGATGTTGAAGTTTGCTGTATTTTTCTCATCTTACTCTATTTTTTAAAAAAACTTTTATTTTATTTTTGTAGTATAGCCTATTAACAGTGTTGTGATAGTTTCAGGCGGACAGCAAAGGGACTCAGCCATACATATACATGTATCCATTTTCCCCCAAACTCCCCTCCCATCCAGACTGCCACATAACACTGAGCAGAATTTAGAGAAGGGATAGTTAGGGAGTTTCAAATCAACATGAACACACTGCTATGTTTAAAATGGATAACCAAAAAGGTCATCTTATTCTATTTTGTCAGTGAAATTAATCTGGAGAGTTCTGGTGCAGTCTCCATGACCTGCCATAAGGGAAAAGTCTTGAACTTTTTATCCTAACACCTGAGAGCAAGTACCTTTCTCCTCTCCTCTTTTGATTCTCATCTACGAAAAGGCTCCGCATAAAGAAAGGAACAATTGAACAACTCTGGGAAGTGAGTTGACCCCTCTTACTTATTCCTAGACCACCTCTTCCTTCTGCAGAAATAAGATAAAGTATGCCTGAGATTAACTGATCCCTTAAACCCAATAGCTGCTCCCTTTATGGGAAGATGCCCCTGCCCATGACTGATGACTCCGTCATCTTATTTGTTAAGCACTTGAGTACCTTGACCTTGCTGATTTCTTATGACCTTCAGGGCTCCCCTTGGGAATCTTCAAGGGTAACAACCAAGGTAGTAAAGCTTCTTAACTCTCAGAGAACAGGAAGTTGAATTCTTGTTCCTGTTCAAATAGTCACTGAAGTACCTTTGTAATGGCTTCCTTAGATTTCCAGAAAGCATATATTACAAATATTCAGTTTTTTGTTTTTTTAACATTCTTAGGTGAATGGAACCTACAAATAAGTATTAAAAAGTAATTACAAATAAAATCTCATAAAATTTGTGTCTGTGTCCATATTAAAATTTTACCTGTTGGTGATCAGTGCAGAGAGGTAGTTTTTATGCAGTGAACCAGTCACTTAAAGGTCATCAGGATTACCTGTACAGATTTTTTTTTAATTGGGGTAAAACTGCTTTTCAGTATTGTGTTAGTTTCTACTTTATAGCTAAGTGAATCAGCTATATGTATATACATATCTCCTTCCTCTTGAGCCTCCCCTCTACCCACCCCCATCCCACCCCTCTAGGTCATCACAGAGCACCTAGCTGAGCTCTCTGTGCTATACCACAGGTTCCCACTAGCTATCTATTTTACATATGATATTTTACACATACATGTCAATGCTACTCTCTCACCTGTACAGCTTTGAAAAATTCAAATACGGGGGGCAGTGAGAAGGATTGGAGGAATTAGAAGTTATGCTACATATATTCCACTTGCCTCTTGACATTTATGCTTCACTCTTTTCCAGTCTTTTCAGTGTTGTTATTGTTCAGTCGCTCAGTGGTTTCTGACTCTTTGCGACCCTATAATCTGCAGCATACCAGCTACCAGTCCTTCACTATCTCCCAGAGTTTGCTCACATTCATGCCCATTGAGTCAATGATGCCATCCAACCATCTCATCCTCTGTTGCCCCCTTCTCCTCAATCTTTCCTTGCATCAGGGTCTTTTCCAATGAGTCGTCTCTTCGCATCAGGTTGCCAAAGTATTAGAGCTTCAGCTTCAGTCCTTACAATGAATATGCAGGGTTGATTTCCTTTAGAATTGACTAGTTTGATCTCCTTGCTGTTCAAGGGGCTCTGAAGAGTCTTCTCCAGCACCACAGTTTCAAAGCATCAATTCTTTGGCACTCAGCCTTCTTTGTGGTCCAACTCTCACATCCATACATGAATACTGGAAAGACCATAGCTTTGATTAGATAGACCTTTGTCAGCAAACTGATGTCTCTGCTTTTTTCAAACACTGTTTAGGTTTGTCATAGCTTTTCTTCCAAGAAGCAAGCGTCTTTTAGTTTCATGGCTGCAGTCACCATCTGCAGTGATTTTGGAGCCAAAGAAAATAAAGTCTGTCACTGTTTCCTTTGTTTCCCCATCTATTTGCCATTAAGTGATGGGACTGAATGCCCTGATCCTAGTTTTTTGAAAGTTGAGTTTTAAACCAGCCTTTTCATTCTCCTCTTTCACCTTCATCAGGAGGCTCTTTAGTTCCCGTCTATCACTAGGGTGGTGTCATCTGCACAACTGAGGTTGTTGATATTTCTCCTGGCCATCTTGATTCCAGCTTGTGCTTTATCCAGCCCAGCATTTCACATGATGTACTCTGCATTGAAGTTAAATAAGCAGGATGACAATATACAGCTTTGACGTACTCCTTTCCCAATTTTGAACCAGTCCACTGTTCCATGTTTGATTCTAACGATTGGTTCTTGACCTGCATACTGGTTTCTCAGGAGGCAGTTAGGTTGTGTGGTATTCCCATCTCTTTAAGAATTTTCCACAGTTTGTGGTGATCCACACAGTCAAAAGCTTTAGTGTAGTCAAGGAAGCAGAGGTAGATGTTTTTCTGGAATCCCCTTTTTCTATGATCCAACAGATGTTAGCAAAGTCAGATTACAATGGAGTTTAAACAGAGACCTGAGTGAATCCCACAGAAACCTCCAAAACTGAGATGGTCTTAAGAGTCATCTTACCTTGAGGCAAAGGGTCAAGATTTTATACTCCTCTCAATCATACGGTATTTGCTACCTTCTGGAAGGATATGTGACCTGGACTAATGGCTATTCCTAGAGAGGGGCTGAGCTAAGAACTCAGTCTCCAAAATTTCAGGCCGTCAGGGAATGAGGGTGTTCATCCTGAAGGGGAGATTTGGACAACATACCATGGCAACTAGTACACTTCTGCATTTGAGAATATAGGCTGTGGAACCACATGATCTAAAATTGGGTTAATCCATTTTTTCCTGGTAATGTTTTGATTTTGTTTATATAGTGCCCTGCAATGCAGCTTCAACTGCATGATGATGAAAAGAGATGGATTTTGCAGAAAGAAGTCTGTTTTTAAGTTTCAGTTGGTGCTAGTGGTAAAGAACCTGCCTGCCAGTGCAGGAGACATAAGGTTTGCGGGTTCGATCCCTGGGTCTGGAAGATCTGCTGGAGGAGGGCGTGGCAACCCACTCTAGTATTCTTGCATGGAGAATCCCATGGACGGAGGAGACTGGCAGGCTGCAGTCCATAGGGTCTCTAAGAGTCAAACACAATTGAAATGACTTAGCATGCACTCTGCCATTTTGCAGCTCTTTGTATACTTTTAAGTAGTATCACAACTAATTTGCATCTCAGTTTCCTATTCTATTCAGAGAAAATTGTAGTTTACCATCAAGTTTAAAAGTATAAGAAATTAGTTGGTACACTGTTGCTTCATACATTCCTTTTGTGTTTTTGCTGAAAAACCTTCTATAGTCATTTGCAGCTTTATTTTAGCTATTCAGAAACCCAATCCCACGGAGTGACTTAAAATTATTTGATTGCACTATATTACAAATAGGGTAAAATGTCTGATTTGAAGGACTGCTGAATAAATTAATTAGTCTCACATAGACTTAACTTTCCCTAAAATAGATAGAACAATGGCCATTTCAATAGGACCCCATAAAGAGCTTGAACTTAATCCCCATAAAGAGCTCTGCCCTTATGATTAGCATTACATTGAGTTTCAAAGAAAAAGTGCATCTTGACTAAGAGAACAAATAGACTCTGAAAACTGATATTATTACTATTCAGTCAGGTATCTTTGTACTCAGACCCAAATGTTAATATAAACAAGGAGAAAAATGGTTAATACAAGCTAGTGAGTTACTAATTTCCAGAAAAAAAGTGCCCTCTAAAATTATCTTGTTGGAAACTTCATTGTCTCTCTTCTTTGAGCTGTCTTTTTCTTTGTTGCATGGATAATACAGTGATGGCGCTTTTCCAATAGGACATATATGGTCTTCTTTCTCTTCCTGTGACACAGATAATCAATTCATGAGCAGTGGTTGTTTGGAACTGAACTTTTATTTCCTCTGGACTAAGTTGGGTATTTTTCCTGTGTCTCATCCTTAAAGAAGACGCTGACTATGGAGACTCTAGCTGGATTCAGAGCAAGACATGCCATGAGGGAAACCTATCTGGAATTAAGTAACCGCTCATGGTCCAATGTGACGGCTGATGTTCTATGAGAGTGTAAGATGTGTTGTCTCCTAAAAACTTCACTATGCTGCATCTTTCTCATCCCCTCTCCCTGCCCGTGAAATGACATTATGTAATTTCCTCTTGTATGCAAGCTAGTTAATAGCTAAACTCAGTCAAAATCAATTTGCGAATAAGTAGACACCTCATAATTAATAACACACTTGCAAAGTACCTGTTTTGGGATTGATCTAACAATCATCTAGTGAGATCTGCCAGTATCATTTTCCATTAACTTCTGTCATGTTTAAATGCTTTTATAAGCTAATGGGGTGGTTTGTAATTGGGCCATACCTAGGCTGTTTCTCCGCTGTATGGCACGTGATGGATAAATAAGATGTCTGCAAAGGTATTTGTATCAAATGTTCACCGAGGGTTTCCTCTCATACTGCCCTCGCATGCGGAAGCCACCCTGGGAAATGAATGTGCCAGGATAAGTTATCTGGGACTCATAAAATCTTTTTCAGAAGATTGAAATAAAGTCAGTGCTTGCAGAAGACAAATCAATTGTGACATTTCTGAATAGAGTGCGATGCATTTAATTAGCACAAGACATACTGGCAAATGCTGAATTACCCAATAAATCACTAGATGCTGAAACCCATACCGAGCGGGGAATCAGCTGTCTGGTGAGATGTACAGCAAGTGATAATACAGAGATCTGGACATTTGTATTGTCACTTTGCCCCATTTTCTGCTATATTTTTTCTATTTTGACATTTGCCCACAGAGCCCCTTTAATTATTCTAAACTATCAGCGAACTCCGTGCCCATCCACTCGGAGAATATTTTACAAATATTTGCATTTGCAGAGAATATCCACCATGGTTGGTGTGATTCCACAGATGTGGCTTAAAAGGTCCTGTGTGGAGGGGGGTAAGTGCAGATAAAAACCCTCAACACAAGACATTCTGAAAGAGCTACAAACAGGGTCATTGTATTGCAGTTCATTGAAAATATGGGAGGTGTTACTTCAGTCATTTTTAAGTCTCACAAAGATATCAGTTTAGGCAGGAAAAATGAGTTACTTTAATGTTTGACACCTTTGGTTAAATTTTTTTTTAACCTGTAACTTAGTCTCTACTTCAATTCATCTTTGAAATGCTGCTAAAGAGCACCGGGGCTTAAATCCAGTGTTCTGGCTATTGACAACCTGAGAAAAAAATTTTAAAACGAATTTGAAATGAGTCTTGCTGGCTCTAAAAGACAAGACAGAACATCCCTTTCAGATGAGGGATATTTTATCCATAAATTGGTGGTTCTGCTAGTCAGCCTTTTTTTGACTGGCTTTCTGTGATACAGATAGCAAGGTAGCTTCCCAAATAAACACAAGATCATATGAAAGACACCTTTGCTTCTCCTCCAATACAGTGTTAGCAGTGACATTTCCAGCCCTTGATGGGAGATAGGTGCATTGTAAAGAAACAAATAGGTTTTTGTTGTTGTTGTTTTCTTTAAATTGTTTTATTTTTGGTTGTTCTGGGTCTCCATTGCTACGTGGGATTTTCTCTAGTGGTGAGTGGGGGGATACTTTCTAGTTGCAGTGCACAGACTTCCCATTGTGGTGGCTTCTCTTATTGCGGAGCATGTGCTCTAGAGCACTTGGGCTTCAGCAGTTGTGGCGCATGGGCTTAGTTGCCCTGTGGCATGTGGTGTATTCCTGATCCAGGGATTGAACAGTGTCCCCTTCATTGACAGGCAAATTCTTATAAACATTGGACCACAAGACAAGTCCACGGATAAATTTTTAGTGGTAAAGAATCTCAGGTCTGCAAAGCTGGAGTCCAATTTTCCTGGAGGATGGAAACTCTAGAAATATCAGCATTACTTGTCTGAGGTCATGGAAACCTAGCTTGTATTGCTATGGCTTATGATCACAGTGCAGAGAGGAGAGAAGGCATATCTGTCACCTGGGATGGTCTGACTCTTCCCATTTCCCGACATCCTAAAATGTGGATGGGGACAAGGGGACAAGATACCCTTTCCCCCAAGGAACCTATAGGAGCAGGGAGACAAACATACATTACAAAATAAAACCCACAAGCATCCAGCAATATCTGCTACATGGATGCTATTCGAATCTATCACCCCCCAGTACCCTTCTGCCTTGTTTGCCTCATGACTGTACTTAGGGAAGATGACTTTCCAACCTCAAGGGGCTGAGTCTAGATTGGGCTAAGCCTGTCATGCCAATTCCATTTCCTTTGCCAATGACTAGTTGGGGGGATGTGATGTTGTACAGTCCTGGCTGGTGGGATGTTGGGGAAGTCTGGAAGGACAATTTATTTGCTCTGATGTGGAGACATGGGAAGAGTCATAGCCTGTCCTGTCTCTGAATGTGTTAGAATGAGGACAACTAGAGCTGATGAAATTTTTAGCAACAAGAGCACAACCTGAGGAATAGGCTAACACTCTAAAGATATAAGAGTTAATAGGTAACCAGTCATCCCAGTTGTCTGGACCATGGGTGTTTCCATGACTTTGGACTTTAAATCCTGCAACCAGAAATGTTCCAGCCACATGGGGACAAGGCAGTTACCCTAGAAAAGAAAAGCCTGAGTGTTTAGAAATATCATCAAGCTGCTGAGCTAACCAACTTTGTGAAAGGTCTCTGGACTTTGATCATTTTGCTAAATGTACTTATTGCTCATGCTGTTTTGAATTGTGCTCTGTTTCATGTGGCTGAAAGTTCCTGAATGATCAGTATGGAAGAAATTTTATTCTAAATCAAACCTAACAAAAATGAGTGATGCTGTATCATAGGAAGACATGCTCTTTTTAAATGTGCTCTTCTTAGTCGAAAACCTTTCACTTGTAGTTAGTTGTTAACTAAGTCATGTGACATTAACATCCATTTAATAGGAATTAATCAGTTTATAACTAGCCATGTCATTAAAAGATTTGTTTTGCTTTCTTTATAATAAGAACATGAGAGTTTTATTCCAGCCAAACTGTAATTAATTGATAGCCCAGGAAGAATCCTCTCAGTATCTCTGAGGGGACTGATTTGAAAAGTCGAAGAAGAGTCAGCATTTATGAACTTTTTTTGGCCAGGGAAATACATGTAGCCAAGCATATGTCTTGGTAAAACATTACTGCTAATCACAAACAACAGATATCTCCAGTTAATGATTTTAGTGCCTTTCTTTTTTATTATTACTATTAAAGTTTTTATTTTGTGTTAGAGTATAGCCGATTAACAATTTGTGATAGTTTCAGTGGACAGCAAAGGGACTCAACCATACATATACATGTATCCATTCTCCCCAAATTCCCCTCCCATCCAGGCTGCCCTGCAACATTGAGCAGAGTTCCCCTGCTATACAGTAGGATCTTGTTGGTTATTCATTTTCATTAGAGCAATGTGTACATGACTTGGAGAAGGCAATGGCACCCCACTCCAGTACTGTTGCCTGGAAAATTCCATGGACAGAGGAGCCTGGTGGGCTGCAGTCCATGGGGTCGCTAAGAGTTGGACACGACTGAGTGACTTCACTTTTACTTTTCACTTCCATGCATTGGAGAAGGAAATGGCAACCCACTCCAGTGTTCTTGCCTGGAGAATCCCAGAGACAGGGGAGCCTGGTGGGCTGCTGTCTCTGGGGTTGCACAGAGTCAAACATGACTGAAGTGACTTAGCAGTAGCAGTAGCAGTACATGGCTTGATGTGGAGCATTTTTCAAGTCTTTATTGAATGTGTTACAATACTACTTTTTGTAGTTTCATGTTTTGGTGTTTTGGCCACGAGGTATGTGGAATCTTAGATCCCTGATCAGAAGTCAGACCCGAACTCCCTGCATTGCAAGGCAAAGTCTTAACCCCTGGACCATCAGGGAAGTCGCCCAGCCATGTCATTTTGACTTATCATTTTACATGGCCACTCCTTGCTGTTACAGTAAAGTGAATTCTTAGAAATATAAATAACTAGAAAACAGACCAACCATGGATTATTGTTCAAATGTCTTTTACATCAATAGCACTAAAAATTGAACAAGTGGATAAGAATTCAGCTACTGAAACAAAGTCTTGATTCAGTTCAGTTCAGTCACGCAGTCGTGTGCAGCTTCAAATGACCAAGATAGCAAATAGCAAAAACCCACCAAAAAGGGGGCCTTAATATTATCATTTTAAATTAATTAATTTATTTTTAACTAACTGTAGATTCACTATCATTTTTATCATCTGGAGCTATATTTATCATTCTGTGCTTCAGGAAGAAAGTTACATTAGAAATCTATCTCAAGTTTAAGCAAAACGTTAGACAAACAGAGGCCTGTATTCTTCAATTTGCTCCTTACTTGGCTTTACATTGAGTATTTGTGGAGTGATTGTTGAATGTTGACCTCAGACAATCAATTCTGTCATCTATTTAAGCACAAGAAGTATGGTAGGACCTCATATCACTAGAATTGCTTAATTGCCTAAGCATCATGGCAGTAGCAACTGAAGAAAGTGCCAGGGGTAATTGGACATCATAACATTTGGCAATGGCAATGCTGGTCTGGAGGGCTTTCTCTCAGTGAGTGCCTTGGGGATCTGTCCCCAGCCATCTCTCCTGTTATATGTGCTGTGATCCCACTCAAGAAATGAGGAAATGCTCTTGGCAACAGAATCATCTGCTCACTGACCACACTCGGCTATTTATCTCCCTTTGTCAGTGCTGGATGGTGGCAGATTTCAGTGTCTGGTCAATGGAGGCTCTGAATCACTGAACTGGCAGGACTTGTGATGGCCCATCAGCAATGATAGCCGTCTGGGGGAAATCCTCAGCAGACTTAAGGAGGCCTCACACTTAGTGGACAGAAATATAATTGCATATTGTAATTTGCACAACTTGAATGGATAGTTCTCCTTTGAAAGACACAAGAGGTTTTTTTTTTTTTTTTTTTTTTTTTGTTTGTTTGTTTGTTTTTTTTAAGAAATTCAAAGTAAGCCCTTCTTCTTGCTCCTTTTTTCCCCCCCTCTCCAGGCCAAGTTTTAAAAATCTAGTGAGAATATCTGATTTCCAAAATAATGTGTTTTCAAAAATTTCTCTTTCACAGTTGTGTTTCAATTAGTCTTTCCTTGCCTTCTAGTGTTGCATTTTTCTCTTACAAAAAGTTTTCTCTGATGAAAAGATATGGGTATAAATGTTTGATTTTTATCAGCTTGTCATTACTCACTTAACTTGCCCAAAGAATCTTCACTCTGCCTTTCTAACTACTCAAAAGAAAGTCCCCATCAAGCACTCTGGATATGCCCTATGATAAGGTTCCTATTTCTATAAAACAATTAGAAGTTACAAAGCAAGTATCAAATCAGATATTGCTTCAGGGAGCAATTAGGGAAGAATCATATAAATCATTTATAATTTTCTCCAAACAAAATTAGAGGAATCCTAAATTTCCATCTAAATCATAGGCTAGATATCTTATTCCACCCCCCCCCCAACCCTTGAAATGAAGTAGTGGAGCACAGAATCTTCAAACTAAAACTTAGAGATTTTTATGGCCCTATGGACTTGAAATTCAAATATTTGTTTTGCAATTTGCCTGTGTGACGTGCATCAAGTTAAACTTTCAGGGCTTCAGTTTTTCTCATTTGAATATTGGGATCATAATAACCTATTGTATAGAGTTGCTTTATATTACATGATGTAAAGCAATGAGCGGAGTGTAGTACAGTTCTCAATGAATGGTATCATTAAAATTCCTAGTAATTTAGATTTGTGTTACTTCTAGCTACACAGAGTTTTTTCACTTCATGTTGCTCTCTCAAGCATGGCACATTCATCAATCTGCTAATCCCCTTGTCCAGATATTCTGCAACATTTTATTATTGTCACTATTCTTTCAACCAAAGCACTTTGGTATCACCTTTGACTTTTCATTATTTATTTTTGTTTTGATAGTTAGATATTAGTTTATTCTGTGTAGATACATGTGATAAACATGCAAACAAAAAATCTTTTCTCCATACTATGTCATGATCAATATCAAAGAGAAAAAGAAAAGAACAGAGACACATTTTCTTGCTTTTCTTCCACTGGGTTGTCTTCAAGGCAAGAATTAAATCTTGCCTAAGTTTCCTGGGACTACCTTCACAACTTACAATCAACTGGGTGGCTTAAAACAACAGCAGTGTATTCTCTTACAGTTCTAGAAGCCAGAAGACCAAAATCAAGGTGCTGGTAGGGTTGGTGCCTTCTGGTGGCACTCAGGGAGAATCTGTTCCATGTCTCTCTTCTTACTTCTGGTGGTTCCTGAATGGGAATGACGGGCATCCCTTGGCTTGTATCTGCATCACTCAAGTCACTGTCATCGTCTTCATGTGACTTTCTAAAGTTGAGTTTTCACTCTTCTAAAGAATCTGCCATGAAAGAAGTCTTTTGTATTTGCCTTCATTTGGAAAAAAATCCTCATTGTTACTACCCTAAATGAGGTTGTAGCGTAGAACTAATATTTTAAAATTATGTAGCCTAATCTATATTGCTTTCTCAAGCCTGGGAACTTGGCCTTAATTGGTTTGGGATATCCATATTGTGGGTGTGGGACTTGAGGGTGGAGAGAAGGATTTTTACTTGCACAGAAATAATGTCAGTTTTTGACATTCAAAATATGTCTTTACAGCCAAGATAATTCCCTTGTAAGCCTATCTGTTTAGTTCAAAAGGAATTTAATACATTCTTTTGGCATATCCCTACATTTCAGCAGATTAATTGCTAAAACAGGGATTTAGGTCATAGAGTACCTTCAAAATATATAGCAAATGCCAATAATTGTGATTAATGCTTAGCTAGTTATCTGGGACTAGAAAGGAGGAGGTGTATATAAAAACCCTCTTATTTCCTGGGTTTGGAAAAGGAAATTGGAAGATAAAAAGGAAAAGAGTTAAATAAAGATACATGGGTCAACATTTATCTTCTGCTGGGATGAAAAAGTTCACGACAGACCATCACTTCTGCTTTAATATTATCAGATCAGATCAGATCAGTCGCTCAGTCGTGTCTGACTCTTTGCGACCCCATGAATCGCAGCACACCAGGCCTCACTGTCCATCACCAACTGCTGGAGTTCACTCAGACTCATGTCCATCGAGTCAGTGATGCCATCCAGCCATCTCATCCTCTGTCGTCCCCTTCTCCTCTTGCCCCCAATCCCTCCAGCATCAGAGTCTTTTCCAATGAGTCAACTCTGCGCATGAGGTGGCCAAAGTACTGGACTTTCAGCTTTAGCATCATTCCTTCCAAAGAAATCCCAGGGCTGATCTCCTTCAGAATGGACTGGTTGGATCTCCTTGCAGTCCAAGGGACTCTCAAGAGTCTTCTCCAACACCACAGTTCAAAAGCATCAATTCTTCGGCACTCAGCTTTCTTCACAGTCCAACTCTCACATCCATACATGACTACTGGTAAAACCATAGCCTTGACTAGATGGACCTTTGCTGGCAAAGTAATGTCTCTGCTTTTGAATATGCTATCTATCTACATATATTTTAAAGCTAGCAAGCACTATCGGTGCACAGAAATATAAAGGAACTGCATCCCAGAGAAGGAAAAGCCTTTACTAAGTGAGCAAAGACTGGTAGCCAGTTCCAACCAGTGGCAGATTATCCTGGTTGAACATGGATAGGACAATGATTAGGTATGCCATAGGCAGAAGGACTTTCTAGGGTAAAGAGATACCAGCAAAACTTAAAACTATCTGGTCATAGATCGGAATGTGGAATAGCCTCACATTTTAGAGGTTTTCCCTAATTCCTGTTTATCTTGCTATAATCTTCCTAGAATTTAGCTGAGTACAAGGAGATGTGGGAAGCTGAAGGTGGAGCTGAAAATCAGAGAGAGGTCAGTATACATAGTGCAGATCTTGCCTTCAAGCCATTTGAAATCAAGAAGTGACCAAAACTAACTGATGGGGCAACCTAGCCTCAACCCAGTGCAATTCCTGATTGGATCAAAGTAATCAGTCACTCACCCTAGTTGCCAGAAGAAGAAAAGGATATGTCCTCTCCCAGGGGAAAATACTCCTTTCTCCAATTTCTAAAGTGGTGTTTTTTTGTTTTGGTTTGGTTTTTGTTTGGTTGGATTTTTTTAAGCCATGCCACAATTTTTTGAGCCATCCCATGCTTATGGGATCTTAGTTCTCCAACCAGTGATTGAACCTGGGCCCCCAGCAGTGAAAGCCCAGAATCCTTAACCACTAGAGTGCCAGGGAACTCCCTCTATAGTTCTTAACCAGAGTAGCTTACATAGAGTAAGTACAGCACAGACATGGAAGCAATCATGAGCTAATAATGAGTAGTTAAAGGATGATTCTGTGGGCCAGTGCTTAATATGGAAAATGAAGAGTTAAGAGTTGTGGGAAAGTTTCAGTGACTCTGTCAGATTGCTGAGGATTGTAGGTTTTCCATAAAGTTATCCTTGTCTGGGAGCAATGCTATCTTTATGGGCTTGATAAAGGACAGAAATGGTATGGACCTAACAGAAGCAGAAGATAAAGAGGTGGCAGGAATACACAGAAGAACTATACAAAAAAGATCTTCATGACCTATGGTGTGATCACTGACCTAGAGCCAGACATCCTGGAATGTGAAGTCAAGTGGGCCTTAGAAAGCATCACTACGAACAAAGCTAGTGGAGGTGATGGAATTCCAGTTGCGCTATTTCAAATCCTGAGAGATGATGCTGTGAAAGTGCTGCACTCAATATGCCAGCACATTTGGAAAACTCAGCAGTGGCCACAGGACTGGAAAAGGTCAGTTTTCATTCCAATCCCAAAGAAAGGCAATGCCAAAGAATGCGCAAACTACCGCACAATTGCACTCATCTCACACGCTAGTAAAGTAATGCTCAAAATTCTCCAAGCCAGGCTTCAGCAATACACAAACCGTGAACTTCCAGATGTTCAAGCTGGTTTTAGAAAAGGTGGAGGAACCAGAGACCAAATTGCCAACATCTTCTGGATCATGGAAAAAGCAAGAGAGTTCCAGAAAAACATCTATTTTTGCTTTATTGACTATGCCAAAGCCTTTGACTGTGTGGATCAATAAATAAACTGTGGAAAATTCTGAAAGAGCTGGGAATACCAGACTACCTGACCTGCCTCTTGAGAAACCTATATGAAGGTCAGGAAGCAACAGTTAGAACTGGACATGGAACAACAGACTGGTTCCAAATAGGAAAAGGAGTACATCAAGGCTGTATATTGTCACCCTTCTTATTTAAATTCTATACAGAGTACATCATGAGAAACGCTGGGCTGGAAGAAGCACAAGCTGGAATCAAGATTGCTGGGAGAAGTATCAGTAACCTCAGATATGCAGATGACACCACCCTTATGGCAGAAAGTGAAGAGGAACTAAAAAGCCTCTTGATGAAAGTGAAAGTGGAGAGTGAAAAAGTTGGCTTAAAGCTCAACATTCAGAAAATGAAGATCATGGCATCCGGTCCCATCACTTCATGGGAAATAGATGGGGAAACAGTGTCAGACTTTATTTTTTTGGGCTCCAAAATCACTGCGGATGGTGACTGCAGCCATGAAATTAAAAGATGCTTACTCCTTGGAAGAAAAGTTATGACCAACCTGGATAGCATATTCAAAAGCAGAGACATTACTTTGCCAACAAAGGTCCGTCTAGTCAAGGCTATGGTTTTACCAGTAGTCATGTATGGATGTGAGAGTTGGACTGTGAAGAAAGCTGAGTGCCGAAGAATTGATGCTTTTGAACTGTGGTGTTGGGGAAGACTCTTGAGAGTCCCTTGGACTGCAAGGAGATCCAACCAGTCCATTCTAAAGGAGATCAGCCCTGGGATTTCTTTGGAAGGAATGATGCTAAAGCTGAAAGTCCAGTACTTTGGCCACCTCATGTGAAGAGTTGACTCATTGAAAAAGACCCTGATGCTGGGAGGGATTGGGGGCAGGAGGAAAAGGGGACGACAGAGGATGAGATGGCTGGATGGCATCACTGACTCGATGGACGTGAGTCTGGGTGAGCTCCGGGAGTTGGTGATGGACAGGGAGACCTGGTGTGCTGCGATTCATGGGGTCACAAAGAGTCGGACATGACTGAGCGACTGAACTGAACTGAACTGAACTGACCAGCTACCCATTTGCTTTGTCACTTCTTCCGAAAACCAGGAACAGTAATAATTATCATGTTTATCGTAATAGAAAAAACCAGAAATTTTTGTATAAAATGGCTATTTTTGCAACTTTTCCTTCTGTGATGATATTTTTCTGCTAGCAAGGCACCCTTCCTTTTGTACTTTGAAGTTCATATTGTAGCAGTGCTTTACCTGTTCACGTGGCAGTGACTATGTAAAAACATGGATGAAAAACAAATTAGAATTTGGGAGTGAGACTCAAGAAAATAGATTCTTAGCCAAGTTCCAAAACGAAGAAGTTAGGCAACCTGTATAACTTCTAGATCTCTGCAGAATTAGGATATTAGAGCAAGTGTTTTCCATTCTAGTACATTTTAAATTATTTTTGTCATATACATGTTCAAATATAAAAACAGACACAAATATAAAGACAATTTATACTATGGAGATAATTTAAGAATCATCAACACAGAAGTAATAATCTAATTATAGCAGAGAAGACAGAGATGGATTTGCTCCGCATTTCCGAGTGGTTTCATTGCTCTCTGCAAAGACAGTGTTCCAATTTTCAGTCCAGAGTTCTAGTCACCATATCCTTGAGCATCCTTTCTCATGTCATTAGCAGTTGATCATTCTTCTAGTTTTCGATCAGGTTTCTATTTATCAGAAAGCCCAGCTCTTCACCTCTTTAAAAAATATATTTATTTATTTATTTGGCTGCATGTGGCACCAGGTCTTACTTGCAGCAGGTAGAATCTATTTCCCTGACCCCGTTGGATGGCGAAGTCTTAGCCACTCTTAATTGCATTTCCTATTTCTCTGTCTTTGAGGATATATTGCTCATTCCCTATTCTCTGTTTTTTCCTGTTTCCTACTCCACTTGTCTTCCCAAACATTCTCTTCTTCTATTCTTGGGGAGTAGCTCCTTTTGAGTTCTACAGCTGCAGTCCTTGGAGTGTCATGGAAGGACTGAGAAGTCAGCGTGAATCAGTAGAGTTCATCTCCCTTCAGTGCGTCATCCATCAGCTTGCATTTCTGGACATGTTCTCACTCTCCATCCCCCTCCTCTCCATTTTACTTTTTTTAATTTTAAAAAATTTTTGTCGGAGTCTTGTTGCTTTATGGTGTTGTGTTAGTTTCTGTAGCTCAGCAAAGTGAATCAGCTGTACATATACCCCCTCTTTTGTGAATTTCCTTCCCATTTAGGTCAGAGTCTGCCTGAAATGCAGGAGACCCTGGTTTAATCCCTGGGTCAGAGAGAAGGGAAGGGCAACTTCCTCCAGTGTTCTTGCCTGAAGAATTCCACAGACAGAGGAGCATGGCAGGCCACAGTCCATGGGATCACAAAAAGCTGAACAGTACTGAGTGACTAACACATTTACTTTTAAAGGCAGATTGGACAGACCAAAGATAGAAATGATCCAAACTGAAACAGAGGGTAAAAAAAAAAAAAAAAGAATGGGGAAAAATAGCATTGGAGACATGAAGGAAAATAAAGCATGGTCTAATACCTGAGGGAGAAGAGAGAAAATGGCTGACATTTTTCTAAAATTGATGATAAATATCAACTCACAGATTCAAGAAGCTCATCATACTCAAATCTGGGTTCAGTTCAGTTCAGTTGCTCAGTCATGTCCGACTCTCTGCAACCCCATGAACCGTAGCACGCCAGGCCTCCCTGTCCATCACTAACTCCCGAAGTCCACCCACACCCAAGTCCATTGTATCAGTGATGCCATCCAACCATCTCATCCTCTGTCATCCCCTTCTCCTCCTGCCCCCAGTCCCTCCCAGCATCAGGGTCTTTTCCAATGAGTCAGCTCCCTGCATCAGGTGGCCAAAGTATTGGAGTTTCAGCTTCAACATCAGTCCTTCCAATGAACACCCAGGACTGATCTCCTTTAGGATGGACTAGTTGGATCTCATTGCAGTCCAAGGGACTCTCAAGAGTATTCTCCAACACCACAGTTCAAAAGCATCAATTCTTTGGTGCTCAGTTTTCTTTATTGTCCAACTCTCACATCCATACATGACCACAGGAAAAACCATAGCCTTGACTAGACGGACCTTTGTTGACAAAGTAATGTCTCTGCTTTTTAATATGCTATCTAGTTTGGTCATAACTTTCCTTCCAAGGAGTAAGCGTCTTTTAATTTCATGGCTGCAATCACCACCCACAGTGATTTTGGAGCCCAGAAAAATAAAGTCAACCACTGTTTTCCCATCTATTTGCCATGAAGTGATGGGACTGGATACCATGATCTCAATTTTCTGAATGTTGAACTTTAAGCCAACTTTTTCACTCTCCTCTTTCACTTTCACCAAGAGGCTCTTTAGTTCTTCACTTTCTGCCATAAGGGTGGTGTCATTGCATATCTGAGGTTACTGATATTTCTCCCAGCAATCTTGATTCCAGCTTGTGCTTTCTCCAGCCCAGCATTTCTCATGATGTACTCTGCATAGAAGTTAAATAAGCAAGGTGACAATATACAGCCTTGACGTACTCCTTTTCCTATTTGGAACCAGTCTGTTGTTTCATGTCCAGTTCTAACTGTTGCTTCCTGACCTGCATATGGGTTTCTCAAGAGGCAGGTCAGGTGGTCTGGTATTCCCATCTCTTGAAGAATTTTCCACAGTTTATTGTGATGCACACAGTCAAAGGCTTTGGTATAGTCAATAAAGCAGAAATAGATGTTTTTCTGGAACTCTCTTGCTTTTTCCATGATCCAGAAGATGGTGGCAATTTGATCTCTGGTTCCTCTGCCCTTTCTAAAAGTACAAGGAAAATGACACACTGGCACATCATAGTCAAATTGTTGGAAAGCAAATTAAAAAATAGTCTTAAAAGCAGCCAGAGGGAAAAAGACAGTATATCCAGGGGAACAAGAATGAGATTGACTTTGTGTCAAAACAATAGGGTTTAGAGCATTATGTTATGACTTCTTTAGAGTACTTTAGAGTAAAAAATGCCTATTTAGAATTTTATACCCAGCAAAAGTAAACTTCAAAATAAAATTAACATAAAGATATTTTCAGATGAACATAAACTGAGAGAGTTCTTTGTCTGATGATCTAATGCTGTAATAAGTAAGATGGAAAAATTTTCAAGCTAATAGAGAAATATTCCCAAGTTGAGCTGTAGACTGATAGGAATGAATGAAAAATGTCATAAGAAGTGATTTTAAATATTTTTTATTGACTGTTTATGTGCTTTATAACATACATAAAGTAAAATATATGGTAAAAGTAGTGCAAAGTGCAGGAGGGGCTAGTGAAAATCCCATATTTTGGCCACCTGATGTGAAGAGGTGACTCATTTGAAAAGACCCTGATGCTGGGAAAGATTGAGGGCCGGAGAAGAAGTGGATGACAGAGGATGAGATGGTTGGATGGCATCACCGACACAATGGACATGGGTTTGGGTGGACTCCGGCAGTTGGTGATGGACAGAGGCCTGGCGTGCTGCAGTTTACGGGGTCACAGAGAGTTGGACACGACTGAGCAACTGAACTGAAACTGAAATCGTATTGGTAGTTGCATAAAGTACAAAAAGAACATATATTTCTTTGTCCACATCTATTAGTCTGAATAATAAAACAAGATCCAACTATGTATTGTTGTGAAGAGACACACTTTAAATACGATACTGTTAGCATGAAAGTAAAAGGATTTTAAAAGTTCTACTATGAAAAATAAATAAAAGTTCTATGAAAATACTATATAAAAGCCCATGTAGCTATATTAATATCAGACAGTACACTTCAATACAAGGAATCATAAAAAATAAAGAACATTTCAAAATGAAGAAATGGTAATTTTCTAAAAAACAACCACTTTAAGTGGGTTTGCATTTCATAATGTAGCTCCAAAAATTTGTCTCTTATGTGGGATACCAACATGGTTTGACACAAATTATCACACATTCCTCCTTGATATCTTTTCTTCGTATAGCTTCCAGGACAGATATTCTTCTTGGTTTTCCACTGGTTAATGTTCCTCCTCACTATCTAATACTCTTCAGTACCTTTTGGGGACCATCTCCTCTCATACTAAAGATGGATGTGTCCCAGGGCTCAGTCCATATCCCTCTTTTTTTCTGTATCTATATTTACTTCCCTGATGTTCTCATCCTGTATAACAATTTTTTTTTAATAACTTAACTACCAACTTTCAAGTCTCTTATCTGCAGCCTAAATTTCTGTCCCAGATTCTAGACTTGTCTATCCAAATGCCTATTCAAATCTCTATTGGGCTTCCCTGGTAGCTTAGGCAGTAAAAAAAAATCTGCCTGCAATGCGGGAGACCCGGGTTCAATTCCTGGTTCTGGAAGATCCCCTGGAGAAGGAAATGGAAATCCACTCCAATTTTTTCGCCTGGAGAATCCCATGGACAGAGGAGCCTGGTAGGCTACACAGTCCAGGGGGCTGCAAAGAGAAGGACACAACTGAGTCACTTTCACTTTCATTCAAATCTCTACTCTGTTATCTTACAATTGTCTTAAACTCAACTAGGCCTGAACTAAACTCTGATTATTCAGTTTGTGCTTCAGTCTTTCTATATTATTGAAGGCAACAATATTCTTTCAGTTGCTAGGTGCAGAATTCTTGAAATTATTAGTGATTCCATTCTTTCTCATACCTTACATACAATCCCTAAAGAATTCTTGTGGCTCTGCCATCAAAATACGTACAGAATCCAACTACTTCTTACTGCCTTTGCTGCTACCACTCTGGTCCAATAAACCAGGTGCTAGAACTGACTTTCTGCAGTAGAGTTCTAACTTAAGTCTACATTTATACCCCACTCTACAGAATGTTTTCAATATAGCAGCAGCAGTTATCCCTCCCCCCACCCCAAGAATGAGAGGCTTTGTGTGTGTGTGTGTGTGTGTGTGTGTGTGTGTATTTTTTAAGACATTTTTTGATGTAGACCATTTTTTAATGTCTTAAATTTGTTACAATATTTCTTCTAAACATTCACAGTAGTCTATAACTACCACCAAGAACTCTTTATCATCCCAGAAGAAAGCCCCAAACCCATTAAGCAGTTACTCTGTATTCTGCACTCCCATCACCCACTGGAAACCATCCACGGTCTTTGTAGATTTACCTGTTCTGGATATTTCATACACGTGGAATCCTGTAATATGTGACCTGTGACTATTTCGCTTATAATGTTTACAAGGTTCACCCGTGTTGTAACATCTATCAGTATTTCATTCCTTTTTATGGCAGAATACTATCTCAGTGTTTGTATATACTACATTTTATGTACCTACCTATCTACTGACAGTACCTGGTTTGTTACTAGCTTTTGGCCATTGTCATTAGTTCTTTATGAGATTTGATGTATAAGTGTTTGAGTCCCTAGTTTTAATTATTTTTTAAATCAATTTTTATATAGTTGCTTTACAATGTTGTGTTAGTTTCTACAGTGTAGCAAAATGAATCAGCTATATGAGTGTGTGTGTGTGTGTGTGTGTGTGTACACCCTCTTTTTTGGATTTCCTTCCCATTTAGGTCACCACAGGGTATTGAATAGAATTCCCTGTGCTATACAGTAGGTTCTCATTGCTGCTGCTAAGTCGCTTCAGTCATGTCTGACTCTGTGTGACCCCATAGACGGCAGCCCACCAGGCTCCCCCGTCCCTGGGATTCTCCAGGCAAGAATACTGGAGTGGGTTGCCATTTCCTTCTCCAATGCATGAAAGTGAAAAGTGAAAGTGAAGTTGCTCAGTCGTGTCCTACTCTTTGGGACCCCATGGACTGCAGCCTACCAGGCTCCTCCATCCATGGGATTTTCCAGGCAAGAGTACTGGAGTTGGGTGCCATCGCCTTCTCCGAGGTTCTCATTAGTTATATATTTTATATATCAGTCAGTTCAGTTCAGTCGCTCAGTCATGTCCGACTCTTTGTGACCCCGTGAATTGCAGCACGCCAGGCCTCCCTGTCCATCACCAACTCCTGGAGTTCACACAAACTCATGTCCACTGAGTCGGTGATGCCATCCAGCCATCTCATCCTCTGTCGTTTCCTTCTCCTCCTGCCCCAATCCCTCCCAGCATCAGAGTCTTTTCCAATGAGTCAACTCTTCACATGAGGTGGCCAAAGTACTGGAGTTTCAGCTTTAGCATCATTCCTTCCAAAGAACACCCAGGACTGATCTCCATTAGAATGGATTTTATACATAGTAGTGTGTATATCCCTGGGTTGGGAAGATCCCCTGGAGAAGGGAAAGGCTACCCACTCCAGTATTCTGGCCTGGAGAATTTCAGGGACTGTATAGTCCATGGGGTCACAAAGAGTTGGACACGACTGAGCAACTTTCACTTTCAGTGTGTATGTCAGTCCCAGTCTCCCAATTCATCGCACCCCTGCCCTTCCTGTTTTTTCCCATATGTTTGATCTCTACATCTGTGTCTATATTCCTGCTTTGCACTTAAGTTCATCTATACTATTTTTCTGTATTCCATATATATGAAATTAAAAGATGCTTACTCCTTGAAAGGAAAGTTATGATCAACCTAGACAGCATATTAAAAAGCAGAGACATTACTTTGCCAACAAAGGTCTGTCTAGTCAAGGCTATGGTTTTTCTAGTAGTCATGTATGGATGTGAGAGTTGGACTGTGAAGAAAGCTGAGCACTGAAGAATTGATGCTTTTGAACTGTGGTATTGGAGAAGACTCCTGAGAGTCCCGAAACTCCAATACTTTGGCCACCTTATGCGAAGAGCTGACTCATTTGAAAAGACCCTCATGCTGGGAAAGATTGAGGGCGGGAGGAGAAGGGGAAGACAGAGGATGAGATGGTTGGATGACATCACTGATGCAATGGACATGAGTTTGGGTAGGCTCCGGCAGTTGGTGATGGACAGGGAGTCCTGGCGTGCTGCCGTCCATGGGGTCACAAAGAGTCGGACATGACTGAGCGACTGAACTGAACTGATAAGATATTTATTTTTCTCTTTCTGACTTCAATCTGTAGGACAGTCTCTAAGACCATCCACAGTGGGACCCAATTTTGTTCTTTTATATGGCTGAGTAATATTCTATCTTATATATATGTACCACTTCTTTATCCATTCCTCTGTTGATGGACATTTAGGTTGCTTCCATGTCCTGGCTATTGTAAATAGTGCTGCTATGAACATCTGGGTGCATGTGTCTATTTGAACCATGGTTTTCTCAGGGTATATGCCCAGGAGTAGAATTGCTAGGTCATATGGTAGTTCTCTTTTTAATTTTTAGGGAACCTCCATACTGTTCTCCATAGTGGCTACCAATTTACATTCCCACCAACAGTGCAAGAGGGTTCCCTTTTATTAACTTTAAAAATTTTGAAACAAAAACTTATAGAAAAGTTTAAGAACAGTACAAAGAACATTTATTTTCCTGCATCATTTGAGAATATGTTGCTGTCCTTATTTCCCAACTTTCCGTAGTACCTTAGGAAGTATTTCTTACAAACAAGCACACTCTTCTGTGTAACTGTAACACAACCACTAGAATTAATATATTACAATCATTCAGTCTGCAGATCTCATATACATGTTGCCAGTTATCCTAATAATGTTATTTGTGGCAAAGGAATTCTGTGTAGAATCACATGTTGCATTCAGTTGTTAGGTCATTTTTAGTTCTTCAATATTAAAAAGTTTATCTGTCTTTGATTTGCGCTGTGTTGACATGCTTCAAGATTGCAGGTAGTGATTTTGTAGAATGTCCCTCTGTTTGGAGTATCTGATGATTCCTCATGATTAGATTCAGAGTATATATCTTGGTCAAGGATGTCATAGGAATGATGCTGTGTTCTCGCAGGTGATACATGATGCCAGCCACTGGAAATATACATGCTTTTCCTATTTGTAATTTTTAAGAAATATTTATTTATTTATTATTCATCTTCACTGGGTCTTAGTTGTAGCATGCAGGATCTTTCAGCTGTGACATGTGGGATATAGTTCCCTAACTAGAGATTGAACCTGGGCCCCCTTCCCTGGGAGTGCAGAGTCATAGCCACTGGACCACCAGGGAAGTCCTCCCATTTGTAATTAATAACAGTTTTACAGGGGCTGGTAATTTAAGCTGTACCCATACCTCATTTAAAATCAAACTTTCCATTTATTTTTATGGACCTATCGTTTCTTATTTTATTCAATTAGTTATAACAGGCTCCTAATATTACTTATTGTAGTGCTCAAATGGCCCATATTTGGTCAATGGGAACTTTTAAGCTAGCTTCTGTATCCTCTTAAAATGTCATTCTTCAAATACTTCTGTGATTTCTAGTACAAGAAGATATTCCAGATTCATCTTATATATTCCCTGTACCAACTTTGGAATCATACTATACTGAAATGTAGTACTTAGAAGCCATGATCCGGGTGCTAAGAGTGCTCACTGTTATTGGGGTGTCACTGTTCCCCTCTAAGTGGATATAGTTAAGGAGCATGTGTGCGTGTTTGTGTGTGTATATACACCCAGAAACCCACACTAAGATTATAGGTATACCTCGGAGATATTGCAGGTTTAGTTCCAGGCTACTACAGTGAAGTGAATATTGCAATAAAGTGAGTCATGTGAACTCTTTTGTTTTCTAGTACATTTAAAAGTTATGTTTACACTATACTATAGTCTGTCAAATGTACAGTAGCATTATGTCTTTTAAAAAATGTACATAACAATTAAAAATACAGTATTGCAAAGAAATGCTGTCACCTGAACCTTCGGTGAACTGTAAATGTTTTTGCAACACTAATATCAAACATCACTGATCACACATCATCATAAGTGAAAAATATATAGAGATATATAAAGAGAATGAGAGAGTTTGAAATATTGTGAGAATTACCAAAATGTGACACAGAGACTCAGAGTGGGCAAGTGTTGTTGGTGAAATGGCACCGATAAGCTTGTTCTATGCCACAAACGTTCAGTGTGTAAAAACAAAAAAAAATTATCTCTGAAGCACAATAAAGCAAAACACACTACAATGAGATGTGCCTGATTTTTATAACCATGTATTATAAAAACCAAGAGTTTTTACCAAGTGGTTTCCAACACCATAGGGTTTATTCTAATTTTCTTCCTCTCCTTCCTGTAACTATGAGAAACTTGGCTCCCATTATCCTAATACATTTCACTATTTGTAACCACTTTTCCATCTGCACCACTGCCTGCTTCCTTGCATGGGCGTCCTCCTTTCCCAGCTTGGGCTGTAATGTAATGGCACTTTCCAGGCTGTATGTGCCTTCTACACCCAGATGTTCTCCTCACCCAGTTTGGGCTCTGGTTCCCCACACAGACCACCCCTCTGTAGAGATGCCTTCTACAGAAACTTCAGACTTTGATTCTTCATGTTGGGCAATCTGTGTGGTGGCCTCTTCACCTCATCATCCTGCTCTGGCTCCAGTTTCCCACCTCAGAGCAGTCCTCCTCACCCTGGTTGGTCTCTGATACCCTGTGCTCATCAGGCTTCCTATGTGGATGCCCTCCTTGTCTCCCCTGGGCTCTGACTCCTGTCCTGGCCCACCAGGAACTCATCCCTCTGTTCTGCTGGCATGGATACCTACCCTGCTTGGTGCTACCTCATGGCTTTTGGACTAAGTTGTTCAGGAAGAGAAAGAAAGAAGAAAAAACCAGAATGATTCTTTTAAAACCTAAATCAGATAGAAATAGTTGTAGCAATTTGAATAGCCACTGGCAGTTCATGAAGAAACTCATTCCTCCATAGCCTCCTGAAGTGGCTCCCCATTTTAGGCAAGCAAAAGCCAAAGTTTTCATAATAGTATTCTCAGCCCGGTATGACTGTTACTTGTTCCTCAACTCTTTTCTAACTCCTCGCTTCATTCCCATATTCAAACTCTCCTCACACACCTGCCTTACCTGCTGTTCCTCAAATATGGAAGGCGAGCTCCTGACTCATGGTTCTTTGTTATAACTGTTTCCGCTGCTTTGAACATCCTGCCCCCAGATTTCCCTTCAAATATCTGTGCAAATCTCATATTCTTAGTCAGGTCTAACCTGATATATCAGTTTGGTCAGTCTGCCATAGTGAATGATATATGACAGACTGGGTGATTTTTAATAATGAGAAATGTATTTGCTCATAGTTCTGGAAGTCAGAAGTTCAAGATCAAGGTGTTTGCAGGTTTGCTTTCCTCTTGCCTTGTGGATGGCCACCTTCTCCTTGTGTCCTCGTAGAGCCTTTACTTTGTGTACACGTCAACCCTGGGTTTGTACACCTTTGGTGTCTCTCTCTAGCCTAGTCTTCTCATATAAGGCCACAAGTTAGAACAGCTTCATTTTAAATTTACCTCTTTAAAGGCTGTATCTCCAAATACACATTATCACAGAGTCTCACATTCTGAGATACTGAGGGTTAGGACTTCAACATATGAAGAAAAGTAGGACAAAGGGACCCCATCTCAAAGATGGAGCACCATTGTCCAGAGATACTGAACAGTAGCTATAAGGACTGTTCAAATGATTGGCTAGTACTAAGTTTAAACCACATTAGGCATTTAGGTTTTCTTTTCTCCACTAACCTGTGGGTGCAGGAGAAAGGCCAAATTGAATAAAGACCAAATTTAGAAGTACATTTTCTGTGCAGACATGAGTCATGATGTAAGTTAAAAAATTGTCTCTCCACTACTAAATCTTCCCACTTGCTGCCTCTTTTTCACTACTCCATTCTGCATTTGGAGAATTCTTAAAACATTTTGATTGTTCTCTCATTCCACCCAAGTGTCCGGGGGGCCCCTATTCTTAATGAATGGGGCATCAGATGCAAGCACACAGTATTCTTTGTGGCACTAACCCACTTAACTAAGTGTGATCCCCACAACCTTACAACAGTTTGTACAATCTACATCCTGTCAGACTCGCCCCCCCCCCCCCAGTGTCCCAAAATGTTCCATGTTGGTGTTTCTGCCCAAGTTTATGGTCATAATGTTGTTCTTGCTAAATATACTCCTCTCTTGTTAAAGCACTCTGATTTCATTCATGGCCAAGTTTAAAACCCACAAGCCCTTATCAGTTAGTGTAATTTGTGTTCTGAATCTTAGCCGCTTTATTGTGGGTACAGTTTTTGTCTTGTAGTTTGTGTACCAGCCTTATCTTCTTTTGGGAGGAAATCCTACCTTATACCACTTTCTATTTCCCTGTTACAGTTAGCATGGCAGCAGGGTATAGTATAAACATTTATTATATAACTGATAATGGCATAGAGTATTTGAAAAGTAGAAGAAAAAGGAACCCTACTTCCAATTATTAGTTGCAGTTTTAATTTTCCTATTGTTGCTGACTTTAACTTGTACTGATGCAGCATGTAATTATTCTGGCTCACCTAGAAACAACTCTGTAGACATGTACTCAGATAGGAACAAAAGTATCCTTGACTTACTCTCCATTGTCCTAATAATATTTAGATTGTTTGTGCTTGTGGCCCTTAGCTAAGGGATATTAATATTAAATTATTTATTGTGTAATCACGGTACTCCTACGGGGTGTTAGCAGCCTCATTTAAAGTATGAGGAAAGTTAGGTTTCAATTGGTCATTTGTCTAAAGCAGAGGTCCCCAACCTCCAGGATCTAATGCCTGGTGATCTGAGGTGGAGCTGATGTAATAATAATAGAAATGTGCTTAAATCATCCTGAAACCAACCATCCTTCCCACACACTGTGGTCCAGGGTAAAATTGTCTTCCACGAAACTGGCCCTGGTGCCAAAAATGTTGGGGACCACCAAAAGGTCATACAGGTGAGTGATGAGGAATACAGATTTGAGCATGGATTAGCTAACTTGAAAGCTTAAACCATAGAGCTTCCTCTGTGTAATACAGTGAAATCAAGAACTTAAACATTAGGATCAGATGGAAAGAACATAGTCAGATTTCTGAAAGTTGAAGAGAGTGGGAGGTGGGTTAATTGTACAGAAGTTCAGCTTAATTTGCTATACTATGCAGCCCCTCACCTTCCTTGGCCATGAGGCCATGATGTGCTTTTCAGAGGAACAAAGTAGTTCAGTTGAGAAGCTTTCCCTGGAAGCTCTGTTTTAAGTTAAGTCTTCCTAGACTCGGTGGACGTGAGTTTGAGTGAACTCCGGGAGTTGGTGATGGACAGGGAGGCCTGGCATGCTGCAGTTGATGGGGTCACAAAGAGTCAGGCATGACGGAGCGACTGAACTGAACTGAGACTACCCCTTAGGAAAAGGCAATGGCATCCCACTCCAGTACTCTTGCCTGGAAAATCCCATGGATGGAGGAGCCCGGTAGGCTGCAGTCCATGGGGTCACCAAGAGTCAGACACGACTGAGCGACTTCACTTTCACTTTTCACTTTCATGCATTGGAGAAGGAAATGGCAACCCACTCCAGTGTTCTTGCCTGGAGAATCCCAGGGACGGGGGAACCTGGTGGGCTGCTGTCTATGGGGTGGCACAGAGTTGGACACGACTGAAGTGACTTAGCAGCAGTAGCAGCAGACTACCCCTTGGGCTTCCCTGGCAGCTCAGCAGTAAAGAATCCACCTGCCAATGCAGGAGATGCAGGTTTGATCCCTGGGTTGAGAAGATGCTCTGGAGAAGGAAATGGCAAACCACTCCAGTATTCTCGCCTGGAGAATCCCATAGACAGGGGAGCCTGGTGGGCTACAGTCCCTGGGGTTGCAGAGTCCAACAGGACTTAGAGACTAAACAACAGCAACAATCTTATTTTCATTGACAGGTAGTAAGACATATGCAAAGGAATGCAATGATTTTATGATATGCTGTTTCACAGTGAACAGTTAAAAGGAAGAAATAACAAAAGCAGCTAAGACTCCCTACACCATGAGTCCAAAAATGGTCCTGGATTCCTAATAGTTTCTTACTTCAAACTAACAGATATTGTAATATTTTTTGTTTACTGATAAAGCTTTTTTAAAAATTAAAGCAACATATACTTATGAAATAACTACACAATTTTGGCTAATGAAGTTACATTCAGAAAGGCATCAAAAAAGAAATCATTTGTAGCAGTAAATGGGTCTCTAGGACACAAAAGAATGGAAACAATTAAATGTCTGGAATTGATCATGGCTTTTGTTGTGCTAAGATTCATAATAAGCATTCTGCCTGTTCAATATATGGGATTTAAGTCTGCTAAGCACGTGAAGCAAATGTTCCTGCTGACATGGTAGTGACTTGAGTTTCTTTTTAGAAGGATCCTGGGTTTCTGTCCTCACTGAGTGCAACTTTAGGGACCCTGTGGAGCCACCCCTTCCATCACCCCTGCAAGAGGGATTCCAGAGTCATAGATCAGCAGTGTGGTGCTGCCTGCTTATGGCAAAATCTCTCATCTGGGGAGGAGAGAGCGCCTAGTCATCCCTAAGTCTTTAGGATCCCACAGAAACCTAGAGATTTCACTTCAGATACCAGAGATTAGATACTAATTGTTTGTATCAGTGAGTTGCTAGATTATGCATGTTCAATTAGATATATGTGTATGTTACATATAATATAGTGATTCTTAAAAAACTTTATTTCTTTTTGGCTGTGCTGGGTCTTTGCTCCTGCGTGTGGCCTTTCCCTAGTTGCCGTGAGCAGAGGCTACTCTCTAGTTTGGTGGGCAGGCTTCTCATTTCAGTGCCTTCTCTCGCTGTAGAGCGTGGGCCCTAGAGCAGCTGGGTTTTAGTGGTTGCAGCACAGAGGCTCAGTATTTCTGGCTCCCGGGCTCTAGAGTGTGGGCTCAATAGTTGTGGTGTATGGGCTAACCTGCTCCGTGGCACGTGGGATCTTCCCAGACAAGGGATCAAACCTGTGTCCTCGGCATTGGCCAGCAGATTCATAACCACTGAACCACCAGGGAAGCCCATGTTGTGATTTTTTATCAAGTACTACACAACAGTGTAGGGCTTCCCTGGTGGCTCAGTGGTTAAGAATATGCCCACCAAAGCAGGAGATGTGGGTTTGATCCCTGGGCCAGGAAGATCCCCTGGAGAAGGAAATGGCAACCCACTACAGTGTTCTTGCCTGGGAAATCCCATGGACAGAGGAGCCTGGCAAGCAATAGTCCATGGGGTCCCAAAGCGTCAGACATGACTTAGCAACTAAATAATAACAGTATGATAGTGTACTATACTAATACCCAATATTATTTTTTTTTAAGTTTACCAAATGCTAATCAAATTTTTTGATCAATCTTTTTGATTTCCTTTATGAATCTCAATTTAGAAACAGATTACTCTCAATTTATAAACAGGGTCATTAAAAATGAGGCAGTAAGATGATAGACTCAAGAGGCCATTTCACTCACACACACAAAAACCCAAATTTGTAATCTTCAAGAGATAGGAAATAGAAGTTATCTTCTCACTGACTAACCAGGAGGGGAGAGTGAAATACATACCAGCTCATTCATGTGTACATTCATTCACTCCTTCATTTGTGCAGCATGTAAGTACCGAACATCTATTCCATTCAAGATGTTGAAGGTTCAGAGGTGAGGATGACTGTGTGGTTTAGGGTGTAGTGGATCAATCCTTCAGTTCAGTTCAGTCGCTCAGAGAAGGCAGTGGCACCCCACTCCAGTATTCTTGCCTGGAAAATCCCATGGATGGAGGAGCCTGGTAGGCTGCAGTCCATGGGGTCGCTAAGAGTCGGATACGACTGAAAGACTTCACTTTCACTTTTCACTCTCATGCATTGGAGAAGGAAATGGCAACCCACTCCAGTGTTCTTGCCTGGAGAGTCCCAGGGACGGGGGAGCCTGGTGGGCTGCCGTCTATGGGGTCGCACAGAGTCGGACACGACTGAAGTGACTTAGCAGTAGCAGCAGTTCAGTCGCTCAGCCGTGTCCGACTCTTTGCGACCCCATGAATCGCAGCACACCAGGCCTCCCTGTGCATCACCAACTCCCCGAGTTCACTCAAACTCATATCCATCGAGTCAGTGATGCCATCCAGCCATCTCATCCTCTGTCGTCCCCTTCTCCTCGTGCCCCCAATCCCTCCCAGCATCAGAGTCTTTTCCAATGAGTCAACTCTTTGCATGAGGTGGCCAAAGTATTGAAGTTTCAGCCTCAGCATTAGTCCTTCCAATGAACACCCAGGACTGCTCTCCTTTAGGATGGACTGGTTGGATCTCCTTGCAATCCAAGGAACAATCCTTACAAAACCCCAAATAACCAACTGAGAGATTTATAGCTAAGCCAACCCATTGAATAGACTCCTTTATTTCATAAAAAGAAGTTATAATTTTGGAATAAAAAATTCTCTTTAATTTTATGTAGTTGTTTTAGATGTTTGGCCAAAACTCAGGGCCAGTGTTCACTTTGCTATGTTTTGATTTTTGTACCTTGGCAAGGCAGGGATTATTGTGGGTGATTATTATTCTGAATATTTTTTCTGGATTAGACATGCCACCTACATTGTCCTTTCATAATCACCACGTTCTCCTATTTTTATTTTGAAATTCGTATTGTATATGTGTTTGTCGCAAAGAGTTGTGTATAACTCTTGGCGACCCCATGGTCTTTAGTCCACCAGGGTCCTTTATCCATGGAATTCTCCAGGTAAGTATACTGGAATGGGTTGTCATTCCCTTCTCCAAGGGATCTTTCCGACCCAGAGATCAAACCCTGGTCCACTACACTGCAGGGAGATTCTTTACCATCTGACCCCCCAGGGAAGCCCATAATAACATTATGTGAAGTATTCATAACTGAAAAATACCCTTTCCTTTCAAATGTAATTTGAATTTGCTAGTACAAATGTTTTGGCATAGGGAAAAGCATTTTTAACAAGCAGGTGGCATTTAAACTAATTTATTGAGATGGCACAAGCCTAGGAAGCATGTTGAAATTTACAAATATGATCTGACCAAAATTTATAGTTTGGTCCTTTGTAAATTAGAGCCAGAAGAAATAATTACAGCCATGACTCCAAGTTATAAAGAGTACTTACTGATCTGGATCATGAGAAGACCAGAATGATCAAAAGCAAACATTCAGTTCCCTCTTCATCTGGTGCTCAGGGAGTTAAGTGCTATTTGTTTCAAATCCTTGGCATTAACTCCATCTTTGTAATGAAGAGGACAATTAACATCTTTATCCATTCACTGTTAGGATGTGGTATGTTAATTAGGAAAATCACTCAATTAACAGCACTCGGTGAAACATACCACTTGTTTGTCACCTTTCCGCATCTACTTGAACATACAAAGAATTGTCACATTGGAGAAAATGTCTAAAGGTCCTAGAATCCTCGTATTTCAGCTGTACTAGGAACAAGTATCCTGGTATTTATAACAAGGGCTGGTACAGTGTGCATGTGTAGACATGATCCGCTCTTCTTTTGAAAACATTTATTTATTGTTTTTTTATTTGTTAGGATGCCTTGGGTCTTAGTTGCGGCACGTGCAGTCTTCGTTGCATCATGCAGAATCTTTTGTTGCGGTGCACAGACTCTAGTGAAACACAGGCTCAGTCGTTGCATCATGTGGGCTTAGTTGCTCCACGGTGTGTGGGATCTTAGTTCCCTGACCAAGGATCAAACCCACATCCCCTGAATAGCAAGGCAGATTCTTAACCACTGGACCACCAGGAAATCCCCATTCACTCTTTTATTTCATTATGTCACACAATTATAAATATGAATATGTAGAAATGTTCTGTCCTCTTACACGTTTCTGAGACTCAGAAAGGTTAATCACTCCCTGAGGACACATAGCTGTTGTCAGTAGTAAAACCTAACTTTTAACTTCGAGTGGGATATATTCAGAATTTGGATTTTTTTTTTCCCGATATGGTAGATGGCCTCCTGACAATGCATCAATGTCGCAGAGTAATCAGAACTGTGGTTAAATATGTACGAGGTTAGTCATCTTGCTGCTGCTGCTAAGTTGCTTCAGTCGTGTCCGACTCCGTGCGACCCCATAGATGGCAGCCCACTAGGCTCCCCCATCCCTGGGATTCTTCAGGCAACAACACTGGAGTGGGTTGCCATTTCCTTCTCCAATGCATGAAAGTGAAAATTGAAAGTGAAATCACTCAGTCGTGTCCGACTGTTAGCGACCCCATGGATTGCAGCCTACCAGGCTCCTCCGTCCACCTTCGCATTACTTAAAATAATGAAAAATTGGAAGTAGCATAAATGTCCAACAGTTGAAAATAGTAAAGAATTTATGCTACAAGGAAATATTATTCCACCACTAAAAATCATGTTTTTGAAATACAAAGCTATTTGAAGATCTTATAATGCAAAGCAGAGAAGTAGAATCAAGTTACAATCCAGTAGGGAGAATGAGTCTTTTTTTTTTTTTAAGAAAAAATGTACACACACATAAAATGTATAGGAAAATAAGACTGGAAATAAATGGACTAAAACATTTTCAGATATTCTATTCCTTGATTTGGGACAATGAGTAATTTTAATTCTCTTCTGCATATTTATCTGTATTTTTAAATTTTTATACAAGGATCATAGTTTTATGATTAAATGATGGAAAATTATATTTTCTAAAAGTGAAAGAAAGAGAAATTTGCTCAGTTGTGGCCGACTCTTTGTGACCCCGTGAACTGTAGCCTGCCAGGCTCCTCTGTCCATGGTATTCTCCAGGCCAGAATACTGGAATGGGTAGCCATTCCCTTCTCAGGGGATCTTCCCAACACACGGATCAAACCCAGGTCTCCCACATCGTAGGTGGATTCTTTACCATCTAGTTTTGGGCTGCAAAATCACTGCAGACGGTGACTGCAGCCATGAAACTAAAAGACGCTTACTCCTTGGAAGGAAAGCTATGACCAACCTAGCTGCTGCTGCTGCCAAGTCGCTTCAGTCGTATCCGACTCTGTGCGACCCCATAGATGGCAGCTGACCAGGCTCCCCCGTCCCTGGGATTCTCCAGGCAAGAACACTGGAGTGGGTTGCCATTTCCTTCTCCAATGCATGGAAGTGAAAAGTGAAAGTGAAGTCAGTCAATTGTGTCTGACTCTTAGCTACCCCATGGACTGCAGCCTACCGGGCTCCTCCATCCATGGGATTTTCCAGGCAAGAGTACTGGAGTGGTGTGCCATTGCCTTCTCCGTGACAAACCTAGACAGCATATTAAAAAGCAGAAACATTGCTTTGCCAACAAAGGTCCATCTAGTCAAAGCTATAGTTTTTCCAGTAGTCATGTATGGATGTAAGAGTTGGACTATAAACAAAGCTGAGTGCTGAAGAATTGATGCTTTTGAGCTGTGGTGTTGGAGAAGACTCTTGAGAGTCCCTTGGACTGCAAGGAGATCCATCTAGTCCATCCTAAAGGAGATCAGTCCTGAGTGTTCATTGAAAGGACTGATGCTGAAGCTGAAACTCCAATACTTTGGCCACCTGATGCGAAGAGCTGACTCATTGGAAAAGACCCTGATGCTGGGGAAGATTGAAGGCAGGAGAAGGGGACGACAGAGGATGAGATGGTTGGATGGCATCACTGACTCAATGGACATGAGTTTGGGCAGACTCCAGGAGTTGGTGATGAACAGGGAGGCCTGGCATGCTGTGGTCCATGGCATCCCAAAGAGTCGGACATGACTGAGCGAATGAACTGAACTAGGTTTGTCATAACTTTTCTTCCAAGGAGTAAGCATCTTTTAATTTCATGGCTTCAGTCACCATCTGCAGTGATTTTGGAGCCCCAAGAAATAAAGTCTGCAACTGTTTCCCTATCTATTTCCCATGAAGTGATGGGACTGGATGCCATGATCTTTGTTTTCTGAATATTGAGCTGTAAGCCAACTTTTTCACTCTTTCACTTTCACCAAGAGGCTCTTAAGTTCTTCTTCACTTTCTGCCACAAGGGTGGTTTCATCTGCATATCTGAGATTATTGATATTTCTCCCGGCTATCTTGATTCCAGCTTGTGCTTCTTCCAGCCCAGCGTTTCTCATGATGTACTCTGCATAGAAGTTAAATAAGCAGGGTGACAATATACAGCCTTGACGAACTCCTTTTCCTATTTGGAACCAGTCTGTTGTTCCATGTCCAGTTCTAACTGTTGCTTCCTGACCTGCATACAGGTTTCTCAAGAGGCAGGTCAGGTGATCTGGTATTCCCATCTCTTTCAGAATTTTCCACAGTTGATTGTGATCCACACAGTCAAAGGCTTTGGCATAGTCAATAAAGCAGAAATAGATGTTTTTCTGGAACTCTCTTGCTTTTTCCATGATCCAGCAGATGTTGGCAATTTGGTCGCTGGTTCCTCTGCCTTTTCTAAAACCAGCTTGAACATCTGGAAGTTCATGGTTCATGTATCGCTGAAGCCTGGCTTGGAGAATTTTGAGCATTGCTTTACTAGTGTGTGAGATGAGTGTAATTGTGCAGTAGTTTGAGCATTATTTGTATTTGAGATAGAATACCAAGTTGTAATACATGGGCTCTGCCTTCAAGGAGCTTCCCATGGAGTTCAGAAATGGAAAAGGGCATGTATGTTGGGTATCTTAATTGTATGCACTAAATTTATATTCAGCATCTGTTTTGGGTTCTGTGTTAATCATAGTCTCCTTTAATCTGGACCACAGTTCTTGACGCTGATGTTTTTATCCTCATTTTACTTAAAATATGAGGTGCAGAGAAAGCTGCATGATGTAAGTGGTGGGGCTGCTGTTCAGAACCCAGTCCAGTGTCTCCAAAACATCTGCCCCGGTGGCTTCTCAGGATAAGAAACTGGAGCCCAGAGAGATTTACCTACTGGTGAATCTAGAAGAGCAGTTTAAATGGAGATATTGATCAACTTTGATAAGTTTGATTAACTGATTCCCCCACCTCCTACCCTGCCTTCCACAGGATTAAGTGACTTAACAGATTTTTTATTGTTGTTTAGTCTCTAAGTTGTGTCCAACTCTTTGTGACCCCATGGACTGTAGTGGGCCGGGCTCCTCTGTCTGTGGAATTTCCCAGTAAGAATACTGGAGTGGGTTGCCATTTCCTTCTCCAGGGATCTTCCCAACCCAGCGTTCAAAACTGGTCTTCTGCATTGGCAGGTGGGTTCTTTACCACTAAGCCACGAGGGAAGCTCCCAACAGGGTATTTTATTGACACCTAAAAGCCAGAGATTGATAGAAAATGAGTGAGTTTTTTGTGCATCCTCTTTATGACATCTGTAGAATGACCATGGAGTCATATTTAATCATTTGCTTGTCCATTTATTCATCCCATATGTAGCTTCCATCTTGTAAAGGGCAGCAACCAGGCTTGGCACTGGGAATACAATGTATATAAGATAGAATTACCACCCTCTTGATGCTCACAGCGGGGTGATCTTCTGCACAATGAGTTCTATAATGTATGTGAGAAGTGCTGTAACAGAGGAGGGCACATGGGCTGAGTGCCCGCCCAGAATGAAGCCACTGACTCTTGCTGGGGAAACCAACCAGATTATAAACATGGAGTTTATAATCCCCCTACTGTCATGGTCTGTGTGTTTGAGTTGGAAAAGAATTTCTGGACACAAAGTATTTCAGAAGAGTGAGTTTCTTAAGAACAAAGAGAAAAGAGAGTGATGGTGGTCTGCCTTCCTGGCAGATAAGGGCGAGCCGACCCTTTCAAGAGGGTCAGCAGCCAGTTTTTATAGCTTCAAGGCAAAGAAAATTCCTGCGGATGGGTGGTATTAGGTGATTGATTGGTCAGGAAGCTATATGATGAATATTTTACCTAATATGGAGCTGTGGAGCCGGCTTAGGTCAGAAGAGCCCATGGTAACAGTTGCTATGGGGCTTGGTTAATTTCGGAAATGTGTCCCGTGACCTCAGTATAGGGTTCTGCACCTACCTTTGGAACTATCAGTTCTGCAACAGAAGCCCAGGACATGTGTGTTAAGCTGTTGATGTTGATTGAGAAATCAGGAGTTAAGATAGGTCATCATTTAAGTTTCATGTGACTAATGTAAGCATTTTCCAGTTGGTTTTCGACTCACAACAATTTCCATTTCTGCCCCCCCCCACTACCTTCACGGCCCACATCTTCTGAAGAAAAAGTCTTAAGCAAAGCATCAGATGATCCAAACAAACCATGACTGCTTCTTCCCTCTTCATCTTAGATCAATGGCAGAAACAAGGAATGTGAGAACACTATGGTCATCCACCTTACTCCATTTGAACTGGGTCCACGGATGGGACCTTGTTCAGGTTCTGTAAACCAATGTTACCTGTCTTATGCCTATTCCTAACTAAATAACACACTTTCTCATCTCTGGCTGACCCAGGACTGGCACTCTTCCATGTGTATGTTAAAGAGGTTCTTCTCCTGGCCTTAGCTTGCATCTTTTTTTTTTAACTCAAATGCCCTCTTCTTTCCCACCTCCCAATATTTTCCGTAACACTTACTTTACTATCAAACTTAAAAAATATTCTATCAAAAAATATTCTAAACTGAAAATAGTATTTGACCCACTGTCAGGAATTTACCTTAATGATGTACTTTCAAAAGTTTGTCCAAATACTTATGTGGTGGTTTGATAGAGGCTTTGTCTGTAAATTAGAAAATCTGGAATCCATTGAAGACTGCTAAAATAAATTAGAAAGCATTAACATGATGAAGTTCCATGCCACCACCAAGGATTGCCACTGTCTATCTTGTGTATTTTGAATTGAATGGTCTCATCACGCTCACATCTAGTTTGCACTATTTAGTTCCTTCCCCCTTTTATCTCTGAACTCTTGACCCTGTCTGTTCTCTAGCTACGTTGCTTTCTTTTTCCACTTCTACCACAAGATAGACTTTTTTCTTCCCACATCATCCTGTGACTGACTTTCTTGCCATTTGCATCTCAGTTTGAGCATCTCCTCCACAGAAAGTCCTCTCTTGGCCACCCAATCCAGGAGACTGCCAACTTTTCTGGGAAAGAGCCAGATAATGAAGAATTTAGGCTTTACAAGCTAAGAGGCCATATCTTGAGCACATTGACTGTTTTCATGGAAAACTAATGATTTTTTACATTTAAACCTGTGAAACACATTTTCAGCTCTTGGGTCATATAAAAACAAGATGGCAGGGAGGACTTGGCAGAGACTGTAGTTTGCCTGGTTGCTGATATCATTTCAAGAAACTTCTCCAGTTATTTTTAATTACAATACTCTGTTACATTTGTATCGTAACAAAAATTACTAGCCAGTACTGTTTGTTTATTTTTCTGTATCCTTGCAGTAGAGCAGGGTGTTTTCAGGGCCTGTGAGAGTGGTTCAGGACTGATATGCTAACATGGCAGTTGTTGAACAAACATTTGTTGAATGAATGGTAAAATTTCAAGGCAGACAATATACTCTTTGGGAGCAGGAGTCATGGGAGATTCATGATACCTAGGGGTTATCTTGAGTTTGTGTTCAATGAATGGAAGAGCTCTTCAAATTTAGCTTGTGTTAATATAATTTTGTGTAACCTCACTTCAAATAAGTTGTGCTATTTTCAAAGGAACCAAGAGTAAAACCTTCGTCTTCATGAATTTAACACTTGTAGTTGTCGTTTTGCAGGTGACATGAACGTTCATGACGTGAAATCATTTGTGATTTTGCTGAGAAACTAATGTGAATCCTAGAGGCTGGTGAACAGGTCTCAGTCTTTTGGACACTAATGTGACCAGAAGCCAGTGTGCAGCCTAGGGTGGGTGCATTTGGGGGTGGGCTCAACTTATGATCTTGTGTGTGTGTGTGTGTGTGAACATTTTTTCTTCTGCCAGAAAAGAGATAAATGATGTCTGAAATGAAGACAACTTTTAGAATGATGAGGTAAGTGAAGGAGACTAAAAAAGCATTATTTCTTAGCCAGAAAATAGACCTTTGGATAAGAGTGGAATGTTAATTTCATTGCTGACTAGGATCTATGATATAAACAAGCCAGCCATATGTTCTTTATGAAAATTAGAAAAAGCAAAATTTTATGAAATGAATTCAGTACGTGTTTCAGCCAGGACAGAAGCTGATCATCAAGTGAGAGCTGGATAATTTGCATATTATTTTGCACTTATATGAAACTACATTGTATCAGGAAAATGATATATTAGCATGATGTTTATGAATCTGAGAAATTTCAAGGGTTCTAGGAACTCTCCCTCATGAGTTGAAGAATCTGCAGTTATTTAATGAGCTCACAGGGAATTAGCATCTTCATGAACAAGAGATGGAGATTAACCTATAAAAAAGAATTAATTAGATAGGGTATTAATGCTGGCAGAATTCAAAAGTAGAGGATGCTTGGTCCTATTGTTGAAATAACCATTTCTCTGCTCTTTCCCCAGAAACCCCTTCACATTTCATTCTTATCACTGTGTTATGTTGATCCTTTCCCCCTCAATTCTCATGCCAGCCATTTTTCCCCTGAAAATGTTCTGCCATTAACAAATGCCTTACTGTTTAATGTTCTCTTTGAAAGTTCAGAAAATGACATAGACAATGTCTAATTATTAGCTTGCACAGTATGACCAGTGTCAACATTGTTATAGTTTGTATAATTTCATGGACAGAATCTGTTTTACTTAAATATCATTAGACTAATTTACTGTGGATCAATGGGCAAGCTGATAACAATTAGAAGATTGTGTAGAAAGAGCCTATTCCAGGGGCAAAGCTGTTTCATCAGAATGATCAAAAAGTAGCAGCATAATATTTGATAGATTAACTGGTGTGTTTCATTCCTGGCATTCCTTTTCACCTCTCCCCTTGCCCTAATTCAGCCACTACTATGCTGCTGGTTAATAAATTAAAATAGTATCTTGCCACATTTAAATCAACTGGTCTAAGAGTACAATTATGTTTGGCATTATGAAAGCTGAAAACCAAGCATAAAACCTTTTGATTTGAAAAAATATAGAATTAGGCAGTTTTTCTTATTCTTGGAAACAGATCAAGATGATCTGGACTGGGGGATGGAAGAAGATAATTGGAGAGGAAAACAAGAGAGCTTCCGCTTCTGCTCTGAGAATGGAGACGTTACTCTATCACTACACTGAGTGAAAATTCCTGGATGGAAATGATTTAGGATGAGAGAAACTCAGATAGTTTTGGGGGATCTGCAAGCAGAGAGGACTTTTGCCCTGTGCTTCCTGGGTAGAACCCAAGGAAATAGCAAGACCTCAGGTTGCCTTCCTCTGGGGATTGTGTTTAATTATCTGCTCACTCATTTGTCCACTCAGTGTGTATTTTCTCCCTACCTGGTAGGCACTGTACTTGGTATTGGAAATACTGATGTGTAGAAACATGACCTCAGGGTAAAAGCATAGGACCTGATGTTTTTCAGCAAACCTCTTTGCCCAGAGTCAGCCCTGTCAAGCTGATGCCAGCTGCATTCCTCCAGTGTTCAAGACAAAACCTTGGGGTCATCTTCGACCCATCTTTCTCTCACACTGTCTCTCTAATCCAACAGGAGATTCTGTAGGCTCTGCCAGCTGAACCTATTTGCAAAGCAGAACTAGAGACACAGATGTAGAGAAGAAACGTATGGATACCAAGGAGGGAAAGGAAGAGTGGGATGAATTGGGACATTGGGATTGACATGTATACACGACTATGTATCAAATAACTAATGAGAACCTGGGCTTCCCTGGTGGTTCAGTCAATCAAGAATTCTCCTGCAGTGTGGGAGACCTGGGTTGGATTCCTGGGTTGGAAAGATCCCCTGGAGGAGGGCATGGCAACCCACTCCAGTATTCTTGCCTGGAGAATCCCCATGGACAGAGGAGCCTGGTGGGCTGCAGTCCATGGGGTTGCAAAGAGTCAGACACGACTGAGCGACCAAGTACACAATGAGAACCTACTGTATAGCACAGAGAACTCAATGCTCTGTGGTGACAAAGAGGGGTTATATGTATATGCACAGCTGATTTACTTTGCTTTATAGCAGAAACTGACACAACACTGTAAAGCAACCAAACTCCGATTTAAAAAATACGTATATGTAGAATGCAAACCGGAGAAGGCAATGGCAACCCACTCCAGTACTCTTGCCTGGAAAATTCCATGGACAGAGGAGCCTGGTAGGCTGCAGTCCATGGGGTCGCTGAGAGTCAGACATGACGGAGCGACTTCACTTTCACTTTTCACTTTCATGCATTGGAGAAGGAAATGGCAACCCACTCCAGTATTCCTGCCTGGAGAATTCCAGGGACAGAGGAGCCTAGTGGGCTGCCGTCTATGGGGTCGCACAGAGTTGGACACGACTGAAGCGACTTAGCAGCAGCAGAATCCAAACACTCCTCTCTACCTCCACTGGTACTGAAATAGCTTCCTCATGGGTCATCTTGCTCCAACCTTCTCAACATAACAACCAGAGTGGTCCCTCTATGATCTAGGTCAGATGACCTCACTCGTCTGCACAACACACTCCATGAATTCTCCATTAGAGGGAAAGTCCAGCCTGATCAGCCCCTCCCCATGGCCTTTCTGAAGGCATCGCTGGCTTCTCTCACCCCTGCCCACTCTACTCGGCCACAGCTGGCCTTCCTGCTATTCCTGGAACAGGCTCATTCCAGCCCTCTGTCCCTCAGGTCTGCTGATCCCTCTGCCTGAAATGCCCTTCTCCCTGTTACCACTTGGTGAGCTCCGTCACCTCTCTCAGGTCTGCTCAAACAATGCCTTCTGAGTGAGCTCTCTTCTGACATAGAATCAAACCACTGTCTGCGGCCTGCACTCCTAACTCCTCTACCCTGCTGTACTTTATTCCATAACACTTATCAACTTCTAACATACAATGCAATTAGACTTTTTTTTTATTATGTTTATTATTTATTTCCTCATCCCAGAATCCATGCTTCATGAACTTAGGAATTTGTGTCTCTTTGTTTATTGGAGTTTCCCAAGAGGCTAGAACAGGTCCTGGAACATAATGGATATCCAGAAGATATTTGCTGGCAGAGATGATTGAAGAAGTCACCTCACAGTGTCATGTCAGAACCAGTGGAATGATTTCTCAAGCACTGAGAAGTAGCCCACTAAGAGTGGAGGTCTTAGGCCCATGGAGTTCCCTGATCAGGGAGGCATGAAGGAGGGCTCAGAAATGGCTGCAAAGAGTTCATTTTTCCTTTATGCAGAAGTCAACTTTCATGTCATGCCTTGTTTTAAAAATCCACCTATTCAGATTTTCTAATGCTTTTGAATTGTGGTACTGGAGAAGACTCCTGGGAGTCCCTTGGACAGCAAGGAAATCAAACCAGTCAATCCTAAAGGAAATCAACCCTTAATATTCATTGGAAGGACTGATGCTGAAGCTGATGCTCCAATACTTTGGCCAACCTGATGCCAAGAGCCAACTCACAGGAAAAGATGCCCTGATGCTGGGAAAGATGGAAGGCAATGGGAGAAGGGGGCAGCAAAGAATAAGATGGCTACATAGTAACACCAACTCAGTGGACATGAATTTGAGCAAACTCTGGGAGACAGTGGAGGACAAAGGAGGCTGGCATGCTGCAGTCCATGGGGTCGCAGAGTTGGATATGACTTAGTGAACAATAACAAATTCAGATTTTCAGATTATGGTGTAATTTCTCAGATGTCTGAGGGGATATTATTAGATATTTACCTTAATATCCTGTCATTGCTTGCTCCAATAGTCCCAGTGTACTTACCTTGCAGACAATTGAATAGGTTTGCTTCCATTTTTGCTTTTAAAAACCTTACTAAATACCTCCCTATGTGAGACATTCTCTACAAAGGAAATGCACACAGGCTGAACTGCCAGCAGCCTCATGGATTTCTCCATCTGTGTTCCCTGGGACATTTAAGAATAACATGTCCAAAATGGAACTCGTCTTCAACCTCTCAGTGCACTGCTTTGTTCCTTACCTTGGCTAAAGTCATCTCCATCCATCTAGTGATCCAAGTCAGAAGCTCTGATTCCTTCTAGAACAGTGGTACTCAAAGTGTGGTCTGCAGATGAGTTAGACCACAGATAACCATCATAACAAGTTAAGGTTATTGAAAATACAGAAATTGGAAATTGAAACGTATAGAAATTGAAAATAAGCATTAAGGTTTTTATAGTAAGTGGACATTTCTGGAACATCCAAGTACGTGATCACTTTATCTTACAAAAGAAATGGTCCACGATGGATTGGAAATCTATAACTTAGACTTCACCAAAACACATTGAGGGGACTCCCCCGGTTAGGACTCTGTGCTTCCCACTGAAGGGGGCCTGAGTTCAATCCCTGGTCAGAGAACTAAGATCCCACAAAGACACACAATGAAGCCTGAAAATAAATAAGACACATTGAGAAGTGCTATTCTGGACTGCTGCTTTCCCCTCTCCACTATCCAAGGTGACATTAATTTTAGAATATCTCCTAAATATACATCAAATCTGTTCTCTTCTCTACTTTAAGTCTAGTCTCTTGTTTCTTACCTGGCAGGTAACTGCTTTCTTCCTCCTCAATCCTTTCCACTCCTCCGACCATGACCATATTGCCTCCAGAGAATATTTTAGGATGCAGATACAATCACATGCCTCCCTGTTTGAAACCTAACATTGGTTTTCCACTAACAACAGAATAAAATATACGTTCCTTTGCATGATTTGCAAGGCCCAATCTGGCCCTTTTCTATTCTTTAGTTTACTCTTCACCACTCTCTGCTCTGTAGTCTATATAATAATCATCAAATCTGGATTGCTAAAGACACTTTACTTTTTCAGATCTCTCCAATTTTAAGCACTCTGTTCCATGCAACTAGAATAACTGTGTTGGCTCCTTGGAAAAATTCTTTTCTGTAACATTCCACTCAACAGAATCAAATTGGAATTGGGGTCATGGAAGCAGGACAAAATTCATTGGCTCAACTGAGTCAGAAGTAAGTAAGAGAATGAGCACATCAGGGTTAGGATAAGAAGGTTTAAAGCTTGGGTGAGGGTTTCTTAGCCAAATGGAAGAGCCGGCATTGTTCTGGGAAAGTCCAGATCTAGGAAACAAGAACCAACTCAGTTTGATAAAAACAAGTTGTGGTGTTCTTGAGCAGCAAACTCCAAGATCAAGAGAAATGGGTGCCAAGGTATTCTGCAGAAGTGAAAGCTGTAAATCAAGCAGGATCCAGACCAGGGTCCCATCTGGAATCTCAGACAAGAGCAGGGAGCATGCACTCTCCACTTGCCCTGAGGTCTGCTTAGACCTTGTTGATGTTCTAGCTAGTTTTTGCTTCCACATTCCCATACATAGAGTTTCTTACCCTGGGGTGCTTTATGTCAGGGAATCTGATATATCTGCCTCATATAGCATCTCTCCTCAACTTCTTGCTATGGTTTGCATATGTGTGTATGCTTCTATATTTATTAGCTGTTACCTCACTTTATTACAATTTTTTTTTATTTACGCATTTACCAACTCTTCTGCTAGCCTACAAGCTTCTAGAGTACAATACCTTACCTTTCTTATCTTCACATCCTGGGTGCTCAGCACAATTCATTGGCACGTAGCTGGCATTTAAACAAATGTTTGTGGAATGAGTTATTAAATGAATATACAAGTGCTCATTTAGGGCATTCAAAAAGTAGACTAGAACAACCTTTTATTTTATAATTTTTATTTTATATTGGAGTATATAGTAGTCCTAAAGGGAATCAGCCCTGAATATTCATTGGAAGGACTGAGGCCAAAGCTCCAATACCGTGACCATTTGATGTGAAGAGTTGACTCACTGGAAAAGACCCTGATGCTGGGAAAGATTGAGGGCAGGAGGAGAAGAGGGTGACAGAGGATGAGATGGCTGGATGGCATCATTGACTCAATGAACATGAGTCTGGGCAAACTCCAGGAGATAGTGAGGGACAAGGAAGCCTGGCATGCTGCCGTCCATGGGGTCACAAAGAGCTGGACATGACTGACTGACTGAATAGCAACAACAAATAGGTGATTAAAAATGCTATGTTAGTTGCAGGTGTACAGCTAGGTGATTCAGTTATACATATACATATATCTCTTCTTTTTCAAATTCTTTTCCCATTTAGGTTGTTAGAGTATTGAGTAGAGCTCGCTGTGCAATCCTGCTCCTTGGTAGTTATCATTTTTAATGTAGGAGTGAGTATATGTTAATCTCAAACCCCCAAATTTATCCCTCCCTCTCATCTTTTTCCTTTGGTATTGATAATCTATTCTCTAAGGCTGTGAGTCTGTTTCTGTTTTGTAAATAAGTTCATTTGTATAATTTTTTTTTTTTAGATTCCACAAATAAGCAGTATCATATATTTGTATAGAGCAACCTTTTAAATGGTTCTTTAATATGTTTCATAGTTCACTGTAAAATTTTAGGTGATGTCACCCAAGCAGTGATCATTTGACCTCAAGTTTCCAATTAGCATTGTTCAGGGGAAAAATGCCCTACAACTAAGTATGCAAAACAGTATTGACCTGTTCTGGGAAAGTAAGTCCATGGCTAGATTCATATGAGACATTGAATGGTTTGAGTTATGAATGAATCTTGTCCAAGGTCAGCCAACTTTGCTGAAATATTTTAGTAAATATTTTAGACTTTGAGGGCTGTACAGGTTTCAACTGCACCTACTCAACTCTGCATTTGTAGCATGAAAGAACCCATAGACTATTCATAAATGAATGAATATTGTAGTGTCTCAATAAAACTTTATTTACAAAAATAGACTGTGAGCTAAATTTGCCCTGTGCTCTGTAACTTGTTCACCCCTGATGTCATCAGTTCTTCTGGTACATTGTTATCAGAAGGAATCAGAGTACGAAAACAAACAAACAAAAAAAAGACACTGATCCTGAACTAACTATTTGAGGTTCAGTTTAGTTCAGTAGCTCAGTCGTGTCTGACTCTTTGTGACCCCATGGACTGCAACATGCCAGGCTTCCCTGTCCATCACCAACTCCAGAAGCTTGCTCAAACTCATGTCTATCGAGTTGGTGATGTCATCCAACCATCTCATCCTCTGTGTCCCCTTCTCTTCTTGCCTTCCATCTTTCACAGCATCAGGGTCATTTCCAGTGAGTCAGTTCTTCGCATCAGGTGGCCAAAGTATTGGAGTTTAAGCTTTAGCATCAGTCCTTCCAATGAATATTCAGGACTGATTTTCTTTAGGACTGACTGGTTTGATCTTGAAGTCCAAGGGACTCTCAAGAGTCTTCTCCAACACCACAGTTCAAAAGCATCGATTTTTTGGCGCTCAGCTTTATTTATAGTCTACCTTTCACATTCATACATGACTACTGGAAAAACCATAGCTTTGACTAGACGGACCTTTGTCAGCAAAGTTATGTCTCTGCTTTTTAATCTGTTAGAGCCTCTTGATGAAAGTGAAAGAAGTGAGTGAAAAAGTTGGCTTAAAACTCAGCTCTCAGAAAATTAAGATCATGGCATCTGGTCCCATCACTTCATGGCAGATAAATGGGGAAACAATGGAAACAGTGAGAGACTTTATCTTTTGGGGCTCTAAAATCACTGCAGATGGTGACTGCAGCCATGAAATTAAAAGATGCCTGCTCCTTGAAAGAAAAGTGACCAACCTAGACAGCATATTAAAAAAAAAAGAGACATAACTTTGCCAACAAAGGTCTGTTTAGTCAAAGCTATGATTTTTCCATTAGACATCTATGGATGTGAGAGTTGGACTATAAAGAAAGCTGAGCACTGAAGAATCAATGCTTTTGAACCGTGGTCTTGGAGAAGACTCTTGAGAGTCCCTTGGACAGCAAGGAGATACAACCAGTTCATCCTAAAAGAAATCAGTCCTGAATATTCATTGGAAGGACTGATGCTGAAGCTCAAATTCCAATACTTTGGCCACCTGATGTAAAGAACTGACTCATTTGAAAAGATCCTGATGCTGGAAAAGATTGAAGGCAGGAGAAAGGGATGACAGAGGATGAGATGGTTGGATGGCATCACCGACTCGATGGACATGTGTTTGAGTAAGCTCTGGGAGTTGTGATGGACAGGGAAGCCTGGTGTGGTGCAGTCCATGGGGTCACAAAGAGTCAGACATGACTGAGCTACTGAACTGAAGTGAGGTTGGTCATAGCTTTTCTTCCAAAAAGCAACCGTCTTTTACTTTCATGGCTGCAGTCACCATCTACAGTGATTTTGGAGCATCATTTTTTTTTAATATTTGAGGTTAGTTGTCTCATTTATTCCTCTTAGCAGTCTGTAAAACATATGGCATTATCCCATTTCCTGGATGAATTAAGTAAACTTCAAACTCTCTAAGTGACTTGATAAGGACACATAAGCAACAAGTCATAAACCTTTGATTTCAAGGTGACTTCAGAATTCGTTCTTCCTTCACTAAAATGCACTGTCTCCACTTTGCTGTCAATTGAACCTTTGTTGTGAGAGATGTAAGTTGTGCAAGTTTAAAGATTTCTTTGGTCTACCTGGAGAGACCTGGCTGTGCTGTGGTTATAAGCTCAGTCATCTCAATTATCTTAAGTTGCCAGTGTAGGCTATGAGAGGTTGCTTAGATCTTTGGGCCCTGCAGTCTTTTTTTTTTTTTTTTTGGTGTGGTTCTGAGGGTTTAGTCATTTCCCAGGAAGAGCAGAGAGAGAAGGCTGGGTGCAGATAGGGCAACTGCCACTCATTCTGTGTGTTCATCGCAGGTCAGCAGAGGCCCCTGCTGCACATAGTCCTCATTCTGAGACCCAGATGGGGGGAGAGTCCACCCACTGGAGCATCACTGGGACCTGTGGCGGGGGATGGAAATAAAGCAGATGATGCATATATTTTATAGGTTTCTTCCCAAACTCGACTCTCTACACATTTGTTCTGCTCACCCTTCATTGGCTAAAGTAAGTCAGATGGTTTTTTAAAAAGCAATTATTTCCTTTTGGTTACACTGGGTCTTTGTTGCTGTGCACTGGCTTTCTCTAGCTGGCATGAGCAGAGGCTACTCTTCGTTGAAGTACTTGGACTTCTTATTGCCATGGCTTCTCTTCTGGAGCACAGGTTCTAGGCACTCAGTCTTCAGTAGCTGCAGCACATGGGCTCGGTAGTTGCAGCTTGCAGGCTTGGTAATTATGGCTCATGGGCTTAGTTGCTCTGGGGTATGTGGAATCTTCCTGGATCAGGGATCAAACCCATGTCCCCTGCCAATGCAGATGGATTCCCATCCACTGTTCCACCAGGGAAGTCCAAGTCAGATGGTTTTATCTAACTTCAAGGGAGCACATAGCCTGCTATGTACCCAGGAGGAAGAAAACTATAAATATAAATGAATAACACTAACGGCTACCAACATTTTAGCAGCAAAATTAAGACTTCTGCTAAGTAGATTAAATGTCAAAAGTTTTTATATCTGAAATGATGCCAATGTGTGTGGGAGAAAGCAGAGGTCCAGACGCCTTCAGAACATATTAATGTTAATATTACCTTATGTGTTAATTACAAAACATTCTTTTCTGGCTCATTTACTCCATTGTATATTTAGATAGTGAGTACCTTCTTCTTGGCAGTGGGAAATGGAGGCATTCTACAAAGTATTGGATATTATTTAATATCTTGGGGTTCTCAAAGTTTAAAGAAAATTTAGTAATGTTGAAGTAGTGTTTATATGACAATCCTGTCAGTGTCCTTACATGGAAAGATAGCATGGAAATAATACAGCCAGTTTGGAAACTAATGACAGATATTGAATTTGGGCAAACTTGGCTTTTTGCATGCATTTGATACAAAGTCAAATTCTGTCCTCTATGACCCTTACACAATTTTCACCACAACTGAGTTTTCTGTTACTATGTGTAAATCTTGTTTAGTTATGAAGTTGTATCTGACTCTGCCACCCCATGGACTGTAGCCCTTCAGGCTCCTCTGTCCATAGGATTTCCCAGGCAAGAATACTGGAGTGGGTTGTCATTTCCTCCTCCAGAGAACCTTCTCAACCCAGGAATCAAACCTGTGTCTCTTGCATCTCCTGTGTTGGCAGGTGTGTTCTTTACCACTGAGCCATGGGGAAGCCCATGCGTAAATGTACCTGATGCTCTATCACCTCAACCCTAAGGACATGAGTGATGCTAGAAAACTGGAGGGTAATTTGCACAGGCTCTATACCCATGACCCTTTTTCACTGGCTACCATCCCCAGAGGGCTTTTCACATATCACACAACCTGGCTTCACTCACCACTATGGCCACTGGATTGCTAAAGGCTTCCAAGACTTCTGGGCTTATGTTAATATTAATGCTGCTTCTCTTTGGTGTCTATTAACACTTAGGAAGGGATGGTTGGGGATGCTGAAGATGGCAGAACTTTCTGCCTCCATCCAGAAGTTGAAAAGGAAAGGACTACATTCTGGGGTTCATGTATTAGCATGATGGTGTTACATACAGTGACATTCAGTTACATACAGTTACATACAGTGACATTTCACATTCTCGCCTCTTGAGCTTCTCTTTGTACAGGTCATTAATGCTAAAAGGATCCAAGGTATTCAAAGAGGGTAGACGTCTGAGATTATTCAAGTTTAGTATATGCCTCCCTCTGCTGCTGCTGTTGCTGCTGCTAAGTTGCTTCAGTCGTGTCCAATTCTGTGTGATCCCATAGACGGCAGCCCACCAAGCTCCCCTGTCCCTGGGATTCTCCAGGCAAGAACACTGGAGTGGGTTGCCATGTCCTTCTCCAATGCATGAAAGTGAGAAGTGAAAGTGAAGTTGCTCAGTTGTGTCTGACTGCCTCCCTCTACTGTGGTACAGTCTACTATATTGGACCCAGGGTTCTGTTCAGTCACTTAGTCGTGTCTGACTCTTTTTGACCCCATGGACTGCAGCACGCCAGGCTTCCCTGTCCATCACCAGCTCCCAGAGCTTGTTCAAACCCATGTCTATTGAGTTGGTGATGCTATCCAACCATCTCATTCTCTGTCATCCCCTTCTCCTCCTGCCTTCAATGTTTCCCAGTATCAGGTCTTTTCCAGTGATTCATTTCTTTGCATCGGGTGGCCAAAGTATTGGAGTTTCAGCTTCAGCATCAGCCCTTCCAATGAATATTCAGGACTGATTTCCTTTAGGATGGACTGGTTGGACCTCCTTGCAGTCCAAGGGACTCTCAAGAGTCTTCTCCAACACCACAGTTCAGAAGCATCAATTCTTTGGTGCTCAGCCTTCTTTATAGTCCAACTCTCACATCCATACATAACTACTGGAAAAACCAGACCTTTGACTAAACAGACCTTTGTTGGCAAAGTGATGTCTCTGCTTTTTAATAAGCTGTCTAGGTTGGTCATAGCTTTTCTTCCAAGGAGCAAGCATCATTTAATTTCATGGCTGCAGTCACCATCTGCAGTGATTTTGGAACCCAAGAAAATAAAATCTGTCACTGTTTCCATTGTTTCCCCATTTATTTGCCATGAAGTGATGGGACCAGATGCCATGATCTTAGTTTTTTTTAATGTTGAGCCTTCCTAAGTGATCAATCTCATTGTTAGGGAAAATAAGTAAATAGTCTTGTTTAGGCCTTAGAGATAAAGCAGAGCAGGCCTCTGACCTTGCTTCTAACCTGCCTGGACACTGCCCTGACTGGGAGTGGCTGCTGCTGTGAGTGCAGGACTTGTAGGTAAGATGGGGAAAGAATTTTGAGATTGTTGAACTGCTGGGGCCAACCAAGGCCCAGGCTTAATAACATTCCAGGTTTTACAAGACAAAACAAACAGCATTAACATAAAACCAGGCTTGTAATTTGGTCATAGAATGATGATATCAGTTTGCATCCTGAGTTTATAAGCAGGAACCCCAAACTGCAGTCTTTTAAAGTCTCATCCAGGGTTGCACTGCCTGGGACCTTTTCCCATTTGGGACGCCAGATGAGCTGTTACACGGGACTTCCCAGAGCTGTTTGAGTCTGGATGTTGGTCAAAACCTAATTTGGTGATGCGTTTTCTGCTGTTTCTATTTCTCTTTTCTTTTAACATTAGTACGTTGAAAATAAGCTAGATAATTCTTTAATAAATATTGGTATTACTTATTTGTATAGAACAATTGGCTTATTTTGTTAATGAATCCTTTGAGCCTGAGACAAAAGTGAAAACTTTTGGCAAAACACCTATAAATCATAGCACCATAAGAAATGCCATGTTGGGACCAATGGAGCAGCCAGCCAGTATCTTATTCTTGCCTGCCATTCTAACTAATAATTTTCGAGAAGAGTGTACATTAGTTATCCTTATGAAGTCAATCTCAAATGTACCAACATTTTTTTTTTTTTATGTAAGGAGGTTTCGTTATTTTCTACTTTTTCTGAAACCATTTTATGGGTATAATTGTGAAAAGAGCTTTATCTAAATTCTGTAGTATTTTTTCATTTTATCATCACCCATTATCTTGTACAAGATAAAGCCTATTTGACTTCTAATTTGACCTCTAATAGTCTTGGAGACTTTCCTGGTGGCTCAAATGGTAAAGAATCTGCCTGCAATGCAGGAGACCCTGGTTTGGTCCCTGGGTAAAGAAGATCCCCTGGAGAAGGGAATGGCAACCCACTCCAGTATTTTTGCCTGGAGAATCCCATGGACAGAAGAGCTTGGTAGGCTGGACAGAAGAGCTTGGTAGGCTACAGTCCATGGGGTCACACAGACTCAGACACAACTGAGTGACTAACACTCTTACTTTCACTTTTCACTCTTGGAGAAGGGAAGAAGGCTCTTTTGAGTTGGAAAGTTGATATATATTTTCTCTAGATTCATGCCTCTCCCTTCTCCTGGTTTATGCCCTGGGAGGCTGACCTTTGTAGATTACATAAACACCACTTGCTTACCATCTGACTTCTTTTAGGTTTTAGCCTATGGGAGACACTGGCAGAAAATCAGGTAGGAAAAGAAAAAGGTTAAGGCATTTATTTCCCCGCCTCCTTCTCAGTGTGGACCGAGGTCTGCCTGGGTCCTATCAATATTTCTGCATCAAAGACAGAAGATGAGATGGTTGAAATCATCACTAGCTCAATAGACATGAGTTTGAGCATGCTCTGGGTGATAGAGAAGTACAGGGAAGCCTGGCATGCTGCAGTGCATGGGTTCACAAAGAGTCTGGCATGACCGTGACTGAACACATCAAAGACCACAGCTCCTGCTGGACAGTCTTCTCTACAGTGGCGGCTCTCACTGAGTTCCAGTATCTGCTCCCACACCTTCCCTCTTTAGTCTCGAGCTCAATTTCCCTCTGTCACTTGTCCTGTGCTTCATCAGCCCTTCTTTGTTACTCTTAACAATAACCTTTTGTAGGTAGTCACTTTCATCAGCTCCCTTCAACTGCCCTTTTCCAGTAAGCCATATGTTCCCTGCTAGGTTCCTGACTGATGCAGGATGGTTTGTACCTTTTGTCTGGATGCTCTCTTGCTCCAGGTGGTTTCAGAGAGACTGAGTGACTCTGATGGAGCTAGAATGGTCTTGTATCCTAAGGATTGATTTTGTTGAGTTCTATAAAGGATTTGCTAGTGGGAATAATTGGGATTTTTTTCCCTTCCTCTGTGCCTACAGGAAAAAGCATATGCCTTCCTATATACCAAAGAGGAAATTGAACTGAATACAGTCTTGGACAGTATATTAGTTTTCTGTTGCTGCTGTAGCAAACGACTGCAAACTTAAGTGCCTTAGAACAACAAATTATCATCTTATAGTTCTGAAAGTCAAAAACTGTAAGTTGGTCTCACTGGGCTGAAATTAATATGTCAGGGACTTGCTGGGTGGTCCAGATGCTAAGAGTCCACACTCCCAAAGCAAGAAGCCTGGGTTGCATCCCTGGTCATGGAACTAGATCCTGCAGGTCAAAACTAAGACAAGGTGCAGCCAAATAAATAAATGTTTTTTAAAAATAGAAAATAAAACAAACATGTCAGCATAGCTGCATCCTTCAGGGATTCTAGGGGAAAAACTGTTTTTCCTGCCTTTTCCTGCTCCTAGAGTCTGTTGCATTGCTTGGTTCATGGCCCCCTTCCACCTTCAAGGCCAGTTATAGCTCACTGACTCTTTCCACACAGCATCGCTCTGACTCTCTCTTGCCTCCTGCTTGGTGGCTCAGACAGTGAAGAATCTGCCTGCAATGCGGGAGACCTGGGTTAGCTACCCACCCATTACAGTATTCTTGCCTGGAGTATTCCATGGACAGAGGAGCCTGGCAGACTACAGTCCATGGGGTCACAAAGAGTCAGACATGACTGAATGCCTAACATTTTCATTTTCACTTTGAAGGACACTTATGATTACACGGGGCTCACCCAGATCATCCAGAATAGGTTCCCAGTACAAGTCTTCAGTTAGTTAGCAACTTTAATTGCATCTTCAACGTTAATTTGCCCTTGCCATGCAACATATCGTATTTGCAGGTTCCAGGGACTAAAACTTAAAAAAATTTTTTTATTGTTTATATGTTTTTGGCTGTGCTAGGTCTTCATTGCTGTGTATGAACTTTCTCTAGTTGTGGTGAGCGATGGGTACTCTCTAGTTACAGTGTGTGGACTTCTCATCGTGGTGGCTTCTCTTGTTGCAGAGCATGGGCTCTCAGTGAGTGGGTTTGGCTGCATGGGGTCTTAGTTGCAGCATATTGGATCTTTAGTTGAGGCATGTGAGATTTAGTTCCCTGATCAGGGATCAAACTCAGGCCCTCTGCATTGGGAGCACAGCGTCTTAGCTGCTGGACCACCAGAGAAATCTCCAAGGACTGAGACTTTGGCATCTTTGGGACCATTATTCTTCTAACTGCATAGAAAGGATAACAGTTCAGTTCAGTTCAGTCACTCAGTCGTGTCTGACTCTTTGTGACCCGCAGCACGCCAGGCCTCCCTGTCCATCACCAACTGTCCTCCCTGTCCATCACCAACTGTCCTCCCTGTCCATCACCAAGAGTTTACTTAAACTCATGTCCATCGAGTCAGTGATGCCATCCAGCCATCTCATCCTTTGTCGTCCCCTTCTCCTCCTGCCCCCAATCTGTCCCAGCATCAGGGTCTTTTCCAATGAGTCAACTCTTTGCATGAGGTGGCCAAAGTATTGGAGTTTCAGCTTTAGCATCAGTCCTTCCAATGAACACCCAGGACTGATCTCCTTTAGAATGGACTGGTTGGATTTCCTTGTGGTCCAAGGGACTCTCAAGAGTCTTCTCCAACACCACAGTTCAAAAGCATCAATTCTTCGGCACTCAGCTTTCTTCACAGTCCAACTCTCACACCATACATGACCCCTGGAAAAACCATAGCCTGGACTAGACGGACCTTTATTGGCAAAGTAATGTCTCTGCTTTTGAATATGCTGTCTAGGTTGGTCATAACTTTCCTTCCAAGGAGTAAGCATCTTTTAATTTCATGGCTGCAGTCACCATCTGCAGTGATTTTGGAGCCCCCCAAAATAAAGTCTGACACTGTTTCCACTGTTTCCCCATCTATTTCCCTTGAAGTGATGGGACCAGATGCCATGATCTTCATTTTCTGAATGTTGAGCTTTAAGCCAACTTTCACCAAGAGGCTTTTTAGTTCCTCTTCACTTTCTGCCATAAGGGTGGTGTCATCTGCATATCTGAGGTTATTGATATTTCTCCTAGTTCTATGCAAATCAGACATTATGTGTCTGTCATTATTGGGTGGCAAGTATTTAGGGACTTTAAATTAGAGACTATGGATTCTGACAGCTTACCTACCACCAACTAGCCATGAGACCTTGAGAAAGCAAGAACTATACTGGGGAAATTGAATTTTCTTCTAACTCCCACAGACAGTGGTTTGTTTTAATAGAGAAGGGAAACACATTGTAAATTCTAGTACTCTGAAAGTAGGCTAGAATTTCTGTTATTTACTTAGTGTTTCAGTGGAAAAGATTCAAAATCTCTGACCCATGTGTACCAACATCTTTGCAACAGTCAAGTCACGAATTATGATGATATATTAATGGGCCCACATGTCATGTTCACTTTGACTCTGGCCTGTGAGTTTTTCCTATGCAGTCTGCCTATGGACCTACATTGACTTTGCTACAAACTTGGTCTGCATTTATTCAGTGAGATCATTAGCTTTTCTTAAAACCAGAATGTGCTTTTGAAATAGGAGTTGGCGTGTGTGTATGCCATAATAAAAGATTTTCCCGAAGCTTTGGAGTCAGTTCTCACCTCTAGCCTCTCCAAGAGGCACCAAAAAGCAATGTGAAAGTGTGAAAATAATAAAACAGAAACAATCCTAGAGCATCCCAAGAAGACGTGGAAAGGATTTTCTAGTTCTCTTAACACATCATATGTGGGTTGGATGATGTGAGGTTAAGGCTGCTGATACACAGAGAGCTGGGGCCCTTGTTCAAAATACATTAAAATTCAGAGCCATATTTTCTGTGTTAAGATACCTGTTGGGAGTTTGGAGCATATATATATATGTTTTTTTTTTTTTAATGATATCAGACCACTTTTCCCAATTGTTTATTTTTCCCTTCCAAAAATCATAGTAATAACCTTTTCTAACTACATTAAAAACTGCATCCATGCCAAAACCATTACAACAACATATGCTAATTCAGTCCTGTAGTAACTTCGTGACTTGGTATTGCCTTAGAAATGACATCAACCTAGAAACAGGGATTGAATTTGACTCTCTGAACAAATTCTAACAAGGGATGTAAGTAGCACTGCCTGTGTCAGAGCCCAGGACTCCACCTCCTGGCCAAGGATGGATGACATCCTTTAGAAGCACCTTGTTGAACTGGAGTGAAAGAAGAGACCACCGGGAACGTTGAAGATACCTGTCCTTGGAATGCGTTTCGCTGTTGGCACACAGATGTGATGGTGACTGAGTGTTTTAGGGTTTGAGGGTAACTGTATGACCCCTGGGGTAGGTGCTCGGACTTACAGGGTGTTGGAGAGTTTCCTTCCCTGGATCTCGGAAAACACAATCGATTCTCACCTTCAAGTATTCTTTGAATCAGGCTTGTCTAATCTGGACTTAACATGTAACCTCTCAGTACATGTCCAGTAAGTTCCCTACATACGAGCCTTTAGGATGCAAACTTTCATGTGACTGGCATGCATCTTCGACAAGTGGTAGCACTCTTATGGACTTAACTCTACAGCACTGTATACAGTACAATAGTACAGTATCTTTATTTCAAATTCAAGATGTCCAGAAGCAAGGCTAAAAGCAGCAGTGATGTGGCAATGAATAATACAGTACTACCCAGACATCACTGGATCGGTTTTTCAAGAGGCAGAAAGAATTGAATCCAGCAAGGAACCATATCCTGTGTCATCAGCATCAGGCGTGAGTGAAATCGCAGCTTGCCCACTGTCTTCTATTGCTGATGATCCTTCAGCTCTACCATCGCCCACCTCCTCTCCCTCCTCCAGTCAGTAACTCTTCTTGCCTGTTTACTCAATGCCAGCTCCTGGAGGCCAGCTGTTGTACTGTACTACTGTATTTTTCAAAGTACTATATTGTAAGTTTACAAATATTTTAATTTTTTGTGTGTTTGTTTCTTATGTGTTTGCGTGAAAAGTATTATAAACCTTTAATACTTTTATAGGACTATATAGCCGATTGTGTTGGTTGGGTACCTAGGGTAACTTTGTTGGGTTTATGAACAAATTGGACTTACAAATGTGGTCTTGGAACAAAACTCGTTTGTACGTAGGGGACTTAATATGGCCCTGTGTGTTATGGGAAGGTAGCAGAGAAGAGTCATGCCCAGGCTCTGTGGTGTCAAGGAGATGCAGAGATAAGATGAGAGCCTGAATAGATGATGAGCACCACAAGACCGTACTCAATAAGTGTTTGTTGAGACCAAAAAAATCAATCTTCTGCTTTTCTATCTCTTATGTTGTTCCATTTATTGACATATCATCCATGCTTTAAAGTTCTTATTCCAAGAATCCATCTTGGATCCTACTGAGATGTGACCTTTTTTCTTTTTGTAGTTTCATGGCCTTATTTACTGCTGCTCTGGAATTCAAATATTTATTTATCTTTATATCTTAATTTTCCTACTCAGTGGTAACTTCTGGAAGGCAGGAGGCAATGTTAGGTGTGCTGTTTCTTCCTGGTGTCTGTGTCATGGTTCACTTAGAGTAGGAGTCTGTGAAAACTGTATCAAATGAAAAAATTAATACAGTTTTTCTTGTTAGATGAATAAGGGAGAAGTGTTGTAAGAAAGATGTAGATTTTTCTCTCTTTAAAGTTAGTGTTGGAGTCTAAGGAGATCACTTCCACTTGGGATGATGAAGTAAAGGTTTATGGGAAAAATAATATTTGATTTCCTTTTGAGATTATTGTAAGAGTGGAGTCTTTGCTAATGTGGTAAATTCATGGCATAGAAACGTACAAGATTTATAAATCTCTGAAAAAGCATCCATGGATAGTATTATGTTTTCTCTTCACCAACATCCCTCCTTATAACCACCCCCCTCAACACACAAGGATCAAGGATTTTCTAGAAGATTTAGCACAATAACTACCACACAGAAGATGGTCAGTAAAATTTAAATAAATGATTGAAATGCTTTGATGAGAAAGATTCATCTCAAATGCATATTGATAGTCAATAATTTCATTTTAGAAAGAACAAAATTAAGATTTATTAAGACCTCTGTTGTAGGAAATTTCACATATATTTTCTTTAAAAAGTTCTTAAAATTGAAATATAGTTGATTTACAGTGTTTTATTAGTTTCTGCTGTGCAGCAAACTGAGTCAGTTTTTGATGTATATGCGTATCTGCTCTTTTGTAGATTCTTTTCCCATATAGGTCATTACAGAGTTTTGAGTAGAGTTCCCAGTGCTATATAGTAGGTCATTATTAGTTACCTATTTTTTAATTAACTTATTTTAAATTGGAAAATAATTGCTTTGCTGTATATTGTGTTGGTTTCTGCCACACATCAACATGTATCAGCCATAGGTTATACATATGTTCCCTCCCTCTTGAAGTTATCTATTTTATATGTAGTAGTATGGGCTTATGGAGACGGCAATGGCACCCCACTCCAGTACTTCTGCCTGGAAAATCCCGTGGACGGAGGAGCCTGGTAGGCTGCAGTCCATGGGGTCGCTCAGAGTCGGACAGAACTGAGTGACTTCACTTTCACTTTTCACTTTCATGCATTGGAGAAGGAAATGGCAACCCACTCCAGTGTTCTTGCCTGGAGAATCCCGGGAACGGCAGAGCCTGGTGGGCTGCCATCTATGGGGTCGCACAGAGTCGGATACAACTAAAGCAACCTAACAGCAGCAGCAGCAGCAGTATGGGCTTCCCAGGTGGAGCTAGTGGTAAAGAATCCACCTGCCAATGCAGGAGACACGAGAGACTCAGGTTCAACTCCTGAGTCAAAAGATCCCCTGGAGAAGGGATTGGTACCCACTCCAGTATTCTTGCCTATAAAATCCCAGGGACATAGGAGTCTGGCAGGCTACAGACCATGGGATCACAAGGAGTTGGACACAACTGAACATCTGAACACTCAGACATGTTTCTGAGTCTGATGTATATGTCAATCCCAGTCTCCCAGTTTATCACTCCCTCCCATCTCTAGCCCACCATAACCATAAGATTGTTTTCAACATCTGTGACTGTATTTCTGTTTTGTAGATAAGTTCATTTGTACCCATTAGTTTTAGATCCACATAAAAGTGATATCATACAATATTTGTCCTTCTCCTTCTGACTTGACTTCATTCAGTATCACATGTATTTTCTAATTTTAATCTTTGAAACAATGCAGTGAAACTACTATTCCCACCATTTTTATAGATAAAACCTTGGGCTCAGTAAGATCAAATAACTTGCCTGTGTCACATGATAAATAAAGGAGTGACAGTTAAAATCCTAGTCTTACTCCTCATAATCTTTCCATTATGTAGAGGATGTGGGTAAAGCAGATAATGTAGGTATCTCTCCTTATCTAGTTGGCTCCTGCTTTAAAGCAGCATCATTGTTCCTATTTTTAACTTGGCCTGCCACTAAGTAAACCTTTCTTAGGCATAACCTTAAGAGGCTATTATGGGGGTCTTCCCTGGTGGTCCAGTGGTTAAGACTTCACCTCCTAATGAAGGGGTTATGGGTTTGATCCCTGGTTGGGGATGTAAGATCCCAAATGCCTTATGGCCAAATAAACCAAAACATAATACAGAAGTAACATGGCAACAAATTCAATAAAGACTTTAAAAATGGCCCCCATAAAAAAAAAAATCTATTGTGGCTTTTCTTTTGAAGATGCTTGAGTCTCCCATCTTCCTCAAACCCTCTGGGCTTAGAGAAGTGTTCATGAAATCATTCCATCTTTTCCCTTGCATTATTTCAAACCTTGTCTCATTTTTACATTAACACATCCTCTGGTATTATATATATAAATAAACTAAATTCAGGGCTTCTTGTGCATCCTGATTGGCCAGACCAGATGGAGTGATTTCTGAACTAGAACTGAAAATCAAAACACAAGTGCTTTTTAAAGAGGTGGAAGTTGAGAAACAACTTCTCATGGCATACTTCGCTTTAATCCTCAGCAGGGTTGGGTTCGTTTTCAAGCTGTGTTTGATGATGGAATATTGGAATCTCCGCCCTTGAGCTACTATATATGTAACACACATCTTTATTACTCTTGTCAAAGAGGGGAGCCTAGCTAGAGCTGAGCTGTAGAGTTTTCCTGGGCAATGTGACTGTTCTTATTATAGTTATGGACAGTGGGTTTGGCTTTTGATTTTTAAGAACCTATGTGCAGAACCTAAGTGATGAGAAGTCCCTGTGTTTAATAGGTTCTGGGAGGTTCCAAATTTGCAAGTGCTTGCTATGAGCTAGATTTTTTGCACTATCTCACTTGATCCCCAGGCTAATCCTATGGAACTAGCATTACAATGACTGTTTTACAGAGGATAGTGAGAATGTTTGGTTTACACAGCTAGCATAGAGAGGAGCTGATTTAAAAGCCAAAGTGGTCACTCCAAACTCTCTAATGCAGGGGTCCCCAACCCCCAGGCCATGGACCAGTAGAGGTCCGTGGCCTGTTAGGTATCAGGACACGCAGCAGGCGGTGAGTGGCAGGCTGGCAAGGGACACTTCATCTGTATTAACAGCCACACCCCATCTCTCGCATTACTGCCCGAACTCAGGAAAACAAGCACAGGGCTCCACTGATTCTGCATTATGGTGAGCTGTATAATTATTTTGTTATATATCACAGTGTAATAATAACAGAAATAAAGTGCACAATAAATGTAACGTGCCTGAGTCATCTTGAAATCATTCTCCAACCCCCCACCCCACCCCTACCTCGCTGGTCCATGGAAAAATTGTCTTTCACAAAACTGGCCCTGGTGCCAAAAAGGTTGTGGACTATGGCTCTAATTCATTTCAACATGAATTCTGAATTTACTAGCAGTTTAGATTCATCAGAAGACAGGTTTCTTCTGCCATGTAGACAAGGAAGGGCATCAAATGCATGTTTAAGTGAAGAAATCAGTGTTCCATGGTACATAAACTGGGAATATCCAATACTTATTTTCACCTTTCCGAAGACCAGGCAAAAGATGTCACCCATTAGGACACTGCAAAAGTCATAGGAAAAATGCTGTGGCATATTAGTTTATATATAGGATCTGGGTCCAGAAAGTTAAGCAAATTATTTACTCTGTCTACCTCTATTTCTTCATCCATCCAATGAAAATGATGTCCTCATTAGTCATGGATTCTAAATTTACAAATTAATTTATTCCCTGCTGCTGCTGCTAAGTCGCTTCAGTCTTGTCCAACTCTGTGCGACCCCATAGATGGCAGCCCACCAGGCTTCCCCGTCCCTGGGATTCTCCAGGCAAGAACACTGGAGAGGGTTGCCATTTCCTTCTCCAATAATTTGTTCACTAAAAGGTTTTTTTTTTTTTTTAACCATTTTGAGGTATGATTAATGTACAAAAAGCTGTCCGTATTTAAGTTATACATTTAGATGAGTTTGGGGATGAATATGTGCCTGTGAAATCACCACCATCAAGGTATCTATCACCTCCCATAGTTTCTTCCTGCCCTCTTTGTAATTGTTGTTGCTGCTTCTTGTAAGAACACTTCACATAAGGTCTACTCCATGAGCACTTTGTGTATACAGTACAGCATCGTTAGCCATAGGCACTGTGCTGTATGGTAGATGCCCAGAACTGATCTTGTATAAGTGAAACTTTCTACCCTTCAACCATTACCTCCCCATTGCCCATTCACCCCAGCCCATGGCGACCACTGATTCTATTCTCTGTTTCTATGAATGTCTGTTTTAGGTTCCATATATAAGTGAGATCATACATTATATCTGTCTAATTTATTTACTTTACATAATGCCCTCCACATTTATCCATGTTGTTGCAGGTGGCAAGATGTCTTTCTTTCTCATGACTGAGTAATACTCCATTGCATATATATACCAATTCTTTATTCATCTATTGATGGATACTTTCTGTATCTTTGACTATTTATAATAATACTGCAAGGAACATGGTGTGTAGATCTCTCTTCAAGACCTTGCTTTCATTCCTTTGGATATATACCCAGAAGTGGGGTTGCTTGATCATACAATATTTCTATTTTTAATTTATTGAGGCAACTCCATACCATTTTTTGTGATGGCTGTATCAGTTTACATTCCTACCAATAGTCCCTTAGAGCTCCCTTTACTCCATATACTTGCCAACACTTGTCATCTCTTGTTTTTTGCTTGTGTTTTTAAATAATGGCCATCTTAACAGGTATAAAGTAATATCTTATTGTGGTTTTGCTTTACATTTTCTGGATGATTACTGACATCAAGCACCTTTTTGTATACTTGTTGGCTTTTTTATGTATTCTTTGGAGAAATGTCTGTTCAGGTCTTTTGTCTATTTTAAAATCAGATTATTTATATGTCTTTTGCTGTTGAGTCACATGAGTTCCTTGCATGTTTTGGATATTAACCTCTTATCAGATACACAGTTTGCAAATATCTTCTCCCATTCTGTGAATTGCCTGTTCTTTTTCCTGACTATTTCTTTTGGCATGCAGAAGCTTTTTAGTTTGATGTAATTCTGATTGTTTGGTTTTGCTTTTGTCTCCTGTGCCTTTGGTGACACATCCAAAAAAATCATTGTCAAGACCAACACCAAAGAGCTTTCCCCTTATGTTTTATTCTAAGAATTTCATAGTTTCAGGTTTTAAGTCTTTGATCCATTTTGAGCTGATTTTTGTGTTTAGTGTAAGATAAAGATCCCCTTCATTCTCATCAAGTGCATATCCAGTTTTGTTGAAGACACTAACTATCCTTTCCCCATTGTGCATTCTTGGCACTCGTGTCAAAAATTAGATGACCATATGTACATAGCTTTGTTTTGGGGCTCTCTATTTTTTTCCATAAGTCTACATGTCTGTTTGTGTGCCAGTACCATACTGTTTTGATTTCTATAGCTTTGTAATATAATTTGAAATCAGGAACTATAATGCCTTGAGATTTGTTCCTCTTGGTCAAGATTGTTTGAGGATTGCTTTTTCTATTTCTGTGAAAAATACCTTGGAATTTTGATAGGGATTGCACTAGCTGTACAGATCACTTTGCATAGTATGGACATTTTAATACTACTAACTCTTTTAATCCATGCACACTGAGTATCTTTCTGTATATTTGTATCTATTTTAATTTATTTCCTCAGTGTTTCATAGTTTTTGTGTACATCTCTTCTACCTATTTGGTTAAATTTTTACCTAAACATTTTGTCATTTTTGATTCGTATTACCAAAATAATGCTTGTAAGATGTTTTTGTTTGTTTGTTGCCTGTGATAACTCTTTGTTACTTTGTGTGGGCTTTCTCTAGTTGTGGCAAATAGAGACTACTCTTCTTTGCAGTGTGCAGGCTTCTCATTGCAGTGGCTTCTCTTGTGCAGCACAGGCTCTAGGCACATGGGCTTCAGTAGTTGCAGCTCATGAGCTCTAGAGCATAGGCTCAGTACTTGTGGCATGTGGGTTTAATTGCTCTTGGTATATGGAATCTTTCCAGACCAAAGATCTAACTTGTCCCCTGCATTGGACAGGCTGATTCTTATCCACTGCGCCACCAGGGAAGTCTGCTTGTGAGATTTTGAGGTTGTAGAACTACAAGTAATGTGAGTTGTCCAATGTGCTTGTCCCCTCTCAGCTGACACTGAGCAAAGCAATACTCTCTACTCTTCCTTCCTGTTTCAGCTCTCATAAAATAAACATGTGTTTTTATTGGTGGTCTATTTGGAGGCAAGTTTTATCATGCTTTTGTGACTTCAAAGTTAACGAATAAATGATACAAAACACCCAGCAGAAGGAAGAGGAAATTTTCCTATTTGTATGTAAGTCCACTCTGGACAGTGCTAGGTGATGCCCATAATGGGTGATGAAACCATGGAGAACATGGACATGCAGATAAATTTGTGGATTCATGATATGAGTTTTAAAAACCCTAGCACCCAATACTTTGTCAACAAAGGTCTGTCTGGTCAAGGCTATGGTTTTTCCAGTGGTCATGTATGGATGTGAGAGTTGGACTATAAAGAAAGCTGAGCACCAAAGAATTGATGCTTTTGAACTGTGGTGTTGGAGAAGACGCTTGAGAGTCCCTTGGACTGCAAGGAGATCCAACCAGTCCATCCTAAAGGAGATCAGTCCTGGGTGTTCATTGGAAAGACTGATGCTGAAGCTAAAACTCCAATACTTTGGCTACCTCATGCAAAGAGTTAACTCATTGGAAAAGACCCTGATGTGGGAGGGATTGGGGGCAGGAGGAGAAGGGGACGACAGAGGATGAGATGGCTGGATGGCATCACTGACTCAGTGGACATGGTTTGGGTGGACTCCAGGAGTTGGTGATGGACAGGGAAGCCTGGTGTGCTGTGATTCATGGGGTCTCAAAGAGTCAGACACGACTGAGTGACTGAACTGAACTGAAGCACCCAGTATTCCTTTTAATGATCAAAGGATTCCCCCATCATTAAAATTACTCTCTCAGATTATTGTATTTTCTCCTAAAGCATTTAAAAGTCACTGGAGGGCTTCTTCGGAGAAGGCAATGGCACCTTACTCCAGTACTCTTGCCTGGAAAATCCCATGGATGGAGGAGCCTGGTGGGCTGCAGTCCATGGGGTCGCAAAAAGTCGGATACGACTGAACGACTTCCCTTTCACTTTTCACTTTCATTCATTGGAGAAGGATATGGCACCCCACTCCAGTGTTCTTGCCTGGAGAATCCCGGGGACGGCGGAGCCTGGTGGGCTGCCGTCTGTGGGGTCGCACAGAGTCGGACACGACTGAAGCGACTTAGCAGCAGCAGCAGCAGGAGGGCTTCTTTGGTGGCTCACTGGTACAGAATACACCTGCCAGTGTGGGTGACATGGTTTGATCCTGGTCCAGGAAGATCCCACATACTGTGGAGCAGCTAAGCCTGTCTGCCACAACTATCGAGTCAGTGCTCTAGAGCCCACAAGCCACAGCTACTGGAGCCCACGCACCCTAGAGTCTGTGCTCTGAGACAAGAGAAGCCACCGCAGTGAGAAGCCCGCACACCACAACTAGAGAGTAGCCCCCACTTGCTGCAACTAGAGAACCGCCTGCATGGCAACTAAGACCCAGCACAGTCAAATATAAATAAATAAAATTTAGAAAAGGGAAATAAACGTCCTTGGAGCTGGTGAATTTATTGGACTAGTACTTCAACACCTGGTAGAGAAGAGCTTGGGAGAAAAGATTTTAGGAAAGGTCGATTTGGGGCAGATATCTGAGTCACTGTCCCAGGGTAGACCTTATTAGTCATGGGGTGGTGATAGTTTAGAGATTGATGATGCAGTTAGAGGGGCACCTAGGTAGCCAGAGGGGAACTCTGGCTGCCTATTATGGGTTGGAGGGCACAGTTCAGGGGGTGAGGGGAGAACGCATAGGTGGGTAATAAGAGTCTAAAGGAGCTGTTTACCTGCTTGCTTTATGTTACAAGTTTTCCCAGAGTCTTCCTGAAGCTTCCCAGAAATTATTTTATTGACATGCCTCCTATCATGAACATTCAGTGCATTTGGCTCAGAGTAACAGTCATGATTATTTAGAATGAGTGCTAAATGCTATTTGTGTTTCACCAAATTGCTTTATACTCATTAATTAAACAATTACTCAAATTGAGAATGTGTCTCTTAGGAGAACGTTTTTCTTTAAAAAAAAGCGTAAAGAACATAATCCTCATTAAGAACTATTAGTCTGAGTGTGACAAGCTTCGTTTTGTCTTATAGAAAACAGAGATGTGATGTGGTATTTAGTCCAAATAAATGGGTTATGACACATTCCACCCTTTAAAACGTTCCAAAGCTGGTGGGATAAAAGGAGGAGATTTGCAGATGGTACAGCGAGCAAAGGCATCTAATGAACCCAGCGTTGCTACATAGCAACAGCATTAGCATTTCATTTGTTGGAATGAATTATTTGAGTTTTTCACTCTTTCAAAGGGTTTATGCAGTGATCTTTATGCAACGGTGTAACTAATGATTAAAAAATGAACAAAGGCTTGAAAAATGGGACTTATTAATAAAGGTTACAAGACCTGAAATGATTAAATCTGCGAGAAGGCTGATGGAGTTCTTTGGTTAGGATGTTTCAGTGCCTGAATGAGGACTGTCCATCAGAGAATAACTAACCCTTCTTTCTCTCCATGGACTATATTAATAGATCTCAAAAGATGTCAACCTGAACTACAATAGGAGTTATCAGGGTGAGTTATAAGAAAGAACATCCTACTTACTTTGGCAGGAAAGACTAAAATAATTTAGCAAAGAAGACGTACAGTCTCATTCCCCTAAGAATTTTTCCTGTCCCTCCCCCCAAATTAGAATCAATTCTCTCTGGCCTGAGTGAGACAGGCATCATCTTGTTTGAAGATGGGGAACCCCTGATGCTTTGATGTCTCTGTTTTCAGCAGGACTGGCTGTTGCACTCAGTGTACTATGCTCAATGCTATATAAGCCTACCACCATTCTGACCGTATGGCTTTATTCTTGTTATAAGAAAGATCTCAAATTAGAGGTTGAAAATGTAAAACTAACAATTGCCTTAGCCCCGAGGAATTCTTAAAGCATATCCATTTTCCTCACCGTGTATAACTATGAGTTCATTATTAGCAAGAGCAATTTTATTCATATTTCCTCGCTGGCTTCCTCCTCCTCCTCTGCCCCCCTCTTTTTCTCTGTCTCCCTTAATCTAACCCATGCAGAGTGGCTACTTGAGGGAATGGTTTTATGAATAAAGACTATATCCTTTACTCAAGAGCCTTGGTGTGCAATTATAGATTAAAGCTTTCATTTTGAAAGTCAGAGCAATATACAGTTATAAAAATAGCAGTAGCAGCATTATTTTAATTATCGTACGTAGAAGCAGAAGAAAGATTTCAGACAAATACGGCATGGTAGCTTGTAGATTTCAAGGGCTGCACTCTGACTAATTGCACCAGTGTTCATGCTGGGGCCAAACAGCCACCTCTTGGGGAAAGTACAGATGTTATTCCCGTATCAGACATTGGTTGCACTGATTCTGTGTTTCTTGTGGTTCCTCTGTTCTGTTTTCTTTTTGCTTCAGATCCCACAGCTAATTCACTTCCCACTACACATAGTCACTATAGCCTTCTAGTCCTCACTACAAGAATTTACTATGTGCTCCTGAACTGCTGTTTCCAGGTGATGTCAAATATATACATCCCATGCAACATTTGGACATGCCTACACTAAAAAATTGTTGACAAAGTAATGTCTCTGCTTTTTAATATGCTGTCTAGGTTAGTCATAAATTTCCTTCAAAGGAGTAAGGATATTAAATCTTTTAATTTCATGCTGTAATCTCCATCTGCAGTGATTTTGGAGCCCAAAAAAATAAAGTCTGACACTGTTTCCACATCTATTTGCCATGAAGTGATGGGACTGGATGCTATGATCGTAATTTTCTGAATGTTGAGCTTTAAGCCAATTTTTTCACTCTCCTCTTTCACCTTCATCAAGAGGCTCTTTAGTTCTTCTTCACTTTCTGCCATAAGGGTGGTGTCATCTGCATACCTGAGGTCATTGATAATTTTCCCAGCAATCTTGATTCCAGCTTGTGCTTCCTTCAGCCCAGTGTTTCTCATGATGTACTCTGCATATAAGTTAAATAAGCAGGGTGACAATATAGCCTTGATGTACTCCTTTTCCTATTTGGGACCAATCTGTTCCATGTCCAGTTCTAACTGTTGCTTCCTGACCTGCATACAGATTTCTCAAGAGACAGGTCAGGTGGTCTGGTATTCTCACCTTTTCAGAATTTTCCACAGTTTACTGTGATCCACACAGTGAAAGGCTTTGGCATAGTCAATAAAGCAGAAATAGATGTTTTCTGCAACTTTCTTGCTTTTTCGATGATCCAGCGGATGTTGGCAATTTGATCTCTGGTACCTCTGCCTTTTCTAAAACCAGCTTGAACATCTGGAATTTCACAGTTCACATACTGCTGAAGCCTGGCTTGGAGAATTTTGAGCCTTACTTTACTAGCGTGTGAGACATTACTTTGTCAACAAAGGTCCGTCTAGTCAAGGCTATGGTTTTCCCAGTGGTCATGTATGGATGTGAGAATTGGACTATAAAGAAAGCTGAGCACCGAAGAATTGATGTTTTTGAACTGTGGTGTTGGAGAAGACTCTTGAGAGTCCCTTGGACTGAAAGGAGATCCAACCAGTCCATCCCAGAGGAGATCAGTCCTGGGTGTTCATTGGAAGGACTGATGCTGAAGCTGAAACTCCAGATCTTTGGCCACCTGATGCAAAGAGATGACTCATTTGAAAAGACCCTGATACTGGGAAAGATTGAGGGCAGGAGGAGAAGGGGACAACAGAGGATGAGATGGTTGGATGGCATCACTGACTCAATGGACTTGGGTTTGGGTGGACTCCAGGAGTTGGTGATGGACAGGGAGGCCTGGCGTGTTTTGGTTCATGGGGTCGCAAAAAGTCGGACATGACTGAGCGACTGAACTGAACTGACACTAAAAAATTATGTGTTTCTCTGAAATTAAAATTTAACTGTGTTTCTGTTCTGTGTTTTCATGTGCTAAATCTGGCAGTCCTACAACTAGATGGCATTTTCATTACCTTAATGATGTAAATATGATTATTTCAAATGGGTGGTTGTCAGCTGCAACCCCATGGTAGTGAATACTAAAAATTCCTTAAGTGTAGCAATTTGTGCAGACTCAAGAGTTTGACGTGGGAGTTGATTTAAGATGAACAGAATACCTTAGAGTGGAGAAGCCAAGTGAGCTAAGTTTTGTTGGTCTGGTCCATGGATTTTTCTTAGCAGAATAGAAATTTCGTGGTTGTTTTTATCCATGAAACTAAAAAGAAATGAAGATGTCAGAAGGCAGATGGCTCACGGTGGACCAGAGTTGAAAGGGTACCATGTTGATCATTGAATGCTTTTGCAAGTAATGCAAGTGAGGTATACAGCCAGTGTTGTAAATGTTCTGTATGTAATTAAGAAGAATGTGGATTCTGTTGTTTTCATGTAGAGCATCTCTCAATGTCAGTTAGGTCAAGTTAGTTGACATTATCCAACTCTACTGTATTCGTGCTCAATTTGTACTTGTTCCAACAGTTTTTGTGAGAGAGAGATTAAAATATCTGATTGCACTGTGGATCTCTCTATATATTCCTGCAGTTTTATTATCAGTTTGTTTTTGCTTCATGGATTTTGAAACTCTGTTATTAGAGGTTTAAATCAAGATTACTGTGTCTTCCTGATCAACAGATCTCTTGTTCTTTACTCTTTATGAAATGACTGTCTTTGTCCTGCAAAATAATCTTTGTTCTGGAGTGTACTTCATCTGATAATAATGAAGCCACTCCAGCTTTCTTTTTATTAAATTTCAGGCTATATATTTTCCCATTTGTTTTCTTTTCATCAATTTGTGTCTTTATATTTAAAATATGTTTCTTATAGGCAGACCATTGTTGTATCTTGTTCAATATGACTATGCTGCTGCTGCTGCTGCTGCTACTGCTGCTAAGTTGCTTCAGTCGTGTCCGACCCTGTGCGACCCCATAGACGGCAGCCCACCAGGCTCCTCCGTCCCTGGGATTCTCCAGGCAAGAGCACTGGAGTGGGTTGCCATTTCCTTCTCCAATGCATGAAAGTGAAAAGTGAAAGTGAAGTCACTCAGTCATGTCCGACTCTCAGCGACCCCATGGACTGTAGCCCACCAGGCTCCTCCGTCCATGAGATTTTCCAGGCAAGAGTACTGGAGTGGGTTGTCAGTGCCTTCTCCACAATATGACTATCCCTGCCTTTTAATCCGGTGTTTAGACCATTTATACTTAATGTGATTACTGATATGATTATGTTTGAGCTTTTTATCTTGCTACAGGTTTTCTCTATGATCCAAAAGTAGAGCATTCCTGTGAAAACTTTTGTAAACCAAAATGATATGAAGCAAGGAAGCAACTACCTTTCTTTGTAACATTGAAAATCCTTTTTGGATTTCTTTTGGTTAGCAAAAAGAGATACTAATACAGGTCTTCAAAAAAGTGAAGTGGCATAAAATAAAATTGCGAAAAGCAGGGGATATTGTATTTGCTGTCTGTGTCATTTTTCTTGGTTCCCATTTTACTCTCATCTGCCTTTTTTGGATGTGTGCATTTTTTATGATTCCATTTTTTCTCCTCTGTTGGCTTATTAACTAGAATTCTTTGTTTTTCTGTTTTGGTGGTTGCTTTAAGTATTATCCAATTTAATATGTCTCCTTGGTATTGCCCAGACCACTAACCATGCTACCAGTTCAGTGCCTTTGTTCTCTCTGGTTCGTCTGCTGGAAATATTCTCCTTATACAGGAAACTCTGAGGCTCACTCCCCCATTTCACTTGCCTCTGCTCAAACACCACTTCATCAGAGAAATCCCTTCCTGACCTCCTAATCTAAGGTAGCTCCCTAATCCTAGTCTGACACTTTACCTTTTAATCTTGCTCAGCTTTTCTTCATAGCCCATATCATCTCATGGTGCATATTTGTTTGTTTGTTGTCTCTTTCTCCTCACTGTGCTTGTTTCACTAAAGCACTGTTGAATTTCCAGTATGTAGAAAAGTACCCTGGAGAAGGCAATGGCAACCCACTCCAGTATTCTTGCCTGGAGAATCCCATGGACGGAGGAGCCTGGTGGGCTACAAAAAAAGTACCTGATATATTAAGCCATTACTACTTGTTTTGTTTTTTGTGGGGTTTTTTTTGTTGTTGTTGTTTGTTTTGCTTTTTGTTTTGGCTCATTGGGCCTTCATTGCAGTGCTTAGACTTTTTCTAGTTGTGGCGTGCAGGGGCTTTTCCAGTTGAGGCGACCCGTTCAGTAGCTGCAGTGTATGGGCTCAGTAGTGTGGCACGTGGGCTCAGTAGTGCAGTGTGTGGGTTTTTCTAGTTGTGGTGCGTGAGTTCTCTGGTTGTGGTGTGCACATCCCACAGTCAACCAGAGAACTAGTTGCCCTGTGGCATCTTAGTTCCCTGACCAAGGATTGAACCCTTGTCCTCTATATTGGAAAGAAAGAAAAAAAGTGAAGTCACTCAGTCACGTCCAACTCTGTGCGACCCCATGTACTGTAGCCTACCAGGCTCCTTCATCCATGGAATTTTTCAGGCAAGAGTACTGGAGTGGGTCGCCATTTCCTTCTTCCCTGTATTGGAAGTCAGATTCTTAACCACTGGATCACCAGGAAGTCCCTCCTTACTACTTGTTGAGTGAAAAAATGAATGAAAGATTTGGAACAGTGAGAGAGAGAGAGAATAATATCTACTTTTCAGTTCAGTTCAGTTGCTCAGTCATGTCCAACTCTTTGCGACCCCATGAATCGCAGCACACCAGGCCTCCTTGTCCATCACCAACTCCTGGAGTTCACCCAGACTCACGTCCATCGAGTTGGTGATGCTATCCAGACATCTCATCCTCTGTTGTCCCCTTCTCCTCCTGCCCCCAATCCCTCCCAGCATCAGGGTCTTTTCCAATGAGTCAACTCTTCGCATGAGGTGGCCAAAGTACTGGAGTTTCAGCTTTAGCATCATTCCTTCCAAAGAAATCCCAGGGCTGATCTCCTTCAGAATGGACTGGTTGGATCTCCTTGCAGTATCTAGTTTAGTGTCTTGTTTCATGTGCTGCAGCATCTGACCACCAGAATGCATTTGGCTGAACCAACTGGAGAGATGAGTGCTGCTTCATCCAAGTCACCGCTCTGGCCATGGCCCTGTCAAAATTGTACACTTGATAGAAAGGGACAGCCTTTATCATCAGAGGAACACCTAATGGAGAGGTGAACACAAGGAAAAGGCTTGCAGGGCATTTTTGTGTTCATTTCTTTGCATTGTATGATTCCCAGCACACCCTGACTTCCCTTTTTCATACTTGCACTCTAGCTCACTTTTTGTCACAAGGTTCACAATACCAGAAAGCTCAGAACTTCGGTATTTAGAGGTCAGGATTTTTTTTTTAATTTATTTTGGGCTGTGCTGGGTCTTGGTTGCTGTGCAGGCTTTCCCAAGTTGCAGTGAGTAGGGCTACTCTTTTGTTGCGGTGCACTGGCTTCTTCCTTCGGTGGCCTCTCATTGAGCACAGGCTCTAGGCATGTGAGCTTTCGTAGTTGTAGCATGTGGGCTCAGTAGGTGCAGCTTCTGGGCTCCACAGCACAGGCTCAATAGCTGTGGCCCATATGCCTGTGACATGTGGGATCTTCCTGGACCAGAGACTGAACTCATGTCTCCTACACTGGCAGGTGGATTCTTTACCAATGAGCCACCAGGGAAGCTAGGAATTTTTTTTTTTTTCAAGAAAACAAATGATATGTTTAAGGAGATAAAGAGGGAGAGAGTGAATGAGAAAATGCTGCATTTGAGAACTCTTTGTGAGGAGCCTTAGGAATTTTTTTTTAAGTTAATTTATTTGACTGTTGGGCTTCCCAGGCGGCTCAGTGGTAAAAGATTCGCCTGCCAATATAGGAGACACGAGTTCGATCCCTGGGTCGAGAAGATTCCCTGAAAGGAAATGGCAACCCACTCCAGTATTCTTGCCTGGAAAACTCCATGGACAGAGGAGCTTGGTGAGCTACAGTCCATGGGGTTGCAAAGAATCAGACACGACTGAGCACAGAACACATATTTGACTGTGCTGGGTCTTGGTTACAGCATGCAGGATGTAATTGCTTCGTTTTAACCTGTGGTATTTAGTCAAACCTGGTCCCCCTGCCTTGGGAGCATGCAGTCTTAAGCACCAGACCACCAGGGAAGTCCTAAGAATTCTTTGCACCGTTTTTTTTTTTTTTTTTAAACAACTTTTCTCTAAGTCTGTAATCACTTCCAAATATGACATAAAGAGAATAAATTCAGGCATCTTCACTTCCACCCCTTCCTCTTATTCCTATAGTAACAAGGTCTTCAAGCCCTGTTGTTTCTTTATCATCTGACTCTGTACCCATTGCCTCACTTCATTTCCCTCTGGCCATACCCCACTTCCTGTTCCCACTGCTCTCGTATCCTCTTACCTAGACTCTGGTAGCAATTTCTGGAACTGGCCTCCTGAGGCAAGTCACTCCTGGCTGCCATCCACCCCACATATGGCTTCTTGAATGCTTGGCCTGATAAACAGATCTAATCACATCATTCTTCTTCTGGAAAGCCTGAGATGTCCCCTTGTTGCCCACAGAACAGAGTGCTGGCCCCTGGCTTTTAGAGCTTGATGGCCCTACACAATGAGCCCCACATGTTCTTCTCAGACTTATTTCCCGCCGGGCCCCTCTGTGTCCATCCCATTTCATTCCCTGCCGTTCCAAGAACACACTCACGCTTTCTGTTCTCTTTGCTCTCTCTCTTGCTTCGCTTTCCATCAAGGGACTTCTTCAACTGCTCTCTCCTCTGGAAGTCTTCTCCCCAAGGGTTCCCGGTCACTGAGAATTTTCTCTGGAGAAGTGCACATCTATAGCACTGTGGTTTATAGCTTTGTTATGGCATTTACATTCTTGGCTTTACCTCTGGGCTGTAAAGACTTTGACAGAAACAAATGTATCTTATTCATCTCTATCTCCCCAAATAGGTTTGCTGAATTGAAATGACTTAATTTTTTGACCAAGGGAATTAGTATGCCATTTTTATTTTTATTTTAAAATTTACTTTATTATAATTTTAAAAATTTTTGGCTGTACCATGCAGCATGCAGAATCCTTATTTCCCAACCAAGGATTGAACCTATGCTCTCTGCATTGAAAGCATGGAGTCTTAACCACTGGACTACCAGAGGAAGTCCCTATTTTTTAATTAAAAAAAAAATTAAAATTAAAAAAAAATTGAGAGTAATGAATGCACAGCTTATGGGATCTCAGTTCCCCAGTCTGGAAGGGCAGAGTCCCAGCCACTGGACCACCATGGAATTCCCTGATTTAGTTTCAAGTCTCATGCTGCTGCTGCTGCTGCTGCTGCTAAGTCGCTTCAGTTGTGTCCGACTCTGTGCGACCACATAGACGGCAGTCCACCAGGCTCCCCCGTCCCTGGGATTCTCCAGGCAAGAACACTGGAGTGGGTTGCCAATTCCTTCTCCAATACATGAAAGTGAAAAGTGAAAGTGAAGTCGCGCAGTCATGTCCGACTTGTAGCGACCCCATGGACTGAAGCCTACCAGGCTCCTCCATCCATGGGATGTTCCAGGCAAGAGTACTGGAGTGGGGTGCCATTGCCTTCTCCTCAAGTCTCATGATCACCACCCAAATGGCTATTTCCACAGAGCCCTTGTCCATAAAACAGTTTCATTTGAATCATACTTATTTTCACTATAACTTTCAAAAGACCCAATCAGCTAAATTCTTCTGCAGAGTAAGTACTCTGATGTGTGAAGGCACATAAACGACCAAATGTCTTGACTGCTCCAAGAAAACCATGTGACTGTATAATTTGGTGAGCAGTTATGTTCTGAACAGTTCAGAAAGATTTTACCATAGTTGAAATCATGCTTTGTCTTGTATTCTTAAATACAGGTGCTTATGCAGGTTTGTGTCTTAAAAAAATGCTTACTATAAAGTATTATGACAAGCACCTTTTCAATAGGAACACATGCACACCTGCATAGGTGGGGACCACCCAGTTTCAATGTCTAAAAAAAAATCAACAAAACCTTTTATGAAATTCCTGTTTATTCACTATCTTATTTTAGCATAATTTTATTTATTTTTGCCACAGATGACTATCACTGGAATCAGGTATTGAATTATGTCTTTTTTGAAAAAGAAAATGGGTGAAAAAGAAGTGAGTACAGAGATTTCCAAATTTTTTAAATCAATTTTATTGGCTGTCAAGATTTTCTGTTCCCTAAAATATGTCTAAATGGTATTAATTTAAAGAGACTCAAAGCAGTACAACATGGTAAAATTGCTGACATTTGTGCTATGTGGTTAAGAGCTCCAGTATTTCAAGGCTGGTAATATTCTAGAATATTTTTTTACAAGCAAATAATGGGTGGCTTGGTTTTGTGAATTCTCCTATACAAGTAGAAGTTAGGGTTTCCCTCAGTTGTTCCTTTAATCTGTTTTTTTAACCTGGGTCCATAGGTTTTAAGAAATAAAAAATTACGGTGTTTTCAGTTCAGTTCAGTTCAGTCGCTCAGTCGTGTCCGACTCTTTGCGACCCCATGAATACAGCATGCCAGGCCTCCCTGTCCATCACAAACTCCCGGAGTTCACTCAGACTCACGTCCATCGAGTCAGTGATGCCATCCAGCCATCTCATCCTCTGTCGTCCCCTTCTCCTCCTGCCCCCAATCCCTCCCAGCATCAGAGTCTTTTCCAATGAGTCAACTCTTCACATGAGGTGGCCAAAGTACTGGAGTTTCAGCTTTAGCATCATTCCCTCCAAAGAAATCCCAGGGCTGATCTCCTTCAGAATGGACTGGTTGGATCTCCTTGCAGTCCAAGGGACTCTCAAGAGTCTTCTCCAACACCACAGTTCAAAAGCATCAATTCTTCGGCGCTCAGCCTTCCTCACAGTCCAACTCTCACATCCATACATGACCACAGGAAAAACCATAGCCTTGACTAGACGGACCTTTGTTGGCCAAGTAGTGTCTCTGCTTTTGAATATGCTGTCTAGGTTGGTCATAACTTTCCTTCCAAGGAGTAAGCATCTTTTAATTTCATGGCTGCAGTCACCATCTGCAGTGATTTTGGAGCCCCCCAAATAAAGTCTGCCACTGTTTCCACTGTTTCCCCATCTATTTCCCATGAAGTGATGGGACCAGATGCCATGATCTTCGTTTTCTGAATGTTGAGCTTTAAGCCAACTTTTTCACTCTCCATCTTCACTTTCATCAAGAGGCTTTATAGTTCCTCTTCACTTTCTGCCATAAGGGTGGTGTCATCTGCGTATCTGAGATTATTGATATTTCTCCCAGCAATCTTGATTCCAGCTTGTGTTTCTTCCAGCCCAGCGTTTCTCATGATGTACTCTGCATAGAAGTTAAATAAGCAGGGTGACAATATACAGCCTTGACGTACTCCTTTTCCTATTTGGAGCCAGTCTGTTGTTCCATGTCCAGTTCTAGATCCATTTTACTATTTACCAAAGATCCATTGTTTTTAGTCTTCCTTCTTGAGTTTACTATTTTTTTCTTGAAATTAGTGGTATTTTTCTAACACATTTATGAGATGGTCATTGAATTCCAGGGAAATCACATTTTTGTATTCATTTTACTCCCAGGGGCCTAAGATTTAATTTTTCCACTTCTTTGGTCTCTATTTTAATTTTCAAACTATGAGGGATCATTTAATCTAATTTTGCTTTTGGATTTGTCACAGATAACTAGATGCATAGGTATTTTTAATTCCTCACAAAGTGTGATTCTCTTCAGTCCTCCAGAATTCTGAGAGATTACAGAAGTCTTTTAACTGATTTCCGTATATACTCCTAATCATAATTGTCTGTGAATGCTCAGATCTATTCACCCCGCTTTGTTTCTTCTTACAGAAGGGGTCAGCACGACTCCACAGAGAGGACCAAGAACTTTGCACAGGGTAGCAGAGGCATTTTGTTCAAGCCTCTGAATGCTGAGACAGCCCAGCTTGGACTGACCATAGATTCTTGACTTGTTCAATGGCTGTTGACAGTTTCACTGGATTCTTACAGTCTAGGGAATTTTTCTGCTTTCTGAGTCCTTGAATTACAGAGTTATGTCAAGGACATTTTTGGGGTTTAGAACACACATCTATTACAGACCTTATGTGCTCAGTTGCTCATTCATATCCGACTCTTTGTGAACAGCCTGGACTGTAGCCCACCAGTCTCCTCTGTCCATGGAAATCTCTAGACAAGAATAGGGGAGTGGGTTGCCATTTCCCCCTCCAGGAGGGGAAAACCCATGTCTCCTGCGTCTCCTGCATCAGCAGGCAAGTTCTTTACCACTGTGCTACCTTCTAATTACTCCCTTATCATCACCTTGTCTTCCTCCTCAGCCCACCCCACCCCCAGTGCCTTCCTGTCTTTCTCAGTTATGCTTTGAACCAGTTTTGGTGGAGGATTTGAATAATTTAGTAGATACATTGCAGTTGATGGGAAAGGACCTCATACCTATTCAAACCCCTTCAGTTCTTATCTGCCTGCCCTTATGGGATCATATCTTGCATGTGTTGATCATCTCACCTTGTAACTCTTGCCATGACAATAATTGATTTCTGCTAATGATCCAGAAGTATGTTTTAATAGCAAAATGTTTGATTTGCTGGTACAAAAATTTCCAAAGTATTGCTTTATGTCCCACAAATGACACAGAACCATTCTTGTTACATATTGCACACACACCATCATGTTCTCAGCAGCACGTTTCACTCTGATTCTTTCACAGGCTTTACTCATTACAGAAAAGTCTAATCGTTCCTGTGTATCCTTTGTCCTGTGGGCTCCCTACTACCAGCACAGGCTTGTGCACAGACATTCCAGCAATCCCTACACTCTGATATGTGAACTTTTAAGCCAGCTTGGCTGTCCAAAACTAGCTTGCCCCTGGCACAGACAAATCACTTCTCTGAGGCCTGAGCTGCTTACTCCCTAAGCAAAGCTAACCCTTCTCACCAAGGAGCTCCAAGGACTTCCTCCTGATATTCATAATTATGACAGCAATACCACCCTTTTTTCCAGTCTCAAGTCTCAGAGTCACCTTTGATTTTTCTTTCTTCGCAGAGTCCATATCCAGCCATTCACTAAACCCGACTTCAAAGATGTGACTGAAACAATGCTGTGATGGAAGTTGGGGACTTAGGTTTGAATCTGGACTCTAATAACTGGGAACCTCTGCTATAGACCGATGAACCTGTGGATTCCTGGCCTATTTCTTCCAGGCTCTGTCCTTCCCCATTGACCACCCATGCCTTCTGTTAGACTAGCACATTGCTGGTCAAGGGCACAGAACAGCATTACTCAAGTGTGGGCGATTTCCAGGACAGCCGCTCTATGTAAGTGCTGCAGAGCACAGGTACAATTTCATTTTACTCAGTTCTAATCCTGAGATGCCCTTTAGTAAAACTCAGAATTCTTATGAAAGAAATTTTCCCTCATTTTCAGGAAAGAGTATTACCACCTGCTGTGCTTTAGCTGAGTGGCCTATGATTTTCCTTAAATTACATACGATGTTTTGGGCTTATTAGCCAAAAGTTAAATCAACTGCTGGGTTAGAACTTGCCATGTTGTATTTGCAAATTGACTCTGGTATTTTTGTTTTCTTTACTGAAGTACTGATGGGAATTACTCTCCCTTCTTGGTTATCTTATAAGTATTCTTTCCTATTTGTTCGTATATTTTCTCTCTCCACACAATTGTTGTGGAAATTTCAGCTTTTGTCTTCAGTTTTTGTTGAATGTAAGAGTAAAGTGAGTAATGTGAGAAGACTACATATATATAGAAATATATGTAATATATATATAGTAGTCAATAAGTTCTGATATTAATGAGTTGTGACAGATTCAACAAGAAAACATATGGGTTTTAGTATTTTTCAGTTATTCTTGTTCAATTGAGTTATGCTGGACACTGACATATTTTCATTTCTGATGGAAAAGAACAGTTAGTCTAACTTTCTCTGTTCAAAAATTATGTTTAAATAGAGGGTTTCATTACAGTATTTTTTAATGCCTAGCATAGTACAAAATGTTTCTCACTTTTTGGAGTAATCTTGAAAATTAGTGTTTGAGTGGATTTGTTTAAAATACATAAAGAATGTTAATTAACAAACCATTTGGCAATACGTGGTAAAATTGAAAATGTGTGTTGGCCTCTGGCCCATCAATTCCTCTTCCAGCCACACAGAGGCATTCTCCAAATGAGCACTATGGCAGCAGGTAAACACACATCTTAGTAGCTAAGGAGATAACATTAAAAACTGATAAACACTGAGCATTGCTATTTGTTCCAAGTATTTTACATCCGTAATCTTATATAATCTTACTGCCTTTTACCACTCTACAAAACTCTTGTATTAGGTATAAATTTGAGTTGATTTTCTTTAACATAGGATTCTAAGAATCTGCTCATCATTATACATTTACTTGATCATTTTAAATATTTGTGTTTATGCTGCTTTATAGAAGTGTTAGCTTATTAGATAATATTTCTAATACAAAGTTCACTATAAAGGTGGTGAGGTCATCATGACATTAACATGAATAACCCTAATGTTTCACCTTTAAGGGAGTTTTGTTTTAGGGTCCTAAATAAAAGGTAAACACCTGCAGTACATTGGGATTAATTTCATTGAAATGTATCAGGGCTACCTGAAAAAGGGACAAAAAAATGAGGCTTAAATCGAAATACATACTGAGTGGCAAATAAATACAGAAGTTCTCTTCAAATTTAATTATTAATATTTTGCTCCTACAAAATTGCTAGTGGTGTTTTTCTTTGATCTTAAAACATTTTATCAAAGGGAGATAATATGAAAATATCTTTAAGTGTCAAAAAAAAAGAATATTGAAAGATGAATAACTCAATCAGATATTAAAGCTTATTCTAAAGTCATAATATCTGTAATGTCTTATGGAAAAACTTAAACAGACTTTCTGGTCAACAAAATAATTGAAGGTGTGATATTGATTCAGTCATGAAGTTCAGTGTTTTTTGCTGCCTTCTGGCCTATGACTCAAGCTCATTCTCCACATCATCTTCTTTACTTGTTTGATTCTGCTTCCTTTTAATTTCTACCTGTTTCACAAGTATTATCCCCCTTACCCTCTACTATTATATTATAATTGTATTTGTTGCTCATATTTTACAATCATTGCTTTTTTCTCTTGAACGGACACATTAAATGCTGGTTTAATTATATGCTTCCAAATCATAAATCTTTGAATGTCTTTTTTTTCTTTTCATCTCAGTGCAATATTCTGATTTTTTGATATCACAGATTCTTTTCATTAATTCCATTTTTTTCTGTTTCCTCAATTGCAATGGAAGACTGTAAACAGAGTATTACTGCTCACAGATTGTTTCTGATTGTGAGACTCTTCCTAAAACATCTTATAGCTGGTGACATACTGAGACACACTTTCAGTGACAGAAAAAAAAAAAGCTGGGGAAGATCCAGAGCTAAGCTACAGGAATTCTGGAAAAGAAAACTTAGTGTTTGTTTTGTGTTTTGCTAGAAATCCCCTTTTTATACCAGTTTTCAGTTTTGCCTGGTTTCCATGCTAGGTATGAAGTGTAACTATGTTCAACCGAATAAGTCCTATTGAGAGTTCTTTTGAAGCACTGAAGAGTTTTATCCCATGGATGATCTTTTATGTCCTATCTGTCAAAAATTACTACTATACAAACATAAGAGTCAAGGAAAGTCAACTAAAATTTTTTCCACCCATTTCCCTGATCGTTGTCTCTGGCAACTACCAATTTATTCTCTGTATATATGAGCCTGACTTTTTGCTTTTTTGTTTTAGATTGTACACATAGAATAGGTCATTATGGTATTTGTCTTTTTCTCTCTGACTTATTTCACTTAGCATAATACCTTCAAGATCCATTATGTTGTTACAAATGGCAAGACTGCCTTCTTTTTTATGGCTGAATAATATTCCAGTGTGCACATGTGCCATGATTTCTTTATCCATTTATCTACTGATAACACTTATGTTGTTGCCATATCTTGGCTATTGTAAATAATGTTGCATTTTCAAGTTAGTATTTTGGGATTTTTTGGATAAATACTCAGAATTTGAATTTCTGGGTCATCTGGTAGTTCTATTTTTAATTTTTTGAGAAACTTCCATACTGTTTTCCATATTGACTGCACCACTCTGTATCCCTACCAACAGTGCACAGTGGTCTGCTGTTTCCACATCCTCACCAAAAGTTCTGTCAGGTGTGAGATGGTACCTCACTGCAGCCAACAATTATTGTTCATAATGGACTCTGTTCTAAGCAATTTATCATTAATCCATATAATAACCTGTGAGATAAGTATTATATTCCCAATCCACAGGTAAGACAGTGGATATTCAAGAAGATAAAAGAATAAGTTCTTCATATACTAACTTATAGGATCTTCCTGACCCAGACTCAGATTATAAAGAATCTGCCTGCAATGCAGGATACATAGGTTCTATCCCTGGGTCAGGAAGATCCTCTAGAGAAGGGAATGGCTACCCACTCCAGTATTCTTGCCTGGAGAATTCCATGGACAGGGGAGCCTGGCTACAGTCCATGGGGTCACAGAGAGTCAGACACAGCTGACTGACTAACTATCATACCACGCTAACTTACCTAGATTTTATCTGTAAAAGCAGGAAAAACTGAATTTTTGATGTTAAGACTATTGTTCTTGAATTTCCTAGAGAAACCTTACTTTCCAAGGCATGTATCTCTTCCATAGCATTCCCATCAAACGATCATGTCACAAGTCCTTGAAAACTTCCACTAATGGAGCATTTTACCTTCTAAGATATCCCATTAATCTGTGAGCAGCTCAGAGTTCTCATTCTTATGAAATTCCACTCCACAGTCTTTAGAAATTAAGTCTAGATTCTCCCTCAAGTAACTACTCTGCAGTTATTAATTTGAATAATTATGTCATCTCCTTCTCCAAAAACTGGATCACTATTAAACTCCAGTTTGTGCTTGCATTGAGGCCATGTAGGAAGAAGGGAATTTATAAGGGCAAGTTATGATCTGATAGGTCCTAGTGGCCCCTACAAGCTAATTACAGTGAACACTCACTCTCCTTGGTAGAGCCTCTGAAGACTTGGGATGAGTAGCATTCAGGAATTATAACCAGGTGCTCTCGTTTCATCAAATCGAGTTACCCAAAGCCTGTACACTTATAAATCTTGAGCCTTCTATGTCCTAAGTCAGTAGATTTTGCTCTCTTTTCTACAACTCTCTGGTCTGCTTTTTATTTTTCAGATTTCTTTTTTTTTTAATGCTTTTTAAATTTCTTTTTTTTATTGAAGTATAATTTCTTTACAGTGTTGTGTTGGTTTCTGCTATGCAACAGTGTGAATCAGCTGTAGCCTGCCAGGCTCCTCTCTCTGTGGAATTCTCCAGGCAAGAATACTGGAGTGGGTTGCCATTCCCTTCTCTAGAGGATCTTCCCAACCCAGAGATGGAACATAGGTCTCCTGCATTGCAGGCAGATTCTTGACTGTCTGAGGCACCAGGGAAGCCCAATCACTATATATACACATAAGTCCCTTCCCACGTAAGCCTCCCTCCCACCCGCTATATGTTATACAGCAGCTTCCCACTAGCTATCTATTTTACACATGGTAGTATATATGTCAGTACTACTCTCTTAATTTGTCCCACCTTCTCATTCTCCCTCCATGTCCATAAGTCCATTCTCTATATCTGCATCTCTATTCCTACCCTGCAAGTATGTTTTAGTTTTTTTTTTTTTTAATTTTTTTTATTGTTATTCTAAAAGCTGTATTCTCTCTCCATAGCATTCTACTTGGATACATTTTACTTCTTTCCTTTTCAGTCTACAGAGACTTCATGCAGGGATCCATAACATGTTTCATCTTTAATGAGAACTCCAAGTTGCCCAGGGAAGTTCCCTTTGGCCTAACTATTTTAACATTCAAAGGGCAAATTAAGACAGAAATCTCAGCCCTCTTGACTAGTAAGCCCTCTCAATTTCAGATACATTGGGGCAATCCCATTTAATTTGTGATTTTATGGTTTCTATAGAAGCAGAGAGTTTCTTGAGGGTAGGTATCAAGCCTGATAGTTTTCTTTTTCCAAAGATGGAATTAGAGTTCAGTGCTCTACTCAACAAATATTTGTTAAAGAAGAAGTAGGTTCTAGTTGATTCTGGATCTTCATATTTGATTTGTAGTTTGAGGGGGTTTTGTTTTCACTGAGGTGGTAAATAAACAGTCTGTTCTTATAAACATGACTGAAACATTCTCCTGGCAGGGGAGAGATGAGAATGAGGTGTAAAATGGCATGGGTTTGGATTAGAGGAAAAGAGGAGAGATGAAAGTTTAATTGAAGAATTGGAGTCAGAATGAAGGATTTATGTATTCGATGCTAGGATGTAAGTAAGCTGACTGAGAAAATGATGATGAGGAATATGGAGGTGACGGTGGTTCTGTGTGTATGTGTCTGTGTGTACAAGTGAGGGTGTTAAGATAACAGCAAAGGGGTCTTGAAAAGAAATCAACAGAACAGGGACTTCCCTGGATGTCCAGTGGTTAAGACTCCGAGCTTCCAATGCAGGAGCTGTCCTCGGGTTTGACCCCAGGTTGGGAACTAAGATCCCACATGCCAAGTGGCATGGCCAAGTTAAAAAAAAAAAAAAGGGAAATCAATAGAATAAACCCATATGAGATGAAAAATTCATGAGAAAAGTAGTGTGACACAGAAAGATAGAGAAGTGTGACAGATCCTAAAGTAGCCAATGGCATCAGCAACAGAACAGACTTCCCACACTGAACGCTTATCACAGTAAGGAAGGAATGAGAAAGATTGTTTCAGGTGAATGACAAAGTAAGAAGCAGATGGAGTCCACATTCATTTAAGGGAATGTCAGAAATGCACAGGACAGAAGATGAACATAATAAAAAGGAAATTGGAAATACTGCTAGAAATGAAGCTGATATAGAAATCCAGTAAAGCCTGGCAAAATGGATAGACAGGAGTGCCCTAATTAGAAGAACAGATATGGATTTTCATTATTCATTTGTCTTGGAATGAAAGATCCAGTATAAACCAACGTCTCAGAAATGAGGGTAGATAGCTTGGTGAAACCAGCAATATATATATATATATATATATTGCAAAATAGATGTATTAAGACCAAAAAGGTAAAACTCATTCCCTCTATTTTCCAGTAACGAGAACAAAAATCATAGTAACCCAGGTCAGTATGCATGTTTCATGAAAATTGAAAATGGCAGCATTGTGAAACAGTGGTCTCGCTCTGCAAGCATCAACATCCTCTTCTCGTAGCCCAGCGGCCAAGTCCTCTGAAGGTGACACTGTAGATTCTTTGATGAATTTAGCGGCAGCTAGTCCATTTTGGGATCCTTGCGACCAATTTGAAGTATTTTCCCTTTTTTTAAAAAAACATTTAAAATTGCCCACCAAAAAACCCCCACAAAAAAACAACTTACTTTTGGAGTTTAGTTGCCATTATCCATCACAGAACTTTGTAACTACCTCTTACACATCTTTGTTTTTTGCTGTCTTTTCCTCTTTTGGATTATTACTCTTTTTCAGTAGAATTTCCTTAAGTCTCTTTGCCAAAAAAGGATATTCCTCCTGTTATAAACTTTTAAAAGATAATCCTACCTGGTGAAACCTTTTTAGACACCACCCAAGTCTAATAATCTCCACCCTTCAGCAGTCTCTTCCTTCCTTTACATGCTTCCCAGGGTTCCTCATATTCAAATCATGCGAGGATGTAACAGTTCACCAAGAACTGCTTTATGTTCACCGTATCTGCTTGTGATATTTGAGTTCTCTAGAAATTAGGGAAATTAATGTACCACTTATAAAATCATAGAGTGTTGGAATAGGGAAGAAATTTTAGAGATCATCTAGTCCAGCTTATTATGAGTCATTTGTTACAGCTCCAAGGGAGACATTCATAACAAAAATATTAACAATTAGGGCCTCTTTAAAACTCTAGGATAAGAAAAATCACAGGATTCCCCCAAGGAAGGAAATGAAGCTAAGTGCGCTAATTTGCACAGATGCTTGAACAGCATCTCCAACACATGCAGGCACAAATGCAGGGCTATGTTGATTCAATAGAGTAGATGAGACTTCAAATAAAACAGAGACATTTATTAAGCATAGCCTCATGATTAAGAGATGCCCAAGGTACCAGAGAAAGGAAATTCTGTTCAAGAAATAGGAACGAGACAGGATCTAACTCATGGTGAAAAACCACGGTTCACGTGGATAGTCAGTCATATTTCCACTTCTGAATCTGTAACCTGATACGCTTGGACTGCAAGGAGATCAGACCAGTCAATAACTAAAAGAAATCAACCTTGAATATTTACTGGAAAGACTGATCAGTTCAGTTCAGTTCAGTTCAGTCACTCAGTCGTGTCCGACTCTTTGCGACCCCATGAATCGCAGCACGCCAGGCCTCCCTGTGCATCACCAACTCCTGGAGTTCACTCAGACTCACGTCCATTGAGTCAGTGATGCCATCCAGCCATCTCATCCTCTGTTATCCCCTTCTCCTCCTGCCCCCAATCCCTCCCAGCATCAGAGTCTTTTCCAATGAGTCAACTCTTCGCATGAGGTGGCCAAAGTACTGGAGTTTCAGCTTTAGCATCATTCCTTCCAAAGAAATCCCAGGGCTGATCTCCTTCAGAATGGACTGGTTGGATCTCCTTGCAGTCCAAGGGACTCTCAAGAGTCTTCTCCAACACCACAGTTCAAAAGCATCAATTCTTCGGTGCTCAGCTTTCTTCACAGTCCAACTCTCACATCCATACATGACCACAGGAAAAACCATAGCCTTGACTAGACGGACCTTTGTTGGCAAAGTAATGTCTCTGCTTTTGAATATGCTATCTAGATTGGTCATAATGAAGTTGAAATTCCAATACTCTGGCCACCTGATGCAAAGAGCTGACTCATTGGAAAAGACCCTGATCCTGGGAAAGAGTGAAGGCAAAAGGATAAGGAGGTGGCAGAGGATGAGATGGTTAGATAGCATCACTGACGCAATGGACATCAATTTGTGCAAACTCTGTGAGATAGTGGAAGACAAAGGAGCCTGGGCATGCTGAAGTCCAATGGGGTTGCAAAGAGTTGTACACAACTTAGCAACTGAACAACGACAAATATGCTTGGAGTTCCAAATGCCACAGACAAACCATATTATTGAATAGCTTTATGGGGAGACTTTAAGAAAACAACACCGGTGTATATGGAATAACTTGCTAAAATCCTGGTAGAGATCTGGTATGAGAATTTGACTTTCCTAGTTCCTGTTGAAAAGTGAAAAGTGAAAGTGAAATCTCTCAGCCGTGTCCGACTCTTTGCGACCCCGTGGACTGTAGCCTACCAGGCTCCTCTGTCCATGGGATTTTCCAGGCAAGGAAACTGGAATGGGTTGCCAGTTCCTGTTGAGATCATCGAAATTTCTTCAAATCAATAATTACATTTTCTCCACACAAATCTGACAATAGCTTGGAGCCTTATGACCTATTCTAGTTCTGATCAGTGAGGTTGGGTGTGGAGAAGGTCTGTCTAGACCTTTTCCTACAGGACTTCTTTAGGAAAAGTGCTCCCAGGGTCTGAGCATGGAGGTGATAAGTCCCAACTCACAGTCTGCCTTCACTGGGAAGCCTTTTATTGTTGCTTAGCTGCTCAATCATGTCTGGCTCTGTGACCCCATGGACTGTAGCCATCAGGCTCCATTGTCCATGGGATTCTCCAGGCAAGAATACTGGAGTGGGTTGCCCTTTCCTTCTCCATGGGATCTTCCCGACCCAGGGATCAAACCTGCACCTTCTGCATTGGCAAGCTGGTTTTTCACTACTGAGCCACCAGGAGAGCCTTTGCTGACTTCCAGACTGGAAAGGGTTGAATTACATTTTTCTCCTTGGAGAGTCACAGCTTTTTACTGAGGCCCCCTACGGAAGGGGCTCCCTGAGCAGTGGCACTGCTCTCTGTAGAGCATTTTGGAAATTTGTGAGGGTTTTTGTATATTGAATGAGATAATTCAGTTCTGGCATTTAGTGGGAGGGTGCTAGTTCTATCGGAGAAGGCAATGGCATCCCACTCCAGTACTCTTGCCTGGAAAATCCCATGGACGGAGGAGCCTGGAAGGCTGCGGTCCATGGGGTCACTGAGAGTCGGACACAACTGAGCAACTTCACTTTCACTTTTCACTTTCATGCATTGGAGAAGGAAATGGCAACCCACTCCAGTGTTCTTGCCTGGAGAATCCCAGGGGCGGGGGAGCCTGGTGGGCTAATGTCTATGGGGTGGCACAGAGTTGGACACACCTGAAGTGACTTAGCAGCAGCAGAGCTACTTCTATAGAATAAAGAATTGTGTGCGCAGTATTTTTACACATTAAAAACAAAATTTTATTGAAGTACAGTTGGTTTACAGTGTTGTGTTAATTTCAGGTTTACAACAGAGTGAATCTGTGATACATATATCTACCATTTTTTTCTATAAGAAAATATTATTTAAAAAATCAGAAACTGATCCAAAAATTATCAAGGGAGATTTACTCTAATCAAGTAAAATTTGAAGATTTTTGGAAGAAAATGCTATTATTTTTTTCCTTACTTATTTCAATTGACTTTTACAGGATTTCAGCTACCATATAAATTGAGAGAAGACTGCATATTGTTTTATTTGGAATGTTGCCAAGAATTAACGGTAGTACTACCTATGATGTTTGAACCCCAGTTTCTGTTGCCTGTCTCTTTATGCACTGATCATTTTTACAGTCATGAAGACTCTGCATTGAGGGAAGTGTCTGTATCACCATGTCTCTTCTTTAGTCATACCTGAGCACTTATGTTTGTGTTATTTTAACATGTTACTTTGCTTTTATTACTTCATTTTATAATCAAAACAATGCATTGATTTCTCTGAATTTATTTATGGAAATATATACTCACTGTCAATTTCATTGCAGAATAATAAAGAAGATTTTAAAAATATTTGTTATAGAAAGCATTGGGTCTAATGGGGATGTGGAGGTGCAGAGAGCATGAGCTTTGAGGTCACATCTGGGTTCTAGATTGATCTCTTCAACATACTAGTTTTTTTTTTTTTTTTTTTTATTCCCTCAGTTGGGGTATATTTGCTTTACAATGTTGTGTTAGTTTCTTAGGTACAACAAAGTGTATCAGTCTTTTTTGATTTCCTTCACCTCTTTTTTGATTTCCTTCCCTTTAGGAGAAGAGCACTGAATAGAGTTCTCTGTTCTAATCAGTAGGTGCTCATTAGTTATCTATTTTATACATAATATCAATAGTGTATATATCTTCCAATTTATCCCACCCATTTTACCAATTCTTTAATTGAGGGAAGTTACTTCTAGATATCACCTTTTCCTTGCCTGCAAAACAGAGATCATAGTAGCCCTTTCAGAGCCATTCTAATTTATGCAGTCGGTCAGTTCAGTTGCTCAGTCATGACTCTGTGATCCCTTAGAGTACAGCACACCAGGCTTCCCTGTGCATCACCAACTCCTGCAGCTTGCTCAAATTCATGTCCATTGAGTGGGTGATGCCTTCATGTCGATTTATGCAGGTTCCTGACATACAGCTAATATCCAGCTATTTCCCCTTCCTTCCTTCACTCAACAAATATTTACTGATGACTTAGTTTGGGCAAACATTATTATAGGGTCTGGTAGATAAAGCAATAAACAGAAGAAATAAAATCTCTGACCCAGGAGAGGTTCCATTCATGTGGTGGGACATTTAAATCAATCTGGACTGGATGAGGTCAGAGTTTGTGTCGAACCCGAGTTCACGGCCTCTGAGGAAGAGGAATTTCCTCAGGAGCCAGGCAGTTAGCAGTGACCACTGGAGGCTTGTAGCAAGGAAAAAGAGCTTATTGAAAAGAAACAGAAAGACTTCTGACATGAGCATCAGAAGCAGGTAGGAGAATACCTACTTTGTTAACTTGAAGGAAACATTATGTAGTTTTCAATTGGCTGCCAAGAGTAGATTAAAAGAATACCTCAAGGTTGTAAAAGTTTTACCAGACTCTTTCCCAAGGCATACATCCTGAGATAGCATCAGTACAAGATTAGCCAGAAGGAACGAGTTCCTGTGAAGAAGGAAAGAGTTCCTGTTAAGAAGGAAACCATGCCTTTAAGCATGATATATTGTTGCTATATAATCATTAACACAGAGCCTGCTAAGACAAAGAATGAGTTCTTCCTCTCTAAGGGGCCTTGGACTACTTATCAACCTGCCTAAAGTTAACTATATCAACAGCATGTACTGTCTCTATTTCATATGACTTCTTTTACTCATATCACACTGTATTATTGTTCACTGAATGTATATGACTGTCTCTCTGCCAGATTATATGCTCCTTGAAGCAGAAGTCATATTTATTCTTTTATATTCACTTCTGGCAACTAGTATCATCTTCTGCCCACAGGAGGCCTTCATAAATATTTTTCCAGTGGAGGTCACCAGACACTTTCCATATTAAAATTTTAACCATCAGAAATTTCCAAGTCCTCAAATGAAGTTTAATAGTGAGAAATAACCCTGACAGATGCAGTGAAGATCTAGAGCCTTCTGTGCATGGCGCCACGTTAATTGATGGCCCATTCTTTCTTCTGTTTAGTTCTACCTTAGATCAGGTAAGACAGTGCCCTGTTCCAGGTCTGCTGTGGTGATGACCTTCCAGTGAGGGGAGGAGTCTGTGGACCCAGGGCTGGGGTCGCCAGGCAGGTGTTCACTCTCAGCCAGCATAGCCCTCCTGTTGGATTGTTCTTGGCCTGATCTATGCCACGGCTGGTTTCAGAAACTGCAGACTTCTTTCCCAGGTCTGTCTTGTGGGTGTGCATACTCCAGGTGCAAGAGATACCCAAGGGGGAATTCTTTGAGAGGAGGTGGATTAAACCAGGGATCATTTGAGCTCAGGCATTTTCATGCTCAGACATGAGGCCCCCATGGTGCCAGATGGAGCTGGCAGTGACAAGTCAAGGATCCAGACCACAGGTGGGGTGTGCTCTGATTGCAGGTCTCAGGAAGCCTGAATCAAAATGTAATCTTGTTAATGGTTAAGGAATAGCAATAGCCTATTTAACAGTTTGTTATCATGATTTGTAACTTTTAAATATTTCCACATATGTTATAAAGCCTCTATATTTAATCTTGCCTTGGTTCCCACAAATGGTAAAGATGAATTTGCTTCCAATTCTTCTCTTCTAATTAGTTAGACCACATCCAAGTGTCTGTGTGGTGATTTTTCAAGGTGCTACTGACAGGATTTCTCTGATCTTTTTTATTCTAGCAGGAAGGAAGGAAAAAATTGTGTGTGTATATGTGTGTATGTATACACACATATATATATCTGTAGGAGGACTATTTCTTTCTGTGCCATTAATCTAAACTTTTGTTTTCCATTAGGAGGTATACAGGTTTCCAAATTTAAATAAAATTGTCATATCTATTTTTTTGTGTAATAGAGTATAATATATTTCCCCCTGAAAATGAAAATATCCCTATATATGTAGTAGCTCTATTCCTGGGTTCCAGCATGACAATATATTTTGTGGCTTAAGATATCCTTAATAGTACTGGGATTTTCTGTTTGAATTCCTTTGGGAGAATCTCAGAATTTCTTTAAAAGAAAGGTACATGCAATATCTCTTTTATGCAGAATCTAAAGAAAAATAATACAAATGAACTTATTTACAAAACAGGGATTCACAGACTTAGAGAAGGAACTTATGGTTACTAGGACAGGGGGAAGGATCTGGGAAAGGGATAGTTAGGGAGTTTGGGAGGAGCAGTACACACGGCTATATTTAAATTGGATAACCAACAAGGACCTACTGTATAGAACGGGGAATTCTGCTCAATGTTATTTGGCAGCCTGGATGGGAGGGGAGTTTGGGGAAAATGGATGCATGTATATGGTTGGCTGAGTCCTTAGCTGTTCATCTGAAACTGTCACATTGTTAGTTGGTTATTTATACTCCAGTGTAAAATAAAAAGTTAAAAAATGAAACATATGTGCATTTTTTATTTTTCCATATATCCTACCTGGAATATTTTCTACATGCAAACTAATTATGAAACAAAGTTCCTGCCTAGCTACTTGCTGTCACTGATGATTTTTATATAGCTCTTACAAATGTACTGGAATGTAATAGTATAATTTCTCCTGATTTTAATGTATTTTCTAAAGATACTTTTCTGTAATATATATTTTAATAGAATAATTTTCATTCCTTTCTATTTGTATGATAGATTTCCTTTTGATAGATGCCCAAAGTTTAAAAACTTATATTTCAGCTTGTTCATTTTTTATATTATATATGATAGTATGTTATTGCTGATGTTTTTCCTATGTATGCAGTTATCATGAATGCTTTATAATAGTCTATTTTAAGAGGTTATTTAGTTTTGTATATTTTAATAACTTTCTGTTAGTTCTAGCATATTATTTTAATATATTTAAATAATTGTACCCTGTTATCATTTTTAAAGGACTTTGTCTTTGGAATTCATGTTGAAAGCCATTTAATGTTGTGCATATTGATTCTTTCATATGAATTAATATACTCATCTGACTCTTCTCTGCCTAATGCAATCAAATTTATCCTTCAAGACACAGCTCACATATTAGCTCTGTCATCACTCTGACACTTATTCATTCATTTATTCAATAATTCAACAAAATCTATTGTGTGACTGTTAAGTTATATGCACAGCTCTAAGTGCTGGTAACACAGTAGTGAATAAAAATAAACAACCAGTCTCTGTTCCCAGGGAGGAGAGAGATTCACCTAATAGTCATACTTTCCAGTCTATAACTTCATACTGAGAAAGGAACTCTGAAAAAAAGAAAGAGGGCTCTATGAAGAAGATTCTGAGAAAACATGAATTGGAACAACCCTACACTGCCCAGGGTGGTAGTGTGGATGTGAAAGTATGTTAGTTGCTTAGTCATGTCTGACTCTTGTGACTCCATGGACTGTAGCTCTCCAGGCTTTTTTGTCCATAGAATTTTCCAGGCAAGAATACTGGAGTGGTTAGCCATTCCCTTCTCCAGGGGATCTTCCTGACCCAGGGAATGAACCCAGGTCTCCTGCATTTCAGTCGATTTTTACCATCTGAGCCACCAGGGAAGCCCACCCAGGGTAGTAACTGCACATCAAACCTAACAGTTGGACAATGAAGTCCAACTCACCTCTGATAGTTTGCTTGTGAAGATGGATGGCATAACCCCTGCAAGGCAGACTTCTTTGCACTGTGACTATACTTTTCTCCCCATGAAGAATGCAGTCTATTCTGTTCCATATGCCTACATATCCATTTTTTTGTCAGAGCTGTATGGCTTACTATAGTTTATAATATACTTTGAAATCAGGAAGTGTGATACCTTCCCCTTTGTTCTTGGTCAAGATTGCTTTGACTATTTGTGGTCTTCTGAGGTTCCACACAAATTTTAAGATTGTTTGTTTCATTTTTGTGAAAAATGCCACTGGAATTTTGATAGGGATGAAACTGAATCAGCATATTGCTTTGGGTAGTATGGATATTTTAGCAATATTAATGTTTCTAATCCATGAAAATGGAATATCTTTTCATTTTTTTTCTGTCTTTAATTTCTTTCATCAGTGTCATATATTTTTCCATGTACAGATCTTTAATTTCCATGGTTATATTTACTCATAAGTATTTATTCTTTTTGACACTTTGTGAATGGAATGATTAATTTATTTTTTAAGACAGTTTGTTGTTAGTATATATGTGTATGTGTGTGTGTGTGTGTGTATTGGAGAAGGCAATGGCACCCACTCCAGCGTTCTTGCCTGGAGAATCCCAGGGACTGGGGAGCCTGGTGGGCTGCTGTCTATGGGGCCTCATAGAGTCGGACACGACTGAAGCGACTTAGCAGTAGCAGTAGCAGTGTGTGTGTGTGTGTGTGTGTGTGTGTATAAAATAGACACACAAGTGATTTTTGTATGTTGATACTGTATCCTGCAACTTTACTGAAGTTATTTATCCTAATAGTTTTTGTGTGTGTGTGTGTGAAGTGTTTCAGATTTTCTATATTAGTTTATATCACCTGAAAATAGAGACAATTTTACTTCATTTGGATGCTTTTTATTTTTTTCCTAATTGCTCTGACTAGAACTTCAAGTACTGCGTTGAATAGGAGTGTCAATAGTGGGCATTCTTGTCTTGTTCCCGATCTTAGAGGAAACACTTTCAGCTTTCAACCATCAAATATGATGTTAGCTGTGGGCTTGTCATATATGTTGCCTGTGCTTGAAGTTCAATGAGCTGTTTTCAATATTTACCTACTGGCCTCCTCAGCAAACTTTGCCTTTCTTGATGATTCCATTATTCTTTTATTAAATAACAGATCTATTAATAGTTAAATCATATACCATACAATTTACTCCTTCAAAATGTAAAATTCGGTGGCTTTTGACATAGTCAGAGTTTTTCAAACATCACTAAAATTCATTTTAGAACACACCCTTTAGCAGCCACTTCCCAGTTCTCCCCAAATTGTTAGTTCTAAGTAACCACCATCCTACTCTCAGTCCCTGTGGATTTGCCTATGGGCATTGTATGTAAATAGAATCATATAATATGTGGTCCTTTGTGGCTAGCTTCTTTCAGTTAATTTTTTCAAGATTAATCCATGTTGCAGCATGTATCAGTACTTCATTTATTTTTATTGTTGAATAATATTTCATTGCGTGGACATAACAGACCTTATTTGTCCATTCAGCAGTTGATGGATAGTTGTTTCCATTTTTTTGGCTATTATTAATAATTCTGGATGAACATTTTCCCCCTCTGACCTGGCTGTGATGAACACTTCTATACAAGTTTTTCTGTTCAGTTCAGTTAAGTCACCCAGTGGTGTCCGACTCTTTGTGACCCCATGAAGCGCAGCCCAGCAGGCCTCCCTGTCCATCACCAACTCCCATGTCCATTATGTCGGTGATGCCATCTAACCATCTCATCCTCTGTCGTCCCCTTCTTCTCCTGCCCTCAATCTTTCCCAGCATGAGGGTCTTTTCCAGTGAGTCAGTTCTTCACATCAGGTGGCCAAAGTATTGAAGTTTCAGCTTCAACATCAGTCCCTCCAATGAACACCCAGGACTGATCTCCTTTAGGATGGACTGGTTGGATCTCCTTGCAGTCCAAGGGACTCTCAAGAGTATTCTCCAACACCACAATTCAAAAGCATCAATTCTTCCGCGCTCAGCTTTCTTATAGTCCAACTCTCACATCCATACATGACTACTGGAAAAACCAAAGCCTTGACTAGATGGACCTTTGTTGGCAAAGTAATGTCTCTGCTTTTTAATATGCTGTCTAGGTTGGTCATAACTTTCTTTCCAAGGAGTAAGCGTCTTTTAATTTCATGACTGCAGTCACCGTCTGCAGTGATTTTGGACCCCAGAAAAATAAAGTCAGCCACTGTTTCCACTGTTTCCCCATCTATGTGCCACGAAGTGATGGGACTGGATGCCATGATCTTCGTTTTCTGAATGTTCAGCTTTAAGCCAACTTTTTCACTCTCCTCTATCACTTTCATCAAGAGGCTCTTTAGTTCTTCTTCACTTTCTGCCATAAGGGTGGTGTCATCTGCATATCTGAGGTTATTGATATTTCTCCCGGCAATCTTGATTCCAGCCTCTGCTTCCTCCAGCCCAGCGATTCTCATGATGTAGCCTGCATATAAGCTAAATAAGCAGGGTGACAATATACAGCCTTGACATACTCCTTTTCCTATTTGGAACCAGTCTGTTGTTCCATTTCCAGTTCTAACTGTTGCTTCCTGACCTGTATACAGGTTTCTCACGAGGCAGGTCAGGTGGTCTGGTATTCTCATCTCTTTCAGAATTTTCCACAGTTTATTGTGATCCATACAGTCAAAGGCTTTGGCATAGTCAATAAAGCAGAAATAGATGTTTTTCTGGAATGCTCTTGCTTTTTTGATGATCCAGCGGATGTTGGCAATTTGATCTCTGGTTCCTCTGCCTTTTCTAAAACCAGCTTGAACATCTGGAATTTCACAGTTCATCTATTGCTGAAGCCTGGCTTGGAGAATTTTGAGCATTACTTTACTAGCGTGTGAGATGAGTGCAATTGTGCAGTAGTTTGAGCATTCTTTGGCATTGCCTTTCTTTGGGATTGGGATGAAAACTGACCTTTTCCAGTCCTGTGGCCACTGCTGAGTTTTCCAAATTTGCTGGCATATTTAGTGCAGCACTTTCACAGCATCATATTTTAGGGTTTGAAATAACTCAACTGGAATTCCATCACCTCCATTAGCTTTGTTCATAGTGATGCTTCCCAAGATCCACTTGACTTCACATTCCAGGATGTCTGGCTCTAGGTGAGTGTGAGTGATCACACCATCGTGATCATCTGGGTTGTGAAGATCTTTCTTGTACAGTTCTTCTGTGTATTCTTGCCACCTCTTCTTAATATCTTCTGTTTCTGTTAGGTCCCTACCATTTCTGTCCTTTATCAAGGCCATCTTCACATGAAATGTTCCCTTGGTATCTAATTTTCTTGAAGAGGTCTCTAGTCTTTCCTATTCTATTGTTTTCCTCTATTTCTTTGCATTGATCGCCAAGGAAGGCTTTCTTATCTCTCCTTGCTATTCTTTGGAACTCTGTATTCAAATAGGTATATCTATTTGACACTGTGTTTGAGTGTCTCCTGTGGAGGTGTGGGTCAGCAGCAGCCTGCCGCAGGGGCAAGACTTTGGGTGCAACAGACCTAAGTATGGCATAAGCCCTCTTGGAGGAGGTCACCATTAACCCCACCATAGAGCTGCCAGATCTTACACAAGACTGGGGAAACAGACTCTTAGAGGGCATAAACAGAACCTTGTGTGCACCAGGACCCAGGAGAAAGGAGCAGTGACCCCACAAGTGACTGACCCAGACTTGCCCATGAGTGGCCAGGAGTCTCCAGCAGAGGTGTGGGTTGACGGTGGCCTGCTGCAGGGTTGGGGGTACTGAGGGTAGCAGTGTGTGCAAGGGACTTTTTGAAAGAGGTAAGCATTGTCTTCATTACCTCCATCATAATTTGGCCTCAGGTCAAATAACAGGGAGGGAACATAGCCCTGCCCTTGAACAGAAAATTGGATTAAAAATTTACTGAGCTTGGTCCTGCCCATCAGAATAAGACCCAGTTTCCCCCAAAGTCAGTCTCTCCCATCAGGAAGCTTCCATAAACCTCTCATCCTTCTCCATCAAAGGGCAGATAGACTGAAAACCACAATCACAGAAAACTAACCAATCTGATCTCATGGACCACAGTCTTATCTAACTCAATGAAACTATGAGCTGTGCTGTGTAGAGTCACCCAAGACGGAGGCATCATGGAGGAGCATTCTGACAAAACGTGGTCCACTGGAGAAGGGAATGGCAAACCACTTCAGTATTCTTGCCTTGAGAACCCCATGAACAGTATGAAAAGGCAAAAAGATAGGACACTGAAAGATGAACTCCCCAGGTCAGTAGGTGCCCAATATGCTACTGGAGATCAGTGGAGAAATAACTCCAGAAAGAGTGAAGGGATGGAGCCAAAGCAAAAACAACAGCCACTTGTGGATGGGACGGGTGATAGAAGCCAAGATTTGATGCTATAAAGAGCAATATTGCATAGGAACCTGGAATGTTAGGTCCATGAATCAAGGCAAATTGGAAGTGGTCAAACAGGAGATGGCAAGAGTGAATGTCGACATTCTAGGAATCAGTGAATTAAAATGGACTGGATGGGTGAATTTATATCTACTACTGTGGGCACCAATCCCTTAGAAGAAATTGAGTAGCCATCATAGTCAACAAAAGAGTCCAAAATGAAGTACTTGGCTGCAATCTCAAAAACTACAGAATGATCTCTGTTTCCAAGGCAAACCATTCAGTATCACAATAATCCAAGTCTATGTCCCGACCAGAAATGCTGAAGAAGCTGAAGTTGAATGGTTCACGTTCAGTTCAGTTCAGTCATTCAGTCATGTCCGACTCTTTGCGACCCCATGAATCGCAGCACGCCAGGCCTCCCTGTCCATCACCAACTCCTAGAGTTCACTCAGACTCAAGTTCATCGAGTCAGTGATGCCATCCAGCCATCTCATCCTCTGTCGTCCCCTTCTCCTCCTGCCCCCAATCCCTCCCAGCATCAGAGTCTTTTCCAATGAGTCAACTCTTCGTATGAGGTGGCCAAAGCACTGGAGTTTCAGCTTTAGTATCATTCCTTCCAAAGGAATCCCAGGGCTGATCTCCTTCAGAATGGACTGGTTAGATCTCCTTGCAGTCCAAGGGACTCTCAAAAGTCTTCTCCAACACCACAGTTCAAAAGCATCAATTCTTTGGCACTCAGCTTTCTTCACAGTCCAATTCTCACATCCATACATGACCACTGGAAAAACCATAGCCTTGACTAGACGGACCTTTGTTGGCAAAGTAATGTCTCTGCTTTTCAATATGCCATCTAGGTGGTCATAACTTTTCTTCCAAGGAGTAATCATCTTTTAATTTCAGAATGGTTCTATGAAGACCTATAAGACCTTCTAGAACTAACACTGAAAAAAGATGTCTTTTTCATCATAGAGGACTGGAATGCAAAAGTAGGAAGTCAAGAGATACCTGAAATAACAGGCAAATTTAGCCTTGGAGCATAGAATGAAGCATGGTAAAGGCCAATAGAGTTTTGCCAAGAGAACACACTGGTCATAGCAAACACCCTCTTCCAATAACACAAGAGAAGACTCTACATATGGACATCACCAGATGATCAATACCGAGATCAAATTGATTATATCCTTTGCAGCCAAAGGAGGAGAAGCTCTATACAGTCAGCAGAAACAAGACTGGGAGCTGATTGTGGCTCAGATCATGAACTCCTTATTGCCAAATTTAGACTTAAGTTGAATAAAGTAGGGAAAACCACTAGACCATTCAGGTATGACCTAAATCAAATCCCTTGCGATTATACAGTGGAAGTGACGAATAGATTCAAGGGATTAGATTTGACAGACAGAGTGCCTTAGGAACTATGGACATGAGGCTTGTGACATTGTACAGGAGGCAGGGATCAAGACCATCCCCAAGAAAAAGAAATTCAAAAAAGCAAAATGGCTGTCTGAGGAGGCCTTACAAGTAGCTGTGAAAAGCAGAGAAGTGAAAGGCAAAGAAGAAAAGGAAAGATATACCTATTTGAATGCAGAGTTCCAAGGAATAGCAAGGAGAGATAAGAATGCTTTCCTTGGCGATCAATGCAAAGAAATAGAGGAAAACAACAGAATGGGAAAGACTAGAGATCTCTTCAAGAAAATTAGAGATATCAGGGGAACATTTCATGCAAAGATGGGCACAATAAAGGTCAGAAATGATATGGACCTAACAGAAGCAGAAGACATTAAAAAGAGGTGACAAAAATACACAGAAGAACTATACAAAAAGGATCTTCACAACCTAGATAATCACGATGGTGTGATCACTCACCTAGTATCAGACATCCTGGAAAGAGAAGTCAAGTGGGCCTTAGAAAGCATCACTACAAACAAAGCTAGTGGAGGAGATGGAATTCCATTTGAGCTATTTCAAATCCTGGAAGATGATGCTGTGAAAGTGCTGCACTCAATATGCCAGCAAATTTGGAAAACTCAGCAGTGGCCACAGGACTGGAAAAGATCAGTTTTCATTTCAATCCCAAAGAAAGGCAATGCCAAAGAATGCTCAAATTACTGCACAGTTGCACTCATCTCACATGCTAGCAAAGTAATGCTCAGAATTCTCCAAGCCACGTCTCAACAGTACGTGAACCGTGAACTTCCAGATGTTCCAGCTGGATTTAGAAAAAGCAGAGGAACCAGAAATCAAATTGCCAACATCCGTTAGCTCATCGGAAAAGCAAGAGAGTTCCAGAAAAACTCCTGCTTTATGGACTATGCCAAAGCCTTTGACTGCGTGGATCACAGCAAACTGGAAAATTCTTAAAGAGATGTGCTTATTGGTCACTTGTAAAACTCCTTTGAAGAAACATATATTCTGATTGTCTACTTTTTGGGTTATTTATGTTTTCATTTTTGAGTTATGGGACTTATTTATATATTCTAGTTAGAAGATCCTTACCAAATAAGTTTTAGTTTTTAGTTGTAAGTCATGTCCGACTCTTGCAACCACATGGACTGTAACCCGCTAGGCTCCTTTCTACATGGGATTTCCCAGGCAAGAATACTGGAATGGGTTGCCATTTCTTTCTCTAGGGAATCTTCCCAGCCCAGAAATTGAACCCACATCTCCTGCATTGACAGGCAGATCCTTTACCACTGAGCCACCAGGGAAACCCTATCAAATATGTGACATGCAAAACTTTCTCCCATTCTGTAGATTGCCTTTTACTTTCTGGATGGTGTCCTTTGCAGCAGAGAAATTTTTTATTTTGATAATGTCCAGTTTATTTATGGGCTTCCCATTTGGCACTGTTGGTAAAGAAACCACCTGCCAATGCAGGAGACATAAGAAATGAAAGAGACATAAGAAATGCAGGTTTGATCCCTGCATTGGGAAGATCCCCTGGAGGAAGGCATGGCAACCCTCTTCAGTATTCTTGCCTGCCCAATCCCATGGTCAGAGGAGCCTGGAGGGCTACAGTCCATAGGGTCGCACAGAGTCAGATACGACTGAAGTAAGTTAGCATGCAATTTTTTTGTTGTTGCTTATGCTTCTGATGCCATATCTAGAAATTATTGCCTAATTCAAGGTAACAAAGATTTACTCCTGTGTTTTCTTCTGGAGGTTTATGATTTTGGCTTTTACATTTAGATCTATTTTGAATTAATTTTTGTACATGATGTGAGATATTATTCTTGAAAAAATTTCATACCCTGACTTCCGTGAAACCACATCCTTCTCATTTTCTCCTGAGTCTGCACATGGCCCCTTTCAGCATTTATTAATTTTTTAAGAAGAGTTTCTTGTATTTTTAAATGTTGAGTTCCCCGCCCCCCCCCCCCCCTCCAAAGTTTTGTCTTAGCTTATCTTCTCTTCTTCTTAAGTACTCTTTCCTGGGGAATATCAACAAGAGCAGACCATATGCTGATGATTCCCAAATATATATAAATATCTGTTATAGACTTCTGTGAAACTTAGACCATCTTATCCAATTTCTAATTCTATGTCTACTATTTGTTCTCTCAGGAACACAGACATTCAAAATCTTCAAACAAAAGCACATTTTGGACATTCCCATTTCCCCAGTCTTGGGCCACTATTTAGCTGTGAAAGCTGAAAACTTAAGTGCCATCTTGACATTTCCTTCTCTTTTGCTCTCAAATCCAGTCATGACCAATCTCTCAGTGTTATCTCCTACATATTTCTAAATTTAATCCATTTTTTTCTGCCTCAACTTAAACCATCCTAATTATGTGACTTTTCATACTCTTCTAGATCTTAGAAGCTTTCTAACAGATTCCGACTCATTTATTCTAGACCACCTTAATATTCCTCTCCACTCTGCAGCCAGCATTTCCAAAATATAATCTTGACCCTGCCAATAAAATAGTTGCCACTATCAGTAAAAACTCCCGAACTCCAATTCCCAATGATTAAAAATAAAATCTTCTCCAGTGCTCTGAGGATTGGCCTTTCAGACTCGATCATCTTATTCTCCATGTATAGACAAACTGGCTTTTCCCTCTTATCTTCAAAAATGCCATAGTCCTTCTCTTAACACCATGAACGTAGATGCAAGCCATTCTATCAGTCTGGAACTCCCATCCCTACTTTGTCCATTTAATGTCTTCCCACTCTATAGATTTCAGATCAAATGGTATGCTCTGATTTTTAATTGGGATATAATTACATACAACATTGTATAAATTTAAGGTGTACAGTGTGTTGATTTTATTTATTGCAATATGATTGCCATCATAGCTTTCACTAACACCTCTATCATGTGACATAATTACCATTTCTATTCTGTGGTGAGAACATTTATGATCTAGTCCCCTAGAAATTTTGAATAGACACTTTCCCAAAGAAGTACAAATGGTCAATAGTCTATAAAAAGATGCTCAACATTACTAATCACTGCTGCTGCTAAGTTGCTTCAGTCGTGTCCGACTCTGTGAGACCCCATTGATGGAAGCCCACCAGGCTCCCCCATCCCTGGGATTCTCTAGGCAAGAACACTGGAGTGGGCCACCATTTCCTTCTCTAATGTGTGAAAGGGAAAAGTGAAAGTGAAGTCACTCAGTCGTGTCCGACTCTTAGCAACCCCATGGACTGCAGCCTACCAGGCTCCTCTGTCCATGGGATTTTCCAGGCAAGTGTACTGGAGTGGGGTGCCATTGCCTTCTCCAACTAATCACTAGGGAGGTACAAATCAAAGCCACATTGAAATGTCACTTCACCTCTGTCAGAATGGCTATCATCAGGAAAACAAGCCAGGAACTTCTCTCATGATCCAGTGGTTAAGAATCTGCCTTCCAAGGCAGAAGGCATTGGGGACACAGGTTTAATCCCTGGCCAGGGAACTAAGATCCCACATGCTGCAGGGCAATGAGGTCTGCACCCCACAACTAGAGAAATCCTGTGCACTGCAAGGAAATCCCAGCACAGCCAAAAGAAAAGAAGACAAGCAATAACAAGTGTTGGTGAAGACGTGGAGGAAAGGGAACCCTCATGCACCGTGGGTGGGGATGTAAATTTGTGCAGCCACTATGGAAAACGGAATGAAGTTTTCTAAAAAAAAATAATGAAATATAACTGCAATATCGTCCATCAATCTTACTACAGGGTCTATATACAAAAGAAATGAAAACAGGTATCAAAAATTTATCTTCAGTCCTGTGTTTATTGTAGCATTGTTCACAATAGTCAATGGAAACAAACTAAATGTCTATAAATGATGATGGATAAATGTGTGAGATACACATATATATGTATATATGAATATTATTTTTCAGCCATTAGAAAGGAAATCTTGACATCTGCAGCAAAATAGATGGATTTTGAGGGTATTATGCTTAGTGACATAAGCCAGAGTAATATTTTATGATATCCTTTATATGTGAAATCCAAAAAAGAGACTGGGAAGGTCATTACCTAATTACTAGGAGCTGAAGGGTGGGGGAATTGGAGTACAAATTTGCACCAAGAAGATAAATAAGTTCTGGAGATCTAATGTACAGCAAAGTGATTATGTCCTGTGTTACTCTTTAGTGACACTTTCTCTGATTCCCACCTGCTTCCATTTCAGGTCTTGTCCCCTTGTTTCATGATCCAACGAGCAAGCCTTTTGAATGCTTCTCTCAGTTTGTAGTTTTAGATTTGAAAGTGTGGCTAGAGGATTAGTCCCTGTGTGGAAACAAATACTGGATGGTTTTGATCACTGCCATATTGCCAGATGGGCTTCCCTGGTGGCTCAGATGGGAAAGAAGCTGCCTGCAAAGAAGGAGACATGGGTTTGATCCCTGGGTTGGGAAGATCCCCTGGAGGAGGGCATGGCAACCCACTCCAGTATTCTTGCCTAGAGAATTCCCATGGACAGAGAAACCTAGTGGGTTACAGTCCATGGGATCACAAAGAGTTCGACATGACTAAGCCACTAAGCACACACACATGCCAGAAATTAGCACTGAATACAGCAGGTGCTAACAAATGTTTTGTTTTGTTTTTCCTAAGTGAATTCAAAGAATGGATACAAGTAAGCCTAGTAGGAAAGAAGTGCTAGGACCCCCTAGAGGTTGGGTGTAGGTGACTAGATAAGAAACGCCTTGTGGCAAGGAGCGCCCTCAAGCCTAAGTTACTAACTAGGTCATTTGCTACACAGAGCCTGGATTTCTGTTAAGTTGGAGATGAGTATAAATAAGAAAGAAAAAAGAACACAAATCCATGAAGCACAACGTTGAATATTGAAGGATGGGATGGGGAGGGAGTTGGGATGGGGGTTCAGGATGGGGGACACATGTACACCCATGGCTGATTCATGCCAATGTATGGAAAAAACCTCTACAATATTGTAAAGTAATTAGCCTCCAATTAAATAAATTAATTAAAAATTATTTTAAACAACTATGTGCCATCCCCCTGAAGTTAAAGTTCACTTCTCTGAAATAAGGTGGTGGTGGTGGTTTAGTCACCAAGTTCTGTCTGACTCTTGTGACCTCACGGTCTGTAGCCCACCAGGCTCCTCTGTCTATGGCATTTCCCAGGTAAGGATACTGGAGTGGGTTGCCATTTCCTTCTCCAGGGGACCTTTCTGACTCAGGGATCATACTGATGTCTCCTGCAATGCAGGTGATCTCCAGCATTGCAAGTGGGTTCTTTACTGCTGAACCACAAGGTAAGCCCACCTGAAATAAGGTGGTACATTTCAAATGTTGAACCAGCTAACTCTTAGTGCCTAGCTCTGAAAATTTGCCCAATATCTCACTTTGGAATTATATTTTCACATTTTGCTTGTTAGGAAGTAAGGGAGAAAAACAAACAGAAAACAGAAAAGAGTACTTTTTAATTAAATTTTTTTTCTTTTCTTTTTTTTTTTTTTTTTTTTTGCTTTTTGGTTGCACTGCATGGCTTGTGGGATCTTTGTTCCCCAACCAAGGATTGAACCCACACCCCCTGGCAAGGAAAGCTCAGAATCTTAGCCATTGGACTACCAGGGAAGTCCTGAGATAAGAATACTTGAAATTATGACAAAGCTTTTAAGTTTTATTAGGTCCCATTTGTTTATTTTTATTTCCATTATTCTAAGAGATGGGTCATAAAGGACTTTGCTGTGATTTATGTCAGAGAGTGTTCTGCCTATGTTTTCCTCTAAGAGGTTTATAGTTTCTGGTGTTAGGTTTAGATTTTTAATCCATCTTGAGTTTATTTTTGTGTATTGTGTTAGAAAGTATTCTAATTCATTCTTTTCATGTAGAAGGAAATGGCAACCCACTCCAGTGTTCTTGCCTGGAGAATCCCAGGGATGGGGGAGCCTGGTGGGCTGCCGTCTTTGGGGTCGCACAGAGTCGGACACGACTGAAGTGACTTAGCAGCAGTAGCAGCAGCAACCAGTTTTCCCAGCACCAATTGTTGAAGAGACTCTCTTTTCTCCATTGTATATTTTTGCCTCCTTTGTCAAAGATGAGGTGTCCATAGGTATGTAGATTTATCTCCAGGCTTTCTATTTTGGTGCTCTGACAGTCTGGAGGGATGGGATGGGGAGGGAAGAGGGCTTCAGGAGAGAGGGCCGATTCATGTTGATAGATGGCAAAGCCATTACAATATTGTAAAGTAATTATCCTCCAATTAAAATAAATAAACTTTTAAAAGAAGAAAACTTGAAATCTCCACCTGATATAGTTCAGGCAAAGGAAAAAAGCGAGAGCCTGGCAAGGTGGTGATAGTGAAAGCCAGGGAGCCAAAAAGCAAGTGTCCCACAAGAAAATATGCTTAGAACAGAGGGTGCAGGTAGAAGACTGGAGAGAGAAATCACACACAGGAAAGGTAAGAAGAATATCTATAAATGTGGAGCGAATTTCACTGAACTGGGAAACACTTAATAGAGCTCTCCCAAAGGAAAGAATGGATTTCTTATTTTATGTCTGCCTCTAAGAATCTTTTCAATGGAAGTCCTAAAGGAATAAAAGAATGGCATATGTGAAAAGCATCCTGAGGTTTTTCTGAAGAATATTGCCAAATAAATCTGAGATGCTGTTCGAGTTCGCGCTGACACAGTTTACAAAACAGAGCAAGCGCCATAGGATACAGCCACGTGAACACAAGCAGCTGATTTGTAACCCGAGGATAACCACAGAATCAGCCGCATCCCCCACGTGTCACCATCGGGTTTGCCAAGGCGGTTACAAATCACTCTGCAAGTGAATTGTAGCTTAAAGGTGAGATTAGCAGGATCATTCATTCATAGGGCAGGTATAAGCCAAGTTCATGGACACGTCCTCTTTGCTCACCCTTATATTTTACAGACGTTGTGTTGGATTTTCATTTTTTAAACCTGCGGGAAGTTCTGTGCCTCTTATGGCAGAGTTTTCTGGGTTTAGGTTAAGCAGCAAATGTTAGATTAGAAGCAACAGCGGCTGTGAAGCCTTTAAACTTTCAGAGTGAAAAATTAAATAATGTGAACCCATGCTTGAGTTACTCTTCTGATGAAGTGGGGTGAGAAGTCTCTGAGAGGCACGGCTTGGGGCTCGGCAGAAGGCAGGGACAACCACAGAGCCCCCAGGTCCTGGGTCCAGGGTCTAAGATGGCAGGAACTCTTGACCAGCAAGTGGCAGGGGGCTCCAGGGCCTCACGGCGACCACTGTGCTGTGCAGTCGAGACTGGAGATCCAGGGTACTCAGGCATCTCACTGCCATTCCCGCAGCTCCCCCTCGGTGATCTCTTTCCATGCCTCCCACGCTCCCCAGCTGTAGCAACACAGCACAGCCCTCTTTCTCTGTGGATGTTCTTTCTCAAAGCCCAGAACCTTCCCCCACCCTCCTCCTTGCCAACCTGCCAACTTCTCACCCCCACCCCCACCCTGACAGTGTATCCCTCATCCCTGTTCAGCTCAGGGATCAACTCTGCAAATTTTGCCTCTTCTCATCCTTTAAATCAAGCCTTTGGACTGGGAGGCCACTGTGTGTATTTATGGAGCTAGAAGAAGGCTGGTGAGTCAGTTGCCAGGAGTTCCAGCTCATCTTCTTTTTAAAAACTTTTATTGGTGTATAGTTGGTTTACAATGTTGTTACTTTGTAACAACAAGTTTGCTGTTCAGCAAACTGAATCTGTTACACATATAAGTATATTCACTTTTTAAAGATTTTTTTTCCATACAGATCATTTTAGAATACTGAGTAGAGTTACCCATACTATACAGTAGGTCCTTATTAATTACATATTTTATATATAATAGTGTGTATGTCAATCCCAGTCTCCCAATTTATCCCCCTCCTTACCCCTAGTAACCATAAGTTTATTTTCTACATCTATAATTCTATTTCTGTTTTGTAAATAAGTGTATTTTTTTAGATCCCACATAAGTGATATCATATGATATTTATCTTTCTCTGACTTCATTCAGAGTGACAGTCTCTAGGTCCATCCTTGATGCTGCAGATGGCATTATTTCATTCTTTTTATGACTGAGTAATGTTCTATTGTATATATGGATCACATCTTCTTTATCTATTCCTCTGTTAATGGACATTATTTTAACATTCACATCTCTATTTGCTGCCACTGCTTCAGAGAATATGGCACTTAAAACCAGGAGCTGGGAGAACTGGATTCTCCCCTAGGTTGGCAGTAACCTGGCTTTGGAAGCATCCCAAAGTCAATAAGCTTATCTCCTAGCCCTTTCAATTAGAAAATTCTCTAATTGCCAGTTGTTCCTCAGGAGCAAGATCTCTCTCCCCAACACATCTGGTGTTACCGTGTTACTGGGGAGGACTTGTCACAGAATGGGGGTCTGCCCTGTGCTGGCCAGGCCACCAGCTGGTTTATTCACTGCCCTGTTACTCACTAGCTGTACTCGTTTTTTGTTTTCCTCCTTCTCTCCAGATCCTTCAGTTAATCATTTGTAATTTTTTTTTTTGAGTTCCAACTATGTCCTAGACTTAATTTGGGGATATTAATGTGGCTCAGTGGTAAAGAACCTGCCTGGGGCAGGAAGATCCCCTGGAGAAGGAAATAGCAATCCACTCCAGTATTCTTTCCTAGAGAAAATCCCCTGGACAGAGGAGCCTGGGGGGCTACAGTCTATGGGGCTTCAAAAAGAGTCAGAAATGACTCTGGGATTAAACAAAAGCAACAATATAAATTAATGGGCAAAAGAATTGTGTCTTCTGTCCTCACAGAACTTATAGTCCCATGGGAGGGAGGCAGATAATAAACAAGAAACATGTTAAAGATTATAAAATGCAAAAGTGCTACAGATGAAATTAGTATAGTAGAACTCTTTCCTTACTTTCATATGGTGCTCTGAAGCTCAAGCCACAGATTTTGTAATTTAATGGAAATTGGCTTTGATTTTGAGACCCAGAGATTCCTGGTTCTTTCAAACTACAGAATCTGTGTTTCCACAGCTATAACCTTTGAAAGGCTAAAGATCAGAAACTTATGAGAAGGGTTAGCAGGACTGTGGATGTCTCCTAGGCTTTCTGAACGTTCAAACCACGTGTAAGATACCATTTGGACATAGGTACAGGCCCATAATTCTCAGTCTCTCCTCTTTTTTTTCCTCTCTTCTCCCTTTTACTGTCTCCATCTCCTCGCCTCCCTCTCTATCTCCCTCCCTTCTCTTTCTCTCTCTGTAACATACTTCAAAATGCAATTTTGGGAATACTGTATCCCATTTATTTTGTCCTCATGCTGCTTATATTCAAGGTTTTCTATTTCTGAAACTTCTGAGATGTAAGTTACACGTTGGCACTTTAAGAGGCCCTGGTTAACCCCCAATTAAGGAGAAAGTAGAAAGAAGCAGGAGAACAGCTGAAACCAGGGAGTACTATCCACAGGGTACCCAAGGCCAGTTTGGGTTTGCACGCTCTCTGAGTAGCTTGTTCCTGTGTTACTCTTCAGTTTTTTCCCTATCATAAAGTTTGGTGCAAACTCTAGCTTGGTCTTGTGTCGCTGGATCGTTCGTGGCCGGCAGCAGTGGCGTGGGGGCAGTCATCCTGCAAGCCAACAGCAAGACACAAATTGAAGAGCCTTGAGGGAGTGGTTCCTGGGCTGCACTAGAGGCGATCCCTAGGAAGAGATACAGAAAGCTTTGGAGCTTTGAAGGTGGGCAAATTTCTAGAAATTAGGAGGTATAACCTTGTTTTGTTGTCACAGGCCATTGAGGCTGGAGATTTTTAGTCTAGATATTATTTCCTTCTTCTTCCTCAAATTCCTCTACTGTATATTTGGGAAAGAGTTTGTTATCAACTCCCTCTCGAATTTCACTAAACATGAGTTCGTAATTTCCCTGAGGTCACGATGCAGACCTTGGAAGGCAAACTTTCTTGCTTGAGGTGCCATGGGCTGGCTCTCACGCCTACAACTTTGGTAAATCCTTCCTAACAGTTAGAAGGGCGTTGGGAACGTGTGGACGGGTCCCATGGAATTGGGGCTACCATATGCTTTTCCAAATTCTCCCCCTGTGTTTTGCAATCACGTCAAACTGCTGTTCATTTCGGGACTGAGGATGCAATGTTCTGGGAGGCAGTGTCCTCAGCTCCCTGTGGATGAGTTGCCACGGATCACAAATAGCACAGCTGATGTTAATGGTTGTGTATCACCCTGTGGCTTCTCAAATAGCCTGCAAAGTTGGCAGGCGAGCTCTTGAGCACGCAGAGTTTCTGTGCTCCATTGTATTAAAACATTAAGAGCATATACTTCGGTGGTTTCAGACTGGTTCAAATATCTGAACACCTGAAAGTTTAGGGGCGTGGGAGGCCGTGAAATATTGACATGTAGTTCTGCCGAGAGGATTGGGAACAAAAATAGAACCACAGAACATGTGTGCTCTCTAAAAGCATTGCCCGAGTGCCCATGAAATAACAAGTTGAACCTGGTCTTTTTCCAAGGTTTTGGTTAACTTTCTTTCACTGCTTATTTATTGATTTAATTCTGGTCCCACTTGTTATCAGTAGTGGTTATGGGCACCAAGTGCTGAAGAAAGTTCATGAAAGAAAAACTCAAGTGAGAATTTTCTATACACATACATTTTTTTTTTTTCTTTCTGTGAATCAGGAGGAGGTTACCACTACTTGATTTTTCTGGAAAAATAGAACATTACAGTCTAGCTCTCAGAGGGTGTATTTTGTAGCCATTGCTGTTGGATCAAGTATAAGAAAATTTGACCTTAGGAGTGTGTGATAATACAGAGGTCAGTTTGAATTTTATAACCTTTTTCTTATAATCTAAATGGTTTGCTGCTGCTACTAAGTCGCGTCAGTCGTGTCTGACTCTGTGCGACCCCATAGATGGAAACCCACCAGGCTCCTCTCTCCCTGGGATTCTCCAGGCAAGAACACTGGAGTGGGTTGCCATTTCCTTCTCCAATGCATGAAAATGAAAAGTGAAAGTGAAATCACTCAGTCGTGTCCGACTCTTAGCGACCCCATGGACTGTAGCCTACAAGGCTCCTCCGTCCATGGGATTTCCCAGGCAAGAGTCCTGGAGTGGGGTGCCATGCCTTCTCCGAAAATGATTTGCTCAAGAGCCAAATGTTTGGCTAATTAATGGTGTTAATAGCAAGAGTGAAAGGGAAATTCTTGACCTGTTTAAGATATTAACTTTTCCAAGCACTTTAGCTTCTTTTTCTTCTTTAAGTATTTATTTGTTTGGCTTTAGTTGTGGTATGTGGGATCTAGTTCCCTGACCAGGAATCAAACCCAGGGCCCCTGCATTGGGAGTGCAGAGTCTTAGTCACTAAACCATCAGGGAAGTCCCTTTCAAGCCCTTGAGATGCCGTTACATACATCATTTGCAAGCTGTTTTCTCAAACATCTTATTTGTCAATTGCTAAGCTTTGGAAAGGCACGCTAAGTTCCACTGTCTCCTTGCAGAGTCCTCTTTCTCTGCCTCCTCTCCCCCTCCCCCTGCTCAGAAGAATCACTACTCAAAACCCAGGGCTTCTCAGAAACCCGTCTGAAAACCGCCCAGTAGTTACTAATTTTCTTGCGATACATTGCAGTTTGCATTGAAAGTGCAATTCATGCAATTCATGTTACAACCTACTGATCTTTTAACCAGAAAACACTAAAGACTGTTCAGTCTAATCTTTTCTGGTTGTTAGATTGCAAACTCTCAGAGGGAAGTTGGTTGTTGTTGTCTAGTTGCTAAGTTGTGTCCAACTCTTTGCGACCCCATGGACTGTCCTCTGCCAGGCTCCTCTGTCCATGGGATTTCCCAGGCAAGATTACTGGAGTGAGTTGCCATTTCCTTCTCCAGGGAGTCTTGAGTTTCCTGCATTGACAGGCAGGTTCTTTACCACTGAGCCACGAGGGAAGTCCTTCAGAGGGCAGGGGTCGTGGTAATCCCACTCCCCAGCCTGTTACCTGTGCCTCACACACACTCGTGGTAGGTCCTGATAATAATGGTATGACTAGCAGCAGTGACAGTAACAACTAAGACTTACAGAGTGTTTCATGCATCGTAGGCACTCTGTAAGTACTTGATACACTTGGAACATTCAGTTCTCTACAGCCAGTGAAGACAATGTTATGATTATTTCTATTTACACGTGAGAACATCCATGTACCATCAGGCTGAGTGACTGTAATGGAAGTCAGTAAAGGGCAGAGCAGGATTCAAGACCAGGCAGCCTGGCTGCTGGACTGGGGCCCTTGACTGTCACAATAAAGTGGCATACCTTATGAGAAAATTTGATTTGATCTCAGCCTTTTCCTGACTGCTCCCCTATTTGCATGACATTTTTTATGCCTTGCCTCGAACTTCTGCATATTTTACTTTGTAATCAAGTTTCCCAATAGCCAGGTTCTAAATCACTACAAACCTTGCCATTTTCCCAAGAGTCAGGCTTTGCATCACTCAGAAGTCAGACCCAGTTTTTACTTAAATGATTTGGATGTGGTTGATGCTAGCAGCTGGGAGATGAAAGTTTTATATACTACGCTGTGGAAAGCATCACTTGTAACTCTTCAGCCTGGTTATTCTCTATTTAAGGGGAAAAAAAAAGTGATCAGCTTTGATGGGCAATTGGTACAGCTACTCATTTGTTGTTCGGTCGCCAAGTCATGTCCGACTCTTTGCAACCCCATGGACTGCAGCACGCCAGGTCTCCTTGTCCCTCCCCATCTCCTGGAGTTTGCTCAACTTACTCATAGTCCTCTTTATTTAATTTTATAACTTTGCATTCTGAAGCTACTATGGCTACAGTTTTATGAAAACATATAACAATATTTTAGTTGGAAATCCTAAAAAAAGCAGAACTCAAGATTGCTCCTCTGTCACTGTGAGCCTTCACTTTCTGCTTCTTCCCCCAGTAATTATGGAAAAGTGTTTGAACAGCTCAGAAAAGTAGGTGGTGGGGTCACCAATTTACTCACACTGATCTTTCTCGTCAAGTGTCTACCTGGTTGCATAGAGAAGAAAACAAAACACACAAAGCAGCTTAGCCCAGTCTGATATAAAGCAAAGTGAGACAAAAATAATTTTATCTGTTCCTTTCTTTTTAAAAAATTTATATTGGAGTAGAGTAGAATTACAATGTTGCATTAGTTTCAGATATATGGCAAAGTGATTCAATTATACATATGCATATATCTATTATTTTTTAGATTCTTTTCCTATATAAGTTATTATAGAATATTGAGCACAGTTCCCTGTGCTATACAGTAGGTCCTTAATATCTATTTTATATATAGCAGTGTGTTATATGTTAATCCCAGTCTCCTGACTTATCCCTCCCCTCTCTTTCTCCTTTGAGAACCATGAGTTTGTTTTCTATGTCTGTGAGTCTGTTTTCTATTTTGTAAATAAGTTAGTCTGTACCATTATTTTAGATTCCACATGTAAGTGATATCATATATTTGTTTTTCTCTGTCTGACTTACTTCACTTAGTATGATATTCTCCAGATCCATCTGTGTTGCAGCACATGTATCTTTTTCTTTAGGTTTAATGTGCTTCTTTGGACAACTGTTCAGTGTTTCAGATGCTCTTATGTTGTTGTTACTCTTTTCCAAATGGCCACCAGGAATATGAGGCAGGACTCTGTGGAACCGGGAGTCTGGGTGACTATACTAGGTGATGTGAACTTAGCTTCCTTGCAGTTCAGCTTGCTCAGTTCTGACCCTGGGTAGCCTGAATATCTGTTATTGAAGTCTTTTCTGGGTAAACTCACGGTACAGGTGTAAGGTTTTTCAGGGTCCGAGGACTTGAGAAAACTCTTCGATGAGTCAACCTCTCCTTGCCCTTAGAGGGTTTGAAGGCTCCTTTGAGTCACTGCCACATCTCTGCTCTGGCCCGTGACTCATGCTGTCCACTCACAGTCTCTGCTGTGAGCTACCTGGCTCTGAACATGGTGGGCGAACAGTTTCCTCAAGGAGGAATGGTGTCCACTCAGCAATAAAATAATTATTTAAGCTGTCAAGCAGTAAAATGATTATCAAAGCCTTTTCTTCCCTTTAAAAACATATTCACTGGAAAGTTTCTAAGTATAGATTGATGATCACGTGAAGCAGTTATTGAAGAACAGTAACTATGACCCAGAGTCAATAGTAATTTGAATGTTTTATTTCTCAGCCAAACCCTATTACCTGTCTGTGGGCAGTGACTATTATACAGTTCTAATCTGTGTGCTTTTTGTTATAGGCCATATATAATTTTTAAGATTTATTAATTTTTAATAGGATAATTGCTTTATAGAATTTTGTTGTTTTCTGTCAAACATCAAGATGAATCAGTCATCAGTTCAGTTCAGTCACTCAGTCGTGTCCGACTCTTTGCGACCCCATGAATCGCAGCACACCAGGCCTCCCTGTCCATCACCAACTCCCGGAGTTCACCCAGACTCAAGTCCATCGAGCCAGTGATGCCATCCAGCCATCTCATCCTCTGGCGTCCCCTTCTCCTCCTGCCCCCAATCCCTCCCAGCATCAGAGTCTTTTCCAATGAGTCAACTCTTCCAATGAGGTGGCCAAAGTCCTGGAGTTTCAGCTTTAGCATCATTCCTTCCAAAGAAATCCTAGGGCTGATCTCCTTCAGAATGGACTGGTTGGATCTCCTTGCAGTCCAAGGGACTCTCAAGAGTCTTCTCCAACACCACAGTTCAAAATCATCAATTCTTCGGCGCTCAGCCTTCTTCACAGTCCAACTCTCACATCCATACATGACCACAGGAAAAACCATAGCCTTGACTAGACGAATCTTTGTTGGCAAAGTAATGTCTCTGCTTTTGAATATGCTATCTAGGTTGGTCATAACTTTCCTTCCAAGGAGTAAGTGTCTTTTAATTTCATGGCTGCAGTCACCATCTGTAGTGATTTTGGAGCCCAAAAAAGTAAAGTCTGACACTGTTTCCCCATCTATTTCCCATGAAGTGATGGGACCGGATGCCATGATCTTTGTTTTCTGAATGCTGAGCTTTAAGCCAACTTTTTCACTCTACACTTTCACTTTCATCAAGAAGCTTTTTAGTTCCTCTTCACTTTCTGCCATAAGGGTGGTGTCATCTGCATATCTGAGGTTATTGATATTTCTCCCAGGAATCTTGATTCCAGCTTGTGCTTCTTCCAGCCCAGCGTTTCTCATGATGTACTCTGCATAGAAGTTAAATAAACAAGGTGACAATATACAGCCTTGACATACTCCTTTTCCTATTTGGAACCAGTCTGTTGTTCCATGTCCAGTTCTAACTGTTGCTTCCTGACCTGTATACAGATTTCTCAAGAGGCAGATCAGGTGGTCTGGTACTCCCATCTCTTTCAGAATTTTCCACAGTTTATTGTGATCCATACAGTCAAAGGCTTTGGCATAGTCAGTAAAGCAGAAATAGATGTTTTTCTGGAACTCTCTTGCCTTTTCCATGACCCAGCGGATGTTGGCAATTTGATCTCTGGTTCCTCTGCCTTTTCTAAACCAGCTTGAACATCAGGAATTAGGTGTGTATATATCCCCTCCCTCTAAAACCTCCCTCCTGGTCATATATTATTTACTTAACTCTATATCTGGCTTGATAAATTCTATGCAATGCAAATAAATCTGGTTTTGAAATTCAGTAAATTAATAGGGAGATACAAATGATGCTATGTCTACTAATTCAACATGAACTTCATAAAAGCCACTATTCACATTTGTGATCAAATGTCTTTAGGCTGAACTTCGAGATAAAACTGATACTTCAAAATCAAATGTTAAAAAGAAGCTGTAATGATGGTTATTTCCAATTTTATTTTTCACTTTTGGGGAATTAAGACTCTCCCCACTCACAATATGTTATTTACAGAAATGTACTTGCAAACAGGAGTCTGAAACCTGTTGATTTTTTTTTTAAGCACAAAAATGAAAAATGAGTATTAGATCCTGGAAACAGTTTTTCCTTTTAAACTAGTATTTAAACTGTAGTTAAATTTTGTAGTACATTTTAATATATATTTCATTATCTAACCAAACATGTCATCATTAATTTTATATGTTGACAGATTGTTCTTGTGAAATTTAAAGTGAAATATTTGCAGCATGTGTTAAATGGAAAACAAGTCAAAATGTATCTGTACTTAGTTTTAATATTATTTTTTATTTGAAGTTTTTATTTTATACTGAAGTATAGTTGATTAACAATGTTGTGATAGTTTCAGGTGTACAACGAAGTGATTCAATTTTACGTATATGTCTCAATTCTTTATCATATTCCTTTCCCACTTGGATATTGAGCAGAGTTCCCTGTGCTATAGAATAGGTCCTTGTTGGTTATCCTTTCTTTAAACATTTTTATGTATTATTATTTTTAAAATATTTATTTACTTTTTGGTGGTGGTGGGTCTTTGTTGCTGATGTGGGCTTTCTCTAGTTGCGACGAGCAGGGCTACTCTCTGGTTGCAGTGCTCAGGATTCTCACTGCAGGGGCTTCCCTGTTGCAGAGTACAGGCTCTATATACACGAGGATTGGTAGTTGCAGCAAGTGGGCTCAGCAGTTTCAGTTCATGGGCTCTAGAGTGAGGGCTCAGCAGTTGTCATGCATGGCCTTAGCTATTGAGTGACATGTGAAATTCTCCCAGACCAGGGATTGAACCGGTGTCCCCTGTGTTGCAAGGCAGATTCTTAACCACTGGACCACCAAGGAAGCCCCTGGTTATCCATTTTAAATGTAGCCATGTGTACATTTCAATCCCCAACTCCTTAACTAGTTTTAATATTAACAGTGTTCTTTCTCATGCAGATAGCTGCATGATTCATGGTACCATTTGCGTTTTTACTCAAAAAGTCACATGTGCAGTAAGGCTTTTCCTGGCCGCTCAGAAAGAGCAAGACATTCCCTATCATCCTCCCCCTCTTTATCTTCCTTCTGTGATTTGGTTTCTCTTTAGCAATTTTCTCTTTCTTAAATACTATCAATTTTACTTTTTAAAAAATTTGTATTTTTTTCCTCCATCTCCCTCAGGGATCTTGTCTGCCGTATAGACTGCTGTAACCACAGAGCCTGGCACCATGCCTTTGGCAGGTGCTCAGTAAACATTTTGGAAAAAAAAAAAAAAAAAGAATTATAAGATAACTTTATAATAAATTTTTGTGAACATATTTTTAATTGCTTTTAATATGTAGTGTCAAAACTCATTAGTCATTTTATATATGTTTCCCCTGTTTAATGTAATTGCCATTAAAAAATCTATATGAGTCAGAGATGAAGGCTGAGATGGGAAGATAAAGAAATCATAATTTAAAACTTTAAATGTACCAAGCTAAAGGAAAAGATTTTCTACTCAAATATATTTGTATATCATTTGCCATTTTTAATATCTTTACATATACTTCATATTTGATCATTTTCATGGGGGGTTTGCTTCCCTGGTGGCTCAGTCTGTCAAGAATCTGCTTGCAGTGCAGGAGACCCAGGTTTGATCCCTGAGAAGGGCATGGCAACCCACTCCAGTATTCTTGCCTGGAGAATTCCAAGAACAGAGGAGCCTAGTGGGCTACAATCCAGGGGGTGCAAAGAGTCAGAGACGACTGAGTGACTAACACTTTCACTTTCTCAAAGTGTATTTTTTGTGTGTTTCATTCCTGTTTCTTTTAAAAATTTATTTATTTGTAATCAAAGGATAATTGCTTTACAATATTGGATGTGATTTCTGCCATACATCAACATGAATTAGCTATAGGTATACGTATGTCTCTTTGCTCTTGAACCTCTCTCTCACCTCTCACTGTTTCCCACCCCTCTGCTGCTACTGCTGCTAAGTCACTTCAGTCATGTCCGACTCTGTGCGACCCCATAGACAGCAGCCCACCAGGCTCCTCTGTCCCTGGGATTCTCCAGGCAAGAACACTGGAGTGGGTTGCCATTTCCTTCTCCAATGCACGAAAGTGAAAAGAAAAAAGTGAAGTCGCTCAGTCATGTCCGACTCGTAGTGACCCCATGGACTGCAGCCCACCAGGCTCCTCCGTCCATGGGATTTGGTTGTTGCAGAATGCCAGTTTGAATTCCCTGAGTCATGTGGCAAATTCCCATTGGCTATCTACTTTACATATAGTAGTGTATATGCTTCCATGCTACTGTCTCCATTCATCTCACCCTCTCCTTCCTCCCCCTTGCCCTTGTCCCATACGTCTGTCTCCACTGCTTCCCTGCAAATAGGTGCATCAGTACCATCTTTCTAGATCCCATATATATACATTAATATATGATATTTTTCTCTTTCTGACTTACTTCACTCTGTATAATAGGCTCTAGCTTCATCCACTGCATTGGAACTGATGCAAATGTGGTCCTTTTTATAGCTGAGTGATATTCCATTGTGTATATGAAGCACAACTTCCTTATCCATTCATCTGCCAATGGACATCTAGATTGCTTCCGTATCCTAGCTAGTGTAAATAGTGCTGTAATGAACACTGGGGTACACATGTCCTTTTCAGTTTTGGTTTCATCAAGGTATATGCCTAGAAGTGGTATTGCTGGGTCATATGGTGGTTTGGGGCTTCCCAAGTGGTGCTAGTGGTGAGGAACCCAACTGCCAATGCAGGAGACATGAGACATGGGTTTGATCCCTGGGTTGGGAAGATCTCCTGGAGGACGGCATGACAACCCACTCCAGTATTCTTGCCTAAAGAATCCCATGGATATAGGAGCCTGGTGGGCTAGTCAGTAGGGTCACAGAGTTGGGCACGACTGAAGCGACTTAGCATGCATGCATGCATAGTGGTTGTATCCCTAGTTTTTTAAGGAATCTCCATACTGTCTTCCACAGTGGCTGTACCAATTTATATTCCCACCAGCAGAGCAAGAGAGTTCCCTTTTCTCCACACTCTCTCCAGCACTTGTTGTTTGTGGATTTTTCTCAGAAGGTACTGAACGAGAAAAATCCTGAAAAAGTGCTGTGTGGTGATGGTTTGTTTGTTTTTGTTATAGTTTTTTTTAGTTTCTAAAAAATTTGTTTAATATCAGACTATAGTTGGTTAACAATGTTCTGTTAGTTTCAAGTGTACAGCAAAGTGATTCAGTTATATCCATACAAGTATCCGTTCATTATAAAATTCTTTTTCCATTTAGATTTTTACAGAATATTGTGCGAGTTTCCTGTTCTATACAGTAGGTCCTTGTTGGTTATCTATTTTAAATATAGTGGTATGTACATGTCATTCCCAAACTCCCAATCTATCCCTACCCCCCTTCAATCTTCCCCCATGGTAACCATAAGTTGGTTCTCTAAGTCTGTGAGTGTTTCTATTGTGTAAATAAATTCATTTGTATTGTTTGTTTTTTAGAGTCCAAGAATAAGTGGTATTGTATGATATTCGTCTTTCTCTGACTTAGCCTGAAGTTTTTCTAGGTATTTTGAGAAAGTTGTTTCACATCCTGGGCCCCAGGTAGATCTTTAATCAAAATGGATACACTCCAAGGATGTGTTGCTAAGTTGTTGCTAAGTCACTTCAGTCGTATCCGACTCTGTGTGACCCCATAGACGGCAGCCCACCAGGCTCCCCCGTCCCTCAGATTCTCCAGGCAAGAACACTGGAATGAGTTGCCATTTCCTTCTCCAATGCATGAAAGTGAAAAGTGAAAGTGAAGTCGCTCAGTCGTGTCTGACTCTTAGCGACCCCATGGACTGCAGCCTACCAGGCTCCTCCGTCCATGGGATTTTCCAGGCAGGAGTACTGGAATGGGGTGCCATTGCCTTCTCCACCAAGGATGTGAGAGAGATACAAATCTGTTGTGTAATTTTAAAAATGCCCCTGTGCAACATTTTCAGTTGAAGGATTGTGTGGTGATGGTTGATTGTCTTTAACTAGACAGTGAGTTTCCTTTTTTTTTGGTGGTGGTAGGTGCTTTCCTGATATTTCAGTTGGTAAAGAATCTGCCTGCAATGTAGTAGACCTCAGTTCGATTCCTGAGTCGGAAAGATCTGCTGGAGAAGGGATAGGCTACCCACTCCAGTGTTCTTGGTCTTCCCTTGTAGCTCAGCTGATAAAGAATCGACCTGTAATGCAGGAGACTTGGCTTTGATCCCTGGGTTGGGAAGATCCCCTGGAGAAGGAAAATGCTGCCTACTCCAGTATTCTGGCCCAGAGAATTCTATGAACTGTATAGTCTATGGGGTCGCAAAGAGTTGGACACAATTGAGTGAGTTTCCATGTTCAGTGATATTTATTCATTCAGTTTTTTCTAGTGCTGCTAGAACTTATCTCACAGTTGGTACTCAAAAGTATTTATCCTTCAATTAAAAAATAAATACATTTTTAACTAATAACAAGCCATATTTAAATATAAATAAATAATTCTGGAAGATACAAAAAAAAGAGCGGAAAAAAAGTATTTATGAAATGAATTCATGATAAAGTCTCGGAGGCCGGGACAAGTTAGTGTGAGAATGAATTTGAGGACTCACATACATGGGACCATATGGTAATAGCTTTGCTGTAAGCTTTGATGATCCACAGAGTCAAAGGCTTTGGAATAGTCAATAAAGCAGAAATAGATGTTTTTCTGGAACTCTCTTGCTTTTTCCATGATCCAGCAGATGTTGGCAATTTGAACTCTGGTTCCTCTGCCCTTTCTAAAACCAGCTTGAACATCAGGAAGTTCATGGTTCCCTTATTGCTGAAGCCTGGCTTGGAGAATTTTGAGCATTACTTTACTAGCGTGTGAGATGAGTGCAATTGTGCGGTAGTTTGAGCATTCTTTGGCATTGCCTTTCTTTGGGATTGGAATGAAAACTGACCTTTTCCAGTCCTGTGGCCACTGCCGAGTTTTCCAAATTTGCTGGCATATTGAGTGCAGCACTTTCACAGCATCATCTTTCAGGATTTGAGAAAGCTCAAGTGGAATTCCATCACCTCCACTAGCTTTGTTTGTAGTGATGCTTCCTAAGGCCCACTTGACTTCACATTCCAGGATGTCTGGCTCTAGGTCAGTGATCACACCATTGTAATTATCTGGGTCATGAAGATCTTTTTTGTACAGTTCTTCTGTGTATTCTTGCCACCTCTTCTTAATATCTTCTACTTCTGGTAGGTAGGTCCATACCATTTCTGTCCTTTATCGAGCCCATCTTTGCATGAAATCTTCCCTTGGTATCTCTGATTTTCTTGAAGAGATCCCTAGTCTTTCCCATTCTGTTGTTTCCCTCTATTTCTTTGCATTGATCGCTGAGGAAGGCTTTCTTATCTCTCCTTGCTATTCTTTGGAACTCTGCATTCAGATGCTTATATCTTTCCTTTTCTCCTTTGCTTTTCACTTCTCTTCTTTTCACAGCTATTTGTAAGGCCTCCCCAGACAGCCATTTTGCTTTTTTGCATTTCTTTTCCATGGGGATGGTCTTGATCCCTGTCTCCTGTACAATGTCATGAACCTCATTCCATAGTTCATCAGGCACTCTATCTATCAGATCTAGGCCCTTAAATCTATTTCTCACTTCCACTGTATAATCATAAGGGATTTGATTTAGGTCATACCTAAATGGTCTAGTGGTTTTCCCTACTTTCTTCAATTTAAGTCTGAATTTGGTAATAAGGAGTTCATGATCTGAGCCACAGTCAGCTCCTGGTCTTGTTTTTGTTGATTGTATAGAGAAATCTGTATGCAGGTCAGGAAGCAACAGTTAGAACTGGACATGGAACAACAGACTGGTTCCAAATAGGAAAAGGAGTACATCAAGGCTGTATATTGTCACCCTGCTTATTTAACTTCTATGCAGAGTACATCATGAGAAATGCTGGACTGGAAGAAACACAAGCTGGAATCAAGATTGCCTGGAGAAATATCAATGACCTCAGATATGCAGATGACACCACCCTTACGGCAGAAAGTGAAGAGGAACTAAAAAGCTTCTTGATGAAAGTGAAAGTGGAGAGTGAAAAAGTTGGCTTAAAGCTCAGCATTCAGAAAACGAACCTCATGGCATCCGGTCCCATCACTTCATGGGAAACAGTGGAATCAGTGTCAGACTTTATTTTTTTGGGCTCCAAAATCACTACAGATGGTGACTGCAGCCATGAAATTAAAAGACGCTTACTCCTTGGAAGGAAAGTTATGACCGACCTAGATAGCATATTCAAAAGCAGAGACATTACTTTGCCAACAAAGGTCCGTCTAGTCAAGGCTATGGTTTTTCCTGTGGTCATGTATGGATGTGAGAGTTGGACTGTGAAGAAGGCTCAGCACTGAAGAATTGATGCTTTTGAAGTGTGGTGTTGGAGAAGACTCTTGAGAGTCCCTTGGACTGCAAGGAGATCCAACCAGTCCATTCTGAAGGAGATCAGCCCTAGGATTTCTTTGGAAGGAATGATGCTAAAGCTGAAACTCCAGTACTTTGGCCACCTCATGCGAAGAGTTGATACACTGGAAAAGACTCTGATGCTGGGAGGGATTGGGGGCAGGAGGAGAAGGGGACGACAGAGGATGAGATGGCTGGATGGCATCACCGACTCGATGGACGGGACGTGAGTCTGGGTGAACTCCGGGAGTTGGTGATGGACAGGGAGGCCTGGCGTGCTGCGATTCATGGGGTCGCAAAGGAAACGAATGAGCGACTGAACTGAACTGTAATGGTGTTTATTCATGGTAGAAATATAGCTGGGATAAATGTGAACAGAAGTAAAATGGAAAATGAACAGAAATTGAATACAACGTGGACAGAAATGGAGTGGTTCTTTTTTGGTTCACGAAAGTATACAAGTGGTACTGATCTCATGGAAAAAATGATTATAATTATAATTGTATTACATCATTGTAGTTACACACATGAGGGTCAAACCATGACTTACTGGGTCCATTTTACTTTTTTTACCTGCCCAGGACACAACTCATATTCTTCTTTTTTTAAATTGAGCTACAATTTTATTTTTTTAATTTTTATTTTATATTGAAATATAGTTAATTAACACAATTGTGTTAGTTTCATGTGTACAGCAGAGAACATTGACACTCTTGCATCTTTCTGAGAACACCTGTGTTAGGGAGATTTTGAACAGTTATAACATGGGTCACTGGTCAGTCTTAAAAGAAGAAAGGTAGTTATCAGGCTCCAGTCACTATTTCACCGGTCAGGGTTGGTCAGCTGAAGCCCCTGTGTCTTGAAGCTGTCCATGTACCTCCGGCCTCTTCCTGTGCTCCCATTGTAAGGTTATATTCTAATTGAAGGGATATAATAATTTTGAGATTTCATGATATCAGCAGAGGACCATATAGATAATAACTATACTAGTTATTTTCCTACTGAGTCTGTCTTTTGACAAGATTTCTGTCTCAACCTTTACCATATGCCTCTTTTCTGCTGCTAGGATTAAAGGGCATTTACCCTGATGTTAAAAAACAATCTTCAGCCCTGGTTACGTTCTTTGTGTAAATATCTTGCGTGCACAATGCCTCTCTTCCCCAGTCTCCAGGAGCACTGTGAGGAGGTAATTAAAGCAGTCTGTTTTTCCAGCACGTTCTGTCTGTTTTTTCTTTTCATTATTAGATGCGATGACACATTTGCCTGTGTGGCTTCCCACAGATGGCATAGAAATTTTGTGATCAAATGGTAAGAGTAAACCAACTGTCGTTTCAGATCACAGCTTTCCGTGTTGCTCCCCATGTGTAGGAATCTCGCTTTAATAAAATGCTCCCTTCTTTTTAAAGTGGTATCACCTGGCATGCAGAAGACCATGGAATAAAGTGGGCAAAGTTTGAAAAGGCATCAGAAAATGTAAATGACTACCTAGTCGTATGCCCTGTGTTTTTACTCTGATACAAAAGAGACTTAATTAAAATAATTTCTGCACCAAAAAGTTGATTAAAAAAAAAAATCACTGTTAACTATGTTTACAAGGGAGGTAGAAATGATGAAGAGTTTGGATTTTTCTGGTATTTTTGTGACTTGATAAATGTTGTGAAGTGTTTTTTGATAACCTTTATATTTGATTCTAAATTTATATCATTTTTTTTCTTTTTATTTATTTTTTTTTACTTTACAATATTGTATTGGTTTTGCCATACATCAACATGCATCCACCATGGGTGTACACGTATTCCCCATCCTGAACCCCCCTCCCACCTCCCTCCCCATACCATTCCTCTGGGTCATCCCAGTGCACCATCCCCAAGCTTCCTGTATCCTGCATCGAACCTGGACTGGCGATTCATTTCTTATATGATATTATATGTTTCAATGCCATTCTCCCATATCATCCCCTCCCCTCCCACAGACTCCAAAAAACTGTTCTATACATCTGTGTCTCTTTTGCTGTCTTGCATATAGGGTTGTCGTTACCATCTTTCTAAATTCCATATATATGCATTAGTATACTGTATTGGTGTTTTTCTTTCTGGCTTACTTCACTCTGTATAATATATCATTAGTAGGCATTTGTGTTGCTAAGTCCTTCTCCAGGGGATCTCTTGGACTCAGGGTTTAAACCTGTGTCTTTTATGTCTCCTGCATTGGCAAGTGGGTTCTTTACCGCTAGCGCCAATTGGGAAGCCTTTCTGATATACTCACTTGACAATGAATAAATAAATGAAAAAGAAAATGTAGCAATGCAAATGAAATGGCTGGATCATAAGAAATGCTATTGGTTTTGATTGATTCTTGGAGTACAATATGGTCTTGAATTTTTACTATTCCCTATGTATTTGAATTTAGATGTTGTATTTGTTGTAATATTTCTGCCTAATTTACCATAAGCACTGATTTTAATAAGAGCATTTGCAATGATAATTAGCTAAAAATACTTCACATGTAGGCAAGTAGTTCATTCTCTTGAGATCACATAGCCTAGATGTAGCATTTACGGAGTCTGTTTCTTGCGTTAGTGTCACTGTTTTAAGTACACAGTCACTGAACATTTCCAAGTCATTTATGGCTGACTATCATAGGGATTGGGATGAACATTCTGGCTGGTTTTGTTTCATTTTGGTGGTGTTTTTAGTTTAAAATACTTAATAGTTGCATGAAGTTTAATTTCTGTGGAAGAGATACTTTTTAATAAACACAGTGGCATAAGAATAGATATATAGATCCATGGAATAGAATTGAGTCAAGAAACAAACTCTTATCTTTAAAATCAATTAATTTCTAAGAAGGGTGTCAGGATAAATTCAATGGGAAGATGAGTAGTCTTTTTAGCAAATGGTCCTGGGATAACTAGATATTCATTCACATATAAGAGAATGAAGTTGGACTCTTACGTCATATCCTTTACCAAAATTAATTACTAATGATCAAACACTAAAATATGATAGCTCAAACTATAAAAACTTTTTGAAAGTAGGCGTATATCTTCATGATCTTGTTTTTGGCAATGGTTTCTCCAGGTGACACCAAAAGCACAAGAACAAAAGAAACAGATTACATTTGACTTCATCAAAGTTGAAAACTTTTATGCTTTAAAGGACACTATCATAAAAGTGAAAGAACAGTCCACAGAATGGAAGACAATGTTTGTAAGTTATAAATCTAATTAGGGACTTGTATCTAGAATATATAAAAAAGCTCATGACAATAACAAGACAAATGACCTCCTTTTAAAATGAGGCAAATTTCTGAACGGACATGGTCAGTAAGCACGTGGGGAAAATGGACATCATTACCCATTAGGGAATGCAAATCATAGCCACGGTGAGATACTAGGATAGGTATAATCAGAACGATAATAGAGCTTCCCTGGTGGCTCAGTGGTAAAGAATCTGCCTGCTAATGCAGGAGGCATGGGTTCGATCCCTGGTCTGGGAAGATTCCACATACCAAGGGGCAACTAAGCTTATGCATTCCGACTACTGAAGTCCATGTGCCCTAGAGCCCATGCTCTGCAATAAGAGAAGCCACTGCAATGAGAAGCCTGCACACTGCAAAGAAGAGTAGACCCCACTCACAGCAGCTAGAGAAAAGCCCACGCAGCAATAAAAACCCAGCACAGCCATTAATAAATAAATAAAACTATTTCTTAGAAGACAGATAATATTAATAAGTTTTCATGAGAAAGTGGAACTTCTGAACATCATTGAGAATATAAAATGATGCAGACACTTTGGAAAACAGTCTGACAGTTCATTGACATGTTAAGCATAGATTGGAGAAAGCAATGGCACCCCACTCCAGGACTCTTGCCTGGAAAATCCCATAGACGGAGGAGCCTGGTGGGCTGCAGTCCATGGGGTCACTGAGGGTCGGACACGACTGAGCGACTTCACTTTCACTTTTCACTTTCATGCATTGGAGAAGGAAATGGCAACCCACTCCAGTGTTCTTGCCTGGAGAATCCCAGGGATGGGGGAGCCTGGTGGGCTGCCGTCTATGGGGTCGCACAGAGTCGGACACGACTGAAGCAACTTAGCAGCAGTAGCAGTAGCAGACATATATACAATAGGATGTATAAAATAGATAATTAATGAGAACCTACTATATAGTACAAGGAACTCTATTCAGTGCCCTGTGGTGACCTAAATGCGAAGGAAGTCCAAGAAAGGGTGGATATACATATACATATTATACATATAGTTGAATCACTTTGCTGTACAACAGAAACATTGTAAAACAACTATGTTTCAATAAAAATTAAAAAAACACTTATCATATAATCAAGCAATTTCACTCCTGGTTATATGGCCAATACAAGTAAAAACAAGTGTCCACATTTAAAACTTGCACATGAATATTTCTATAAAGATTGTTGATACAGCTCAAAAAATGAACTCAAACTCAGTCCATCTACTGATTAATAAATAAATGAAATGTGGCTTATCCATAGAATGGAATACAGTTGATCCCTGATAAACATAGATTTGAATTGCATGGCTCCACATATACATGGATATTTTTTGATAGTAAATACTACTTTACTATAGGATCAGTGATTGGTTGAACTCACTGATGCAGAGAAACCATAGATATGGAGGGTTAACTAAAAATAACACTCACATTAACTCTGCCTTGTTCAAAGGTCAATTATATTAGTTAGCAATGAAAAGGGATGGAGTACTAATATATCCTACAGCATTGAAGAACCTTAAACACTTTATGGTAAGTGAAATAAGGCAGTCATAAAATACCACATCTTACATGACTGCATTTCTGTAAAATGCCCATAACAGTTCAAATTTATAGGCAGAAAATAGGTTAATGGTTGCCTTGGGCTTGAGGGATTAGGGAGTGACTGTCAGTGGTATGTGTTTTCTTTTGAGGAGTGAGATCCTCTAAACTTAATTGTGGTGATGGCTGCACAATTTTGTCAATATATCCAGACTGTTGAGTTATACTCTTTAATGAGTGTACAATATGTGAATTATATTTCAGTAAAGTTGCTATAGAACGAACAAGTACATACACAAACTATGAGGAAAATAGGAAATGTATCTGAAATACTTTTAAAATTCAAAATTGGCATACTGAAGAATAAAGCTCTAGAAACAATGTCTCTAGCAAGACATATACAATGAAATTTAAAATTGAAGAAAATCTAGATAACTTAAGGAAGAAATCTATTTTGAATTGTTATTAACTGTCTAATGGCTCCATTTTACCCTGTGCATATTTATTCACTCAAAATATATGCTGGAAAGCTTTTCCATCGCACAGAATGATCAGAAATACCCTTTTGAAAATTCTTCACGTGACTTTTTGCATATATAGTCATTTTATCCTTTTATTAAAAAGTATAGTTAATGAACAGTGTGTTAACTTCTGCTATAAAATAAAGAGATTCAGTTATACACATATAAACATGTTTTTCATATTCTTTTCCACTATGATTTATCACAGGATATTGAATATAGTGCCCTGTGCTATACAGTAGGATCTTGTTTCCATTCTGCATGCAATAACTTACACCTGCTAACTCCAACATCCCTCTCCATCCTTCCCCCAAAACCCTCACACTTGGCAACCACAAGTCTAATCTCTATGTCCTATTCATGTGATTATTAAAGCCTGATCTGTTAAGACTAGTTTCCTTTCAAAGAACCTCTGCTGTTCATCTGAATATATAGACTGTATTAATGATGGAATTCATTAAGAACTGTAATGTCATTTTTGGCTATTTGAAAGCTAACCATACAGCATTGTGACCCAGAAGGGTGAAGCATTTTGAAGGAGGCTCAAAGTCATAGTTCAGACTTACAAGCTTTTGTTGCATGGACATTAAGTTCATCTCTATCTCTAGTAGGCAGATATGGAGATTGAAAAATGGAGGTATGGATGTATTTCAAGTTCATCCTCTGATAGAAAAAATTCTTGGTGAAAAAAGCTCAGTGAAATAATTTCAATAGGATGACAGCATACTATGGTTCCTATTTTGTGCCGTTTATAAAGAAAAGAGTTGCAAAGAAATAGGCTAACTCAAAGGAGATTATGAAAAATGTATAATTGAATTTGAATATAGGGCTTTGGGAGAAATATTAAAGAAAATACAATTCTCTAGACTGTAGGAGAATTGTATTTAGCTCCCAAAGCAGTAAACGTCTTGCTTCACGTGCCTTCAAAAGCATTGTGAAGCAGCAACACCAACACATTTTCGGAAACAGAAAGTCCTTGGTTTTGTCATATGACTGGGTTAGTACTAATACTGGAGTCAGTACTTACTAAGTTACCTCACTCTCAGTACTGAATGTCCTATGTACATAGAAGATCTTTTTCTTAAACTCTCCCTTTCCAGGAACTTTCCTGACAGTCTAGGGGTTAAAACTTTTGCCTTCTAACACAGGAGACGTGGGTTCAATCCCTGGTTGGGGAGCCAAGATCCCACATGCCTCGAGCTCAAAAAACCAAAACATAAAACAGAGACAATATGGTAACAAATTCAATAAAGGCTTTAGAAATGGTCCACACCTGGGAAAAATCTTATTAAAAAAAAAATAATAAAGCAGCAGCTATCCTTTTCCTTCAGCAAGGCTGTGGATGGATGGACCCACTGTTGACACAATCTAGTCTTCGCAGGGCTGAGCAAAACTTGGGTCTTTTCCAGTTTATATCCTGAAGAAGTTCATCCTGATCCCAGCCTCCAGTTCAGCCTGAGGTGAACTGGCCTTGGATTTACACTCATTCTGTTCTGTTCTTGATAGAATGGTTTCAGAGCCATGCTTGCTTTCACGAGTTAGGGATCTGTACCAGAAAGAAGACTTCTGACTTGCAGAGTTGGTAGTTTTGTACATTTTAACATACAAAATCATGGAATCCTTAAAGATGACCTTCTCCTAACCTTCAACATCTGTGATTGTTTACTTTCCGCCAAAAAAGAGACATTGCAGATGTGATTAAGTTAAAAACCTTGAAAAGAATAGATTACCTTGGATTATTTAGGTGGAGCATGTGGTATCACAAGGGTTCTTAGAGTACTGTTAGTATCAGGGAGAGAGATTTGAAGATACTGTGTTGTTGGCTTTGAAAATGTTGGAAGAAGCTATGAGACAAGAATGCAGGCAGGCTCTTGAAGCTGGCAAAGAGAAAGAAATGTATTCCATTCCATTCCAAATGTGTTCTCTGCTTGTATTTGTCTGCTTAGGTTGCCATAACAAAACACCACAGTTTTGTTTGTCTTAAATAAAAGAGTATTTCTCACAGTTTTGGAGGCTGCAAGTTCAAGTTCAAGGGGATGGCAGAGTTTGTGTCTACTGAGGTCTTCCTTTCTTCTTGGCTTGTAGTTGGCAAATTTCTCACGTTGTCCTTGCAAGAACTTTCCTTCGTTCATGCGTGGTGCCTCTTCCTCTTCTTATAAAGTCACCAGACCTATCAGATGAGGGCCCCATCCTTGTGGCCCCGTTTAACCTTAATTACTTTCCAAGAATCTGTCTCTCCAAATACAGTCACATGGTAGGGCGTGGGTTTAGGGCTTCAACATAAGAATTTGCAGGTGAACAGAAATCAGTGGGTAACATCCCTACAGTTATCAGAAGGAGTTCAGCCCTGCTGACAACTTGACTTCATCACAGTGAGACTTTTGGCAGTGTCATTGTAAGATAATAAATTTATGGTGTTTTAATTTTGAGGTCATTGGTTACAGCTACAGTAGGAAAATGAACACAACCTTTTCATCAATCTTAAAGCCTGTTTTCTTTGTGGCAGATTCATCATTATTAATGTGGTGACATAATACACGCCCACATGAACTAAAGAATAGATGCTAGACCCAGCTGCCCTACCCGCTCTATCGTGTGACTACTTATGTACTTCCACACACACATACACACACTGGCCACTACAGATTCCTACTCTAAGATGGCTCAGGAATTTTTACATGCCAACATTCACTTCAGATTTTTGTTAACTCTCCTAAGTTTGAAGGAGAATACAAGCAGCTCCTTCTTTTGTGAGGAACTGAATATTTAGGATGCATTTCTGATAAACAGGGGATGACTCCATAATTCAGGTGGATAGTGAAACTGTTAGTCACTCACTCATGTCTAACTCTTTGCAACCCCACAGACTGTAGCTCGCCAGGTGGGGACCTTCACAATTGCCCCTATTGGCTTTTTCATTGAACTCGAGGCTTAGAAGATACTTTTTAAATGTAATTTTTAATTAGAGGACAATTATAGAAGATTTTGACTTGGTTGGGTTCCAACTTGGTTTGACTATCTGGTTGGGCCTTTAGAGTAGGAGGGATGCAGTAGCTCAGTGTCAAGGTCAAGGATATCTGGAAATTTTCAAATGGGCTCCTCCTCCACAGAGACAAAATGCTTTGTCACTCTTGAGTGACAACAGGAAGCAGTGTCCAAATGAAAGGAATGGAAGTAGATTGAATGAGAGCTCCTTTGTGACAAAAAGAGAACTCTTTTTAAAAGACTTATTAATGGTAAATCTGTTTGATATGGATTCTTTAGCTACTTTGGTGGAAATATGGAAGAATTTGGTGGAAGATATGGGAAATAGATGGGGAAACAGTGGAAACAGTGTCAGACTTTATTTTTTTGGGCTCCAAAACCACTGCAGATGGTGACTGCAGCCATGAAATTAAAAGACACTTACTCCTTGGTAGGAAAGTTATGACCAACCTAGATAGCATATTCAAAGGCAGAGACATTACTTTGCCAACAAAGGTCCATCTAGTCAAGGCTATGGTTTTTCCAGTGGTCATGTATGGATGTGAGAGTAGGACTGTGAAGAAAGCTGAGTGCCGAAGAATTGATGCGTTTGAACTGTGGTGTTGGAGAAGACTCTTGAGAGTCCCTTGGACTGCAAGGAGATCCAACCAGTCCATTCTGAAGGAGATCAGCCCTGGGATTTCTTTGGAAGGAATGATGCTAAAGCTGAAACTCCAGTACTTTGGCCACCTCATGCGAAGAGTTGACTCATTGGAAAAGACTCTGATGCTGGGAGAGATTGGGGACAGGAGGAGAAGGGGACGACAGAGGATGAGATGGCTGGATGGCATCACCGACTCGATGGATGTGAGTCTGAGTGAACTCTGGGTGATGGTGATGGACAGGGAGGCCTGGCTTGCTGCAATTCATGGGGTCACAAAGAGTCGGACACGACTGAGTGACTGAACTGAACTGAACTGATAGAGGAGTCAGATGGTTTTGCCTTGAATCCCAAGAGAATACCTTGTGGAATCCTCTTAGAAAAACACAGTCTCTGGTCTGTCCTACATAGGGTATTCTGTAATCAAAAGGTTCCAAAAATACTGAATAAAATGATAAGGTGCTTGGCAGTATTCTCACTAATAGGGAATTTTAGGTATTATGGGATTCTCAACACGATTTTCCAAAAGAGTCCAATTCAGCCACTTCACCAGAATTCCACCCCTTGGTATTGTAAAATAATGATAGCATCCATAATTCAAGTTTTGCCCAAAGGAGTTTTTATGTGGGGGTGAGGGAGAGTTCCATAATTTTGTGACTTAGTTGCTCAGGGTGTGATTTTTAAAAAATAATTGTATTTATTTATTTATTTTTATCTGAGTTCAGTCTTCATTGCTGCTTCAGGCATTCTCTACTTGTGATGAGCAGCGGCTGCTCTACGTTGCACTGTGCAGGCTTCTCATTGCAATGGCTTCTGTTGTTGCAGAACATGGGGCCTAGAGCACAGGCTCAGTGGTTGTGGCACCCAGGCTTTGTTGCTCCACCACATGTGGGATCTTCCTGGACCAAGGATTGAGCCCGTGTCTCCTGCATTGGCAGGTGGATTCTTTACTGCTGAGCCACTAGGGAAGCCCTCAGGGTGTGATTTAATTCTATTTCCTGTTTTTAAAATTAATTTTTATTGGAATATAGTTGCTTTACAATGTCATATTTATTTCTAGTGTACAGCAGAGTGAATCAGTCTTATATATATATACACACACACACATACATCCACTCCCTTTTGAATTTCCTTCCCATTTAGGTCACCACAGGGCATTAAGTAGACTTCCCTGTGCTATATAGATTCTTATTAGATATTTATTTTACACATAGTATCAAATAAGAAAAGGAGTATGTCAAGGCTGTATATTGTCACCCTGCTTATTTAACTTATATGCAGAGTACATCATGAGAAATGCTGGGCTGGAGGAGGCACAAGCTGGAATCAACAATGCTGGGGGAAATATCAATAACCTCAGATATGCAGATGACACCACCCTTTGGCAGAAAGTGAAGAAGAACTAAAGAGGCTCTTGATGAAAATGAAAGAGGAGAGTGAAAAAGTTGGCTTAAAACTCAACATTCGGAAAACGAAGATCATGGCATCCAGTCCCATCACTTCATGGCAAATAGATGGGGAAACAGTGGAATCAGTGGCTGACTATTTTCTTGGGCTCCAAAATCACTGCAGATGGTGATTGCAGCCATGAAATTAAAAGATGCTTAGTCTTTGGAAGGAAAGTTATGAACAACCTAAACAGCATATTAAAAAGCAGAGACATTCCTTTGTCAACAAAGGTCTGTCTAGTCAAGGCTATGGTTTTTCCTGTGGTCATGTATGGATGTGAGAGTTGGACTGTAAAGAAAGCTGAGCACCAAAGAATTGATGCTTTTGAAGTGTGGTGTTGGAGAAGACTCTTGAGAGTCCCTTGGACTTCAAGGAGATCCAACCAGTCCATCCTAAAGGAGATCAGTCCTGGGTGTTCATTGGAAGGACTGATGTTGAAGCTGAAACTCCAGTACTTTGGCTACCTGATGTGAAGAGCTGACTCATTGGAAAAGACCCTGATGCTGGGAAAGATTGAGGGCAGGAAGAGAAGGGGACAACAGAGGATGAGATGGTTGGATGGCATCACTGACTCAATGGACATGAGTTTGGGTGAACTCCAGGGGTTGGTGATGGACACTGAGGCCTGGCGTGCTGTGGTTCATGGGGTCGCAAAGAGTCGGACACGACTGAGCAACTGGACTGAACTGATCAGTAGTATATATATGTCAATCCCAGTCTCCCAGTTCCTCCCACCACCGTTTTCTCCCTTAGAATCCATATGTTTGTTCTGTACATCTGTGTCTCTATTTCTGCTTTTCAAATGATATCATCTATACCATTTTTTTTTCCTAGATTCCACATATATGCGTTAATGTATTTGTTTTGCTGTTTCTGACTTCATTTACTTTCTGGTATACTTCATAAAGTATGACACTCTCTGAAGAAGCTGTGGTACATATACACAATGGAATATTACATTACTCAGTCTTAATGAAGAACAAAATTGGTTCATTGATAGAGATGAATGGATCGTCTATTGATTTTTTTTAAATTTTATTTTATTTTTAAACTTTACATAACTGTATTAGTTTTGCCAAATATCAAAATGAATCCGCCACAGGTATACATGTGTTCCCCATCCTGAACCCTCCTCCCTCCTCCCTCCTCATTCCATCCCTCTGGGTCGTCCCAGTGCACCAGCCCCAAGTATCCAGTATCGTGCATCGAACCTGGACTGGCAACTCGTTTCATACATGATATTTTACATGTTTCAATGCCATTCTCCCAAATCTTCCCACCCTCTCCCTCTGCCACAGAGTCTGAAAGACTGTTCTATATATCAGTGTCTCTTTTGCTGTCTCGTATACAGGGTTATTGTTACCATCTTTCTAAATTCCATATATATGCATTAGTATACTGTATTGGTGTTTTTCTTCCTGGCTTACTTCACTCTGTATAATAGGCTCCAGTTTCATCCACCTCATTAGAACTGATTCAAATGTATTCTTTTTAATGGCTGAGTAATACTCCATTGTGTATATGTACCATAGCTTTCTTATCCATTCATCTGCTGATGGGCATCTAGGTTGCTTCCATGTCCTGGCTATTATAAACAGTGCTGCGATGAACATTGGGGTACATGTGCCTCTTTCATTTCTGGTTTCCTCAGTGTGTATGCCCAGCAGTGGGATTGCTGGGTCATAAGGCAGTTCTATTTCCAGTTTTTTAAGGAATTTTGATTATTTCTTATGGGATCCCAGGAGAATTTCCTTTAATACAAGTCAATAGAACCTTCTTTGAAGTTACCCACCACCCATAATGCTCCGAATCGAATCTCAAAGGTCATTGTTTACATGATGGTATTGGTTCATTTTACTGCACCATGAAACTCAAGGAAAAAATTACTTATAAAATCATAGAAAATATTTTCTTTTTCTTTAAAAAGTTTAGAATGTTGTTTTCAAAAATGCTTCTGTTTTTAGTAATAATTCATTTTTAATGAGAAAACATCAACTTCTCTCTTAAACTCCCACAGATTAAAATTGTTATAGAATTTTAGTTCATTTTAACTATGGTCCACCATAATTTATGCTCAGAGGAATATTTAATAGGGAGAATTTCACTGTATAAACCCTAATCTCTCTCTCTTTCTCTCTGTTTGCAAGCTTGATTCACAGTTACTCAAACTCCCTATTTTTTGACCATTTGGAAAATAACAAAGTATGATACTTGGTATGGCAGTTATAAGCATTTAGTTTTTTCATTCCTTTAACTGGAATGATATAACTAGGAAGTAACTTTTAGGTTTCATATAGGTTGTATATTATAAGAGATGTTGCATCATATTTACATAGTGAAAAACAGTCCTGCATAGTAAAGGCAGGTTGAGTAAGGACTATGTCACCATGAACTCAGAGGGAACACAAGGACATGACTGAATGAAACAGTTTCCAAATGCACAGTTAGTTTAAAAGTTTTTATTTGTATTTTATTTTTCATGTTGCCTGAACATGTGCCACGAACAGTTACTTTCCCCTTGGATAGTGGACCTTCATATTGTCTCTTTCAAAGGTGTTAAGAGTCAGAGGAGGGGGAGACATCGTTTAGTTAAGGCCCCTCATTTACTGCAAGTGAGGCCTTTAAAATAGTCTTCTGGGAATACAGTGTTATTTATTCTGTGACCTCTTTTTTCCCTTTATTTTTTTTTTTCTTATCACTCTTTAACTTCTGACTCTGCACTGGAGAAACATGGGAGCATTTCCTCAGTATAACCTCTCATAACAATTTAAAATACATTTTCCCAGTTTTATTGAGCTACAATTGACATACAGGAATATATACACTTAAGGTGTCCAGTAAGTTAATGATTTAACTTACATATGTTACAAAATGATTACCACAATAAGTTTAGTTACAACCATCATTTAATGTATAAATACAAAATAAAAAGAAATATGTTTTTGTCCTTGTAATGAGACCTCTTGAGACCTACTTTCTTAACAATGATCAAATAAGCCTCAGAGAAGTGTTAACTATAGTCTTCATGTTGTACATTAATTATATCCCCAGCAGTACAAACACTTTCTGTACAAACACTACCTTCATCTAATTTCCCTTTCCCAATCTTGCCCCTTACCTTTGGTAACCACCAATATGAACCCTTTTTCTATGAGTTTGGTATTTTTGTTGTTGTTTGCTTTTATTTTAAGATGCCACATGCAAGTGAGATCATACAGTATTTATCTTTCTCTGCCTGACTTCACTTATCATAATGCCCTCAAGGTCCATCCACATTGTCACAAATGGCAAGAATTCCTTCTTTTTTTTTTTTGCTTCTTTTTTTTATAGTATTCTCTTGTATGTATAAATACTACCTCTTTTTTATCGTTTCATCTGCTGATGAACACTGGGTGTTTCCGTAGCTTGGCTGTTGTGGTTAATAGTGTTATGAACATGGGGAGCAGATGTATATTTGCCTTGGTGTTTTCATTTCCTTCAGATATTTTCCCAGAGATGGAATTGCTGAATCATAAGGGTGTTCTGATGCTGAAGCTGAAACTCCAATACTTTGGCCACCTCATGCGAAGAGTTGACTCATTGGAAAAGACTCTGATGCTGGGAGGAACTGGGGGCAGGAGGAGAAGGGGATGACAGAGGATGAGATGGCTGGATGGCATCACTGACTCGATGGACGTGAGTCTGGGTGAACTCCGGAGTTGGTGATGGACAGGGAGGCCTGGCGTGCTGTGATTCATGGGGTCGCAAAGAGTCGGACATGACTGAGTGACTGAACTGAACTGAGGGGTGTTCTACTTTTTATTTTTTGATGAACCTCCATACTTTTTTGTTTTGGCTTTTTTTGTCCCCCATCCTGAACCCCTCCCCTTCTTCCCTCCCCATCCCATCCCTCAGGGTTGTCCCAGTGCACCCTGTCTCATGCATTGAACCTGGACTAGCGATCTATTTCACATATGGTGATATACATGTTTCATTTTTCCATACTGGCTGTACCAATTTACATTCCCACCAACAGTGTACAAGGATTCCCTTTCCTTCACATTCTTACTAGCATTTGTTATTGCTTGTCTTTTTAGTAATAGCTATTCTAACAGGCATGAAGTAATAGCTCCTTGTGGCTTTTATTTGCATTTCCCCTATGGTTAGTGATGTTGAACACCTTTAGGCCATTTATATATCTTCTTTAGAAAAATGCCTTTGCCCAAGTTTAATTGACTTTTTTTTTTTGCTGTTGAATTGCATGAAATCTTTATGTATTTTAAATATTAGTGTTTTGTCAGATAATAGGATCTGTAATTATTTTCCCCTGTAGCTTGTCTTTTCATTTTCTTGATGATTTCCTTTTTTGTGCAGAAGCATTTTAGTTTGATACAGTCCCACTTGTTTATTTTTTATTTTGTTGCTTGTGCTTTAAGTGTAGTATCCAAAAAGATCATTGTCAAAACCCATATCAAGGGGCTTTTCCCTCCCCCTCTATTTTCTTCTAGGAATTTTATGTTATTTGGTCTGAAATATATTTTTAATAAAATGTATCAATAAGATTGGGATTTATTATTAAGATTATTTCCATTTTGTTCAGAAAGATCTGAAATGATAATGATCTTGGCACATGAGCATAATTTCTACTTATTGAACATAATTTCTACTTACTACCAGGTACTAGGCATTTTGCTAAGGACTCTTTACAGATTTTCTCACATTGTCCTCTCAAAAAGCTTATGATGTGGATGCTAATGCTATTTCTATTTTAGTAGTTGTGAAACAGAAGATTGGACAAATTAAATAGTTTTCTTAAGGTTGTATAGTTACATTGGATCATAATTGTGATTTGAATCCAAAGTAAATGGTTTTAAGTTTCTGGAGACAGGGGTTTCAACTTATGGTTTTTAATTATTCGGGACTTGGTATCATCAACTATAAAACGTTGGGATTGGATAGATCAGTGAGTAAACAGCAATCTGTAAACTTGGGATATACTTGGTTAATTTTTTTTATTGCTGTTTAACATGAAAAATACTATTTTTTTTGAAGTAGGTGCTGACATTTTTTTAAATCAAGAGAATTTACAAAAATCTGGATTCTGAGCTTTTCATGAAAACTCAGAATCTCTCAATCCTTGGCCTGCATTCTATAATGGTCATGATTGGCTGGAGCTGATTGGTCTGTCCCTTTAAAGAAGATGGCATTCTCCAATTCATCACTGTCCCCACTTGTTCAGGTCATGTCCCTGAGTTTTTGTAGACATTTGAGTTTTGGCTTCAGGATTAGCTGTTTGTTTGTTTGTTTTTTAATTAGAGGATGATTGCTTTGTAAAGATGGTTGTTTTGGTTCTGACAACAGCAACGCAAATCATCCATAAGTATATATATCCCCTCCCCCTGAGCCTCCCTGGCACACTCCCCAATCCCTCTGCCAGGTGGTCACAGAGAACTGCGCTGGGCTCTCTCTTCTATAGAGCAGATTCCCACGAGCCATCTATTTTACACACGGTAGTTTAGCTGCTTCTTAATGTTTATTTGGTTTTCAATTTGGTGATTCTACATCCATAGTACAAGCTTATCTTTTTAGTAAGCTAACTTTCCTATTACCTAAGCATGCCCTCAGTATATAACAACTGGGAATCTGGAGATTCACATTATAAATTTATAGAACTAGACATAAAATCCATCTTAAATTCCTTCCTGAGGAAATACAAGAGCTGTAATGTGCCAATTTCTGTCAGGCATCCTTAGGAACAGATCACACACAAGTTATGCACTGTCTTAACAGCCACATTAAATTAAAGTGAAAAGATTATAGAAGGCAGTGCCATGCTATGCATGCTTTGTAAGAATGTTTTTTATTTCCACATGGGCTATGGGTGGAAGACATTTAGAATTCTGAATAATGGAATTGGTTGTTTTCTAATTGATGATTTTATTAAGATGAGTTCCCTTTGGCTATAAAAAAGGCTCTCAGTGAAGATGCTTATGGAAAATATAATAAGATTTTTTTGCTTTTTAATAAAATATTTCATAATTCTGAAATATTTCCCTTCTCTCATCATTTGGATTGTGATGTCCACTTTTTAAAAAAGAACTGGCCAAGTAACTTCTTTAGCCAGATATTCAGTGTGTGTGTGTGTGTGTGTGTGTGTTCCCTAAAAAGAAAGAAGCAAAATTAAATACAAAAAAATTGCACCAGGCCAAAGCACATGACACAGTAGTCTTGTATTCATCACACACAGAAACAAACAGCTTGTTTTAATAATCAAATACGTTTCCTAGGGGTCTTGTTAAATTGCTGAATGTAAATTGCAATTGGAATTGACTATTTAAGATCTTGGTAGAGTAGGTTAAACATCTGTTCAATTTATTACAATTTTATTTGTACTTCAGCTGTAACTGGGGCAATTAAGCCAATCAGAGCAAGCAAATCAAATCTAATTTGCACTCTAATGGACTAAAAATGAATGAATAAACACTGAATGACTAGATCCAAATGATTAAACATGTCTCTAAGGATTTTTTGTCTATTTCAGTATATAAAATCATGGTGTTTATACCATAATTAACCACTTAAGAATGATGTAAATACATTTGAACATCTCTTTACTTTTTCCTCTTTCTTTAAAATGACCACATAAATTTCAAGGGTATAATGCATGAGCCCTTCTTAGCTTAGACAAGTTTGCTTGCAAAATTATACATTAAATCCAAGTTTATGTTTTAATCTGAATGCTAAAATTTACATGGAACATACAGCCACTAATTTTGTTAAATAAAAGTTTTTATATTTATTTGTTTTGCCTTAGCCATGGACTACAATAAGAAGATTAATAATTTAGTATTATGAGTTGATTTTATTGGTCTTTGTAGAGCTCAAACACTTTGGAAACAACAACTTGACAATGCAAAAATGTATCATTCAGGACAGTATCTCGGCAGAGCAAGGTGCCATCCAACTTATTAGGAGTCCAGAGTCACTTTAGCCACCAAGAAACTATACACCAGAGCATGCATCCCCCAAATACAGGTTGAATGTTGCAAAGTGGGCACTGTTTCAGATCACCAACCTTCTGGGAGCTGCTAATGCCACACAGAATATTGCTGTATAACATGCACTAGATTGAATGTTGATGATATAATTACCATATAATAATACACCAGATAAAGTATTAGACTCTTTAATATGCCAATTACCTTATTTGGTGACTTAAATTTTCCTCTACTGGGGAGAATAACAATACAGTCAGAATTATACTTTGTCTAGTTTTTGGGAGGTTTTTTTTTTAACACTCTCCAACTGCCTCTTCAGTAAGTTCACTTGTAGTATTTGCATAATTTATTTGGAGACCTCAGGGCTTGGTGGAGGCCATGCAGTCCATCCTTTTACTCCTCATGTCTGATGAAATCAAGGTCTACTTCCTCAATGGAAAGATCTTACGTTCTCAGAACACACTGAGTCTGGCTTATCTTTCTAAAATCCACCAAAAGAAGGAAAGCCACATCCGGGCCCTGATGAATTTCACAGGCATCCTTCACTCCTCCTAGATGCACCTTTTGCTCTACCCAAGGTGACATTTCTGACTCTACTCACCGTTTTCCTGTGACAATTAACCTTTTCTAACTGCTTTCAGTAAAGCAGCAATTATTTATGGAGGAGTTATTACAGAGTCATGGACTGGGTCCTGTGCTTTCAGGGAATATACTGTATTATGCCTGTGCAAGTCCCTCCCTGCCTCCTCTTTTCCTTATCTTTCATACTTACGTGTTTCTGAGATGCTGCTAAGTGCCAGGTGCTAAGTAGACCCTAAGGATATAATTATAAACCAGAAGGCCATTGTCCTTGACCTTATGAAGCTACTGGGGGAAAAGGCATTGAATGAATATTCACATAATGAATATGCAAACAATATCTCGATAACAGGAAGGTGAGAACAGGATACAAATAAAACAATATAATAGGATTCTTGCCTAGTTAGATCAGGAAAGACTCTCTGAAGTACTTGAACTGAGATATACTGAATTAAAAAGCAAAGCGAAAGAACAGGGATTCCAGGTAGAGGAGAAAGGCACATCCAAGTATCTTGAAACTGGATGGAGAGTGATGCTTAAGAGAGACTGAGAGACCAGAGCTGAGAAAACCTGGGATGGTGTGAGCTGAACCTTCTCAGGGAGGTAGGGAGGGGCCGGAATTTATAAAGCCTGTAAATTGTGTTAAGGAGGGTTTTTTTGTTTTTGTTTTTTTGGTCTTAAGAGCTGTATAGACTATTGAGAGTTTAAGTAAAAGTTAAAATGTGACTTTGTCTGCAGAGAGGAAAATGATTCAATTAATTTCGAAGCAGAGTTGGACCAGTCCAGGACCAGCCAGCCAGTTGGGAAGAAGACTCTAGAATTCAGTTATGAGAAGATGCTAGCTTAGATTAAGATAGCAGTAATCTTTAAGAAAAGTAGATGAACTTTAGAGGCACAAAAGGTGTCTGGGTTGATTTTGCATTCTTCTTTGTATCTGTCACTTTATATTCATCATTTATTTTAAACTTTATCCTCAATAAACTTCCCAAACTCAAGTCTATTCTTTCTCTTCTCTTTTCTCCAGCTTTCTCTTCCTCTGCTGTTGTCTTTTCTACACAGTGGAACTGCATTTAACTTGGGGGATGGGGGGAAGCCTAAACCAAACCTTTTGACTCAGATGCTTCTTTTCAGTTGAACAGTGCAGTATTTTTCCCCCTACTGTTGGCAGAGCAGCTCTGGGGCAGTGAGAGGTGGAGTGGGGATGGGATGGCACTTGAAGGGCATGTTGGGAAAATGGCCAAGACATCTTTATCTTGAAGGAGTCCTGAGAAATCTGGCTATTATACATCCTAATCGAGTCTCATAATGTTTCCCAAGCAGACAAGACCACTTTGTAAAAAAGCAGAAGCATCTTCTCACCAGGAAAGGGGCCATGTGCAAGAGGAGGAGGTGTAAATGGAGCGAAGCCACCAGCCCTTTCAGAAAGCTACATGATGTAACAGCCCCACTACTCTGCCTCATTTGTGCTGGAAAATTTTAACTAGTCAGAGAAATATGATCCTGTCCCATTAGCATAGCAACAAGTATGTTCTCAGCATAAGAGACGTGGTTCCAGGGTGGCATTCAGCTCCATTTTGCATGCCCTCTGTCTCACCTTTCAGTGCCAACACCACACAAGTCCTAATGGAAAGACAGCCTTAGAAAGAGCCCTGCTGGCTTTTTGGCTGCCTGTTGGCAACAGAGGAGACAAGGAGGATGGGAATGTACATTTGTAAAGTTCCACTTGCTTATCTTATTTAGAAACAGCATTTTATCCTTTCAAACTCATCTCCCAGCCACTGTAATTAGGCTTCCGGGAAACCGTCTTGCAGCTGTCTTAACATCACAATAGCATTTTGATAAGCTTGGACAGTTACCAGTTCATCAGTCTGGCAAGACATTGCAGCAAACCCAAAGATTTCACTGTGTCTTGGTGAATGCCATTAGCTCCCAGAATGGAAGTAGAAAAAATTTTATAACAATATGCAAAGAAGTCATTTGGGAGCAGACATAGGGTGTCAAAACTTTTGTCTTCAAACCTGGCAACAAGTCTTTTCAGATTGGATCATTTCCTTACGGGGATATAAATGAGCATGGAGTCCTTTGGTAAGGAGGCAAGGGAAAAGATAATTAGAGATAGAGGGAAGGTGAGAAAGAGATACAGGGACAGAGAGAGTAGAGAAGAAAGGCAAGAGGCAGAGAAGTGCCTTGAGTTGTTGACTTCCTGAGGTCAAGGTTCAAATTTCCAGCCTAAAACATGATGGTACATATGATCACACTGATACAGTGACAAGTAAGAAACTACCCCAATTGAGCATTAGTGATTTTATAGTAGGACCAAAGCTTATATCATGTATCAAAATCTTTCACATGCCTTTTAAAATTGAAGTGTAGTTGATCTACAATGTTGTGTTAATTGCTACTGTACAGCAAAGTGACTCAGTTATGCATATATATACATATAATGTTCCTTTTCATATTCTTCTCCATTATGGTGTATCACTGGATACTGAGTATAGTTCCCGGTGCTATACAGTAGGACCTTGTTGTTTATGCATTCTATATGTAATATCTTGTAGCTGCTAACCCAAACCTCCCACTCCATTTCCCTTCCCCAAACTCCTCCCCATTAGCAACCACCAGTCTGTCCTCTGTATCTGTGATTCTGCCTCTGTTTTCTAGATAGGTTCATTTGTGTCATATTCTAGATTCCATACATCAGTGATATCATATGGTATTTGTCTTTCTCTTTCTGACTGCTTCACTTAGCATGATAATCTCTAGTTGCATGCATGTTGCTGAAAATGGTATTCTATTACATCTATGCACCACATCATCTTTATCCATTAATCTGTCAATGGATGTTTAGGTTGTTTCCATGACTTGGCTGTTGTGAATAGTGCTGCTATGAACGTAGGGGTGCATATATCTTTCTGAATTATAGTTTTGTCTGGCTGTACACCCAGGAGTGGGAATGTTGGGTCATATGGTAGTTCTGTTTAGTTTTCTGAGGAACCTTCATATTGTTCTCCATAGCGGCTGCACCAACTTCCATTCCCAACAGTGTAGGAGGGTTCCCTTTTCCCCACACCCTCTCCAGCATTTGTTATTTGCAGACATTTGAATGATGACTGTTCTGTCAGGGTCTTCTATAATGAGAGAAGCTTGACTTCAACAACATTGCAATTGTTGCTGTAGGTCTTCAGGAGTCTTTTCTCTTAGGTGGCCTAGGGTTGTTCAGTAAAACTAATGATGGAAATGTTCTACCCCCTGCCACCAAAGCATTTGAAATGTGGTTTTTAGTTTTAAAATTTTAATTAAGCCACATGTGGCTGGTGGCTTACCATAGTGGATAGGGCAGTGGAGGGCTGAAGTTACCCCTGTAGATATTTATGTACTGTCACACAGTAAGAGAGAAAAGTACAACCACCCCATCCCCCAAGATTAGAGGAGAACCATTCTGAAGTCATTAACTGAATCCTATGAAATGAACCTCATGCTCAAGTGAGAGAGAAAGGCATTTGAGGGACAGAATAATACCTTATGCACTTGGGTTAGAGCCATGAACTCTACTCTTTAGGCTTTGACTTTCTTTCTTTATCAAAATCTAGTCCTTGACAATATTTCTAGCATCACTGCAGAGAGGAGAAGAATGATGTCTTCTCTTGATTAGCACCTGAAGGACCAGCACAGTGCTGCGTCTCTAGTTCCAAGATGCTTACTAAGTAGATTCGACGTATGTTTTAAAAGGGAATCTTCAGATTTGCTTATACTATGATATGTAGTGATTTCCAATGCTGAGAGTAGAGAAAGGATATTTTTTTCTCCTTTAATTGAAAATGTATGATTGCTCTAAAATACTTTTGGAAAAAGTAGATTTTGGAGTATATATGGGTAAAAAAGATGCTGTACATATATACATCAGAATATTATTCAGTCATTAAAAAGAATGAAATAATGTCATTTTTAGCAACATTGAATGGATCTAGAGATTGTCATACAGAGTGAAGGCAGTCAGATAGAGAAGGAGAAATATTGTATGACATCCCTTATCTGAAGAATCTAAAAAGAAATGACACAAGTGAATTTATAAAACAGAAACAGACTCATAGACTCAGACAGTGAATTTACTTACAGTTGCCAGGGGGAAGGATGTGGCGAAGGGATAGTTAAAGAGTTTGGGATCAAGATTTCCACACTGCTATATTTAAAATGGATAACCAACACAGTCCTACTGTAAAGCCCAGGGAACTCTGCTCAATGTTATGTGGTAGCCTGGATAGGAGGGGAGTTTAGGGGAGAATGGATACATGTATAGGTATGGCTGAGTCCCTTTGCTGTCTGCCTGAAACTATCATGACACTGTTAATCAGCTATAATCCAATATAAAATGAAAGTTAAAAAAAATGCTTTTGCTTGTAGGTAAGAACTTCCATTTGATCCATAAGCAGAGTTATCTGTGTTCTTCAGATTTATACCGCTGTCATTGGCTCACTGAGGCAGTAATGAATAGGACAGGAGCTATTTGGGGCAGACTTGCCCCCTAGTACTTGCACTCTGCCTGTGTACCTCAGCAAGCGTGGCGTGTAGGCAAAAGAGGGAGGCAGCATTTGGCCCAGTGATTCCACTGCAGCTGCTAAAACAGAAATGCCAGTGCAAAGCTGAGCCACTAATTGGAAATGGAATAAACTAAAGAAATCTTGGTTCAAATGGCAGCTATATTTTTTAAAGAGAAGATTTCAGTTGAAATGCCAAAAGAGACAGTTAGCCAAAACATTCGTCTATGGAAATTTCTCTCCTCAATTTTATTCAGATATACAGCTGGGTGCTAAGCGAAGCACTTCTTGAGAACACATGTCATGGATAAACCAAGATGTTTATTTTCCTAAGTAGCAGATCAGATTGAACTCACAACAAATAGTTCAGTTAGCATGACTACTAATAGGCTGATCCATGCAGGCTGCAATAAATGAAATCGATGTGTTGGAACTGAGCTCCTAGGAAGCCCATATCGAAGTAGGGTTGTTAGCTGAGCAAGGCACCTGTAGCAGGTGTTCAATTTTTACTGAACCTCAGGATGAGAAAGGGTCAGATTAAGAACCTGAGTGCACGTTCTATAGAACTGCTGTTAATACATTATGCATGGCACTCTTCCATGGCTCTTACTCAAGGCCCAAGTTCTACATTCTTTTTTGAATTTAGTGTTAGAAAAATGCTTTCTTCTTCTAGTGAGCTGGTATAATTCCTGATATCCATCATTAAAACAGCACAACTAACTTTCAGGTCCCTTTTGCCCTGGATTCCTGAAAACTAAGAGCTGAATTTACTATTCAATTATAATAAGTCCCTTACATACAAATGAGTTCTAAGAGCATGTTCATAAATCCAATTTGTTTGCTAATTACTGAATTTTAAATTATTCTTTTGATATGCAAGATATTGTAAATCACAAATCATGTTTGGAATCAAATGATGTTAATGAGATCATCAAGATATAGTGTGAGGGTAATTATTTAGAGGACTGAACCAAAATGAGTGTATTGACATTGCTTTTTCTTTGGTGACAGTTGCTTCTAAAGATAACATTGAAATGTACAGTGAAATGTGCAGATCTTCTGTGAACAGGTCAATGAATTTTGACAAATGGATGTACTCCTATAATCCATATTGTATGTACTCCTATATCCTATTAAGGTATAGAACATTCCTATCACCCAAGAAATCTCCCCCAGGGCTTTTTCAGTTAACCTCTTCTCATTCAGAGACAAAACCTTCCTGATTCATTTCAGTATGGACGTCTTTCGCCTGTTTTAGAATTTCCCATGGAAATGGCACATTATAGGGTGTCCTCTTTTGTGCCTGGCTTATTTTGCTTAATGAATGTCTTGAGAGTCATTGATGTGGGTGAGAATATTAGTTCCCTCCCTCTTAATGCTGAATACCTCCTGTTGTATGAAGATCCTACAGATTCTTTATTCATGTGCCTTTTGATGGACATTTGACTATTTTGGGCTGTTTGGCTATCATGAATAGGGCTGCTTTGAACATTCTTGTACAAGCCTTTTAGTAGTCATATGTTTTCACCACTTCTGCAAAAAAGATGCCAAGGTAGAATCACTGTGTGTGATTGTATCATTGTGTCAACTGACTGTATCATTTTACATTTCCACAAGCAAAGTATGTGTGCTCCTCACCAAGACTGAATGTTACCAGTCTTTTTAAAACCAACACAACAAACACACTTGTATTATTGAAATAAAAGTTCTTTATTTTTATATCTTTAAGCATTTAATTTTGGAATAATTTTAGATTTACAGAATTATTTTAGGTAGGGCAAAGACTTCCCATTTATCCTGTACCTAGTTTTCTCTATTACTTACATCTTACGTTAGCATGGTACATTTGCCACAATTAATGAAGCAATATTGATACATTATTATTAATAATTAACTGAAGTCCATTCTTTGTTCAGATTCCCTCAGCTTTTCGTAGTGTCCATTTTCTGTTCCAGGATTCCATCCAGGCTCTTATGTTATATTTATTAGATGTATTTCTTTAGGATTCTCTTGGTTGTGACAGTTTCTCTGAATTTCCTTGTTTTAATGACATTGATAGTTTTTAGACGTACTGGTATTTCGTAGTATGCCCTTCAGTTGGGATTAATTTGATGTTTTTCTTTTTATTAGGCTGGAGTAATGTGGGGGAGGAAGATCTCAGAAGTAAATTGCTATTCTCATCACATCGTATAAAGGATATATACTATCATTGTGACTTATCACTATTGAGGTTAACCTTGATCATCTGGCTTCAAATATAGTTTATCTGGTTTTTTTCCACCATGAAGTTAACTCTTTTCTTTTTCCTTTGCCTTGCTCTACTCTAGAAGGAGGTCACTGTGCACAGGACACATTTTAGGAATGGGAAACTGTGTTGTACCTCCTTAAGTAAGAAGTAGTTACGTAAATCATCTTGAATTCTTCAATATTAGTGCTTTGTCTATTAGCTCTTATTTAATCATTCATATCAGTATGGATGCATAGATATTTATTTTGCATTTGGGGTTATAATTCAATACTAATCTTATTTGTTGCTTAATTATTACAGATTTGGCCATTTGGAATGCTTTGTGTTAGCTCTGGTGACACCTCCATGGTACTGTTGAATGTGCAATTCTTTTTTAAGTGATTCATTACTTCACTTACCATAGTGTGCTCAAAGTCCATTTTGTCACAAATGACAAGGTGTAATTCATTTTTGTGGTTGAATAATATTTTCAGGCATAAAAAGTTTTTTTATTTGAACTAGTCTTTTGCCCAGCCAAATGTATTTCACTAGATATTTCAGGCAGAGTTCATGGTTGGTATGATTTCTAGGTTCTTCCTTGGCCATGTATATCTTTGTTGTCTTCATATATAATCACCACTGATCTGAGCATGAAATTCTTGTTCTCAGTTTCCCTTTAGGATTCCGTAGACTTTGCCTTGTGACTTTTGCCATTTAGTGGTACAGAGATGTTTGTGGTCTATTTACCAAAAGATTTTTTCTTGGTAAATAGTTTTTTCCTGCTTGGATGGTTTTAATAATTTTTATCCTTGGAATTTAAAAATGTTATCAAACTATGCCCAGATGTTTGTCTCCTCTCATTAGTTTTGTCAGTAATTCTTGACCTCTTTCATTTTTAATGGTCAAGTGTCCCTTTCAGTCAGAATGTTCTTTTTATGATGAAATATTTAAAACACATGGAAGAGTGAATAACATCTTTATAATGCATGTCCATATTTTACCACAGTTTTAATAAATCATATTAGTTTGCCACATATGCCACAAATAATTTGTAGTAAATTAAATCTTGTAGCTATAGTTGAAACTTCTTGCACATCCTTCTACTACCCCATTTTCCTCTTAAATCTAAATGTAAACACTTCTAATTTTTGTGTTCATCTTTCTTACAAACTTCTCTATACTGTTATATACATGAGTTCAAAAATGTTTTGCATAATTTCATTTTAAATGTATGGAATCATATTGTATCTATATTTCTGAATCTTTTTTCAGTCTCCATTATATTTTTGAGATTTTGCTATGGTGGTAACTGCAGTTCTCTTTTATATATTTTAATGTGCTCTCTTTTATACATTTTAAGGTGTTGTTTCATTCTGTTATGTAAATTTATCATACTTTATCCATTTTTATGTCGATGGACATTTAGGTATTTCTCAAAGGTTCACAAATATAAATAATGCTACAATGAATATTCATTCGCATGTCTCCTATGAGAGTTTCTCTAGGTTTTGTACCAAGAAGTGGAATTCCTTGCAACAGGCATGATGACCTTCAATAGCAATATTATTAAGGAAATAGTGCTTACAGAGTTCTTATTGTGTGCTAGGCACTATTCTAAATACTTAACTGATACAGAATCATGTGACCTTTCAGAATAAGTCCAGGAAATAGGTACAATTCACTACCCACATTTTGCAATTAAAATTCAAGTCACAGTAATTTAAGTGACTTGCACACAGATGCAAATAACAGGATTTGAACTCAGATAATCTTGTCCAGAGCCTACACATTTAACTACTATGATATACTGAACAAAAAGTATTCTGTTTCTTCTTAATTCAGTTTTAGAAGTCATAGTCTACTTAGAAATTTGTCTCAGTTTTCAAATTTTTCACATAATGTTTTTCATTATATATTTTTACTATCTTTATCACCTTTGCTGTATGTATATTTATGTCTGTTTTTGTATTTCTAATGCTATTTATTATGCCTTTTCTTTGAACATATGAAATATAGTTATAATTATATTTTATTGTCCTTATAGAAAATTCTACATCTATGTCAGTTCTGGGTTGGTTTCTATTTATTCATTTTTATCCTCATTGCAGGTTGTAATTTGACTCTTTCATACTTGATAATGTTTAATTGGATGCAAACACTGAGATTTTTATTTTGTTAGGAGCCGATATTTTTGCATTCCTATAAATAGTTTTGTACATTGATCTGGGTTGCAGTTAAATTACTTGGAAACAACTTCATCCTTTGGGTCTGATTTGAAGATTTCTTGGATGGGACCTTATCAGCTAATTTAGTCTAAGGCTGATTCTCTCCTCTGGAGACAATGCTCACCTGCATACTATACCCAGTGTCTCATGAATTATTTTAGGTTTTCCCATCTGGCTGGTGGGAATAGGCACTATTTTAGCCAAGTCTTCTGTGAGTTTTGACTGCTGTTTCCCCTAATCCTTGTAGACGTGTTTTCTTCCTCCAGCCTCTAGGAGCGTCCTTCCACACATGAGCTAATTAGTACTCTGAAGAATACTCAAGAAGGACATTATGCAGAGCTTTGCAGTCCCTTTCTGTGCAGCTCTTTCTCTATGGAGGCAACTCTGTCCTGCAGACTCTTTAACTCCTTTAACTGCTCTCTGGATTTTCTATTTTGTCTCCCCAAACTTAGTCAGATGGGCTCCACCTAGGCTCCTCCTACCTGCAGTACTGCCAGAAAACAAAGTAGTAAGCTGGACAATTGTAGGGCTCATTTTGTTTTTCATTGCTCAGGAATCTCTGAGATCTCACTATCTAGGTCTCAATATCTAAATATCTATCATCCTCCTTCCCACCCTCCCTCCCCATCTTAGCTGAAGACAGAAATCACCTTCGAAAAAAAAAAAAAAAAAGATTGTTTGGTTTCTTATTGTTGAGTTTTGACAGTTCTTTATGTATTCTGGCTATAAGTCCTTTGTCAGAAATAGAATTTGCAAATATGTCCTTCCCATCTGTAGCTTGATTTTTTAGTCTCAACCCTGAGAAAAAGTTCTAGCACATTTTTTCTTTTATAGATGGCTCCTTAGGTGTTATAGAGGGTAAAGTGTCTGCCTGCAATGTGGGATACGTGGGTTTGATCCCTGGGTCTGAAAGATCCCCTGGAGAAGGAAATGGCAATCCACTCCAGTATTCTTGCCTGGAGAATCTCATGGATGGAGGAGCCTGGTAGGCTACAGTCCATGGGGTTGCAAAGAGTTGGACACGACTGAGTGACTTCACTTTCTTTCTTTCTTTAGGTGTTATATCTAAAAATTCTTTGCCAAACACAAGGTCACAAAGATTTTTTTTCTAAAATTTTCTTCAAAAGTAATTACAATTTTTGTTTTACATTTGGTCAGTTTTGAGTTAATTATGCAGTGTATTAGTGAAGGGTTGATTTCTTTTTTTTTGCATATGAACATCCAATTTTCCCAGTAAACTTGTTGTAAAGACTGTCCACTCTATTATTTTTGTATTTTTGTAAAAAAATCAGTTGACTAGATGTGAGTCTGTTTCTGAACTTTCTGTTCTACTGATCTATGTCTTTTCATTTGCCAATATCACAATGTCATGACTACTATAGTTTTATAGTAAATATTGAAATGAGGGAGCATGAGTCTGCCAACTCTGTCCTTATAGTTTCAAATTGTATTGGATATTCTGGTTTCTTTTCATTTTTACAGAAATTTTGGAATTGTTTCATTTACAAAAATGTCTGCTGGTATATTTTTGAGATTGCATTGAATCTATAGATCAATTTGACTTAATTTCTCAGTAGTATTGAGTCATCCATTTCATGAATATGGTAGATCTTTTGTGTGTTTTATTTCTTTAATACTGTTTTATAGTTTTCAGCTTGCATGTTTCACACATATTTTGTTGTATTTTTATCTAAGAGGATTTTTCTTTTCTGCTGACATTTAAGTGGTACTTTAAAAATTTTTAATTCTATTTTTTTTGCCACTTATAGAATTATAATAGATTTAAAAATATTCATCTTTTGTCCTGAGAACTTGATGAATCACTTATTACTTTTAGCAGCTTTGTGTAGATTATTTGGGATTTTCTACATTCATCATGTGTGAATAAAGATGTTTTTTATTTCTTCCTTTTGAATATGAATGCCTTTTTGTCATGTCCTATAGCACCGGGAACTGACTGTGGCTCAGATCATGAACTCCTTATTACCAAATTCAGACTTAAATTGAAGAAAGTAGGGAAAATCACTAGACCATTCAGGTATAACCTAAATCAAATCCCTTATGATTATACAGTGGAAGTGAGAAATAGATTTAAGGGACTAGATCTGATAGAGTGCCAGATGAACTATGGACTGAGGTTCGTGACATTGTACAGGAGACAGGGATCAAGATCATCCCCATGGAAAAGAAATGCAAAAAAGCAAAATGGCTGTCTGAGGAGGCCTTATAAATAGCTGTGAAAAGAAGAACAGTGAAAAGCAAAGGAGAAAAGGAAAGATATAAGCATCTGAATGCAGAGTTCCAAAGAATAGCAAGGAGAGAAAAGAAAGCCTTCCTCAGCGAACAATGCAAAGAAATAGAGGAAAACAACAGAATGGGAAAGACTAGAGATCGCTTCAAGAAAATTAGAGATACCAAGGGAAGATTTCATGCAAAGATGGGCTCAATAAAGGACAGAAATGGTATGGACCTCACAGAAGCAGAAGATATTAGGAAGACGTGGCAAGAATACACAGAAGAACTGTACAAAAAAGATCTTCATGACCCAGATAATCACGGCGGTGTGATCACTTACCTAGAGCCAGATATCCTGGAATGTGAAGTCAAGTGGGCCTTAGGAAGCATCACTATGAACAAAGCTAGTGGAAGTGATGGAATTCCAGTTGAGCTATTTCAAATCCTGAGAGATGATGCTGTGAAAGTGCTGCACTCAATATGCCAGCAAATTTGGAAAACTCAGCAGTGGCCACAAGACTGGAAAAGGTCAGTTTTCATTCTAATCCCAAAGAAAGGCAATGCCAAAGAATGCTCAAACTACCGCACAATTGCACTCATCTCACACTCTAGTAAAGTAATGCTCAAAATTCTCCAAGCCAGGCTTCAGCAATACATGAATCGTGAACTTCCAGATGTTCAAGCTGGTTTTAGAAAACGCAGAGAAACCAGAGATCAAATTGCCAACATCCGCTGGATCATGGAAGAAGGAAGAGAGTTCCAGAAAAACATCTATTTCTGCTTTATTGACTATGCCAAAGCCTTTGACTGTGTGGATCACAATAAACTGTGGAAAATTCTGAAAGAGATGAGAATACCAGACCACCTGACCTGCTTCTTGAGAAATGTGTATGCAGGTCAGGAAACAACAGTTAGAACTGGACATGAAACAACTGACTGGTTCCAAATAGGAAACAGAGTGCATCAAGGCTGTATATTGTCACCCTGCTTATTTAACTTATATGCAGAGTACATCATGAGAAACGCTGGGCTGGAAGAAGCAGAAGCTGGAATCAAGATTGCCGGGAGAAATATCAGTAACCTCAGATATGCAGATGACACCACCCTTATGGCAGAAAACGAAAAAGAACTAAAGAGCCTCTTGATGAAAGTGAAAGAGGAGAGTGAAAAAGTTGGCTTAAAGCTCAACATTCAGAAAATGAAGATCATGGCATCTGGTCCCATCACTTCATGGGAAATAGATGGGGAAACAGTGAGAACAGTGTCAGACTATTTTTTGGGGCTCCAAAATCATTGCAGATGGTGATTGCAGCCATGAAATTAAAAAACGCTTACTCCTTGAAAGGAAAGTTATGACCAACCTAGATAGCATATTGAAAAGCAGAAACATTACTTTTCCAACAAAGGTCTGTCTACTCAAGGCTATGGTTGTGAAAGTTGGACTGTGAAGAAAGCTGAGTGCTGAAGAATTGATGCTTTTGAACTGTGGTGTTGGAGAAGACTCTTGAGAGTCCCTTGGACTGCAAGGAGATCCAACCAATCCATTCTAAAGGAGATCAGTCCTGGGTGTTCTTTGGAAGGACTGATGCTAAAGCTGAAACTCCAATACTTTGGCCACCTCATGCGAAGAGTTGACTCATTGGAAAAGACTCTGATGCTGGGAGGGATTGGGGGCAGGAGGAGAAGGGGATGACAGAGGATGAGATGGCTGGGTGGCATCACCGACTCTATGGACATGAGTTTGGGTGAACTCTTGGATTTGGTGATGGACAGGGAGGCCCTGGCTGCAATTCCTGGGGTCGCAGAGTTGGACACGACTGAGCGACTGAACTGAATTATACTGGGTAGGTCTTCCTTGGTAGCTGAGCTGGTAAAAAATTCATCTGCAATGCAGGAGAGCCTGATTCCATTCCTGGGTCAGGAAAATTCCCTGGAGATGGGATAGGCTACTCCAGTATTCTTGGGCTTCCTTGGTGCCTCAGACAGTAAAGAATCCACTGGCAATGTGGGTGACCTGGGTTCAATCCCTCGGTTGGAAAGATCCCCTGGAGAAGGAAATGGCAACCCACTGCAGTATTCTTGCCTGGAAAATCCTCATGGACAGAGGAGCCTGGTGGGCTACAGTCCGTGGGGTCACAAAGAGTTGGATGTGACCAAATGACTAAGAACGGCATTGCGTTGGGTGGGTTTTCCAGTACAATATTGAATAGGAGTTAAGAAAGAGAACATTCTTGACTTGTTTTCTTATTGTGGGAACATTCAGTCTTGCATTGTTAATGGTGATGTTAGATGTCATTTTGGGGGGCTATGTTTCTTATCATCTCTTGTAATTTCTCTACTATTCCTAGGTTGCTGAGAGTGCTTTCTTGAAAGTACGAAAAATATTTTAAATTCTTATTAGAGTATGGTTGATTTACAACATTGTGTTAGTTCAGGCATACAGCAAAGTGAGTCAGTTAAGCATATGCATACATCCATTCTTTTTAGATTCTATTCCCATGTAAGTCAGTACAGAGTATTGAATAGTGCTCCGTATTCTATCCAGCAAGTCCTTATTAAATATCTATTTTATATATAGTGGTGTGTATGTGTCATTTCCAATCTCCCAGTTTATCTCTCCCCATCTTCCCCTCTGGTAACCGTGTTTGTTTTATAAATCTGTGACTTTATTTCTTTTTCTTGTAAATAAGTTCACTTGTACCATTTTTTAAATTTCACATATATGCTAAACCATATGATATTTGTCTTTCTCTGACTTACTTCACTCAGTATGCCAATCTCTAGGTCCATCCATGTTGCTGCACATGGCATTATTTCATTCTTTTTTTATGGCTGTGTGTTAGTTGCTCAGTCATGCATGACTCTTTGCGACCCTGTGGACCGTAGCCCTCCAGGTTTCTCTGTCCATTGAATTCTCCAGGCAAGAATGTTGGAGTGGGTAGCCATTTCCTTCCCTAGGGGATCTTCCTAACCCAGGGATAAAACCCCAGCCTTCCTCATTGCAGGCAGATTATTTACCATCTGAGCCACCAGGGAAGCCTTTTATGGCTGAGTAATATTCAATTGTATATATGTAGAAAGTATGACCATTTCGTCAAATGCTTTTCCTGCATTTATTGATATAATCATATGATTCTTTTTTTCTTTTAAGGGGACTTCTTACGTGATGCAGTGGTTAAAAAAAAAAAAAAATCCACCTGGCAATGCCAGAATCTCAGGAGGTGTGGGTCTAATCCCTGGGTCAGGAAGATCCCTTGGAGGTAGAAATGTCAATCCACTCCAGTATTCTTGCCTGGAAAATCCCTTGGACAGAGGAGCTTGGCAGGCTACAGTCTGTGGGGTCACAAAAGGATCAAACACAGCTGAGCGACTGAGCACATTCTTTTAAGATGATGAATTACACTGATTTTCAAAATATGAGGGCCACTTTAATTTAGTTCCTCTTTTTGAGGTTTCTTTATTCTTGCCTGGGAAACCCTATGGACAGAGGATCCTGGTGGGGTACAGTCCATGGAGTCGTAAAAGGGTTGGACACAACTTAACAACTGAGCATATACAAGCATGCAGACTTATAGGAAATATAAATATGAAACCAGACCCATGTGGAAGCACCCAATAGTTAAAGCTTCCCAGGGGAAACTTCCCCCTTCCTTTTGGAGGTATGTCAGAGACAGATTTTCTTATTTTCCTTATGAAAACGTTTTCTTCTAGCTCAGTTTCTTTGAATGAAAGGAGGGAAGCCCTTTGATTCAGAGTTTCCAGCTTTATGAAGAGTTCTCAAGTTTAGGTACCTCCTCTGCACAGATCCAATGCCACATCTCCTGTTTCATTGGACAGTCCTCTCTGAATTTATTAAACTGTATTTTGGCATTTCTTTTAGAGTATTATTGGTTTCCTTTATCATTCTGACTTAATGATCAAGGATTTTATTTTTTTTAATCCTTGGGTTATTTTTTTTTGTACATAGTTGAGAATGTTACACTGCAAATTTAAATATTGTCAGCCTTTATTTGGCATTTTGGTATTTTTCAGTTGGAATATATTTTCAGAAGATTTAAACCATTGAACTATCAGGAATGGTTGCCCCGTCTTACCAATTTTTATTTACTTAAACTTTTGGCTGTAATTTTCTTTTAGGTGTGTTTCTTTAGGACAGCAAATAACTGTTTTGCTTTAAAATCTATCCTGAGAAACTGTCATTAAGCAGATTAATCGAATCCATTCATTTATGTTACTGTTGTTACTGATGTATTTTAGACAGTTTTCTTTGTTTTATTGGGGATCTTCTGATGATCCCAGTCAGTTACGGCTGCCGAGACTTTGTATTCTGTTCTTGCTAGATTATGTCCTGGCACTAGAAACAGAAAGTGCCCAGGTAGTTGCTGTAGCTTTAAAGCTCAGTGAGATTCTTGTGGTCACTCCTACAAAAAAGCAGGTCTTCCCTTTGGGAATTTGTTCCTCAACATCTGCAGAGGCCAGGGTCATTCTATGGACAGAGAACACAAATTCTCAAGTGGGTCCCTGCAAGTGTTGCTATCCCATATTATGTCTCCTTCCATCTCTTTGTTTCTTTTTTTAATGTGTATTTGTGGTAAAAGTCACACAATATACTCACTGAATGAAAATATACTCTCTTAACCATATTTAACTTACATTTCAGTGGTACTAAGTACCTTTATGTTGCTGTGCAACTCTCACCATCTTCCATCTCCCTAAACTGAGATTTTTGTCCCCACTAAACACTAACTGCACATCCCCCTCCTTCCCACCCCTATCTCCTGGTATCTACCAATGTACTTTCTGACGCTATGAAGTTGACTATTCTTGGTCAACTTCAAACTGTATGTGTCTGCACCTAATGTATACTGGAACACATTTTTAAGGAATGCCCTACAAACAGATTGTACCCTCTTTATTTTTTCCCTGTGCTGTACAGTAGGTTCTTATGTACAGTTATCTATTTTATACATAGCAGTGTATATATATCAGAGAAGGCGATGGCACCCCACTCCAGTACTCTTGCCTGGAAAATCCCATGGAAGGAGGAGCCTGGTAGGCCGCAGTCCATGGGGTCGCTAAGAGTCGTACACGACTGAGCAACTTCCCTTTCACTTTTCACTTTCATGCATTGGAGAAGGAAATGGCAACCCACTCCAGTGTTCTTGCCTGGAGAATCCCAGGGAGGGCGGAGCCTGGTGGGCTGCAGTCTATGGGGTCGCACAGAGTCGGACACGACTGAAGTGACTTAGCAAGCAAGCAAGCAAGTGTATATATGTCAATTCCAATCTCCCAATTTATATAACCCTGCTTTCTCCTCGGTGCATCCCTTTGTTTCTTGACCCATATTTTCTACCTCTTGGGGACATAGACTATAATCACTGATTTAGACTATATACTTGATCCTGGAGGATGGTGGCCTTCTTAACAGGGTATTGCCTTCAAAAATGACACCTTGCTGTGCTCTCAACAGACCATTCCATCACTGTATTATAATAGACAGCAGCTTCAGTGGAGCAGATACCATTCACTTTTGGCATGCAGCACATACTGAGCCAGCACACTAGCTTTTTCTTCCTCCTCCCTCCTTTGTGTCCCCTCAGTTGGTCATAAAAGTCCCCATGTGCACTGGTAGCTAGTAAATTGCACTCAGCCTCTGACTTACTGTAGTGAACCTAGAAGCTTCAATAAGTGAAAAGAAGTAAGCTTCAATAAGTGAAAAGAAAGTGAAAGTTGCTCAATTGTGTCTGACTCTTTGCGAACCCATGGACTATACAGTCCATGGAATTCTCCTGGCCAGAACACTGGAGTGGGTAGCTGTTCCCTTCTCCAAGGGATCTTCCCAACCCAGGGATTGAACCCAGGTCTTCCACATTGCAGATGGATTCACTACCAGCTGAGCCACAAGGGAAGCCCATTTGGTTCACTGCTGTATCCCCAATTATTCCAATAGCGCCAGTTCAATAAAGATGGGTTGAAAGGATGCTCTTGAGTAGAGCACATTTGTTTCCCTTTACTCTTCAAATGAACTGTCAGCTTCCACTGCCTGCTTCTAACATAGAACCTACTTACCACTTAATATTTCTATTCCATTTGGTGTTCATTTTGGTATTTACCTAGCTTTTTCACTTCTGTTTATCGTTTTGGTTTTCTCTTGTTACGCTTTGTCATTGGTGTTTGGAGAGGGAGCACACATGGCAAAAAATTACTGCACAATCTTGACTGAAAGTCAAATTTTTTGTTTTATAATTTCTTTGATAAGTGTTTTGTCTCCATTTGCTATTTCTCTTCATCAGAATGGTTGTTATATAATATATTTAGGTCATCTTTTGTTGTGATTATTTAAATATGTTCATCCTCTGCTGTTTTTACCCTTTTCCTCTCCTTTTCCTTTTGGAAGGAATTCTGTCACTTGTTAGTTTGCAACTTTGTTTCAATAGTATTCAATCCATTGCTTCCTGCCTTTTTCTTTTTTTTTTTAAACACAGCAGTTGTAGTTTTTACCTCCTGCTCTTTACTGGTTTCAGGTTGCTCCTATTCTATTTCCCTAATAATTAATTTTATTGCCTAATTACTATGTGTCATGTATTTTTCCAGAACATATATGAATATGTATACAATTGCTAATTCATTTCATGGTATAGCAGGAAGTAACACAACATTGTAAAGCAACTATACCCCAATTTTTTAAAAAGTTGTTAAAATGAAAAAGAAAAAAATGCATAATAACCCTATTAGGTAACTGCTGCTGTCATCCCATTTTACAAATGAAACTATGGCAACAAGACTGGGATTGATAATTGACTGGTGATCACAAGTAACTCATAAGTAGCAGAGCTGTAATTTGAGCTTGTTGAAGTCCAGGGTCCTCTATGTTGCCTGGCAAAAGATAAAAAGTTATCTTGAATATTCTTGAGAAAGTGGATTAGAAAATATCTAAACTATTTTGTTGAAAAAGTGAGTTAGAAAATGTCTAAATTATCTGCGTTAAGCATCTCACCAAAGACACTGGTGTTGATTCCTCCACAAATTTCTTACCCTGAACTTCAGTATCTTATCACATAACCTATGATCTATGTAATTCTTATTTGGGACAATATATCCCTAGTTAGCATTGCCAACCAGCATAGTTTCTTGCATAATTTATGACCCTGTTTGAATACTCCGGACCTAGTAGACCAAGGGAGGAAGAGCTGTGGGTTGTGTTAGAGTTCGAGGATCAAATAACTTGGGGAGAAACATGAAGAGTAAGAACACAAGAGATTTGCAGCCTGCAGTTCCCCTTCATACATTTTTATTTATATATATATATATGACATGGCAGCTGATAATCTTCACCCAGCCCACTTGCCTTATTCATGTCTCCTATAATTTTCCTTTACTATAGATGAAAATTGATAGTGAAAGAAAGTGAAGAGGAACTGAAAAGCCTCTTGATGAAAGTGAAAGTGGAGAGTGAAAAAGTTGGCTTAAAGCTCAACATTCAGAAAACGAAGATCATGGCATCCAGTCCCATCACTTCATGGGAATAGATGGGGAAACAGTGGAAACAGTGTTAGACTTTATTTTTTTGTGGTCCAAAATCACTGCAGATGGTGACTGCAGCCATGAAATTAAAAGACGCTTACTCCTTGGAAGGAAAGTTATGACCAACCTAGATAGCATATTCAAAAGCAGAGACATTACTTTGCCAACAAAGGTCCGTCTAGTCAAGACTATGGTTTTTCCTGTGGTCATGTATGGATGTGAGAGTTGGACTGTGAAGAAGGCTGAGTGCCGAAGAATTGATGCTTTTGAAGTGTGGTGTTGGAGAAGACTCTTGAGAGTCCCTTGGACTGCAAGGAGATCCAACCAGTCCATTCTGAAGGAGATCAGCCCTGGGATTTCTTTGGAGGGAATGATGCTAAAGCTGAAACTCCAGTACTTTGGCCACCTCATGCGAAGAGCTGACTCATTGGAAAAGACTCTGATGCTGGGAGGGATTGGGGGCAGGAGGAGAAGGGGACGCCAGAGGATGAGATGGCTGGATGGCATCACTGACTCAATGGACTTGAGTCTGAGTGAACTCCGAGAGTTTGTGATGGACAGTGAGGCCTGGCGTGCTGCGATTCATGGGTTCGCAAAGAGTCGGACATGACTGAGCGACTGAAATGAATGAATGAAATGAATAGATGAAAATTGAGGTGCCTGGTGAAATTCCCAGGCCTGGTGAGACCAGGAGGAACTTCCTAGCTGATCTATAGCCCACATCTGTGTACCATCTTTGCCTGTCTTACTTCATGGATATGAGTGGAGTTCTGCTTGTCTAGCCTCTCTGGCATGTTGTTACTTCTCCTGCAGGGAGTAGATGATCGAGATAGTCCTAGCTTTGAGGTAGTTACACTTGATGAAATTTATTAAAGTGTTTTTTTTTTTAATTTTTTAAAAAATTTTATTTTATTTTTAAACTTTACAATATTGTATTGGTTTTGCCAAATATTGAAATGAATCCACCACAGGTATACATGTGCTCCCCATCCTGAACCCTCCTCCCTCCTCCTTCCCCATACCATCCCTCTGGGTCGTCCCAGTGCACCAGCCCCAAGCATCCAGTATCATGCATCAAACCTGGACTGGCGACTCGTTTCATATATGATATTATACATGTTTCAATGTCATTCTCCCAAATCTTCCCACCCTCTCCCTCTCCCACAGAGTCCATAAGACTGTGTGTGTTTTGTTTTGCATGGATCTGTAGTATCTATTATCCAGCAAATAATATAGTTTTGACCCCCTTTGACAGAGATGCAGACATAGAAAACAGATATGTGGACATGGGTGAAGGTGGAGGGGTGGGTGGAACAGTTGGGAGATTAGCACTGACATATATACGCTACCATGTGTAAAATGGACAGCTGTGGGAAGTTACTGTATAGTACACAGAGCTCCACTGGCACTCTGTGATGACCTAGAGAGGTGGGATTGGGTGGTGGGAGGGAGGCTCAAGAGCAAAAGGGTACATGTGTACATATAACTGATTCTCTTCATTGTACCGCAGAAAGTAACACAACACTGTAAAACAATTATACTCCAATAAAAAGTTCAGCTGTAATAGGAATCTTAAAAAGGGACTGGGAGAATCAGAAATTTTCAAAAGTTTTTCTTTTGTTCAGGGTCCTAAGTAGTGAATTACAAATTACGTTTCAGTAACAGTGAAAAGTAGACTATAACTTTTGTAATTTTCCAGAAAGAATGTTCTCTAGTTTCCATTTTATAGTTACATCCATGTATCAGAGCAGATTCTGAGTTTGGCAAGGCCCTGGCAAAAATTGTTCATGGAGACTCTGTAAATTCAACACTAGACATGATTAGGAGGGCTTATACTCAGCTGAGATTGGGGCTTGACTCTTAGCAGAAGTTCAGGAGGGAGAAGCTAGCTTAAATTGTCTGTAAACTGGCTTCCTTGGAAAAGCTTTGCTGAGATGAGCAATTCTATTTAGAATGACTGCTGTTCATCTTTCCACCAAGATAATCATCTGATGGCAACATGAAAAAGCAGATGTAGCATTTGAAGGGACATTCTGCTTTTCCAACTCCAAATGCTTTTGAACTCCAACATGATTCCCAGTGAACCTGAAAGAGAAACAATCACCTTGAAATTCTAGCATAAAGGGAAGAGCAGAAGAAAGCTGAGCACCTGGCTTTTACCAAAGAGGAACCCTGAAATTGAAGCATCATATAAATTGGAATTTTTGCTTCCTCTGTTGTCTCTCATCTAGTCTCTTGCCTCTTTGCTAAATATCAAAGATATTTATGCTTAAACAAATGTTGTCTCCCTCTCTCAGTGCATCCTCTCCTTCTGGCAGGGAAGTCATCCTGCTGAATTGGTGGCACTTTCCATGGCAACAGACTGTGATGTCAGAGATGCAGTGCCAAGCAATTAGATTTTGGAGGTGCCGCAGTTTGGAATCTGAGGCTCCACGGAAAATGATGAGACAGAGCAGTTGTTGTAAAAGCAAGAGTCTCAGTCAAGACTGAGTGTCTCGTGTGTGCTCTCAGAGGTCTGGTGCTGAGGCAGGGTGATAGCCAGTGAAGCCAGGTGAGGGGAACAGGGAGGCAGGACTCAAGACAAGATTGCAAAGGCAAAGTGTGTTGATGAAGACAATTTGCAGAAGGCCACCTCCAGATGGCTGGCACTCTGCCATGTTCCATGGCTTTGATGGTTCACAGGTGTGCTCTAGGGCGTAGAAGGGAGAAGCTCTAGAGGTGCACTCTCACTGAGAGAGACAGAGGCATGGGGACAAAGAGCATACTCTGCTTTTCTCTCATAAAGCAGGAGGGTGACAGCTTTCCCAGTTCTGCTGCTCTGTGATGTCAAAGAGCACCTTGACATCAAGACCTTTTGAGACCTGAAAGCTGAGGATGCTGTGAGAGAAGGGCACCTCAAGAGATGTTAGGTTTTCAGCAAAACCTTCCTAGAGGAGGTGATGGATGGTGGTCCCTAAAGTAACGATCTGAGAGTCATTTGAAATGGACTCTTAAAGTCTTTGCAGTTCTTCTGTTGAATATACAAAGGATGAAAGCGATACCTGTGAAAAATCATAGATGAAGTTTTAAAATACACATTTTGGTGATACAGTATGGATAAATTTGGACTGCATATGGCTTCTTATGTAAAGGAAAATTTCTTCTTCTTTTAGTAACACATTGTCTGCTGCCTGTGCTTAGCACCTTCTGCCATATGCTACTTAGAACAAGCTGCTGCAATTCAAGAACTAGCCCTAGTAATTAAGATCAAATGAGCCAGATGAAGAAAACCACATGCCTATGGAGCCTAGCCTCTTTATAATTTAAAAAAAAAAGCAAAAACAGCTATTTGCCAATGGACTACTCAGAGGATTTATATGCATTCCACACTCAGGATTATTGTTAACATAGATGCATATATTTTGAATTGTTCTGGGCTCAGCTGATTACCTGCATGGAAATACCTGCTGTTGGATGTTGGACCATCCCTGTGGAATAGAAATTATAGTGCTCAAGGCTCAGCCAAACATAATTTATTTCATGAAAAACATACAATATAGCATGGAAAATATTATAAAATAGTTTGATATTATACTTTAAAAAATTCTTGAAATATTTGACCTCTCATCCTCAGGCATTGTAAATGGGACGTTGAGTTCCATAGAGAGTGAACTTTCCCCTGGCCACTGAGTTAGCTAGAGGCAGGTCTCAGATTAGAGCCTGGGATTTCTGACTCCCTCCTGGTTCAGTAGTTCTCAAACTTGAGCAAGCATCAGAACCCCCTGGAAGGCTTGTTAGAGTACAGATTTCTGGGGACCATCCCTCAGTGTTTCTCATGCCAGAGGTCTGGATTGCAGCCCCAATTTTGCTTTCCCACCAAGTTCTCAGATGAAGCTGATCTGTAGACTTAGCAGTCTACAAGCCACCCTTAGAAAACCACTGGTTTTGTCTTTTTTTTTTTTTCCTATTTTTTATTGGGTTTTCTCAAACTGTGGTAGGATCTTATCAGACTCACATGAGGGGTACATATTAGAAATTAGGTTATTGGCGCATCTCAGAGTTATGGAATCTCTGGAAGTAAGGAGCTGGCATCTCCATTGTGTACAGTCACCTCTGGTAATTTCTATTACCACCAAAGTTTGACAGTCACTGTACCTGACCACACTGGTTGACTTTAAAAAGTCAAAGACTGAACTTCTTGGTGAGATGATAAAATTAACAGTTGTCTAACTTCTACTCATCCAAAGTGATACCATACAGACCCAGGCGAAAAAACTTGAGCACCACCCAACAGTTTTGCTTGGTAACAATTGTAGAGGAAAAGCTTCTCAGAGGCAATGGGCTCCCATACTGCAGGCTTTACCTAGCTATACAAGCTGATGATGACCGAATTGAAAATCACATTAATTAGCCTGGCAGATTAAAACTTGGTGGAAGATTAAAACTGCAGATGTGTGTACCATAAGGGAAGTCAGGGAGCCCACATTTACCTGACAGGAGGAAAACCCCAAGTCTGGGTGAATTTTTCCATCTTCACTATGGGATCTAGATTTCTATACCAATCAAGCCATCAACCATGAAAGGGAAAGGGAAAGTTTCTCATTTGTGTCTGACTCTTTGCAACCTCATTCCATACAGTCCATGGAATTCTCCAGACCAGAATACTGGAGTGTATAGCCGTTCCCTTCTCCAGGGGATCTTCCCAACCCAGGGATCGAACTCCTACAGTGAAGGCTGATTCTTTACTAACTGAGCCACCAGGGAAGCTGTCAACCATATATGATAAAAATAGATATTTTAAGGTATGCAAAGGTTCATAATGAAATACCTTTGTACTCTTCCAGAATGTAATGGCATATTATACACAACCAACTGATAAATATGACAAAGAAAAAAACATTCCAGTAGGAAAATGGGCAAAAGTATAAACAGGCAATTCACAGAAGAAATAAAATGTAAATATATGAAAAGATCCCTAGTTTCACTAAAGAAATGTAAATTAAAACAGCAAAATGCCAATGTTTTGCCCACCGTTTTTGCAAAAATTTTAAAATGTGAAAACACTGAAGAAAATATGAGGAAATAGGCATTTATACTCCTTTGGAGGGATTTTAGGCAACCTGGAATACAATTTTGGAAGGCAATTTCACAATATGTATCAAAAGTCATAGAATATTTATACCTTTGAGTTGATTATTCCATTTGTAGTAATTCTGTCAACGATAATGAGACATAAAAATATTAATATATAAAGATGTGCATTATGACATTATTTATGTTAGTGAATAGTTTGAAACAACTTAAACATCCAAACATATGGTAAAATAAATTTTTATATATAACTAAAATGCACTAATATATAATCATAGAAGTTACTGAAGAATATTTAAAGATAAAGTGCATTCACCATTTTAAAATAATAGTTCAAAGACAGAAGTCTAGTGAGAAAAAGGTAAAATGACTGAAAATTTTATAGAATTGGAGAATGACATGAAACTTCATATTGAAATATATGACAAAAATATGCATCTAGACTCATCATTGTGAAGTTGCAGCTTACCAAATGCAGGCAGGAAACTTAATCATTATCATGGTACATGAGGGGGAAAAGAGACATGACTCACAGAAAACACAAAATGAATTTAATTTTATCAGTAATCACAATAAATATGAACAAAGTAGGTTTACCTACTCAAAGAAAGGGCTTCCTAGGTAGCTCAGTGGTAAAGAATCCACCTGCCAATCCAGGAGATGTAGGAGATGTAGGTTGGATCCCCGGGTCAGGAAGATCCTCTGAAGGAGGAAATGGCAACCCATTCCAGTATTCTTGCCTGGAATATCCCATGGACAGAGGAGTTTGGTGAACTACAGCCCATAGTGTCCCAAAGAGGGTCCCAAGGGGTCCACAAGAGGTGGACTTGACTGAGTAACTGAGCATGCAGCATGCACTAAAAGAAACACATTTATACACACCTCTTTAAAAAACATATGGCTATTCTTTTTTATTTGAAAAAGTGAAGAAATGGCAAAATAAGAAGTGGGAAAATGTGCTAGTGCACACAGAATGTGATAATACTATACAGAAATGTCAAGATCAGGCAAAGTAAAAGGTAAAGCAAAACGAAATGAACAATAAAAGCACTGTAAGGATGCTTTCTATACCTCTAATAACCTTCTATACCTCTAATAACATAGTCCTCAACTACACAAATGTCACATACATAATTAGATAAACAAATCAAAATGGAATACTTTAACATACCTCTTTCAATAAGTTTTCGGTCAAGGACACCAAAAGTATGAATGAACCCATATCTGATAACATCAACAAACTCATATAGAAATACACTATAAAATACCCATTCTCCTCAAGCACAAGGGACATTTATGACAAATGATTATCTACTAGGCCATCAACAAAGTCTCAACAATATAAATAATATAGAACACATTGTTAACCATAGTAAACTGTAATTTAGAAATTAATAAAAACAAATCAAATATTTGAAATTTTTAATTTTCAAAAATTTTTAATCAAAGAGTTCCATTCAAAGGTACCAATAAAGAATTTCAAAACCATTAGAATAAAATAATAGAGAATATTACATATCAAAACATGTATGATGATACTTAAGATAGTACATTTGGTTTATTCCTAGGTATATTATTAATTTATTTTCAGTAGTAAGTTGGATTATTTCCTTAATTTCTCTTTCTGGTACTTTGTTGTTAGAGTATAAAAATGCAACAAGTTTTTGTGTATTAATTTTGTTTCTTGCAACTATACCAAATTCATCACTGAGCTCTAGTACTTTTCTGCTAGTGTCCTTAGGATTTTCTTTTTTTTTTTTTTCCCTCTTTTATTTACTTTATTCAGTAGGCAGTGAGAGTCTCAAAAATCTTTCTGTTCATCAGATGTTTGGTCTCCTTGTAAAGCTTTGGGTTTTTGAGGCTGAACATGGAGCATTATGAAGTTCTTCTGAAGAAAAGTGAATCCAACTCATACCTTTGTGAAAGCCAGTCTCTTTGTCAAAAGGAACAGTGCATTTTTGTACATGGCCAAATTGTGCAAAGTGTTCTCTCAGCTCACTTGAGGCCACCATCCAGGGAATTTTTCTAACAAACGCAACCGACCGGCCGATATTGGTACGCAGCGCCAAAGCACCCCTCGCTGCCGAAGCCACCATCTTTAGGCTAGGATTTTCTATGTGTAGAAAATCCCAGGGATGGGGGAGCCTGGTGGGCTGCCGTCTATGGGGTCGCACAAGTTGGACACGACTGAAGCGACTTAGCAGCAGCAGCAGCAGCAAAGAGTGAAAGTTTTTCTTTTTCAATTTGCTTTTATTTCCTTTTCTTTTTCTTCTCTAATTGCTGTGGCTAGGACTTCCAAAACTTTGTTGAATAGAAGTGAAAAGAGTGGGCATCCTTGTCATGTTCCTGATCTTAAAGGGAATTCTTGCAGCTTTTCATTGTTGAATATGATGATAGCTGTGGGTTTGTCATATATGGTCTTTATTATATCAAAGAATGTTCACTCTCCACCTACTTTCTGGAGAGATTTTATCATCAACTGATGTTCAGTTTTATCAAAAGCTTTTTCTGTGTCTGTTGAAATGATCATATGGTTTTTGTTCTTCAGTTTGTTAATGACATTGATTTGCAGATACTGAAAAGTTCTTGCATCCTTGGGGTAAATCCCACATGATCTTGATTTATGATTCTCACATATGTAGCTGAATATCTTCTTTGGATAAATGTCTGTTTAGGTCTTCTGCCCATTTCTTTAATTGCATTTTTTGTTTTTCTGTTACTGAATTGAAGGAGCTGTTTGTATATTTTGGACATTAAACCCTTGTCCGTCACATTATTTGCAAATATTTTCTCCCATTCCATAGGATGTTTTTTCATTTTGTTTATGGTTTCCTTTGTTGTGCAAAAGCTTGTAAGTTTGATTAGGTCTCATCTGTTTATTTTTTCTTTTATTTTTATTACCTTGGAGGACCAACCTATAAAACATTGCTATGGTTTATGTCAGAGAATGTTTTGCCTATGTTCTCTTCTAGAAATGTTATGATATATTTTCTTATATTTAAGTCTTTAAGCCATTTTGAGTTTACTTTTGTGTATGGTGAGAGGGTATTTCCTATTTTCATTGAGTTACATGCAAAGATTAGTTGTCCATAGGTGAATGGGTTTATTTCTGGGCTCTCTGTTCTGTTCTGTTAATCCCTATGTCTTTACTTGTCCAGTTACTGTAGTTTTGTAGTATTGTCTGAAGTCTGAGAGGATTATGTCTCCTACTTTGTTTAGACTATACTTTCTTCCTTACAGTTCTCAAAATCTTTGTTTTGTTCATGTTCAGTGGACTCAGTAAGATTATAGACTATTTGAGAGAAGAAGTCTTTTTTTTTTTCTTCTCAGTCATTGCAAAACAATTTAAAAGAAAATGAATAAGTAGTATTTTGTGTCAGATGCTGTATCAGGTGCCACACATATGAAAGCACCTGTGACACTGGACCTCTGACAGTTTCACAGTGTTTTCTTCCTCCATATCCTATAGTTAATGTTCAGTAAAGTCTCATTTTTGGAGACAAAAGACTCAGTCTTTTTCATCTACCCAGTCAAGGGAGAAGCCTGGTAATAACTATAGTTTTGTTGTTGTTCAGTGTCTAAGTTGTGTCCAACTCTGCAATCCCATGGTCTGCAGCATGGCAGGCTCCTCTGTCCTTCACTATCTCTTGGAATTTGCTCAAATTCGTGTCCATTGAGTTGATGATGCTATCTAAGTCTTCTCCAGCACCACAATTTGAAGGCATTAATTCTTCTGCTCTCAGCCTTCTTTATGGTCCAACTCTCACATCCACACACGACTATTGGAAAAAACAAAGCTTTGACTATATGGACATTTGCTGGCAAAGCAATGTCTCTGCTTTTTAGTATGCTGTCTAGGTTTGTCATAGCTTTGCTTCCAAGGAGCAAGTGTCTTTTACTTTCATGATTGTAGTCACTGTCTGCTGTGATTTTTGGAGCCCAAGAAAATAATATCTGTCACTACTTCGACATTTTCCCCTTCTATTTGACATGAAGTGATGGGACTGGATGCTATGATGTTAGTTTTTTTCTAATTTGAGTTTCAGTTCAGTTCAGTTCTGTTCAGTCGCTCAGTCGTGTCCGACTCTTTGCGACCCCATGAATTGCAGCACGCCAGGCCTCCCTGTCCATCACCAACTCCCGGAGTTCACTCAGACTCACGTCCATTGAGTCAGTGATGCCATCCAGCCATCTCATCCTCTGTCGTCCCCTTCTCCTCCTGCCCCCACTCCCTCCCAGCATCAGAGTCTTTTCCAATGAGTCAACTCTTCACATGAGGTGGCCAAAGTACTGGAGTTTCAGCTTCAGCATCATTCCTTCCAAAGAAATCCCAGGGCTGATCTCCTTCAGAATGTACTGGTTGGATCTTCTTGCAGTCCAAGGGACTCTCAAGAGTCTTCTCCAACACCACAGTTCAAACGCATCAATTCTTCGGCACTCAGCTTTCTTCACAGTCCAACTCTCACATCCATACATGACCACAGGAAAAACCATAGCCTTGACTAGACAAATCTTTGTTGGCAAAGTAGTGTCTCTGCTTTTGAATATGCTATCTAGGTTGGTCATAACTTTCCTTCCAAGGAGTAAGTTTACTCTCCTCTTTCACCCTTATCAAGAGATTCTTCACTTTCTGCCATTAGAGTGGTATCATCTGCATATCTGAAGTTGTTAATATTTTCCCCAGCAATCTTGATTCCAGCTTGTGATTCATCCAACCTGGCATTTCGCATGATGTACTCTGCATATAAGTTAAATAAGCAGAGTGACAGTATACAGCCTTGTCCTACTCCTTTCCCTATTTTGAACCAGTCAGTTGTTTCATTTCTGGTTCTGTTGCTTCTTGCCTCACATACAGGTTTCTCAGGAGACAGGTAAGGTAATCTGGTATTTCCATCTCTTTAAGAATTTTCCACAGTTTGTTGTGATACACACAGTCAAAAGCTTTTGTGAAGTCAGTGAAGTAGATGTTTCTCTGAAATTCCTTTGCTTTCTCTATGATCCAACAAATGTTAGCAATTTGATCTCTGGGTTCTCTGCCTTTTCTAAATCTAGCTTGTACATCTGGAAGTTCTCGGTTCACATACTGCTAAAGCCTAGCTTGAAGAATTTTGAGCATAACCTGACTAGCATGTGAAATGATCACAGTTGTATGGTAATTTGAACATTCTTTGGCATTGTCCTTCTTTAGGATTGTAATGAAAACTGACCTTTCCAGTTCTGTGGCCACTGCTGAGTTTTCCAAATTTGCTGGCATACTGAGTGCAGCACTTTAACAGCATTATTGTTTAGAATTTGAAATAGTTCAACTGGAATTCCATCACTTCACTAACTTTGTTTGTAGTAATGCTTCCTAAGGCCCATTTGACTTCACACTCCAGGAAGTCGGGCCCTAAGTGAATGACCACACTATCCTGCTTATAAAGGTGTTTAAGACCATCAGCAGATGAATGGATAAGAAAGCTGTGGTACATATACACAATGGAGTATTACTCAGCCATTAAAAAGAATACATTTGAATCAGTTCTAATGAGGTGGATGAAACTGGAACCTATTACACAGAGTGAAGTAAGCCAGAAAGAAAAACACCAATACAGTATACTAACGCATATATATGGAATTTAGAAAGATGGTAACAATAACCCTGTATACGAGATAGCAAAAGAGACACTGATGTATAGAACAGTCTTTTGGACTCTGTGGGAGAGGGAGAGGGTGGGAAGATTTGGGAGAATGGCATTGAAACATGTATAATATCATATATGAAATGAGTCGCCAGTCCAGGTTAGATGTAAGATACTGGATGCTTGGGGCTGGTGCACTGGGACAACCCAGAGGGATGGTATGGGGAGGGAGGAGGGAGGAGGGTTCGGGATGGGGAACACATGTATACCTGTGGTGGATTCATCTTGATATATGGCAAAACCAATACAATATGTAAAGTTAAAAGATAAAAAAAAAAAGACCTTTATTTGTATAGTTTTTCTGTGTATTCTTGCCCCCTCTTTTTAATCTCTTCTGCTTCTTTTAGGCCCTTATCATTTTTGTCCTTTATTATTCCCATCCTTGAAAGAAATTTTCCTTTGACATCTCCAGTTTTCTGGTCTTGCCCATTCTGTTGTTTTCCCCTATATCTTTGCAGTGTTCATTTAAGGCCATCTTATCTGTCCTTGCCATTCTCTGAAACTCTGCATTCAGTTGGGTATATCTTTCCCATTTTCCCTTACATTTAGCTTCTCTTCTTTCCTCAGTTATTTGTAAAGTCTCCTCAGACAACCACTTTGCCTTCTTGCATTTCTTTTTCTTTGGGTGTTTTTGGTTGCTGCCTCCTGCACAAGGTTACAAACCTCTGTCCATAGCTTTTATGCACTCTGTCTACCAAATCTAATCCCTTGAATCTATTCATCACCTCTACTGTATAATCATAAGGGATTTGACTTAGATCATACCTGAATGGCCTAGTGTTTCCCTTACTTTCTTCAATTTTAGCATGAATTTTGCAATAAGAAGCTGATGATCTGAGCCACAGTCAGCTCCTGGTCTTGTTTTTGCTTACTCTATAGAGCTTCTCCATCTTCGGTTGCAAAGAATGTAATTGGTCTGAGTTGGGTGTTGACCATCTGGTGATGTCCACGTGAAGAGTTGTCTCTTGTGTTGTCAGAAAAGGGTGTTCACTATGCCCAATGTGTTATCTTGACAAGATTCACTTAGCCTTTTCCCTGCTTCATTTTGTACCAGAAGGTCAAACTTGCTTGTTACTCCAGGTATCTCTTGACTTCCTACTTTTGCATTTCAATCCCCTATGATGAAAAGGACATCTTTTTTGGTGTTAGTTCTAGAGTGTCTTGTAGGTATTCATAGAACTGCTCAACTTCAGCTTCTTCAGCATTTGTGACTGAAACACAGAGTTAAGATTACTATGATGTTGAATGGTTTTACTTGGAAATGAACCAAGATCATTAAGTCATTTGCACTCAAATACTGCATTTCATTTCGTACTCTTCTGTTGACAATGAAGCCTACTCCATTTCTTCTAAGGGATTCTTGTTCACAGTAGTAGATATAATGGTCATCTGAATTAAATTCACCCATTCCTCTTCCATTTTAGTTCACTGATTCAAAAAATGTCAGTGTTCACTCTTGCCATCTCCTGCTTGACAGTGTCCAATTTAACTTGATTCATGGACCTAATATTCCAGGTTCCTATGCATTATTGTTCTTTACAACATCATACTTTACTTTCACCACCAGGCACATCCACACTGAGCATTGTTTACATTAATATATGCTATTTGTTTTTCTCTTTCTGACTTATTTCACTCTCAAATTAGAATTTTAAATTAGCTCATGCCATGTATATAGTGGCACTTACTGGAGAAAGACAGCAGAGGATTGGGCAAGGTTTCTAGTATTTGCACTTAGAATAAAAGAAAGAGGTTCACTAACAAAAATGTATGCAGGGCCAGTTTGAAATTCAGAACAAAATAGTGTGAAACTCACTATGACAGTATTCATCAAGAGAGTTCTTATCCAGAAACAGAGCATTCATTCTTAGGACAAAATTGAAATAAGTTGGGTGAATATTTATCATGACAATACACATATATAGTCATAGTCTAGATAGTGGAAACAGATTTAAGGACCAACATCACAATTAGGGGTGTTTTCTGTGTGAAAAGAAGAGAAGCGAAAAGTAAAGGAGAAAAGGAAAGATATAAACATCTGAATGCCGAGTTCCAAAGAATAGCAAGAAGGGATAAGAAAGCCTTCTTCAGTGATCAATGCAAAGAAATAGAGGAAAACAACAGAATGGGAAAGACTAGAGATCTCTTCAAGAAAATCAGAGATACCAAAGGAACATTTCATGCAAAGATGGGCTCGATAAAGGACAGAAATGGTATGGACCTAACAGAAGCAGAAGATATTAAGAAGAGATGGCAAGAATACACAGAGCTGTACAAAAAAGATCTTCATGACCCAGATAATCACGATGGTGTGATCACTGACCTAGAGCCAGACATCCTGGAATGTAAAATCAAGACGGCCTTAGAAGCATCACTACGAACAAAGCTAGTGGACGTGATGGAATTCGAGTTGAGCTGTTCCAGGTCCTGAAAGATGATGCTGTGAAAGTGCTGCACTCAATATGCCAGCAAATTTGGAAAACTCAGCAGTGGCCACAGGACTGGAAAAGGTCAGTTTTCATTCCACTCCCAAAGAAAGGCAATGCCAAAGAATGCTCAAACTACCGCACAATTGCACTCATCTCACACGCTACTAAGGTAATGCTTAAAATTCTCCAAGCCAGGCTTCAGCAATATGTGAACCATGAACTTCCTGATGTTCAAGCTGGTTTTAGAATAGGCAGAGGAACCAGAGATCAAATTGCCAACATCCACTGGATCATGGAAAAAGCAAGAGAGTTCCAGAAAAACATCTATTTCTGCTTTATTGACTATGCCAAAGCCTTTGACTGTGTGGATCAGAATAAACTGTGGAAAATTCTGAAAGAGATGGGAATACCAGACCACCTGATCTGCCTCTTGAGAAATTTGTATGCAGGTCAGGAAGCAACAGTTAGAACTGGACATGGAACAACAGACTGGTTCCAAATAGGAAAGGGAGTACGTCAAGGCTGTATATTGTCACCCTGTTTATTTAACTTATATGAAGAGTACATAATGAGAAACGCTGGACTGGAAGAAACACAAGCTGGAATCAAGATTGCCGGGAGAAATACCAATAACCTCAGATATGCAGATGACACCACCCTTATGGCAGAAAGTGAAGAGGAACTAAAAAGCCTCTTGATGAAAGTGAAAGAGGGGAGTGAAAAAGTTGGCTTAAAGCTCAAAATTCAGAAAACGAAGATCATGGCATCTGGTCCCATCACCTCATGGGAAATAGATGGGGAAACAGTGGAAACAGTGTCAGATATTATTTTGGGCTCCAAAATCACTGCAGATGGTGACTGCAGCCATGAAATTAAAAGATGCTTACTCCTTGGAAGGAAAGTTATGACCAACCTAGACAGCATATTGAAAAGCAGAGACATTACTTTGCCAACAAAGGTTTGTCTAGTCAAGGCTATGGTTTTTCCTGTGGTCATGTATGGATGTGAGAGTTGGACTGTGAAGAAGGCTGAGTGCCGAAGAATTGATGCTCTTGAACTGTGGTGTTGGAGAAGACTCTTGAGAGTCCCTTGGACTGCAAGGAGATCCAACCAGTCCATTCTAAAGGAGATCAGCCCTGGGATTTCTTTGGAAGGAATGATGCTGAAGCTGAAACTCCAGTACTTTGGCCACCTCATGTGAAGTGTTTACTCACTGGAAAAGACTCTGATGCTGGGAGGGATTGGGGGCAAGAGGAGAAGGGGATGACAGAGGATGAGATGGCTGGATGGCATCACTGACTCGATGGACATTAGTCTGAGTGAACTCCAGAAGTTGGTGATGGACAGGGAGGCCTGGCGTGCTGCGATTCATGGGGTTGCAAAGAGTTGGACACAACTGAGCGACTGATCTGATCTGATCTCTGTGCTCCCAGTGTAAACAGTATTTGTTGGAATCTTTGCTTTTCCAGGTGCAGGCAACATTCCAACTTCCTGCCTTTCTAGTTTGAACAATCTGTTTTTGTTTATTTAATACAGGCCTCTATTGATAATCCATACTCCATTTGGTCTTAAGAGTCTCTTTGCTTTTCAGGTACTAATATTTGGTAGGATCTGGATATATTGTATCAATGCAGAATGAATTTGGGAAGAAACACCAGTGCTAAGATATCTTATAGAACAGTGTTGGAAGCTGTTAAGAAATTCACAAGGATAAGATCTGGCAAATAGAGCAGTGGCAGTGACATGATCTGTCTCTCCTGTGTGATCCTTCCAGTCCTGTCATATTCTATGGGTGGTTAAGGTGTTGTCTTGGCATGGAGCTTAAAGTGGAGCTTAAAAATGGTCTGAGTAATATTCTGCTACAGGAAAGGGTTTTGTGGTCTATACAAGTCCTGTTCAAATCTACAACATTGACAGCCTCACATGTGGTTCTTGGGCTATTCAAAGAAAATAAAACCCCCTAAGTTATTTCCAGCCATACTGGTCTTTCTCTTTTGAATTACTCAGAGATTACACAGTGGCTTGACAATGAAAAGTGGGTCCTGATGACTCAACCTCCCTCAGCCGAAGTTCTGAACACTAAAGGAAATAATACACATTGTGAGGCAGAACCTGACACAGAATAGACATGTAATTAATGTTTGTCTTTCAAAGCTGCTGAGCAGTAACCTGAAGCTGACTGTTTTATTCCCTTCAGGTTTAAGGGAAAGAAACCTGCAGCTAAATTTGAAAGGATGGACATCTTGATCTTGAAAAGGTCTTGCGGTGGTTTGAGATCCTGTTGGCTGTCTGAAGAGTGAGGTAAGACCATGGCTATTCCATATTACCTTCTCCTAGATTTTATACCATCAGTAACACACAGGCCCAGGAAAGAATGTACAGAAGCCCATTCTTCTGATTGAGTACCATGACATTCTTTTTGCATAACCTCTGGGAAAAGAGGTATGCTAACCTTTTGTCTTTCATGGCCATATCTGAAAGCCACCAGTTTGCTAGAGTTAAAGGTAAGTAAAGCAGATTGAAGAGAACTGAGAGGCTGAAGAACTTATTTGTTTCGACAAAGTGTTATCCATACAAATGTATTCATACTTAGATGTACATTTCACATCAGATGGTATCCAAGTGGAGAGAGACTTGGTGGTACAAGTATGGGCTATAAACTTACAGGGGATGGAAGAGCAGACTAATTAAAGGCAGTTACTGAATTTCAAATGCAAGGTCCCACTTAAATGTAGGTGGAGGAGGCCACCTACATTTAAATAACAAAGAAGGTATCAGTGAAATAGAAACAGAAAAACATTAGGAGAAATCAGTGGAACCTAAGGAACCTAAGATAGTTTGTCCCCCTTGAATCTTAAGTTTAAAAGCTTTGCTAAGAGAATGGTGTCACTAATCAATAATGACACAGTGAGGTACTTCCAAGAAACTGTCTTTCTTAGCAATATTTGTTTACCCAGCAGAAAGAGTCTACAGTGAAATACTTCTTATTTCAGGGTTAATTGTCTTATTCCCCAAAGCCAGTGGGAACTTGAAGAAAATGTGAAAGCCTATTGCTGAATTCCAGGAAGGCAAAAGGAATTCTGCTGGTTGATTTTTGTATTGCTTTTGTCTTGGTGAGGGAGAAATTCCTGGAGCTTGGTTGGTCAAAGGATCGTCCTTGTTTTATGGTGTAAAGGTGTTTTCTGTAGACTAATAATATTTTTGAAAGGCAGGCCTTCACAAATCTTTTGTTTTAGGGCACTCAGACATTATGGTGGTTTGATATGATTTACATGAAAGTAAAAATAAATAAAGAGATAACTTTAAAAAAAGATGGTTTGTTAAAAAAAATCAGTAACATTGATATATTTGAGTACATTGCAAAGGACTTGATGGCCTTCATACACAAATCTTTTGTAATAATTCACACATCTGTATTATTCATCTTACTAATTAAGACAAGATGTATTAAAATTGAGAAAGAAAGTTTTCAAGGAATAAACTAGAAATAATCATCCACGATTCATATCTCAGGGCTATAATGTTGCTAAATTTGTTGGGACCTGAGAGATGGGACAAAGAACAGGTAAGTTTTCACAGGAGGTTCAGAAGAAATCAATATTGATTCTTGTTGAAGAATTCTACGTTGTGCTGAAAGATGATTCCGATGGCACCTCTAGAATGTTTTCTCCCATTTGGACATTTGTATGAATGTGTTGAGCTCTACTAGTTCTCTCGTCTTTATTCTTCATGTACATTGAGATTCAAAGGTGTCTATCTCTCTGTGGTCAGAAAGCAGATGATAGAACAACAGAGGAATAAAGCTATTATTTAAAGGAGGTGAAAAATGCTCCATGTAAATCATAGAATCATATATACACCTGCAACCGTATACAGGCATGTGCATATTAAGTCTCCAAATGACTTATCTATGACATTTCAATGACATTTGGCAAATGAGTTGGTGCCTCCAAAAAAGATGGGTTAGAGAAATCCTGCATTAAACTGTGAGTATATGATGGCCTTCATGAAGCTATTTGGGGGCAATTGGAAGCCTTCAAGCTCCTGTTTCCTGTAGGGACATCCTGGAAGTGAACATGTTTGGATCTTAGAGTTTCTGTGTAGGAGTGTCTACTCATCCCAGAGAGTGTGTCCTGAGCTGGAAGAGCAGTCTCATGGCACCCAAGTGTAGAGCATGTGTGTCCACTTGTGTGTACCCTGGACAGTGGAATGAATGGTGAATTTTGATAAAAGACCTTGGGCCTTGGCTCTCACTGTCTTCCCATCCACCCTACATTTCTATCAGGTACTTATATCAGATTTGTAACCATTTTCCTTGTGTAGAACTTTGGCTGAATTTATCTGAAGGCTTAGATAGGATCCAGTCTGCTTGAGGTATAAAATTGTTTAGATTTTACTTATAAAACAAATAATATGTATATAAAGCCACTGACAACTCTGCATTTGTTGGTGATAGAGATGTGTATGTGCATGTGTACATGTGTTTGTCTTTAGAAAAAGCATTGCTTTAACAACACAAAAAGACTTGAAATCCCCATTCTGTACTCAACACAAAGACAAAAGTGAATGGGGGAGGGAGCATGATGAATGAATACCAGGTAGTAAGAGCGGTGACTGTAAATATCATAAATACATCTGACATTTCTTAGAACATAAGTAATTGAGAATGAATTAACAATTCTTTACCTCCCTGATTTACCCCGGAAAAAAACAAGATAGAGATACAATCATGTTTAAGGGACTCTTTTCTAGATTTTATTGTAATTTTGATACCTTATTACTGTTTGTGATTATTCTTTCTTACCTCGGTATATAGTTGAAATCTGTAGTTACTACTTGCTCTAAAATTGGAAGATAACCCTTTCAGGTATAAAGGACCTTTGCCCTTATACAGCATTATGATGACTTTTTCCTAATACATGTCAAGTTGTCTGTTGACATATTTACTTGATAAAATCATTTACAAACTATATTTCCAATGGAAATCATGAACTTCCTCTATCCCCAAACAGTTGTATCTTCCTACTCTACTATACATCTAATTTTCCCACAATTCTAAAATCACTACCCTTGAAACTGGAAGTTGTTTCTAGCTTTTCCCTTTCCCTCACCCCCACAACCAATCAGTCCCCAAAACTTGATGATTTCTTTTTCCGGTCTTTCTCAGGTTGGTCCTTCCACTATATCACTTTCATTTCTTGTCCATCATTTCATTCAAGGATAACTGCAGAAATTCCCAAATGATATTTCTGCCTCCAGGCTCAACCTTACTAACCTCACAACTGTCACAATATCATTAAAACAAATTTCTTTTTTCTTCTTCATTTTTTACATAGCCTCCAAAATAAAACCACTTAAAAGTCTTCCCATATTTTCATCTTGTCATCCAAGGTCTTCTATAGTTAAGTCTCTCACGCACAGGCAATAAAGAAGCCATGAATTCTTTTGTAAAGAGCTTGAATAGAAGTGTTATTTTAAGAAAATTAGGGTCATCTCAGTTTGCAAGTGCATTGCTACATCAAAGTTCAACACAGGGGCTCTTGCTTAGGTGTTTATGGCAATAATCCAGGCATGGGGAAGCAATCTGTGAGCTCAAATAGAAGCCATGAGACTGGAAAGGGAAAAATCTTAATGATATGGGCAGAAGGAGAAATAAGGCACCCAAAAGTTTCAAGTGTTGGATAGTCTGTGCATCTAGTAAAATGAAAAAAATACTAATAGAAATAGAAAAATAAGAAAATGAGCCAATTTAAGGGCTAGAAAAGGAAAATGATTTCCAATTTAGACATTCTGAATTTGAGATGACGGGTGCAACCAAGTAACAATGACCAGTAGGTAATCCAGGACTGGAATTCAGGAGATGGGACTTTCCTACAGGTATAGATTTTAAATTATCCCCATTGTAAAGTTATTGAATGCAGATGAACTTACATGTGCGAGAAAGTAGAGATAAGGGAGAACAGAGTTAACAAGGACTAATTCTGTACATAGGCATAGGTAGGGAGTTGGGAAGTTAAAAAAAGGAAATGGAAAGGAGGAAACAATGAGGTAAAGGAAACACTGCATTATTGTGTCATGGAAACCAACCAATAAAGCAGTTTCCAAAGAAGAAGTTCAAGACAAAGATAATGAGCACTCAGGCCATCATGAAATTGATGACGAAGCCATTGGTGATCTCTGCAGGGGCATTGTCAGATCAGTGATGGGGAGGGAAGCTAGATGTCCGGATGTTAAAGAGAATGGATGGGAAAGAATAGAAAACTGTGCTTTAAGAAATTGGCAGCAAGCGCAAGGAGAATAAGATGGTAGCCCGAACATTCAAAATGGTCATACTTTTCTTTTTATTCCTCCAAACTAAGGAAGTCTTGAGCTTTTTACAAAGCAGAAAAGAGAGCAGAAAGATTGCTATAGATTCCCCAAAGGAGTGGGGAGCTCATAAAACAGTGAAGATAAAGGGGATTCATTTGAGAAAGACAGTAAGTCACCTTTTCTCTGAAAAGAAGTATGAGAGCATAGATCTAGAGTAAAAATGAGTTTCAGGTGAACAAGAGGTAATGTTAGCTGTTAGAATGAGAGTAATATGGAGGACATGAAGAATGATTTGAACAACTGCTTGCTCTGTGTACATAAAGTTTAAAAATAATCCAGAAAAAGAAGTGAGAAGTGAGAAGCCTGGTTGAACACTGTGGCATGGCTTTTGAATGATAAACATTCAGAGAAAACCACATCGTTGTTCATAAACATTTACTGATACAGCCTCTGTTACTACTTGCTAATGAATCCGCTAAGATTGATGAAGATTAAATGGGGCTAGTGAGCCACTGGAAAATTTTATTTCCTGATCCTACGCACTTACACTCAAACGTGAGCCAAAGCCCTGGTTGTCAATGGTTACACCACTGTGATTCAGAAGAAAGCTGTTCCACATTAGTAAATTAGATTAAAAACACATTGTTACTTTCAACATTAGCAAAAGCCACATGGTACGCTGCAACAAAGCAGAGGATTAGGAATCATAAAATCTTTCCAAACTAAGCAAGGCAGTACAAACGGTTAGTAATACTTACTCAACTTGTACCTTGGCTATGAGAATTTTTTTTACTTGCTGTGCTAAGTTGCTTGAGTCTTGCCTGACTCTTCATGACTCTCTGGATTGTAGCCTGCCATGCTCCTCTGGCGATGGAATTCTCCAGGCAAGAATATTGAAGTGGTGCCATACCCTCCTCCAGGGGATCTTCCCGACCGAGGTATTGAACCCGCATCTCTTACATCTCCTACATTGGCAGGCGGGTTCTTTACCACTAGTGCCGCCGGGGAAGCCTGTTCTTACTTAAAACGTAAAATTAATTCTGAGGAAAGAGAAGAAAGGTGCTGCTCATGAGAGAGACCAGAAAGTGAGACATAGGTGAAGTAGAGATGCACCCCTATTGGCAACGCATGAGGGAAATCTCTGAATAGTGTATGAATAATAATATGCCAAGAAAAAGAGAAAAGCAATTTAAGAAGCAGGAAACCAGTGGCTGAGAGAGACACAAAAGGAATAAGAACCTGAAATCCAACCAACCTTAGTAGTTGAAATATAGGGCGGTTTTCTCACATGAATTTTTCTCTTTATTAATAGAAATTGAATCAGGATTTGCATGTAGTTTCTCAAGAATAAATCTGGAAATGTGCCCAAACTTACTGTTGTTTAAACAGTTAATTTACTGTAGGTTTTGGTTTCTGTTCAATTTCACTGTTTTCTAAGTTGTGTATACTCTATCTTTCCACTTCTCAAATAATTTTTTACTGCAAAGATATACATGGCTTCAGAGTTCTATCCCCTTTCCTCAAAATATTGATTTACTAAACTAGAAATAAGTTTATCATTAAAAATAACCCCTCCTGATTAAAAATCTTTGTAGATGTTGACAGAGGAAGCAAGGGAGTCAACCAATACTGGACAAACACCCTCCCTTCAAAGACTTTCTCATCTAAGGGTGAATAAATGAAAATCATCACAGAGGCTTATTGAAACATTATGCAACATAAATAATAAAGTTGCATAGGATGATTATAAACTTAGAAATGATTAACCACAGAAAATAATTTAAAAGTAATTTTGCTTTGTATTCTAAATAAAATTTAAGAAAACTTGAAATTCATGATATAAAGTTAAAATGATCATGAATTAGAATGGAGTAAAAAAATATATGTTTAAAATTAAATTTAAATTTAAGGTACTAAAAGTTCATCTTAGTCACATCTGAAATACTCAGTGACAGGTAGCGTATGGCTAACATTTTGGATAGTATAGACATAGTATAGGTGCATCATTGCAGAAAGTTGTTTAGGAAAGACTGGCCTAGATCCAATGACTGCTTTACTGGAAAAATAAGGGATAGAAAAACACTTATGTAGCACCATGAAGAAGCAATTACCAAAGTTCATTATGTGAAAAATTCTGCAGAATAAATGACTCATTCTCTTCAACAAATAAATGTCATTGAGAAAAACAAAAAAAGGGAACATTGTTAGATATGTTACAGAGTTTTGAGAGACAAATCAACAGAATAAAATCTACGTAACTTGTTGAGATTCTTATATGAATAAAAGACATTTCAGAGACCACAGGCTACGTTTATCAGGGGCTGTATTTTAGTTGATATTAAGGGAATATAATGTGTTACATATTTATTTTTGTAGAGGGATAATGGGATTGTGGTTAGGTTTTAAAAATACTTTAAATCTTAGAGCTAAGGTCTTAAATATTTACCAATAATTTGCAAGAGTATCAGGGATTTGTTTTCAGGTACTTTTGTGATTCCTTACCCCTCTATCTGACAGAAGTGGAAATGAAGTGAAGGGAAGTCACTCAGTCGTGTCCGACTCTTTGTGACCCCATGGACTGTAGCCTACTACGCTCCTCTGTCCATGGGATTTTCCAGGCAAGAGTACTGGAGTGGGTTGCCATTTCCTTCTCCAGAGGATCTTCCTGACCCAGGGATCGAACCCAGGTCTCCTGCACTGTAGGCAGACGCTTTACCCTCTGAGCCACCAGGGAAGACATAAGTGGAGTAATAGACAAACCAGTATTGGCAAAATGTTGATGATTGTTGAAGTTCAATGAGAATTAAAAACTCTTGTGATAATATTGAGTAAAAAAAAAAAAAAAAAAAGCAAGTTATATAACTATGTGCCCTGTAATCTCTATTTGCTTGTGTGGGTAGAAGCAAAGGCTTGAAGAGTATACATCAGAGTATTAACAGTGGCTGTTTTTAGAATAATGGGATTACACGTGGCTTTTTCCAGTTTGAAAACTGTTATGTATTTCCAAAATGAGTGCTAATTGTTTTCTAGTCAGAGAAAGACTTTTAAAAGCAATTAAAATGCTAAATGTCATAAATGAAGACAAATTTTAAAAAATACATCTCTGTATTGTATATGGAGACATCTGTGATTAGCATCAGAGTTTCTGGACTGATAGTACCATTGTACAGTATGTAGAAAAGGATGGTGACCTAAAATTATAATTAAAAAAAAATCAAAAGTTCTAAGATTTCACCCTTGCTGTATATTGTGTTTTATTTTATTGTTTTAATTGATTAGTTGTATGAATAGAGAGAAGAGAAAATATGGGAGTGAAAGTAGCTGTTATCGCTCTCATTGCTTCTAAGGACCACAGTCTGTGTTTAGTCTCTGTTCTTATAAGCAGCAAACTATTTTATTTATCCAGCAGAAAAAGAGTTTGTCTCTCCGATATTTCAAATTGGAAAAAAATGATAGAGAACAAAGCTGTTTTAAAATGATATTTCTAGGGAATTCCCTGGCAGTCCAGTGGTTAGGATCCAGTGCTTTCACTGCTATGATCTGGGTTCAATCCCTGGTTGCAGAACTGAGATTCTGCAAGCTGTGCAGCATGGCCAAAAAAAAAAAAAACCAGAGAGGGATTTTTCTTCCATAAAAGAGGGAGCCTAGACATTATATCTTCATTTATACACAGGAACATGTGGACTGTGTGGCATTTGTCCTAAATAGGCTAATTATAGCAAGGTCATGAATATGATCCCTGACTATATATATATTTTTTGATGGGATGGTGAATGGGGTTGTTTCCTTAATTTCTATTTCTGATCTTTCATTAGTATGTAGAAATGCACCAGCTTAATGTATGAATTTCATATCCTCCAATTTTTATGGATTTCATTGATGAGCTCTAATAGTTATCTGGAGGCATCTTTAGGATTTTCTATGCAAAATAAGGGTCCATAGCAAGTCTGGATAAGTAAGCTGTCTTCTGCAAAATGGGCTGTTTGCTCAAGTGAGCAATCTATTGTTCCAGTAGGAGGACAATTTGCCCTCAGAAAGCAAACTGAATAAATTGGTTGGCAAGAATTTTTTGAAGCAAACAGTAAAGTAATATGTTAATTTAAGGTTTGATCTTCCTAGAATAAACTGTCAGGCCATGTTGACACTATGGCTCCAATTCTTACTCAGGAAAGATAAACCATATTGATACAAGTTGTAGCAATACTCACTTGAACCTGTTTTTCCTTCTATCAGGCTGTCCTCAATAACAGTCCTGTAACAGACCCTAAAATTAAGAGGTGGTGCATGTGTACTAATGTTTATGTCTGAATCTTAATTGGAATTGCCCCAGTTTGATTAACTTTTCTCCCAAGGAAGAGCAAGAAAGGTAATGATACCTTGGAACTCAGACTGCTGATCCCAGCTGTCAGGCTGCTGTTTCATTAACAAGAAGTTCAGGGGGACATATATTCTAAACTATATAACATTACAGCCAAAATGGAACATGGAAATACCTGGGCAGATGTTTAGCCTCATAGGGAAGAACTTCACGGGATGCCAGCTCGAGTGAAATGGGAGTTCAATCACTCCATTCTAATGATTCTGAAGAAAGCAGGAAAATGGATGGGAAGGCAGAGGGACTGGTGGGGGTTGGACACCCGCAGCTTGAAAAATAGCCTGAAACTTGTTTTCTTCATTCATGACTTAACAAGGCTCCTTAAGGGAACCCTTACAATAGACGAGAAATTGTAATGCTAAGTATGAACAGATTAAGACAAAAAAGAACCCAACTAATCCCAGTCTCTTGAAAACCGCACTGGACTATAGAGAGAAGATTTTCCATTTTAAGCAACCTTGTAAGCACTTGAAGGCATTGGTTTATTCCAGTCTATGGGCAGGTCTGTTGATGGCATGGTACATCACCCTGGCTCCCAATCCCCCAAAGCCATTCCATCCAAACGTTACTATTTATTCCCCCCTAGAAGGAGAGTTGCTCACCTGCTATTTCTAAAACTACTATTAATAGAGCCCCCAAAGCATTCCTGTCTGCCCAGCACATCACAGAAATAGTAACATACTGCAATCTGCTATGGAAACTTGTCAATTAAAATAATGGATCTTTAGTCACAAATCGTTATCACAGTTTGACTTTAAAGTGAATGGATGAAGTTTGGTAAGGGTAAAGGAAGGGCAGTGACAAAGAAAAACATGCCAAATGATTCCAGAATTGGATGATTTTCATTGAGGATGCAGGTTACTGTGGAGTTGAGACTGACTTGATGGGTATTAACTCTTAAGACAGACCAGGAAACCTGGAAATTCTGAAGCTCCTTAGTCTTTATTTTTTGTTAAATAAAATATTTAAGTACAACAGATAAACTTTTACATAAGGGTAAACAGAGATATGTGTTGGAGAAGACTCTTGAGAGTCCCTTAGATTGCAAGGAGATCCAACCAGTCCATTCTAAAGGAGATCAGCCCTGGGTGTTCTTTGGAAGGAATGATGCTAAAGCTGAAATTCCAGTACTTTGGCCTCATGCAAAGAGTTAACTCATTGGAAAAGACTCTGATGCTGGGAGGGATTGGGGGCAGGAGGAGAAGGGGACGACAGAGGATGAGATGGCTGGATGGCATCACCAACTCGATGGACGTGAATCTGAGTGAACTCTGGGAGTTGATGATGGACAGGGAGGCCTGGCGTGCTGTGATTCATGGGGTTGCAAACAGTCGGACATTACTGAGCGACTGAACTGAACTGAAATGGATATATGGATCAAAATGCATGAAACAAGTATGTCAATGTCACGAGCACCCAGTCAAGTCAAAGAAAAACAACAACTTTCAAGCCCTCAGCTTCCTCCTCTCCATTCCCAAAGACCCCAGATGTATTTTAGTCTTCTGTTACCACTGGTTATTGCTTCCTGCTTATCTACTTCTTGTATATGGAATCATATCATACTTAACTTTTTCTCTTTTTTTGGCATCACACCAAGTAGCTTGCGAGATCTTAATTCCCCAACCAGGGGTTGAACCTGCACCCCCTTGCAGTGGAAGCATGGAGTCTTAATCACTGGACTGCCAGGGAATTCCCCATACTTACTCTTTTGTACCTGGTTTCTTTTGCTCAATATTACATCTGGTGGGACTTCTCCACATTGTCATTTATAGTTGTAGGGTGTTCATTGTCATTTCTGTGTAGTATTGCTTCGTGTAAATATACCACAATGTAACCATTCAACAGTTGATGGACATTTGAGTGTTTTATAGTTTTTGGCTATTAGAAAATCATGCTGCTCTGAAAATTCTAATATGTACCTTTTGTTGAACATACACACACTCCTCTCTGTGGAATGTTTTCCTAGAAGTGGTGTCTCATGGGGTTATATACTTAGTCAGCTTCAGAAGGTTCTGTCAGTAGCCTTCCAGGCTGATCATGGCAGTTTGTACTCCTACTAATAGACTATGAAGTGCCCTGTATCCTTATAAATGCTTGATATTTTCTGTCCTTTTTTCATGAGTCACTTCAGTCACTAAGTCGTGTCCAACTCTTTGCAACCCCATGGACTGCAGCATGCCAGACATCCCTGTCCATCACTAACTCCCAGAGCCTGCTCAAACTCATGTCCATCGAGTTGGTGATGCCATCCAACCATCTCATTCTCTGTCGTCTCCTTCTCCTCCTGCCTTCAATCTTGCCCAGCATCAGGGTCTTTTCTAGTGAGTCAGTTCTTTGCATCAGGTGGCCAAAGTATTGGAGTTTCAGCTTCAGCATCAGTCCTTCCAATGAATATTCAGGAATGATTTCCTTTAGTTTTGACTGGTTTGATTTTTCTCATATCGTCTTGTTTTTATACATCAGACTCATGTCTAGAATTTTAGTCTTTCCTTTACTCACATAGTTAAGACACACAGTTCTTTAAAATTTCATTGTGATCAAGGGACTCTAATTCAAACAGAGGGGATCCAGAAATAGTGGTGAAACAATGTCAAAATTCTATAAGATTAAAAGTAGGTAACTTCATGGGATTTTCCGCGTGGTCCAGTGGGTAAGACTGCCTTTCGGTGCAGGAGTTGCAGATTCAAGCCCTGGTCAGGGAGTTGAGATCCCACTTGCCTCTCAATCAAAAAACCAAAACATAAAACAGAAGGAGTATTGTAACAAATTCAAAGCCTTTAAAAATGGTCCACATCAAAAAAATCTTTAAAAAGTAGATAACTTCCAAAAGGCAAAGCCTTTTTTCCTTGTCGTAAAACTGAATATTCCTATTACAGAATTTTGGTCATGAAGTTTGAGCAAAAAATATCTTCTTAAATTTATAAAAAGAGAAGCTTATACACAGAGGCTAAATGTTACAGACCATCCCCTTTAAATGCAAGTACACATGTGCATGTGTGGTGTTTTTCTACAAGGCTACATTGCTTTTATGTTATGGGATTATGTATCCATACCTTTAAGTGTTAATATTCTAGATGAGCTCTGCTCAATACTTCTTTTGTTCATACCACTTGTTCATTTTTACATCTCTTATTTAGTTATTCTTTTTTTTAATTCTTCATTATTTGACTTCCCCACTATACTGCAATTTATAAGGGGTATAAGTGTACCTTACTTATTCCCTTTGAATATCCAATACCCCGATGTGTCTCCAGCACAGAGTAGCTACTCAATAAACATTTTTGTCGAAAAGAATGAATGACCACTAACAGGAGTTTCATGAGCACATAGGATAATGAAGAATGCTATGCTTTAATAATTATTAAAATGAAAACATTTTTTATTTATAGCAACTTAATCTGATGGAAGCCAGCTTGTGTTTAACGATTTAAGACTATTCCCTTTCTGGTGAGATTTTGAGAATCCGTAGTTAAAACAAATCTGTAGAGAGCCTCACCAAGAGTTGGAAAAGCTGGCACTTCCAAGTAGGAGAGGGTAGACAGAATTGCAACAGCAAATTCTCCATGTTCATTCCTGTCTTCATTCTGAGTTATATTTGCTATTCGTTTCCCATTGCTTAAGTAATTCATCTGTACTATTTTTTTAAGTCTCTAATGCTGTCTTCTAGTGATAGGAAAAGCTAGTACTTTGATCTTTCTATAAAGCAGCTGCCACCTCTTGTCGCTGTATTTAGTTCTTATAAGTACTAAGTTTAGATAGAAAGTGCCAAAGTATTGTTGCGTGCATTTATCATTTACCATTATGTGACTGTGAGTCTTAAAGGAGTCAGGTAATTTATCTCTCTATTTTCGGGTATTTAATGATTGCAGACACATAACTCTCTTACTACATGCTTAAAATGTCCATGGAATGAAATAAAATAACATTACCTCTTTGGGTATCACACTGAAGTCTGGCATCCCTAAGCGTTAGCAACCTTCTTTATACTTTATCCTTTCTTGTAATATTATAGCTTGAGTTTATTCTTAGCTGAGAAAGACGCTTTCCTTTTGAGTTTTAAAAATATCGAATGGCCTTTCTTTTCCTCGCCGCTCTGTGAAGAGGCTGCTCTCTGCCTCAAAGGCGCGCTGCCCTGTCTCACAGACAGCGATGCTGGTGTCATCTCGCTGCTCTCATTTGCATGGGAACTAACGTAAAGGTGGATGCTGTTGTTTGTGCCCACAAGAATAGCAAATGTAGAGCAGGTGTTGGAAATACTGTCATAGTTGTCGGAGGAAGTCTCTGTCAGCGTTTTTCAGGAGGAACCAGCGGGAGCTTTTTATAATGGAACTTTAATTACGATGACCAGACACCCTGGCATAGGCTGAGGATCTGCTTATGTTACACCTGCCAAGAGTAATTTGAAATGCCTCAAGACATGTGTCTCATAAGTGGTGCCACCCCCTGCAGGTCCTAGCCAGTGGTTCTTTCTTTTCTTCCCCTGTCCCTCCTCTGTGTTGACTCTTGGTCTGGCCACCTGAATACATAGCAACTTGAAAGAAAATCAAGAGACATGATCAGGAAGATGAGATTAACACACCACCCAGCCAAACCACCGTATCTGTGACACAGCTACACACCTCTGATTTTCAGACTGTGGTTTGGAAATCTAATAAAAATACAAACAAAATGGGTCATTTCTCATCTTCCAATATTAAGTTTATCTGTGGACATGTATTTTGAACGAGACCTTCAAAAAGGCAGATCATGAAACCTCAGAAAATCAACCAGCAGATGGCAATCTATTATAGACTTCCCTAAGACCTCCTGATTGTTCTATGTAAGAGACTTAAATTTGTAATTTAGTTTGGCCAGAGAATTTCAGGGGTAAGGAAATATTTCGGTCAAAAGAGAGCAGGCCAATTTTATCTCTTGGTATTTCTAATAATTTTTTGCAGGTAATTTTACATTTTCTCTGCTCCTTAAGGATTATACTTTAGATAATGATGATCAGGATTTCCAGTTCCATATTTGTAGCATAACTCCTTGGAATGCAGTTGATTAGAATATTAAACTGGGAAACCTTTAAGTACTTTGAGCAGATTACCAGACTTATGGCTTTATTAACAATAACAAATATTTAAGACATTGTTAATCTTCTGGATACATTTATATCATATACTCCCTGATGTTCATATAATCTACCTGTCTGTAAAACATTTCTAAAGGAGATTTTCAAAATATTTCCAAATTTTACACTAATATTCTGGTAAGATTGACTGGTATGATCTTCTTGCAGTCCAAAGGACTCTCAAGAGTCTTCTCCAACACCACAGTTCAATAGTTGTCTCTTGCTAGAGTTGGGTTATTTCAATGGAAGCATTAGTGAAAGTGAACGCCTATGCTTCCAATCAACTCCAGAGGCTAAACATTGTTCTTTGTACTTCAAGGCTCAGTTTCTGGTTAAAAAATGAGAAGACTTATAAGATCTCCTCTTCCTCTCTTCACTGAACATTGAAGGCACCTGTCCGCCATCGTTACATAGAGAGTGGGGAGGAAATTGACAAATTTATTTTCATAAATTGGTAATTCTGATGGTAGTTGGCCTCAGAACACACAATGTAAGGTGTTGAGCCCAGTGTTGAATCAGTTCAGTTCAGTTGCATCTGACTCTTTGTGACCCCATGGACTGCAGTACGCCAGGCTTCCCTGTCCACCACTAACTCCCAGAACTTGATCAAACTCATGTCCATCAAGTCAATGATGCCATCCAGCCATCTCGTCCTCTGTCATCCCCTTCTCCTTCTGCCTTCAATTTTTCCCAACATCAGGGACCTTTCCAAAGAGTCAGTTCTTTGCATCAAGTGGCCTAAGTATTAGAGCTTCAGCATCAGTCCTTCCAATGAATATTCAGGACTGATTTCCTTTAAGATTGACTGGTATGATCTTCTTGCAGTCCAAAGGACTCTCAAGAGTCTTCTCCAACACCACAGTTCAAAAGCATCAGTTCTTTGGGGCTCAGCTTTCTTTATGGTCCAACTCTCACATCCATACAGGTTTTTCCATAAGGTGAAAGTGAAAGTTGCTCAGTTGTGTCCAACTCTTTGCAACCCCATGGACTATACAGGCCATGAAATTCTTGAGGCCAGAATACTGGATTGGGTAGCCATTCCCTTCTCCAGGGGATTTTCCCCACCTAGGGATTGAACCCAGGTCTCCCACATTGCAGGCAGATTCTTTACCAGCTGAGCAACCAGTGAAGCCCAATGTTGAATATTGTACTGCTATTTCTTTAATGGAATTATAACTTGCTAATATTGATTATCAGCCAGTGCAAGAAATCTAATACAATGCATGGTTATAGAGTTGCTTTTCTCCTTATATATTCTGCTAACTCATGCACACCAGGGAAGCAAGGGCATATTGGAATCAGTGGCAGATGAATGATGGATGAATCATAAATTGGATTGTGTGTTGGTTTACTTAATTAGTTTATTAGACTTCTCTGGAAACATCTAGACACTGTGCAAAATTAATATATACAGGAATATTTAGCTGTCCAATTAGGAAAACATAAATTAGTCATATCATGTATGCTGTAAAAACCACAACTGCCAAAAGAAATTAAACAAATGAATGGCTAATAAAAATAAATGTTTGGCATGTGTTCTGAATGCCCCATGCATGAAGGCAGTGAAGTAACCTCTGTTTATTAAGAAGGCAACTTCTTCCAAATGACCATGGGTATTTGGAATAGTCAACTTCACCTATCAAACTGTTAGAACATATCCCTTTTATTTACATACTTTAAAAAAACTATTTATTTGGCTGTGCTGGGTCTTAGTTACAGCATGTGGGATTTTTGATATTTCTTGTGGCAGGTGAACTTTTAGTTGCAGTATGTGGGATCTAGTTCCCTGACCAAGGATTGAACCCAAGCCCCCTGCATTGGGAGCTTGGAGTCTTAGCCACTGGACCACCAGGGAAGTCCCTTACATACTTATTTTTTTTTAAAGATAGCTCAACTTGGGTTGATCACCTGTTTTGTAGCTCTCTCCCTTGAAGGTCACGACCCACTGATTGCACATGGATCACCATTGTATGGGCAGTAACTGTGGTGAAAAGAAAACTTCATTCACATTAGATTGTGAATCTAATCTACTTAATCTACTTTGTCATGATCTCTGTGGACTCTGAAGGGCTTCCCAGGTGGCATTAGTAGTACAAAACCCGCCTGCCAATGCAGAAGACATAAGAGACACAAGTTCGATCCCTGTTTCAGGAAGATCCCCGGGAGAAGGAAATGGCAACCCATTCCAGTATTCTTGCCTGGAAAATCCTTTGGACAGAGGAGCCTGGTGGGCTACTCCATGGGGTCGCAAAGAGTCGGACACGACTGAAAGTTGCTTAGCACCAGCACTAGCATTATGGACTCTGAAATGTGTTTTTTCCATCCAAGAGTCAAAATTATTTTCTCAGTCCTTTCACCTTATCAATAAATCATTGAACATAAATAATTATAAACTCTGGTGTGGCAGAAAAGAATAAGTTAATTCAATGACTGCGTATCCTATGTAACAAGTTTAGGGTTTAACTGTTTTAGAACCAATATGCTTGTGATAATTATCAGTGATGTTAAAAATGAAGTCACTTCCTTCAGTAGAAAGAAGCTGTAGATTTGAACAGTCTTTGTTTTCAGTGATCTCCAAAGCCTAAGTAAATAATTGCAAATATTCATCTACAATTCTAGACTCATGGGATCTTCTTATGTTTGGCAATATCTGTTACTGGTTGTACCACCCAGTAGATAGAATTTGAGAGTAAAACAGAGCAGGTGCTGACTATTCAGAACTAGATGAACTCACTGCAAGGTTTCTGGCAAAGGAACAAGATACCAGCGAATTAGAAGAAAATGTTGTCAGGCATTTATGAGCCCTTTGAAAGCATGCACACATGCATGCATGTGCGTGCACACACACACACACACACACACACACACACACACACACACAGGAATGGCTAAAATCACTCAGGTTATTCTAGGTATCCAGTGATAATATTCAAGGCAGAGTTTAGTCCTGTGGACAGCTCAGAAAAATCTTATGTGAATCCCTAACTACCAACCCACCTAACTGCAAAGCCAGCAATAGATAGCTCTATTTTCATTTACCGAGATGTTTAGCTTTTTTTTTTTTTTTGCCTTTTCTATGCATTCTTCTTCTTTTTTTTTTTTTTTTTGTATTCCAGATCTTGCTTCTGGAACTTTTGAGGTACATACTTTAGCAGTTTCATTAAGTAAGGTTTATGGGTGGTGATTTTGCTTTTGTCTGCCTGAAATAGCTTTATTTAACATTATTCTGGGTTGATAGTTTAGCTGAAACAGATTTTTTTTTTTGCTTACTTGATACATTTATATTGTCATGTGGTTGCTATTGTGGCATTAGCTAACACCTCTGTTGCATTACAGAATTATCATTTCTTCTAGTGGTGGGAACAACTGAGGCCTGTACTCTTAGGAAGTTTAATGTTTGCCGTACCACCTATAATACAGTTCTGTTGTCTGTAGTCCTTATACTGTGTATTAGATCTCCAGGACATATTTACCCACTAGTTGGAAGTATGTACCCTTAAATAACATCTCTCTCGTATCCCAGCCCCAAATAACCACCATTCCACTCTGTTTTTTTCCTGATTTCATTTTTTTGAGATTTCACATTTAAGGGATTTTTTAAAAACAATGTCATTGGAGTACGGTTGCTCCCAATGTTGTGTTAGTTTCTCCTGAACAGTGCAGTGAATCAGCTATACCTACACATACATCCCCTCTTTTTGGATTTCCTTCCCATTTAGGACACCAAGAACATTCAGAAGATTTCCCTGTGGTATGCAATAGCTTCTCATTAGTTGTCTATTTTATACACAGTATCCATAGTGTATATATAATCCCAATCTCCCAATTCATCTCACTCCCTCTTTCCCCCTTGGTGTCTATATGTTTGTCCCCTACATCTGTGTCTCTATTGGTTATTATATAGTAGTATTTATCTTTCTCTGCCTAACTTACCTCGCTTATGTTCTCAAGGTCCATCCAAGTTGTCACAAGTAGAAGGGTTTCCTTTATTCCCATGGATGAATAGTATTCCAGTACATGTGTATGTGTGTATCTTGGAAAAGACCCTGGTGTTGGGGAAAGTTGAAGGCAGGAGCAGAAGGGGACGACAGAGGATGAGATGGTTGAATGGCATTACTGACTCAGTGGACATGAGTCTGAGCGAACTCTGGGAGATGGTGAAGAACAGGGAAGCCTGGCATGCTGCAGTCCATGGGGTTGCGAAGTCAGACATGACTGAGAGACTGAACAGCATGTGTGTATGTGTGTGTGTACCACATCCTCTCTATTCATGGACATTTAGATTATTTCCATATCTTGGCTAGTATGGATAATGTTGCAGTAACCATGGTAATGCATATAACCTTCTCTTAATAACCTGTTTTCATTTCCTTTGAATACTGCTACTGCTAAGTCACTTCAGTCATGTCTGACTCTGTGTGACCCCATAGACGGCAGCCCACCAGGCTCCCCCATCCCTGGGATTCTCCAGGCAAGAACACTGGAGTGGGTTGCCATTTCCTTCTCCAATGCATGAAAGTGAAAAGTGAAAGTGAAGTTGCTCAGTTGTGTCCAACCCTCAGCAACCCCATGGACTGCAGCCTACCAGGCCCCTCCGTCCATGGGATTTTCCAGGCAAGGGTACTGGAGTGGGGTGCCATTGCCTTCCTTTGAATATATATCTGCAAATGGGATCACCAGATCTTATAGTTCTATTTCTTATTTTTGGAGAACCTACATAAGAGTTCTCCAGAATGGATGGACCACTTAGAATTCTACCAACACTGCACAAGGGGTTCCTTTTCTTCACATTCTCACCAACACTTGTGTCTTATCTTTTGAATGATAGCTATTCTAACAGGTGTGAGGTGATCTCTCTGTGGTTTTGATTTTCATTTTCTGGTGACTAGTAATATTGAACATCTTTTCATATGCTTTTTGGCCATTTGTGTATCTTCTTTGGAGAAGTGTCTATTTAAATCTTCTGCTCATTTTAAAATGAGATTGTCTTTTTATTGTTGAGTTTTAAAACAACCCTTTGTCAGGTGTATGATTTGCAAATATTTTCTCCGATTCTATGGGTAGTTTTTTCCCTTCCTCTTTGGTGTTCTTTGAAACAAGAAAGATTTAAATTTTGATGAAGTCCATTTTCTTGGGTTACTTGTACTTGGGCTATGTCTTTACTTGTCAGCTATGTTTTTAGGTCTCTTTTAACTTTGAATCTTGGGGATTTCTCTTGTATTTGTGCAGGCTCAGGCATGCATTTCATAGGAGGTTTGTTGTATTTTCTTTGCATTTCTAGGTATTTTTTAGTGGGAGGGATTATCAGAACATCTGGAGCACATTATTTTCAGAAATGGACATGACAGTTTCTATTACCTCTATGTATAGTCAGTAAAGCACACACCAAAGAACACTTTCTTGGGAACTGAAGAGACCCGAATTCAAACTGTGTTTCTATTACTTACCTTGAATTGTGTTTCTATTACCTTTGAGGATGTTACTTAATTTCTCAGTCTGAAAAACCACCTGGTAGAATGGAGCTAATACTAACAACACCTAATTCGTATAGTTGTTGTGAGGGTAAGACAAGATAAACCTGTAGCTGGAACATTCTAAGAACTCAAATGTTGTGTAATTATATTATCATTAATAATAAAATTCTATTCACAGTGTCTTTAGAAACAGCATTTGTCAACAAGTTACCCATTTCTTTGAGTAAGAGTAAAATATTTTCACGGTGCTACATTTTCCTGAATGGTAATTTATTGTGTACTATTGTAGTTTTTAAAAATTTTTATTGAAATATAGTTGATTTACAACTTGTTGTGTGAGTTTCAGGTGTACAGTAAAATGTCTCAGTTATGTGTGTGTGTGTATACGCACACATATATATACATATTCTTTTCTTAATCCTCTTCCATTATAGATTATTACAAGATATTGAGTTTAGTGCCCTGTGCTATACAGTAAGTCCTTGTTGATTGTCTATTTTATAAACAATAGTGTGTATCTGTTAACCCCAAACTCCTAATTTATCCCTTCCCCACTCCCCTTTGGTAGCCACAAGTTTGTCTTCTATGTCTGCAAGTCTCTTTCTGTTTTGTAAATAAGTTCATTTGTATCATTTTTTAGAGTCCACATATAAGTGATATCATATGATATTTATTTTTGTCTGGCTTACTTCACTCAGTATGATCATCTCTAGGTTCACTACTGTATTTATTCACTTATTTTGAAAAGTAGAACACAGGCTAAAGGAGACATAATAGACTGATGAAATTCACAAAATCAGTTAAGTAATGGAACTGAAATTTGAACCTAGCTTGTCTGACTCCGACATTTTTACTCATTCCAAGAATCTCTTATATCTAATTTTTCATTCTGTGTAATTATTCTCCACAAGTCTAATCCCATTAAGTGTGATGATTTTCTCTCTGGATCTGTTCAGTACTGCAACTACTAACAATAAGAAATTGTTTAAATTCAAATTAATTAAATTGAATGACATTAAAAATTAAATTCCTCAGTTACACCAGCCACATTACAAATCCTTCCTGGCTACATTTGTCAAGTAGCTGTCATTTCTAACAGCCCTCATATAGAATGTTTCCAGCACTGCAGAAAGTTCCATTTGACTACTCTAAAATTTTGTTAATGAGATAACTATTTCACAGACACTATCACAGCCTTTTTTTTTTTTTTAATATTTATTTGGCTGTGTTGGGTCTTAGGTGCGGAACATAGGATCTTCTGTTGGGGCACACAGACTCTCTAGTTGCAATGCACAGGCTTGCTCCATGGAAAGTGGGATCTTAGTTCCTTTACCAGGAATTGAACCCACTTTCCCTGCATTGCAAGGCGGATTCTTAACCACTGGATCAACAGGGAAGCCCTATCACAGCCTTTGTTTACTCTCTTATTGCCCTTGAAAATCACAACAGCCACTTTTGTTCACGGCACTCTGTACTTAACCAAATCGAAAATCGTGGGCTGGGTTAAAGACTCATCTCTTTGGCATTTGTACAATGATTGCCCTGTGTTTAGGTGAGTGAATGAGGTGCTGTTTCCCTGTCCTTTGCTAGAGTTTGGCAACCATTTCCTCCTGGGGCATACAACAGCATTTGAAATCAGAATGACTCACTGCCTAAAAATAAGCTTAAGCACAGCCAAATGAAAATATGTGAAAATCATATTCTCCTAAGAGTAAGCCCTATGCAAGCATTTATTTCTATTAGACAAATTCTAGTATTTATGGGAATTTACTAAATCCTGTATACTCTAAATCTTTCTTGTATAAAAACAAAGAAGGATACTGCATTGATAAGCTGTTATCTCAATTTTAAAGGAAGTAAGAAATTGATTAGCAAGGAAAGGCACTATGAATGGAAACTAATATTTAGTGTCTATCAAGTGAAGGTCATGGGGCTTCCCTGGTAGCTCAATTGGTAAAGAATCTGCCTGCAATGCAGAAGACCTAGGTTCGATCCCTGGGTGGGGAAGATCCCCTGGAGAAGGAAATGGCAACCCACTCCAGTAATCTTGCCTGGAAAATCCATGGACAGAGGAGCCTGGCAGCCTACAATCCATGGGGTCCCAAAGAGTTGGACATGTTAGAGACTAAACCACCAAGTGAAGGTCGCATAACACACTTTATTTGCTCTTCTTAACATCAGGATTCCTGGCAGAGAAACTGAAACAAATTACAGAGAATAATATTACTAATGCCATTTACACAGATGAGGATGAAGAAGACTTCTCTGACTCTTAAATCAACAATTTACCAAGACTTTGGTGTGTTTATATTTGGAGGGACTTCATAGACTGCATAATCTGGATTTCAAGATAACTCATTAGTTAATAACTGAAGAGAAAGGGGATGAGAGCCTCTGCCCTTCAGGGAGATGAGACACCAAACTCTGAGTTGGCATCATCTCCATTGTATGAAATCAGAACTGTACAATTTTCATTTCTTAGCAAAAAGAATATGATTTAATGAATTCATCCTCAAGGTTAATGTAATGCTTAGAAAGCATAGTATGCATTTTCATAATTTTAATACCTGTAGAAAAAAAAGTCACCTTTTTAAAATGGAAGTTGATAGGAGGCAGAAAATGGATGTATAAGACATTTAAAGGAGTGGTTTGTAGAGAAGAAGCTCTATGAGGATATTGATGGGTCTGGCTCATCACTCATCTTTTGCCTCTAAATATAGAGGAACAAGGATAAAAAATTACGTCCGCTTTTTCTTTATATACCTAAGAAGTAAATAATAGCAGAGTTAAATATTAAGTGTTATAAGAAGGAAAACCCTCTGGCCTAGAATTATGTATTCAGTGAAATTAATTCTTTAAAAGTGAAAGAGAAAAAATACTTTTTCAAACAAATAAAAATGGACAGAATTCATTGCCAATAGACTTGCCTTGCAGGAAATGTTAAATGAAATTCTTTATTGAGAAGAAAAATAATACAAATCAGAAAGTCTGATGTACATAAAGAAAGGAAGTACATTAGAGAAAGAATAAATGAAGATAATCTTTTTTTAATTTTTAGCAATTTTGATTGCTCTATCTAAATGGCTGCTGCTGCTAAGTCGCTTCAGTCGTGTCCAACTCTGTGCGACCCCATAGACAGTTTGTTCAAAATAATAATAGCAATGATGTGTTTAACGATCATAACTTATAAATAAGTGCAATAAATGCCAGCGATGGGGTAAAGGACAGGAGAGAGAAATTAAGATACTCTTTTTAAGTTGCCTATACTCCACATGAATCATACAGTGTTATTTGAAAGTGTACTTGAGCCAGTTTTAAATGTATGTTGCCGACTTCAGGGCAATAGCTAACATTTTCTTAAAGAAATATAATTGATATGCTAAGAGAAGAAAGTAAATGGAATCATATAAAATGCTTAATTAAAAACAGAGAAGTCAGAAAAGAGTAGAAGATAAAGTATAAACAATGAACAAATACAATAAATAGAGAAGTTGTGAATAACATAGATAATAATCTGACCATATCAATAATCACTTGAAACTACAAAATGAAACCAAAAAAGGACATGGAGAAAATCTATTTATTTTTTAAAAAATTTTATTGGAGTATAGTTGCTTCACAATGTTGTGTTAGTCTCTGCTGTATAGCAAAGTGAATCAGCTATAAACACACACACACATATATATAATGTCCTCACTTTTTTGGATTTTCTTCGCATTAAGGTCACCACAGAATACTGAGTAGAGTTCACTGTGCTATGTGGTAGGTCTCATTAGTTGTATGTTTTATACATAGTAATGTATATATGCCAATCCCAATCTCCCAATTCATCTCATCTTCCCTTTCCCTGCTTGGTGTTCATATATTTGTTCTATACATCTATATCTCTTTTCCTGCTCTGCAAATAGGTTCATCTGTGCCATTTCCTTGATTCCACATATATGCATTAATATACAATAATTGCCTTTCTCTTTTTGACTTTCTTCAGTCTTTATGACAGTCTCTGGGTCCATCCATGTCTCAGCAAATGGCATAATTTTGTTTCTTTTAATGGCTGAGTAATATTCCATTGTGTATAGGTACCACATCTTCTTTATCCATTCCTTGCTGAGTGAAATCCTGTTCTGAAAGGCTACATACAGTGTGATCAACTCTACAAATTCTTGAAAATTCAAAAGTATAAAAAGATCACTGGTTGCCAGAGATTCGAGAAGAGGGAGTCTTGATGAATAGTTGGATTGCAGGACATTTTTAAGACAGCAAAGCTATTCTGTATGATACTGTCATGGTGGGTATATGATAGGCATTTGTCAAGACCCATAGAATTGTGTGACACAAATATCAAATTTGATTTATTAACTATAACAAATGTTCTACACTTAAAACAATGTTCAAGACACTAACAGGGAAAACTGCTTGTGGATGTGAGGTAGTAGGCGAGGTTGTATATCAGATCCCTTTGTGTTTTCTGCACAGTTTTTCTATAATCTTAAATCCTGTAATCCTAAAGCTTCTCTGAATAATAAAGCCTTTATGCTAAAAGAAAATTCAGTCCCATGACTTGTAGCATGACTGGTTGAACTGTTTCCATGGTATAATTTTGAAATTTAAGAAACAGTGACCAATTAATAACATTCATTGAATTACATATTATCTGTCATTCTAATGTGCTAATCTCTTGAAAGAATTAACAGCAGCCCTTAATGATGTCTGACTTATAACAAAAAGAAAGTTGGGAATAAGATTCTGGCTCAAATACTATTTCCTGCATCATCCCAGCCTTAAAGCTGTCTGCCAATATGATTAATCACTTCACTAATTAGATCTTAAAGATTTTTCATGATTGCATTTAGTGAGAAATTTGGGAACTTATGTATGATTATTATATACATTTCGTGATCTGATAGTAGCACTGAAAAAAGTTAGAATTAAAAAGAAAAGCTATTATTAATCTACAAGGAAGTGCTACCGTGCCAGTAACAATGTACTAACTTGCCGGCACACCCCAAAATCCAACCTGTTCACTTCTCAAAATAGTAAAAATATTCACACACAGCTGTCAGCATAAACAATACTGTGCTCTCTGTATCACAGAGAGAATGTTTATAAAAACTAAAACACATGCATGGCTGAGGCTGTCTCTACACAGGCTTTAAAGTTATCATTTGTGCAAGAATCTGCTGTATACAGAACGTTTGGAAAACTTGAAATGAAAATATACAGCTAAAGGATTGCAGTTGAAACTAAAAATCTGAAATGTTACCTCACTGAAATGAATTGGATTTTAAAATGTTTGGTATGACTTGAGGGAACTTTTGAAGGTGACAGAAATGTTCTGTATCTTGATAGTAATGGTGGTTACACACATGTATACATCTGTCAAAACACATCAAGCCACACATTTAGATGGATGCATTTTATTGCATGTAAAGCATATCTCAATAAGGTTACTTTGTAAAATATTTTTTTTAATGTATGATATGACTTTACCAATACATCATATCATATAGGTAATCTCTACCTGTCATAAACATATTTATTAATATAACATAGAATCCTTGGAAGTTAGAAGTCACAAATCATACACTTATTATCTGTGATAAATCACAGGGCTATTTAAGAATTGGTAGAGTAAATGAGGTATTCCCTCATGCCAATCAGAATTGCCATCATCAAAAAAAATTCTACAACAACAAGTGCTAAAGATTATATGGATAAAAGAGAATCCTCTTGCACTGTTGGTGGGAAAGTAAATTGACAGAGCAACTATGGAAGACAGTATGGAGATTCCTTCAAAAACTACCGTCTGACCCAGCAATCCCACTACTAGACATATACCCTGAGAAAACCATTAAAGACACATGCACCCCAATGTTCATTGCAGCACAATTTACAATAGCCAGGACATGGAAGCAACCTAGAGGTCCATCAACAGAGGAATGGATAAAGAAGATGTGGTACATATATACAAGGAAATGTTCAGTTCAGTCTCTCAGTTGTGTCTGACTTTTTGCGACCCCATGGACTGCAGCACGCTAGGCTTCTCTGTCCATCACCAGCTCCCAGGGCTTGCTCAAACTCATGTCCATCAAGTCTGTGATGCCATCCAACCATCTCATCCTCTGTCATCCCCTTCTCCTGCCCTCAATCTTTCCCAGCATCAGGGTCTTTTCCAATGAGTCAGGTCTTCCCATCAGGTGGCCAAAGTATTGGAGTTTCAGCTTTTGCATGAATCCTTCCAGTGAATATTCAGGACTGATATCCTTTAGGTTGACTGATTTTCCAGCTTGTGCTTCATCCAGCCTGAATTAAATATTACTCAGCTATAAAAAGGACCAAATTTGAGTCAGTTGAAGTGAGGTGGATAAATCTAGAGATGTTATACAGAGTGAAGTCAGAAAGAGAAAATGAGTATCGTATATTAATGTAAACACATGAAATCTAGAAAAATGATGTTGATGGACCTATTTGCAGGGCAGGAAGAGACACAGACAGAGAGGATACATAGACGTGTGGATACACGTGGGACATGAGAAATGGGATGTATTAAGAGATTAGGATTGACATATATACACTGTCATGTGTAAAATAGGTTACTAGTGGGAACCTGCTGTATAGTACAGGGAGCTCAGCTCAGTGCTCCTGTGATGTCCTAGAGGGGTGAGATGGAGAAGCTGGGATGCGGGGGAAGGTGAAGAAGGAGGAGACATATGTATACTTATGACTGACACCAGGGAAGTCTCACCTTGTACAGAAGGAACTAACACAACATTGTAAAATGATTTGTAAAACAATCCACTAAAAAGAGTTGGTGGAGTAAAGAGACTATTATCAACCATCAGCAAATATAGATATTGGCTTCATTCACATCTGTCTTCAACTTGCACAGTTAGTAGGAATGTAAATTAATAATGGCTTTATCAATAATGGATAATGTCAGTAATGGATAATGTCCATTGTAATGGATAATGTCAAATAACTTAACCAAGTCAGTTTAACTTTCTGAGGCTCAATATATTTATCCTTAAAGTAAAAATATTATACTTATTGTAATAATCAACTGAAATACTAACTGGAATATGAATAAGTGTTATTAAATATTTAAGTTCAGTTCAGTACAGTTGCTCAGTCGTGTCTGACTCTTTGTGACCCCATGAACCACAGCACGCCAGGTCTCCCTGTCCATCACCAACTCCAGGAGTTTACCCAAACTCATGTCCATTGAGTCAGTGATGCCATCTAACCATCTCATCCTCTGTCATCCCCTTCTCCTCCTGTCTTCAATCTTTCCCAACATCAGGGTCTTTTCAAATGAGTCAGCTTTTCATATCAGGTGGGCAAAATATTGGAGTTTCAGCTTCAACATCAGTCCTTCCAATGAACACCCAGGACTAATTTCCTTTAGGATGGACTGGTTGGATCTCCTTGCAGTGCAAAGGACTCTCAAGAGTCTTCTCCAACACCACAGTTTAAAAGCATAAATTCTTCAGCACTCAGCTTTCTTTATAGTCCAACTCTCGCATCCATACATGATTACTGGAAAAACCATAGCCTTGACTAGGCGGACCTTTGTTGGTAAAATAATGTCTCTGCTTTTTAATATGCTGTCTAGATTAGTGATAACTATCCTTCCAAGGAGTAAGTGTCTTTTAATTTCATGGCTGCAATCACCGTATAAGAATGGCTGGTAATAAATGAATCTATTTTATTTAAATTAATTTTATTGGAGTACAGTTGCTATATATTGGAGTACAGTTGTGTTAGTTTCTGCTGTACAGCAAAGTGAATCAGCTATATGTGTACTTCTATCTCCTCTTTTGGGCATTTTCATCTCATTTAGGTCACCATAGAGCACTGAGCAGTGTTCCCTGTGCTATGCAGTATGTTCGCATTAGTTATCTATTTTATACATAGTGACAGTATCGTGTGTATGTCATTCCCAATCCCCAGACACCCTTACCCTCCTTCCTCCTTCACGTCCATATGTTTGTTTTCTACATCTGTGTCTCTGTTTCTGCTTTGCAAACAGGTTCATCTGTACCGTTTTTCTAGATTCCTCACATATGTGTTAATTTTCTTTTCTATTGATGACTACATAGACAATTTTGATAGCATTTTTAAGAAACAGTCATTTTAGGGGGAGAGAGGGAATGATGAATAGATGGAACACCAAGAGATTTTTAGGACAATGAGACTCTTCTGTGTGATACTGTAATGACATTTGCTAAAACCCTTGTGACTAGAAACAAAGAATAAACCCTAATACAGACTATGGACTTTAGTTCATATGGATCTGTCAGTATTGGTATACCAGTTGTAACTAAAGTACTAGACTAATGCATGGAGAAGGCGATGGCACCCCACTCCAGTACTCTTGCCTGGAAAATTCCATGGACAGAGGAGCCTGGTAGGCTGCAGTCTGTGGGGTCACAAAGAGTCGGACACGACTGAGTGACTTCACTTTCACTTTTCACTTTCATGCATTGGAGAAGGAAATGGCAACCCACTTCAGTGTTCTTGCCTGGAGAATCCCAGGGACAGGGGAGCCTGGTTGGCTGCCATCTATGGGGTCGCACATAGTCGGACACGACTGAAGCGACTTAGCAGCAGCAGCAGCAGACTAATGCAAGATGTTAGTAACAGGAGACATGGTGTTAAGGAAGGAGTTTTATGGGAACTTTTCACTTTCTGTACAATATTTCTGCAAACCCAAAACTGCTCTAAAAATTGCACCCACTTAAAAACTTTAATTTGTAACTACTTAAAAAGAATGAGAACATAAAGTGAATGAAAAGGAAGAATAAGGGTGGTGTGAAAGGAAGAGACAAGCAGGGTATGCCGCTGGATGAGGACAGCTCCAAACCAAAGGAGTGAACCATGGGGCAAATAGGGAAAAATGAAGGGAGGAAGCCGGATAATAAAGGGGAGAGTGTGTGTGTGGGGGGGAGGGGGATGCGGTGGGGGGAAGCATTAGAGAGAAGCAGGGAGGAAGGAAGAGCCAGAGCCAGATGTGGTACCCACTGGATGTCTCACTTAGTTTGGCATATGGTTTAAGAGTGTGACTGGCATTTGTCTTAAGCTCCATTCTGTCCATAATTAAGGAGGGGGATTCAAATATGGATCCACCTGCCCTAGAAGGTATTTGGGGACTTTCCAATGGATTCATTGGTTGTTGATGTTCAGTAGCTAAGTTGTGTGTGTGTGTGTGTGTGTGTGTGTGTGTGCGTGCACTCAGTCATATCTGACTCTCTGCGACCTCTTGGACTCTAGCCTGCCAGGCTCCTCTGGAATTTCCCAGGCAAGAATGCTGGAGCGAGTTGTCATTTCCTACTCCAGTGGATCCTCCCGGCCCAGGGATTGAACCTGTGTCTCCTGCATCTCCTCCTTTGGTTGGCAGATTCTTTACCACCACACCACTTGGAATGCCAATATCACATAGGTTCTCTTTTCCTGCATTCTTTTATGGGAATTCTTCTCACAGTCCAGAACAGAGAGGTTCCCCATTCTCATCCTGAAATTTCTTTGATGCAGTTCCTGGGCATGTTATTTAAAAAAAAAAAAAAAATCAAACAACAACAACGAAACAAGCCAGGAGTCAAATAAGAAGAAAATTCAAGATAGTGTTTTGGAGAATCTAAGTTAACGATTGATCAAATCACCATAAAATCACAGACTTTCTAGTCCTCGTTTTTACACATATATTTCTGTTAAAAGCATTAGAAGTGGAAAATTCTGTCATTTTTGGCAGGTGAAATATGAAAGTAAATATTTTGTGGTATGTAGGGGGAATGCTGGCAATTTTTGCTTAATGACCTCATCTCTTCCAACTCCTCTTCCAAAAGGATGCATTGCTTTTTGAACAGAGGTATATTCAAGTTTGGGGGCTTGAAATTTATAACATTTTGGAGCCTGCAATATGAAAAAGAATACAAAATTATTATCAAAAATTATGTGCAAAAGTGACTATTTAAAATAAGAAATCCCCAACAAATCACATTTGTTTCAAATTTGAAAATGCTGACAAATGCCAGAAATATCATGATTCAGGAAAATAACATTTTATGAGCTACCTGGGTAAAAAAAATCCCCTCCTTTTTCCCTTTTATTTTGCTGGCATATATTTTGGTCATTTCTTCTTCTAACAGTTGGATAACATCATTTTTATGGACAAAATAGAAAGATAATTTGATCTTTCCTCTAGTATGACAGATGGAAAATTTTTTTCTTGGTATTGACAACATAAAGCACTTTCCATCAGTTTTACAACCATTATTGGTCATACCTGGTGACTATTGGGATTATTGTCAAATATGAGATATTTCTTTCTCATATAAACTGTGAGATTTGCAAGAATTTTCTCAGACGAGCTGCTTATTTCTCCTGCACTACCCACAAATTTCCTGCAGCAAGCTTCATCAGACAAGTTCACATCGTGGCAGTATAAGTTCACATCATGTCATAATGTGGGGAGCAGTTCTATATTAGGACAGCTAAAGGAATAAGTATACGTGGTCGTGACGACCTGACAGTGAATCATGTAAAAATATCCCATCAAACCCAAAGTTAATGTGTCTTCAACTCCCTTTTTCTTTAGTCACCTTCTCCAGAAAGCCTAAGGCCACTTAAGCACAAACTGAACGAAGCAGGAAGGGAAGTCAGAGTGAAAAGAAGCAGTAATTAGGGCTACACTGTCTCAGTGTTCAGAGAAGGCAATGAAACACCACTCCAGTACTCTTGCCTGGAAAATCCCATGGGTAGAGGAGCCTGGTAGGCTACAGTCCATGGGGTTGCGAAGAGTCGGACACGACTGAGCGACTTCACTTTCACTTTCCACTTTCATGCATTGGAGAAGGAAATGGCAACCCACTCCAGTGTTCTTGCCTGGAGAATCCCAGGGACGGGGGAGCCTGGTGGGCTGCCGTCTATGGTGTTGCACAGAGTCGGACACAACTGAAGCAACTTAGCAGCAGCAGCAGTCTCAGTGTTATGTTTTATAAAAATATAATGACCATGTGAACACGTTGCTTGGCCCGTCCCAGATCTGGCCTTGGAAAAGCTTTGTGTCATCCTTGATGTTCCAGCTTTTTCTTTTTTTGAGAAATAAGAGTTGCCATAGTAGTAGTTAATCGAGAGAATAGGAGAAGAAACTAGATCAAGTATGAAAGGAGGTTACTAAATGGAATTCACATGTAAAGTTCATTTTCTCCCTTAAATTGATGTATGTTACTTTGTTGTTGGGCTTCCCTGGTGGCTCAGACGGTAAAGAATCTGCCTGCAATGCAGTAGAACTGGATTTGATCCCTGGGTTGGAAAGATCCCCTGGAAAAAGGAATGGCAACGCACTCCAGTATTCTTGGCTGGAGAATTCCATAGATAGAGGAACCTGGCAGGCTATAGTCCATGGTGTCACAAAAAGTCAGACACAACTGAGCAATTAATAGTTGGACTTTCACTATGTTGTTAGTCTTTATACTTGACACACAGGCTATGAGCAATGTTTGTCTATTCAATATTTAATAAAATATTTACATAAAAACCTTAAATAATTAAAATTGTATGATCTGTGGACATAAGCTCATTGGATGAAATGCAGTAATCTCCAAATATATATTTAAAATTTTTTGACCCCAAAGCCTTGCTCTATAATTTTTTGTTTTGCTTTGTTTTGTTTTAGAAGATAACTTTTTAAAAAGTTAAATGAATTTGTAATTTGTTTAATGTTTTAGTAGTGATTTTGGAATTCAAGTCCTATTATATAGTGGTACAACAGTGTAAACTTACATTTGCTCTTCACAATTTATCAGTGTATTTCTTTTAGTTTAGTACATGTTCAATCTTTCGCATGTTTTTCCATGAGGCTGTTATTTTGGGGGTATAAAATATATTTTATATAGTTATTAAATCAAATTTTAATTATATTTCCAGATGATCCACAAAGAATTTCTTAATTTTATTTTTATTGAAGTTGAGTTAAAATATTGTGTTAGTTTCAGGCGTACAGATGTTTCAGCTTCTTTCATTCACAGGATATTTGCTTAAGAAAGAGGCAAATGCCAAGCCAAAACAAAGAAAATTAGAAAAATATTACCAATAAGACATAATGAACACTAAGAATGACTTGTTTTTCACATATATAAGCATAAGCAATTTTTAAAAGCTCATTTCCATTTCCACGTCTTGGTATTAGCAGGAAAGAAATGAACCTTTAAAAATCTGAAGCAGCTTAGTGATGATGATTCCCTGGAAAGTTCCTTGACTGTGTTCAGGGAATACAAAGTTTTCAACATACACTGAATAAAAACTATGGATAAAATTTTACTTGCTTTCTTTGGAATCCATGTATGTTATTCAAAAAGAAATTTAAAAACTACTTTCCCAAACCAGAGGAACAATTGTACAAGACCAAAAAGCTAGACAGAAGAATTATACCATACAAAAAGTTGTACTAGAGTACAATTTTTCTAAGTGCAATCATCAACTTAATTCATTTCACAAACTGTTTAATGTGGTCTACTTCCTCACAAAAAGTACAAATATATTCTAAATGATCAATCAATAATAATTGTTCAGCAATTGTTTTTCTCTTTCATTGAATATACAGAAAAAGTACAATTAAGTACAATTATGATGTTTCAGGATATTGATGTTTTTATCTCAGAGCTTTAAAGTGTGATTTTGATTGAATTTTTCTCACACGCTAAGCAAAATTTACTGAAGGCATACCATATGTTACTTCATAAATAATTATAATATAAAGTAGACAATCTATTAGATTATAAAGGCCAAGGAATGAGATATAAATTTTCTTACTTTTATAAACATGCAGATAGTTACATTAGCAAATTTTAAATTTTGTTGTCTTTTATTCTCATTTCTTAATTTGACTGTTAAGATGTTATCTGAAAAAAAAATGAATTTAGACATCTTCTGAAATTTGGATTAGACTGATTGTTGTCAAGAGAGAATTGAGCTTGTTTATTAGACTATCTCTACATTATTTTCCACAAAATGAAGGGCCTAAATTTGCATCTCTTAGATTTTGACTGATAGTTTTTTAAACATATGATGAGATAAAATGATTTAATAAGAAATTTTATTATAGAAAAGTTGTATTTAAAAACTCAATGTTTAGATTTCCCCAACTCTTTCTCGATCTATTGGATTATGCAAAGTGCTTCAAGTAGGCATAATTAACAGATATCTCATAAATCTTAGTGAAGTCTTTTGGTATATTTCCAAGAAGTTGAGCAATTGAAAGATTCTATTAACTGAGTAAAAATGCTGTTGCAAATCAGGCCATTTCTGATTCTTTTCTTTCAAAACATTTGAAGGAGGACCTCTTCAAATTGTCAGCTCATACATCATTAAGAATAATTCTGATGATACAGCACTATTCAATATTTAGCATATACTTCAAGAAGAATTTGAAGAATCGAATAACTTTAGTATAAAATTCCTTTCATTCCTATCTCCTTATTTAGATGAACAAGATCTCTCAGACTTTACAACAATGATCACAGTGAATTAAGTCATTTGTGTTGTGTCCCTTCTCATGCTAGCAATAAATAATATTCATCTACAAATACATGAGCTGATTGAAGTAAAACAGCCCTAGTTACCTCACTATAAGATTCACTTCCAACAAAATATTGCTATTTTTTAAAAATAAATTTCCAAGTGTGTAATGTATATATTGTACTGTGTTAAATCCATGTATTGCTAATAAGTATAATAATAACTCAATCCAGAAAATCATTTAGAACCTTATGGTTAGAGGGAATTCAACCAACACAAAATTTTAATTTACATACATCTTTTTGTGGCATACACAAATTTTATATAATTAATTTAAAAAAAGACTCAAGAATGGCTGTTCTAACCGATGTGAGGTGAGACTTCAGGTTTTATTTACATTTCTCTACTAATTAGTGATGTCGACCATCTTTTCATATATTTGTTGGCCGTCTGTATGTCTTCTTTGGAGAAATGTCTATTTAGGTCTTATAAATAGAGATGCAGAAGTAGAGAACAAATGTACGGATACCAAGGGGGAGAAGAGAGAATGGGAAGAATTGAGATGCTGGGATTGACCCACGTACACTATTGATACTGTTTTCTAGTGAGAACCTACTGTACAGCACAGAGAATGCTACTTAATGCACGTGATGACCTGAATAGGAAGAAAGTCCAAAAGGGAGAGGAATACACACACACACACACACACACACACACACACACACACACAGACACGGCTGATTCATTTTGTCCTACAGTAGAAACTAACACAATATTGTGAAGCAACTATACTCCAATAAAAATTAATTTTATAAAGACTCAAGATTGAAAATATATTGTAAGAGGATGAAGAAGAGAAGGTGAAATAACATAAAATTTCAATGCCAAGATGGAATAAAAGTTTTCCTAATAAAGAAGAGCTTTTTATGAACTTTTTCATAGAAATAGTGGGTATTAAATTATTATGGCATTTGGAAAGTATTGGATACAGCTATTTTTATTTTGTTGCAGTAACAACGTATCACATGACATCTTCCTTCTTAACAGATTTTTAAGTGTACCTACAGTATTGCACAGTGTTGTATGGATCTGTAGAGCTGACTCTTCTTGTAAAACTCAAAGTTTATGCTTCTTGATGAGTGACTTCGTATTTCCCCTCACTCCAGTCACCACTTATCTTAGTTCAACTTTTACAGATTCCACATATCAGCAAGGTTTGTACAGCATGTTTGTCTTTGTTTGCCTGATTTATTATGTCTTTCAGGGCCACCCTTGCTGTTGCATATAGCAGGATTTTCTTCATTCAAGGTTGTTCTTGCTCAGTCGTGTCCTACTCTTTGTGACCCCATGGACTGCAGCACACCAGGCTTCCCTGTGCTCCACCATCTCCTCGAGCCTGCTCAAACTCATGTCCATTGAGTCAGTAATGCGATCCGACCATCTCATCCTCTGTCGTCCCCTTCTCCCACCTGCAGTCTTTTCCAGCACCAGGGTCTTTTCCAATGAGTTGGTTCTTCACATCAGGTGTGCCAAAGTATTGGAACTTCACCATCAGTCCTTCCAATGAATATTTGATCTCCTTACTGTCCAAGGGACTCTCAAGAGTCTTCTCCAGCACCACAGTTCAAAAGCCTCATTTGCAGGGAGGTGGGGTCTGACTACTTTTCTGACAGATGTTTAGGTTGTTTCCCTATGCTGGTTATTCAAAACAATACCTCAGTGAACATGGAGGTGCAGATATCTTTTTGAATTAGTGTTTTCATTTCTTTGGATAAAGAAATCCATATGATGGATTGTTGGATCACACGGTAGATCTATTGTTATTTTTTTTACTTTTATGAGATTCATATTTTAATATAGTTCTTGATATTAAACAAAACATGTTAACTTACAGGGTTAAGTTTAATCCCTCCTTTCATTAAGGATTAAACTGTAGGCTCAAAGAAAGGAACCCCAGCAAGATAGCACAGAACTGTGCATTTGTATTACAAATTTTATACACACAGATTCATACATACACATGCAAACTAGAAATTCAGAGGTTTCAGTAAATAATTGAAGACCAGATCATTTTTCCTCTGGAATATTGTTAATGTTTTCAGGGCTTTCCATACTGTTTTCCCAGAGCATTTGCATCATTTTGCATGCCTACTAACAGTGTACAAAGGTTTCGAATTCTCCACATTCTCACTGACCTTGTAATCCTTCTTTGTAATTAATTAATTTTATTTTTGACTGTGCTGCCTCTTCATTGCCGTGCATGGGCTTTCTCTCGTTGCAGCAAGCAGGGGCTCCTCTCTAGTTGCTGTGCGTGGGCTTCTCATTGTGGTGGCTTCTCTCGTTGCGGAGCATGGGCTCCAGGGTGTGTGGGCTCAGTATTTGTGGCATATGGGTTTAGTTGCTCTGCAGCATGTGGAATCTTCCTGGGCCAGGGATCAAACCCGTGTCCCCCGCGTTGGCAGGCAGATTCCTATTCAGCGTACCACCAAGGCAGTCCCTATCCTTCTTCTCTGACAATAGCCATCCCAACAATTATGAAGTGATATTTCATTCTTGTTTTGATTTGTCTTTCCGTGATAATTAGCAACGTTAACCATCTTTTCATATGCCTATTGGCTATTTTTGTGTCTTCATTTGCTACAGTTAAAAAATTATACTAGTTTTATTTTTAAATGATAATATTTATAACACACCTGAATTTTCACCATTTGAACCTTATGATCAAGATTCTTAGATGATTATTTTAAAATATACAGAGTACATGGGTTTTCAAAATAATTTGAAGTAATATGGGAGGAAAGCATTTGAAGAGTACTATTATAAATGCCACAAAAAACTACTAATGATAATATGATTTTTCGGAAATAATTTTATTGTTCTTGCAGGAACATAAAACTTAAGTAATGGCCCACAGTTAATCTTCAAGTATACCCTTAAATATAACTATTTTAAGTAATCTAACCACTCCTTTCTTTATAGTTAATTTTATGATAATAACATTCTGGAATGTAACTCCATGAGGACAGATTTTTGTCAGTTTTGGTGACATCTGTATCCCTAGACTCGAGAATAATGTCTGACATATTAGATCTGATAAATATTATCACATATTAAGTGACTGACCACATACATTTTCTTTATTAAAAATGTTCAATAATATTATGGTTATAATGAGAATTACTCATCTTCTCCAATGGGTCAGCAAACTACACCCCACCAGTTGTTTTTGTTAAAAAAACGTCATATAGGAACACAGCATCCATGCCCATATGTTTCTGTATTGTCTCTGGTAGCTTTCACAGTATAAGGTTAGAGGTGAGTAGTTGCATAAGAGACCATATGGCCCACACAGGCTAAACTATTTGGTATGTGGTCCTTTCCAATAAATGTTTGTCAATTCCTGTTCTATCACACCTGTTCTACCACATCTTTCTCCACTCTGAGTGAAGCAGAAATTAAAACTGTTAACTCTTCTAGTATTCAACTCTTCACTTATAAATATCACCTTTATTTCTATTATCCTACATTAGAAGACAGAGACACACACACATATGCTCCAAACAGAGGTACAAATACTTCATTCTTTTCAAACATTTCCCTTTTGCTTGAATCAATATTTAGAAATTTTTAAAAGTTACTTTGACTATGTAATTGATGTTTACAACAGACACATTTCATTTTTTTCCCTGTGCAATCTTTTGATTTTCCTGGGTTCAAGATTACTTGGATGTGTGCAAGTACCAAACAGTATTAATATTAACCTCAAATTTGTATAGTCCCAGGAGGCTATGCAAAAGAATATTTTCTACATGCCCCTAATATAAATGTGGTGGTGGTGGTTTAGCCGCTAAGTCGTGTCCGACTCTTGTGACCCCATGGACTATAGCCCGCCAGGCTCCTCTGTCGATGGGGGTTTCCAGGCAAGAATACTGGAGTGGATTGCCATTTCCTTCTCCAGGGGATCTTCCTGACCTAGGAATCGAACCTAGGTCTCCTGCATTGCAGGCAGATTCTTTACCGACTGAGCTAAAAGTGTCCAAATCTATGCGCAGCTTGATGAAATTTTACAGAATGGAACTGCTACCCAGATCAAGATCTAGAATGTTAGCAGCACCCCAGAATGCTTGTGTTCCCTCCTAGACATCCCAGCTCCAAAAGTAACCAACCATTCTTACGATGTCCATCATTATAGATTTGTATTCTCTGTTTTTGAACTTGTTATAAACTAGATCATGGAGCAAAACTCTTATTCATGTCAGTGAGATTTATTCATATGGCTGCATGCAGGTAGTTATCTACCCTTATTATGATTAATTTTATGAAGCTGCCAAACCATCTTCCAAAGGTGGCTGCACCATTTTGCCTTCCCATTAACAACGAATGAGAGCTCCTGTTGCTCCACATTCTTGCCAGCTTGTGAATTGTTGGTGTGTTGGCTTTTGGCCATTATAATAGGTGTGCAGTGGTATTTCACTATTGTTTTAATTCGAAACCTTCTAATGATAAGTAATGTGGAGCATCTTTTTATATGCTTATTGCCATCTGCATATCCTCTTTGGTGAAGTGTCCACTCAGGTCTTTGACACATTTTTAATGAGGTGCTCAATTTCTAATTGCTCACATTTAAAAGTTCTTTGTACTTTTTGGATAATAGTCCTTTATCATATGTGTCTTTTGCAGACATTTTCTCCTAGCCTGTGGCTTAACTTCTCAGTCTCTTGAGAGAGTCTTTTGCAGAGCATAAGCTTTTAAGTCCAACTTATTTTTTTCATGGATTGTGTCTTTGGTGTTATATCTAAAAATTCCTTTCCGTAACTGAAGTCATCTGGATTTTCTCATACGTCTTTTCCTTGGAGTTTTGTATTTCACATTTAGTTAAACATCCATTTGAGTTAACTTTTTGTGAAGGGTGTAAGGACTCTCTCTGTCTAATTTCTTTTCTTCTTCTTCTTCTTTTTTTTTTTTTGGCATGTTTATGCCCAGTTGTTCTCGCAACCCTTTGTCTAAGAGACTCTCTTTCCTCCAATGTATTGCCTTTGCCCCTTTGTCAAAGGTCTTCTGGCTGCTTTTCAGATTTTCTTCTCTTTCCTTTTCCTTGCCCCTTCCTTCCTTCCTCCCTTCCTCTCTCCTCTCTGTGCTCTGCTAGGCACAGAGCATCTTGCCTAAATGTGTAGGGAATATGTAGTTATCTGCAGGGTAATGTGCCTAGGTCTAGTTTTCTTTTTCACTTCTCCTGTTTGAGCTTGTAATCCTTCTTGATTATGTGGTATGATAGCCTTCTTGATTTTGAAAGCATTTAGACCAGGATCTCTTTTAGTATGTCTTGTATTCCATTCCTTATCCTTCTCTCTATAGGACTCTCAGTTCAGTTCAGTTGCTCAGTCGTGTCTGACTCTTTGCAACCCCATGGACTGCAGCGTTCAGTTCAGTTCAGTCGCTGAGTCATGTCTGACTCTTTGCAACCCCATGAACTGCAGCATGCCAAGCCTCCCTGTCCATCACCAGCTCCTGGAGTCCACCCAAACTCTTGTGCATCAAGTCTGTGATGCCATCCAGCCATCTCATCCTCTGTCGTCCCCTTCTCCTCCTGCCCCCAATCCCTCCCAGCATCAGAATCTTCTCCAATGAGTCAACTCTTCGCATGAGGTGGCCAAAGTACTGGAGTTTCAGCTTTAGCATCATTCCTTCCAAAGAAATCCCAGGGCTGATCTCCTTCAGAATGGACTGGTTGGATCTCCTTGCAGTCCAAGGGACTCTCAAGAGTCTTCTCCAACACCACAGTTCAAAAGCATCAATTCTTCGGCACTCAGCTTTTTTCACAGTCCAACTCTCACATCCATACATGACCACTGGAAAAACCATAGCCTTGACTAGACGGACCTTTATTGGCAAAGTGACATCTCTGCTTTTAATATGCTGTCTAGGCTGGTCATACACTGTGCCTATTCATTTCTCTTCCTTTTCATCCTTCTCTCCCTCTTTCTTGTGCATGTGCACACACACATCGTATCAGTCCAGGTCTAATCAGGAGACGGAAGCCACGTGAATTACTTGAGCCAATATTTATATATAAATTATTGTGTATTGATACATATATGTGGAATTTATAAAAATGGTATAGATGATCTTATTTGTAAAGGACAAATAGAGACACAGACTTAGAGAACAAATATACGGATACCAAGAGGAAAAGGAGAGGTGGGAGGAATTGGGAGTTTGGGACTGACAAATATACACTATTGATATTTTGTACAAAATAGACAACTAATGAGAACCTACTATGTAGCACAGGAAACTGTACTCAGTGTTCTGTGCTGACCTAAATGGGAAGGAAATCCAAAAGGGAGGGGGTAGATGCATACATATAGTTGATTCACTTTGCTGTACAGCAGAAACTAGCATGGGCTTCCCTGGTGGCTCAGACGGTAGGTAAAGAATCTGCCTGCAAAGTGGGAGACCTGGGTTCGATCCCTGGCTTGGGAAGATCCCCTGGAGGAGGGCATAGCAACCCAGTTCTAGTATTCTTGCCTGGAGATTCCCCATGGACAGAGGAGCCTGGCAGGCTGCAGTCCATGGGGTCCCAAAGAGTTGGACATGACTGAGTAACTAAGCATACCTCACAGAAACTAATACAACATTATAAAGCAACTATACTCTAATAAAAATTAATTTAAAAATTATTATTAACTAAGTACCGGAGAGTAGAAAAGGCAACTATTGACCACTTAATATCACCAAGTAGCAAATAGCTATAGGATCAACTACCACCTCTAGGGCTAGGAGACAACGAGAGGTGAGATTGGAATTACTATGAACAGATGACGAGGTCCCCAAGGAACTGATGCTGAGACTTTTAAGAAGGGAATGTCTCCTGGCTGGTGCTCTGAGAGAGCCAGTGATTCTGCTTATGAAAATGTTATAGACCTGCATACTCAAAACAGTTGCTACTACAGGTACAATATGCTGATCATGGATTGAGAAGTACTGTTGCCAGAGGAATGATGAAAAGAATAGGAAACAAGAAGAAGAAGAAATTATTTTGTCCTTCCTCTATCCTTCCACTGTTCCTCTGGAAACCTCCAAGGAGGAGTCACCTGAAAAAGAAACAACAATGTCATATGCCTCCTGCTTTGGGATGCACATTTATTTCTCATTTAAACTTATTTGAAATTTGCATGAATCTTAGAGTAGATGGCCTGTCATGGTTCAGTGATGGCAGTGTTTTTCTTTCTTTATGTCATATAAAATAATGATGCTTCTTATAATCAATAGTTGCTAACATTCTATGAAATGTAGTATTTTTAAAAGCATAAAATGATTGATATCACCTAACTTCCCAAGCCTGGCAATGATTGTTTTCTCTTTTAAGTTCTCACATACCATCTGTTAAATAGTTCTATCATTTTGCAAGAGTCCAGGGTTAAGCTTTCTGATTAATAGTTTCTGCAGTATTTCCCCCTGTTGTTGTTGTGTGTGTGTGTGTGTGTTTTTTAATTTTCCCACCTGCAGGATTATGGTAACTTTCTTATTTTCTGTTGGACCGTCTCTCAAGGAACCTTATGAGATCCTCTGCATTTTAGTCAGTGAATCGTGATTTTGCAATCACATGTCTAGGGCCCTTTGTCTTGGAATTTGAATCCTATGGGCATGAAAACTCACTTGAGAGTTACTGCTCTCTCCTACTTAAGATTCAAATTCTCTATCAACCAGTGTTTGTCACTTTCCCCAGTTTAAACAGTTTTCTGTTTTTTGTTTTTTTTTTTTAAATCACTATTTGACTGCATCAGATCTTAGTTGCAGCATGTGGGATCTTTCCTTGAGCTCTCTAGTCCTGGCACAAGGGCTTATAGTTCCTTCAAGGCATGTGGATCTCAGTTCCCTGACCAGGGATTGAACCTACACCTCCTGCATTGAAAGGCGGATTCTTAAACAATGGACCACCAGGGAAGTCCATACATTTTTGCTTCCAGGTTTATAGTAAGGTTATGCTGCTCCTCAAGATCAACAACTCTGACATGATAAATAAATCCATGGTTTTCTGGATCTTTCCAGAGAGAGTTGAAACTGAGTCTAGAACCTTATTTCTACCTTAAAGGGCACTACCAAAGTATTTAGTGTAAATCCTGTTGCCTGTTTTTAAGCTTTGTATTATTTTGTGTGGCTCTGGAGTTGTACCTCGTCACTTCATTTTGAGTTTGGGTTGAAAATGTTTTAAGTTCTCAGAAGAAACACGTCGTTTATTGGAGGTGAGCTCATACTTTCCCTTTCTCTGCATTTGATACATATCAACGTAGAAAAAGAACAAAAATATTACCTTGTTAACACTATTGGAGAAAAATGATTTTGCCAACCAAACCACAGAGCTGATAAATTATTATTTATCCAATAATATATTAACTTAGCTATTTCTGTTAACAAACTGGTCCCAAACTGGAGATTTTCATCTGAAAATCTCATACAAGAAAAGTTCATCCTGTATAATTGCTGTTTTCTAGATTATTGCAGGTGACTTTAACCAGAGTTGTGCTGCTGTATTATATACAGTTGACCCTTGAACAACATGAGTTTGAACTGTGTGGGTCCACTTCATACTTGATTTTTAAAAACTAAATACTACAGTACTACTCAATCTGTGATGCAGAACAAGAGATATGGAGGGCCCACTGCAAATTTATATGCAGATATTCTGCTGCACCTGGGGTTGGCATTCCTGAACCCTGAGTTGTTCGAGTCAACTGTAGATGATCATTTATTCATATTCCTATAGGTTTTCTTACTACTCCTCTGCTCTTTTATAACAGTTTTCTCATCCCCTGCTGCTTACACCCTAAGCCTATGCCGTGTATTTTAGGTTTATTTTTTTATGGAAGGATCCCACTTGAGGCTACTGACATCCATCTTAGCTAATTACTACTGCCTAAAAAAAGACAAGGAGAAGGCAATGGCACCCCACTCCAGTACTCTTGCCTGGAAAATCCCATGGACAGAGAAGCCTGGTGGGCTGCAGTCCATGGGGTCGCTAAAAGTCAGACACTACTGAGCGACTTCACTTTCACTTTTCACTTTCATGCATTGGAGAAGGAAATGGCAACCCACTCCAGTGTTCTTGCCTGGAGAGTCCCAGGGAAGGGGGAGCCCGGTGGGCTGCCGTCTGTGGGGTCGCAGAGTCGGACACGACTGAAGCGACTTAGCAGCAGCAGCAGCAGCAGAAAAAGACAAGGACTTCCCTGGTGGATCAGTGGTAAAGAATCCACCTGCCAATGCAGGAGACACAGTTTAGTCCCTGGGTTGGGAAGATGTCCCGGAGGAGGAAATGGCAATCCAGTCCAGTATTCTTGCCTAGGCAATCCCATGGACAGAGAAGCCTAGTGGGCTACAGTCCATGGGGTCACAAAAGACTTGGACACAACTTAGTGACTAAATAAGAAAACAGACAGGCCCTCCCACACCTCAAAACAAACAAAACTCAGTGACACATAATTATCCTTTATTTAAAACTTAGAGTGTTTGGTCATTTGGGATCTAGTTGATCAAGGTTAGGCTTGGTTGACTTTGACTCTGAGAGGAAGGTTGAGCCCAGGTCTGGTCCACACATTTCCCATCCTCTTTGGTCCAACATGTTCACCTCTTGGCAGCGGCTGAAACAGGAGAAGCCAGGCCTCTCTGCACAATCATGTTTCCCACTCTACTTATATCACGTCTGCTAATATCCCATTGCTAAAGCAAACACAGTGGGCAGGACAGCATATTCTACCCCTTGTTGGGGAAACTGGGCTTGTGTATTTGCTGAACAATAATTCAGACTATCCTAGAGGGGAACCAAAGAGTGAGCATAGACATTTCAGAAAGAATTTCCCTGTTGATCTCTTAGTATTTCTAGTCCCCTCTCTGTCCACAGTTCAAGGACTTTCTTTGGTCATGGTGATCCAAGCAAAACTCTTTATTTGCAGCACATCTGTCCATGACCTAGATGGTACCCCAAAGAGAATAGTCTTGATGCTTCATAGATAGTGTTATGGACTGAACTGTGTCCCTTTCAAAATTCCTATGTAGAAACCCTAACCTGTGTTTAGAGACAGGACTTTGAGGGAGGTCACTGAGGTTACATGAGATCCCAAGTTTGATATCCTCATCTGATGAAACTGATATCCTTATAAGAAGAAGAAAAGTGACCAGAGGGTTCATTCTTTTCACAAGCACAGAGGAAAGGCCACGTGAGGACACAGCAAACAGGTGGCCATCTACAAGCCAGGAGGAGACCTCTCACCAGAAACCAAACTGACCAGCACCTTGGCCATGAACTTCCCGACTCCTAAACTCTGAGAATATAAATGTCTGTCATTTAAATCACCAGCCTGTGGTATTTTGTTATGGCAGCCTAAGCAGACAAATACAGCGTGAAAGAGTTAGGTTAAAGAAGAATCATGACTGGCTAGTACATATGACTTAAAAAACATTCATGAAGGAACACAGTTGAACATGAGTCAATATTGTATCTGTGTTGTTAGGATATACAACTGAGAGCCAAGAGGACGCAGTTGACATATAAATCTGTGGGTTAAATGAGGTATAGGAAAATGAGGGAAAATGAACCTTATGGTGATTGGGAGAGTATATATACTGAGGGCTTCCCAAGTTGCACGAGTGGTAAAGATCTCTCCTGCCAATGCAGGAGATACAAGAGAACACTCCTACCAAGGCAGGAAACATGGCTCTGAAAGATCCCTTGGAGGAGGCCATGGCATCCCACTCCAGTATTCTCACCTGCAGAATCCCATGGATAGTGGAGCCTGGTGGGCTACAGTCCATGGGGTCACACAGAGTCAGACAAATCGACTCAAGCGACTTAGCATGCACTCATGCATACTCTACTGATACACAGCAAAATTCAACTTTTATTTTGAAAAAATACTAGTACCCTAAAAAAAAAAATCAGTCTGGATTCAGATTGCAATCTGTCAATTTGCACCTAGAGCTCTAGACTACTCTCTTACCAGATATAAAAATTCTTTTTGTAATAAGATAGGTGAATCTTTAAGGTCACAATAGGGTTGACTCTTTTTTTATATTCATCCTTATTCTGACTCGTTTTAAAGCACTGATTTTGATTCGGTTTCCTGACTAGATGAGGAGGTGAAGAATCTAATGAAGAATTAGAAAGATGGTTGGAAATCCACCTTATAAGACAAAAATGAATAAAAAGTTTAGCAGATTAAAGAGAAGATGGCAACCTTACATAAACTTGGGCTGTAAAATGGGTTATGTAGAAGTACAGCCTACAACTTGTCCCTGTCTCTGTGGAGATTAGAGCTATGGGAAGTCTACCTGAGGCTCAACATGAATGATATTAATTCATAAAGAATAACTAGAAAAGAAATATCTATTGACCTGTTGGTGCCTCTTCGAGCTTTACATCAGCATATGATAGAGATGTAAAGGTTTCTAGCCGACTGCAACCCTAAGAAAGGAAGCACTATGAATATTGAACTAGTAATAGTGAAAGATACTAAGATGGAAAGTACTATATGGAAAACAATCCCTCTCTTCCTATAAAATATATTTATGGCATTTATATATTTATAGACACCCATGAATGCACGCCACATAAATATGCATCTCTTTTCTGACCTTTGGAAACAGAATTTTCTGGATGCAGAATGCGTGCCTGTCCCCATGAGATCACTCCCAAATCTGAGCTACAGCTTTCATTTGTTTAGATCATGTGCCTTTATTTTTGATGGTCTTGGAAAGAACAGACTCAAGAACACAAAGCAGCTTTAAAAAAATGTTAGCCAATGGGAACACAGCAAAATGCACAGCCAGACACAGCACTTAATACGCCAGTTAGTAAAACCCTCTGTCAGAGAGCCTAATAGCTTTATACCAGTAAACACATATTTGTTTTTTTTTGTTTTTTTGTTTTTTTTTTTTGTACAGATGTTTCAGGCCTCTGTGCTCCCAATTAATTCTGTGAGTTCTGACTGTCTCTCTGATACCCTCTTTCTGGCTGATCCCTCTTCATTATTACTGTACATCACTTATCCCAGAGACATTTACTTTGAGATTAAGGAGAAAAAAGAGAATGGTTTTGCTTGGTAAAACAATTCCAGAAGGTATAAATTTCCCATCCTAAAGTTCTCTTTGTATCAAAAATAGTTCACCACCTTCGCTTCCCACAAGGTTCCTGGGTGGTGGTTACATAAGAGGTGGTAACTTTGAACTCTCCCTTCAGGCCTCCAGAGAGAAAAGATCACTTCGGTTCTCCTGAGTGTCATTTGGAAATGCTCCCAAACTGATCTCCACATTGTGATAAATAAGCATCAACCAATTCCCCACTGCAAATAAAGTATAATGCTAAGACTTATTGGCTCTGTCAAAGAGTAGTCCAAAAGTTGAAACATTTGGGAGGTCATTCTTCTCCCAGGCTCCGATCTACCAAAACATCTTCGAAGTTCATTTTCTTAGGAACAGAGAACAATTCATTACAGCCCACATCAGATGTGCTAGGTCTGGTCTTGGGGGCTTATCTAGAACCGCAGGGGTGATCCTTGTGTGGAAGGGGATAAGAGGAGAGAATGAGAATCATAGTGATGAAGAGGACACAGTAGAAAGGGGACCAGTCTACAAGAAAGTACAGCAACACTCTTTCTTTTTCCATATGTGCAGGAATTGGAAGCTAGCTCATGGGACAGAATTAATACTCCATCCCATGAGATCTGCTCTCTGAAGCATGTGTCTCCCCCCCATCAGCACTGTATTTTATAATAATAGTGAAGCTCAAAAAAGGAAACCTTTAATACCTAATCCACTGGGGTATAGTCTCCCCTTGATGGACCTATAATTCCTATCATAGCTAATGGTTGCTGTAAACTGACACCGAAAAGGCTGTCTGTCCCATTGTGTGAGAAAGGTAAAGGTCTCTCTATGCAGCCTCATTATCATTCAAACTGATCTTTTCTCTCCTGCTTCTCTCTCAAAGGAGGCGCATCTCTCCCTTGAGGTACTTGTAAGAAGGGAAAACATTGGAAATTAACATCGGGTAAATGGAACAGATTTCCGTGTAGGTTACTCTACAGTTTCTAGTCTGTTTCTCTTGGATACCAATGGAAAGGTTTCAAACTTAGAAAAGACATTCTTCTTTCAACAAAATGGGTTCACATTTGCTCAGAAAGCATATGTTCTGTAAATGTGATATAGCAAAGGTTATTCTGAGACCATAAACATTTATGAATTCTTTAGTTCTAATGAATGAAATCAGGCAAGCTATTTCAGATCTTTTTGTGCATGTTATAGCCTTTCTCTATTTTTTCCTACATAGGAATATTTTTTTAAAGCTATTAAGAGAATGGAAGTAGAGAATATGAAACAAAACTGATATGAAAAGCATTCTTTTCAGGACAGTTTTTTTTTCCAGCATTTTCAATTTTTGGCTTGAGTGTATGTTCTGACACTCTGTGGATTGCCACCTTGCACTGCTGAGTGGGCCATTTTATCCTTGCTTTGAGATGATGTCCTCCTCGTAAACATGGGCTGTGTATACTATGTATTTTGTGTCTCCCATAATAACTTAACACAAATTCAGTAAACCAAATAGAGTTACACGACCATGGTGGTCTGTACTGTAGCAACAGGGCTAAGTTGAACTACAGTTCCCAGAATCCTCTCGGCTGTATGTTTCTGCGTTAGGGTGGTACAAAAGAGAAATTCATATGAAATTGGGGAGGTCCTTAGGTCAACTTATTTCTAGGTATTTTATTCTTTCTGATGTGATGGCAAATGGGACTGTTCCCTTATTTTCTGTTTCTGATATTTTATTGTTAGTATATAGAATGCAACAGATTTCTGAAGATTAATTTTATATCCTGCATCTCTACTGATTTCATTGATAAGCTCTAGTAGTTTTCTGGTAGCATCTTTATGATTTTCCCCCTAATTTAATCCTGACACATAAGACTTATATATGTTAGTATAAGATGTGAGACTTCTGATATTTCGTTGGAGAATAAAATAAAATGGTTCTCTAAATGGCAACTCACTCCAGTGTTCTTTCCTGGAGAATCCCTGGGGCAGGGGAGCCTGGTGGGCTGCCGTCTATGGGGTTGCACAGAGTCGGACACGACTGAAAGCGACTTAGCAGCAGCAGCAGTAGCAGCTGCTGTATAGCAAAGGGAATTCTACTTAATGCTCTGTGGTGACCTAAATGAGAAGGAAATCCAAAACAGAAAGGATATATATATGTGCATAAATGATTCACTTCGCTGTACAGCAGAAACTAACACAGCATTGTAAAGCAACTAAATAAAAGATAAATGGTTCTTTACATCATAAGAGTTTAAGTAAAACAAAGCCTGATTGACTCTGGAAATAATACTTCTTCATTCATTTGAAGTGGAAAGAATTGAACCAAAGAGTAACTTTATGAAAGAAGGGCACACCAGGTAGATTCATAGTAAAACAAGATTTTAGGGGAAATAACTTGCTAATGAGAGGAAAATTATTTTCTCCACTTAACCTCTTCATAATACACAGAAAAATCACAAATATTAAAATGGATAAGTTTACCTTACCATTACTTATAATTCAATTTAAATCAAGTGTTTAAAAATAATGTCCGTTAAAACATATTTGCTAACCTTGTTGGCTTCCCATATTTCAATTAGCTAATATATATTCCAGTGTAAAAAGCGAAACATAAGAAAAAATATTCTGGCCATTGAGTGAATTAGTGTCCTGGCAATGCTAGTTATTCTTTCTGTAGCTTGAATTATAAATTTATACTATTAGAATATATTCTTTGTTTTATAAGAGCAAAATGCTTTGAGAAAAATGTAATGTAGTATAGCACAGAAACTTAATTTATCTAAGTTTAAATAGTTTTAATACTGTTTTTAGGCATCTTAGATAGCATTGGTTTAAGAAATGTCTTTCTAATTCTCCAATAATTATTTGGCTCTAGTTATAATAAACCCATGTGTCTCTATAGTCATAAATTTGGTACTAAATATTTTAGTCTCTCTTTCTTGGTTTGAATTTGGCAAGTTTTATGGGCTTCACTTAACCATCATTCTATTTTTATATTATACAAGATTCTAAGTTTTTACCTCTAATATTAGCATACTTCCATTTATAGTATTTAATCTGTATCAAAATGGAATGACCTAATGTTTCTACTTCACCTTTTGCAATAAGAAAAGCATGTATAAGAATATATCAGTGTTTTACCATTTGTCCCAAGGTATCTGCAAGTCATATAAAAACCTTATTATCTCTACACAGTTCTTGTATTCTTGAATGACTAAACAAACTGTAAAGCATTAAGTCTGGAATTAAAACAGATATATAGAGAGTGCAATCTGACTCTACTAACTGGTGGGGTAGGTATAAATCTTTGCAAGCTGAATTCTATAGCAGACACATTTCTCACCCTTAGTTATAGTATATATGGTGCTAGAAGAAAATAATAAAATATTGAATAAGAGGTAGTCTGACATTTCAAGCCAGAGAAGAGTGTCCAAATGGATTATCTGGACAAAGAAAACTGAAGAAAGAAGGCAGAAGCTCAGGGCAAGAGAGAAAGCTAGGCGATAGGAGAGTCAAGACAGTCTAAAATACGTTTTTGTTTTGTTTTGTTTTGTTTTGTTTCTGGCAATGATGGGAAAATCAAAGAGAAAAGGCTGGAAAAAAATCCTAGATACAGTAAGCTATGCCTGATGCTGAACTTTTATGCCCTCTTATTAACAGTATTTTTGTGAAAATGATGGATCTATTTAAAAGAGGCTAAAATAAGCTCGAACAGTGTAACTAAGATATAGAAAATCATAGCCTTAATCATTTCCTGGGTCCACTCTCTGTCATTGATTTAAGGAGTCACTGATTTAGACAGAGGTTTCTCAAACAAAATTTTCTTTCTTTATTTTTCTTTTTCTCAGTCTTTGGAAATAATAATTGAGTACTGTTATTCCAATTCTGGGTGCCAAATATACTCAGAATGACCTTGACCCAGCCATCATGAGTCTTGACTTTGCCATACAAGTTTTCTGGCCTCTAGGTCAGACTGTGAGTTGGAGACTTCTCTGTCCTGATTTTGGAATCAAGCCTCACTGTGGCCACAGCAGATAAGGACTGCCAGACCTCAAAATGGCCTTGAGTCTGTTTCCAGTTCCTCAGTCTGGTCATCCTGATATGCAGGGCCCTGGCTGGGAATTGCAGAAGGCCAGCCAAAGTGTTCTATAGCGGAAGTGAATTCTAATATTCTGCTTATTAATGTGATTTAACTGTATTTTGGAAAATAAAACTACTTCTCCAAACAAACAGGAATAAGTAGTATTCATCGGAGACAAACTGAACGCTTATCACAGAATGAGAAGTACGCTCCCCACATGCCTCCTGAGTCTAATGTTGAGAGCAGTGTTTACAAAGGTGCTGACATACGTCTGGCATCAACAATACACAGGGTGGGAAAGTGGAGAGTAGGTGTCAGAAAATGTAATAAAAAGGTGGAACTTAAATGGAGCCGAACACAGCAAAGAGGATGGGGAAACCAAGAGTTTCTGTTCAGAAAGGCAATATTTACATTAAATATCTGGGCCTGGGACTCCCCTGATGGTCCAGTGGGTAAAACTTCACCTTCCAATGCAGGGGTTGTGGGTTTGATCGTTGGTTGAGGAAGCTAAGATCCCACATACCTTGCAGGGAAAACACTGCAACGTAAAATAGAAGCAATATTATAACAAATTAAATAAAGACTTTAAAAATGGTCCACATCAAAAAACAAAAATCTTAAAAAAAAGAAAGATCTGGTTCTGGTTTAGTTATTTTTCAGCTTTGACAACCAAACTGGGTAATTGAGGCCAAAAGTAGGAAAATGCACCTCTGATTGTCATTAACCATTTTTTTTTGCCTGAATTATCTAGACTTTTATTTATTTGTTTTTGGCTGAGCCATGTTTTAGTTGTGGCATGTAGGATCTTCACTTGCAGGATGCAATATCTAGTTTCCTGACCAGGGACTGAACCTGGACCCTCTCCATTGGGAACAAGGAGTCTTAGCCACTGGACCACAGGGAAGTCCCTTATCTAGATTTTTAGATCATTACATTTCTACTCAGTCTTATATGTTATGTCCTGTGAGAGAAAGAGCAATAAAGACAAGTCAACAATCTCACCGGAATTTCTTGGCTAGCTAGTGAAAATACAATGGCAAGATGAAAAGGAAAATGAGAAGGAAATAGTGCAGCACATTTGTGCAAGGAAAACACACACAAATCATTTCATACTCAGTAGAGAAAACCTTGGGAATTCACGTGTGGGTGTTTTTTCAAAATGGGATACTAGTCAGGAAAAAAAAAAGATACTCAGCTTCCCACTAAAAAATGTATACATGTGTTAACTAAAATGGAACAAAGATGGTAAACAGGAAAAATATTTCTTGACGAGATCTTTTTTCTGAACTAACTGAGACTGAACATCAACACAGCAACACCTTCTCTGAGCTCCATGTGAGAAAAAAAGAAAAGAAGCAATATCTTATTAGTAACAAGTCTGTGCAAGGTCAAGTTTTTGTAAAATTTTCACCTGCAAAAGGAAAACTTTTGCAAACATCAGAGAAGAGCGAGGAAATAACATCATATATGACCTAAATGGAAGGAAACGGCAAACCACTTCAGTATTCTTGCCTTGAGAACCCCATGACAGTATGAAAAGGCAAATTGGAAGTGGTGTACTTTGGACACCTCATGCGAAGAGTTGACTCATTGAAAAAGACTCTGATGCTGGGAGGGCTAGGGGGCAGGAGGAGAAGGGGACGACAGAGGATGAGATGGCTGGATGGCATCACCGACTCGATGGATGTGAGTTTGAGTGAACTCTGGGAGTTGGTGATGGACATGGAGGCCTGGCGTGCTGCGATTCATGGGGTCACAAAGAATCAAACATGACTGAGTGACTAAACTGAACTGAAAGAGTAGATGGCAAGAGTGAACATCAACATTCCAGGAATCAGCAAACTAAAATGGACTGGAATGGGTGAATTTAACTCAGATGACCATTATATCTACTACTGTGGGCAGGAATCCCTTAGAAGAAATGGAGTAGCCATCATGGTCAACAAAAGAGTCTGAAATGCAGTACTTGGATGCAATCTCAAAAATGGCAGAATGATCTCTGTTAGTTTCCAAGGCAAACCATTCAATATCACAGTAATCCAAGTCTATGCTCCAACCAGTAATGCTGAAGAAGCTGAAGTTGAAAGGTTCTATGAAGACCTACAAGACTTTTTAGAACTCACACCCAAAAAAGATGTCCTTTTCATTATAGGGGACTGGAATGCAAAAGTAGGAAGTCAAGAAACACCTGGAGTAACAGGCAAATTTGGCCTTGGAATATAGAATGAAACAGGGCAAAGGCTAATAGAATTTTGCCAAGAGAATGCACTGATCATAGCAAACACCCTCTTCCAACAACAGAAGAGAAGACTCTACACATGGACATCACCAGATGGTCAACACCAAAATCAGATTGATTATATTCTTTGCAACCAAAAATGGAGAAGCTCTATAGTCAGCAAAAACAAGACTGGGAGCTGACTGTGGCTCAGATCATGAACTCCGTATTGCCAAATTTAGACTTAAATTGAAGAAAGTAGGGAAAACTACTAGACCATTCAGGTATGACCTAAATCAAATCCCTTATGATTATACAGTGGAAGTGAGAAATAGATTTAAGGGACTAGATCTGATAGATAGAGTGCCTGATGAACTACGGATGGAGGTTCATGACATTATACAGGAGATAGGGATCAAGACCATCCCCATGGGAAAGAAATGCAAAAAAGCAAAATGGCTGTCTGGGGAGCCCTTACAAATAGCTATGAAAAGAAGTGGAGTGAAAAGCAAAGGAGAAAAGGAAAGATATAAGCATCTGAATGCAGAATTCCAAAGAATAGCAAGGAGAGAAAAGAAAGCCTTCCTCAGCGATCAATGCAAAGAAATAGAGGAAAACAACAGAATGGGAAAGAGATCTCTTCAAGAAAATTAGAGATACCAAGGGAACATTTCATGCAAAGATGGGCTTGATAAAGGACAGAAATTGTATGGACCTAACAGAAGCAGAAGATATTAAGAAGAGGTGGCAAGAATACACGGAAGAACTGTACAAAAAAAGATCTTCACGACCCAGATAATCACAATGGTATGATCGCTCACCTAGAGCCAGACATCCTGGAATGTGAAGTCAAGTGGGCCTTAGAAAGCATCACTACGAACAAGGCTAGTGGAGGTGATGGAATTCCAGTGGAGCTATTTCAAATCCAGAAAGATGATGCTGTGAAAGTGCTGCACTCAATATGCCAGCAAATTTGGAAAACTCAGCAGTGGCCACAGGACTGGAAAAGGTCAGTTTTCATTCCAATCCCAAAGAAAGGCAATGCCAAAGAATGCTCAAACTACTGCACAATTGCACTCATCTCACACTCTAGTAAAGTAATGCTCAAAATTCTCCAAGCCAGGCTTCAGCAATACGTGAACCGTGAACTTCCAGATGTTCAAGCTGGTTTTAGGAAAGGCAGAGGAACCAGAGATCAAATTGCCAACATCCGCTGGATCATCAAAAAAGCAAGAGAGTTTCAGAAAAACATCTGCTTTACTGACTATGCCAAAGCCTTTGACTGTGGATCACAATAAACTGTAGAAGATTTTGAAAGAGATGGGAGTATCAGACCACCTGACCTGCCTCTTGAGAAACCTATATGCAGGTCAGGAAGCAACAGTTAGAACTGGACATGGAACAACAGACTGGGTCCAAATAGGAAAAGGAGTTCGTCAAGGCTGTATATTGTCACCCTGCTTATTTAACTTATATGCAGAGTACATCATGAGAAACGCTGGACTGGAAGAAGCACAACCTGGAATCAAGATTGCCGGGAGAAATATCAATAACCTCAGATACGCAGACGACACCACCCTTATGGCAGAAAGTGAAGAGGAACTAAAAAGCCTCTTGATGAAAGTGAAAGAGGAGAGTGAAAAAGTTGGCTTAAAGCTCAACATTCAGAAAACGAAGATCATGGCATCCGGTCCCATCACCTCATGGGAAATAGATGGGGAAACAGTGGAAACAGTGTCAGACTTTATTTTTTTGGACTCCAAAATCACTGCAGATGGTGACTGCAGCCATGAAATTAAAAGATGCTTACTCCTTGGAAGGAAAGTTATGACCAACCTAGATAGCATATTCAAAAGCAGAGACATTACTTTGCCAACAAAGGTCCGTCTAGTCAAGGCTATGGTTTTTCCAGTAGTCGTGTATGGATGTGAGAGTTGGACTGTGAAGAAAGCTGAGCACCGAAGAATTGATGCTTTTGAACTGTGGTGTTGGAGAAGACTCTTGAGAGTCCCTTGGACTGCAAGGAGATCCAACCAGTCCATTCTGAAGGAGATCAGCCCTGGGTGTTCTTTGGAAGGAATGATGCTAAAGCTGAAACTCCAGTACTTTGCCCACCTCATGTGAAGAGTTGACTTATTGGAAAAGACTCTGATGCTGGGAGGGCTTGGGGGCAGGAGGAGAAGGGGACGACAGAGGATGAGATGGCTGGATGGCATCACCGACTCGATGGACGTGAGTTTGAGTGAACTCCAGGAGTTGGTGATGGACAGGAAGGCCTGGCATGCTGCAATTCATGGGGTCACAAAAAGTTGGACATGACTGAGCAACTGAACTGAACTGATGATCTAAATATCAAAATCTGTGCATTTTCACTTCTAGTAAAGTGGGTTATTCCTCCACCCCTCCACCAAGTAAAGACTGAACAAAGCTTCAAAACATCATCTGAGATAAACAGATGGGGGAAGGATCGTTGGAGATTAGAACTGGAAGACCTGAAATTGTTTGCAACTGGTTTCCCTGGTGGCTCAGACAATAAAGAATCTGCCTGCAATGCAGAAGACCCAAGTTCGACCCCTGGGTCAAGAAGATCCGCTGGAGAAGGGAATGGCTACCCACTCTAGTATTCTTGACTGAAGAGCCTGAGGAGCCTGGTGGGCTACAGCCCATGGGATTGCAAAGAGTAGGACATGATGGAGCAACTAACACTTTCACTTTCACTTGTTTTCTATTGATACACAGCATCTGTATTTAATATACACAGGCACGCTTAACACAGTAAGACAGCAATAACCATGGTACATACATTCAAAATTGTCTTGAGAAATAGTCTTTGTTGAGACTTTCTCTGTGCATACCATTTTCAACTGACTTTTTTTTTAATTTTTTGAGCCTGTGAGAAGAATGAAATTATGCTTATTAAAAATATGTATATTTCTGGAGGGATATACATTCCTATAACCTTCATTATGATGCTCTTAATTAACCAATATGCCTCATAATAAAGTATCTAGCTGTCACCAAAATCAACACTTCTCAGTTATTAATAGATTAAGGAAAGAATGTTAATTTCTTCAAGCTCCATTTCATTTGGTCTCATTACTTCAGGAGCCAGATGGTTACAGGGTTGGACCTGTCAACAGTTACTGTGAGGAAGAATACATTCAGAAACACCCAACTCAAGTATGAATAACAGCTGAAAAATGAATTCTGAGGTAGCTGTGCACAATGCATAAGGCAGGGCAGAAAGTTACTCTGCCGAGAAATGGAGAAAATTATGAATCAGGCACACTTTAATTGATGTTTCCACCCTCCCCACCCCCTCAACACACTCTCCTTCCCCTACCTGAACCCCATTAAATTCTCTCCTGGCAAATCACAGCCCCACAGCTCCAGCTGTGCTGTAGAGTGGCTTCCCATTTTTCAGGTGTCTATTTCTCTTGTCCCTCGTGCTGCTGGAATTTGACAGTTCTCCTACACTGTTGGTTGATTGATGATGTCAACTTGGAAGAGACAGTACCACCAGCAGCCAATTTTTTCAAGATGTTTTCTTCTTTGATTTTTAAAAATCCTTTCTGAGCACTTCAAAAGGAAATCACCCTGAAGGGCATCACCTGCTTGGCGCCTCAGCCTGCTGGGTGGCTGCCTGTGTCGGGAACGTCAAACCAGAAGAGTTAGTTGCCCGTTCTTTCTTACCTGTTGGGTGAAACAACCTCTAGGTTTCCCAACAGCTCTCAGGTCCCATCGCGCGGTAATTCACCCGAGTGATGGTCAGTGTTCAGAGATAAGACACAGGATGTTGAAACTTCAAATCCTACTTTGGATGAAGTGTCTGTGCTTTCAAGAGAGTCATTTGCTTGGAATACACCACAGTCCTCTTTATCTGCCAAGTAGGGTCAGAGTTTTCTCCTTACAGGATATTTTGTGATGTTCAAATGTGAAGTGTTACGCAACTCCAATCCTGTGCCACAGTAATTTACATGGTACTGTTTTGTATTTCTGCTGCTGCTGTTAAGTGGCTTCAGTCGTGTCCGACTCTGTGCGACCCCATAGACGGCAGCCCACCAGGCTCCCCCGTCTCTGGGATTCTCCAGGCAAGAACACTGGAGTGGGTTGCCATTTCCTTCTAGTCATTCTTAACTGCTGATGTGTCTTGATACCTGCCCCCTAGCGGACCTGAAGCAATTTGCAACCTGCTTCTTTTTTTTAAATTGGAATGTAGTTTAACAATATTATATTAGTTTCTACTCTACAATGAAGTGAATCAGCTATATGTATACATATATCCCCCTCCCTCTTGGGCCTCTTTCCCCTCCCCAGTCCCACTCATCTAGGTCATCACAGGGAACTGAGCTGAGCTCCCTGTTCTAGATAGCAATCTGCTTTTATTACCTTTTTAACGGGGGGATTTAAATAGCACAGACTTGATGATTTGGGGCCATTAGTACCTGCTATAAGCCTTGCAGTGTAAAATTCTAGCCTCATAGAGCTTGAAGTAATCTTAGAGCTTTCTTGTCCAAACCTTGCCTTTTAAATAAGAAACCTGAGAAACCACAAGAGTTTGAAAGATCTGTCTGAGGTCCCAGATGTTAGTTAGCCAGCTTCCAGTTGGAGAAGTAAGGAAAAAACCCAGATTTCAGAGCTGACCCCAGGCTGGGAATCTTCCTAAATTTAAACAGCTACATTTCTTCATAAACCCTGAAATTCATTCACTTATCCAAGCATTTGTCTATGCCTTTTTGAGAATCTACTGTGTTCTAGGCACTCTTACAGATACAGAGGGCTGATGTGGGGGATGCCTGCTGAACAAAGGTATCATCTAGTGATTATTTTTAGAACAATCTTCTCAATTTCTGTAGAAAATTAATGTGCCCACAAGCCATTGTTTCCTTCTTAACAGTTGCAAAATGTCCTTAATTAAAGATAAAATTGTATGACTTTTAGGATACATTTTTCTCCATGCAAGAACAAAAATCCCATTCTGTGATTCTTTCATCCAGGTTGATGACATGTACTTTTAAAAGGGTGAGAAACCAGCTCACCTGTCAAAAGAGATTCTAGTAGATCTGAAGAGGAATATTTATTGTCCATGAACTCCTTAGGTCTTCTCTCTCTGAGAAAAATGAGCCTCTTCAGTCAACTCTGCCTTTAAAGTTTCTCTCCTTGTTCCCTCGTTGATTAGAACTAAACTAAGAAAACAGAAACATGGGGCAAAGGAAACTTGGTTCCAAATGCATGGTAGGCAAACTTTTTGCACAAGGACAACTTTCAGCAAAAGAAAACTCTTAATGGGACACATTTTTTTCCCCCAAATTCAAAATGATCATAGATGTGCTAAGTATCACAGAAAAATCAAGATACGTTCTTCCAGGTAAAATTACCTACTTGACTCAGTAGAACAATGCCAAAATGAAGCTTGATTCTGAATTCTAGGCATGAAAATTAACAAAGCAGGAGTTGCAGCAAAAGAGAATCTTCTTCCTTTTCTTCCGTCTGGCCTGATTGTAGCTAACCTGGGCCTCTAGTAGCTCATTGCTGGTGTAGACTGCGGGGAAGGCAATGGCACCCCACTCCGGCACTCTTGCCTGGAAAATTCCATGGATGGAGGAGCCTGGTAGGCCACAGTCTGTGGGGTCGCTAAGAGTCGGACACGACTGAGCGACTTCCCTTTGACTTTTCACTTTCATGCATTGGAGAAGGAAATGGCAACCCACTCCAGTGTTCTTGCCTGGAGAATCCCAGGGACGGGGGAGCCTGGTGGGCTGCCATCTCTGGGGTCGCACAGAGTTGGACACGACTGAAGCGACTTGGCAGCAGCAGCAGCAGCAAACTGCCTTTGCAGAGAAGCCAATGGCACTCCTGTCCTCTTGCCTGGAAAATCCCATGGATGGAGGAGCCTGGTAGGCTGCAGTCCATGGGGTCGCTAAGAGTCGGACACGACTGAGCGACTTCCCTTTCACTTTTCACTTTCATGCATTGGAGAAGGAAATGGCAACCCACTCCAGTGTTCTTGCCTGGAGAATCCCAGGGACAGGGGAGCCTGGTGGGCTGCCGTCTCTGGGGTCGCACAGAGTCGGATACGACTGAAGTGACTTAGCAGCAGCAGGTGTAGACTGAGAACACCACTGACAAGGAGATTTGTCTGAGTCAACAAGGCAGACAGGTGGATTGGACCCTGGACATGCTTATTTCAATGAAGAATTGAGTGGCTTCTTAGAAAGATGTCACTTTAAAGGAAGGAATGGGTCTTGAATATTAAGTTTGCTTCTGTAGCATCTCAGTCAGTGGAGAGCGGGGTAAATCTTGACATAGTACATCATTTGTCATTCATATGTTCCCAAGCCAGTTCACCCGCCTCCATGTCCCTGAGATCTGGAAGAAGGAGAACCATTAGAATGAACTGAATTAGTTCTTTTCTAACAAATTCACTGGAGTCATGAGAAATCCAAAGTATTTGGATTACAATGAAGAGTGAGGTGTTCTGTCCCCTTCCCACTGGGTATTTGACACACTTTGTGCTCCAGGACAGCATTTCCACCAGTGAGAGCTATGGTCTGCATTTTTTGACACTATTCATCACCCATTGCTTCAGCAGCAGCCAGAGGCAGTGCCAGCAGAGCCTGGTGGTGCTGGACACCAAAACAAAGGATGACATTGGCTCAGACTTTCGTTAATGGGGACCTCCAGCAAAAGCAAGAGGGTAGTCCTTTGTAGAAAATGAAGATGAGCCGTGATTTCTGTGCCCACAAGCCAAAGCCATAGGCTTTGTTGTGCCACTGACAACCAGATCCTGGAAAGGCCACTGTGTTGTTTAACCCACCATGTTAGAATGTTAGGATTGGGTATTATTTGGGTCTTTGGAGGACTGCATTTTAAAGTCTCAAAGCTGCAGCTATTTAGTCTCTACTGACCAAGAGGAACTTACCATGCTCCTCACCTTGAATAAACTTTGGACAGATTTCTTCCTGACTCTGAGCCCCTGACCTTCCTTTTCTTGGAGTATTTACTTTAGAAAACTTGCATGGTAAACTCTTTACCTGCTCCTTTGAGATATGTCTTTTTTCTGCCTCTTACCAATTTTATAATCCAGAGGTGTCTTTCTTACAGACCAGGGAGTCATCCCTTTGAAATGTAATCATCGGGAAAGATAGCGCCCCTGTCTTCCTGTAAATGTAGAAGGACCAGAGCTTGATTTCCATGAGCACCAATTAGCAAACACATATTGCTGATTTACCTTGATTGACCCCAAACTAACATTCTAATCTGTCCCCCAGTCTATTCCAGACCTTCAAACTCTCCTGCCTTTTTATTTGTGCATGGGGTTGAGTTCAGTCTCTCTCTCCCCTAGTACAATTTGTTGTTGTTCAGTCACTAAGTTATGTCCGACACTTTGTGACCCCATGGACTGGAGCATGCCAGACTTCCCTGCCCTTCACTATCTCCTGGAGTTTGCTCAAACTCATATCTATTGAGTCTGTGATGCCATCCAACCATCTCATCCTCTGGTGTCCCCTCTCCTCTTGCCTTCAATCTTTCCCAGCATCAGGGTCTTTTCCAAAGAGTCTGCTCTTCACATCAGGTGGCCAAAGTTATTGGAGCTTCAGCTTCAGCATCAGTCCTTTCAGTAAATGTTGGAAGGGTTTATTTCCTTTAGATTGACTGGTTTGATCTCCTTGTTATCCAAGGGGCTCTCAAGAGTCTTCTCCAGCACCTTGTACAATAGTCTTGAATAAATACTTCCTTGCTTGTTTTATTCTGTCCACTGCAACTTGTCTTTGATACCACCTGTAGATTGGACCATTGTCCTCTGATTTAGACTAATCCTTGCCAGAGTGAGGGGGATTTTTTATCTGATTTGAGATCCCCTCACTGCTCTTCTAACTCTCTTATATACAGGCTTCTACTTAGTTCCTGAGCTCCAGCCCAACCCTCTGAGACATCAACATTTTTATAAGTAGTGCTTGGCCTTGGTTCATGGTTCCCAATTTTCTTTCTGGGAAACCACCTGGTTCCTGTCCTAATGGGCAGCAATTCTACTTTGTTGTCTTTTTCCATGTAATTTAATGTAATGCAATATAATGTAATGTGTTAGTAGCTCAGTTGTGTCTGACTCTGAAATCCCATGAACTGTAGCCCTCCAGGCTCCTCTGTCCATGGAATTTTCCAGCAAGAATACTGGAGTGGGTAGCGTTTCTCTTCTCTAGGGGATCTCCCCGGCCCAGGGATCAATCTTGCATTGTAGGCAGATTCTTTATTGTGGATACCTCCAAAATCCTCACATCACCTTGAATTCCTCATTGTTAGTAGCCTACCTGGACTGAGACCAGTTACTGGTGGACTCACTCCCCTGGGAACAATGCTTAGCATCTCAGATGGAATAGCCCTTGGACATTTGCAGCTGGATCACTTCTCTTCAGCTCTTCCCCCTACCATGACTCAGTGAAAAATCTAATTTCATTTCCCTGCTCTTGCCCACCTGGCTAACCTTGTTATGGTCTAATGAAATTCTACCTGTTGACTTTCTAAAGTTTCTGAAAAGAGAAATTAAGCAGTCTCTGGATCATATTTTGAAAGATTGCTTATAGGCATTATTTATTTTAATCTTCTTAACATCCTATGAAGGAGATACAGTTGGCCCTCTGTGTCTATGGGTTCTACATCTGTGGATACAGAGGGCTGGCTATGGGATTTGAGTATCCGTGGATTTTGATACTCACATGGATCCTGGAACCAATCCCCCATGGATATGGAGGAGTGACTGTATACTACCATCATTTAATGGATGAATAAACTGAGGATCAGAGACGTTAGAGCTTGTCCAAAGACACAGGGACAGGGCTCCCCAGTATTGTCTAATTTCTTTAAATGCTATCTTTAGCTAGAATCTGTCTGGTTCTAGACCTTGTGCCATTCTGGACCATGTTGAATTCCTTCTAGTTATAGATGGTATTCATGAAAAATCTTCACATAATTTTCAAGAGGCCAATGTAAATGTAATTTGGCAGTTTGGGATATTATTTTTGGTGGAAATTTGATGACAGTATGAGCTGTTACTGTAAGCCACATCTAAATACTCTGGGAATTGTTAAAACCTGGTTTTGGTGAGTCTTTAAGTAAATATTTTCAAAATCCATACTTGTGCTTTTTGATATGTATACTTTTTGTTTTTGTTGGAGGCATTTTTCCTTAGCATCTGCTTCTCTCACCCCAAAACATGGAGTCTCCCACGCAGTTTACTCATCCTGTGTTATGCCTTTCTGTTAAATATTCTTGCTTCCTTTTGAGTTGACTGTTTTCTAAGATGCTCCTGTCATATCAACCATATTTATAATCCCAAGATGAGAAGTGACAAAGCAGTATAAGGTTTCTTGCTTTATGTAAATCTGAGGAGTCTGGAGATGTTAGGGGAGGTGGATCTGGTGTTTCCTGCACACCTTTTAGCTTCTTAGCAGAATGGGCTCCTTCTCCAGGGCAAGCTGGCCAACTTTCAGAATTCTAGCTGCTAGGGGGTATGTTCTGGGGTGGTAGACCCTGCTTCCTTTCATTGCATGAAGGCCAAAGTAGAAAGCACTGACCTGTGTTCATGGTTCACTTGGACCACTGCTGGCTCACGCACCTTGAGGCAAACATGGCATGGCTAGATCACCTTTATAATGCGGTATTCATTTCCTCTCGCTGATGTAAGAGATTCCCACAAACTTAGTGGCTTAAAATGGCACAAATCTATTATTTTACAGCTCTGGGGGGCAGAAATCCAAACTCATTTTCACTGACCTAATATCCAGTTGTCTGTAGACCTGTGTTCCTTCTGGAGATTCTAGGAGAGAATCAGTTTTCTTGCCTCTTGCACTTTCTAAAGACCGTTTGAATTTCATGGCTCATGGCCCCTCCTTTGGTCTTCAAAGCCAGTAATGTATCATATCCTCTCCTTCCTCACCTCTTTTTCTGTCCTTATATCTTCCCTCTCTCTCCCTTCTCCCATCCCTACCCCCATAAGGTAACCTGCCTATAAGGTGTTTACGATGTGTTTATATTGGGCCCATATCAGGATAACCTGATCTCAAGATCCTTTCAGTTAATCTCATGTAACAAGTCCCTTATACCATATGGAGCAACATATTCATAGATTCTGGAGATCAGGACATGGATATCATTGGGGAACTATTTTCAGCCTGCAACACATGGTTTCTCTTTTCTTGTGTTGATGGTGATACTGGTAGAATAAAATAGCATGATCAGTCTTGCCTTCTTTCTCTTTTCTTCCTCTCTTCCTTCCCTTCCTTTTCCCCTTCTTTCCTCCCTCCCCCCTTCTCTTTCTCTTTCAATATTAAAAGATCTGATCCTAGTACAATAGAAAGACCAGGTTAGAGGGTATTGGGAAGACAAGTGGAGTGATAAACTACACACTCTAGGTCCTACTTGTAACTTTCTCATTGTTGTCAATGAATCAGAAAGGTTGTTCTGTTTTTCGGCTATCAATCTGAAATACCAACATGATTGGTGCATTTTTATTGTCATTGAAATGTACCTCAATCCCTTTTTCCTCTTTCAGGGAAAAGCAGTGATCTAAAATAGAGGTGACACAAGATCATGCCTCAGATTTTCTCAATTTTAGGGAAAATAATTATTTTGAAATGTATTGTTCTACAGTATGTCATTTCAGTTCAGTTTAGTCGCTCAGTCATGTCCAACTCTTTGCAACCCCATGAATTGCAGCACACCAGGCCTCCCTGTCCATCACCAACTCCCGGAGTTCACTCAAACTCACGTCCATTGAGTCGGTGATGCCATCCAGCCATCTCATCCTCTGTCGTCCCCTTCTCCTCCTGCCCCCAATCCCTCCCAGCATCAGGGTCTTCTCTAATGAGTCAACTCTTCGCATGAGGTGGCCAAGGTATTGGAGTTTCAGCTTTAGCATCAGTCCTTCCAATGAACACCCAGGACTGATCTCCTTTAGAATGGACTGGTTGGATCTCCTTGCAGTCCAAGGGACTCTCAAGAGTCTTCTCCAACACCACAGTTCAAAAGCATCAGTTCTTCGGCGCTCAGCTTTCTTCACAGTCCAACTCTCACATCCATACACGACTACTGGAAAAACCATAGCCTTGACTAGACTGACCTTTGTTTGCAAAGTAATGTCTCTGCTTTTGAATATACTATCTAGGTTGGTCATAACTTTCCTTCCAAGGAGTAAGCGTCTTTTAATTTCATGGCTGCAGTCACCATCTGCAGTGATTTTGGAGCCCCCCAAAAATAAAGTCTGACACTGTTTCCACTGTTTCCCCATCTATTTCCCATGAAGTGATGGGACCAGATGCCATGATCTTCGTTTTCTGAATGTTGAGCTTTAAGCCAACTTTTTCACTCTCCACTTTCACTTTCATCAAGAGGCTTTTTAGTTCCTCCTCACTTTCTGCCATAAGGGTGGTGTCATCTGCATATCTGAGGTTATTGATATTTCTCCCTGCAATCTTGATTCCAGCTTGTGCTTCATCCAGTCCAGCATTTCTCATGATGTACTCTGCATATAAGTTAAATAAGCAGGGTGACAATATACAGCCTTGACGTACTCCTTTCCCGATTTGGAACCAGTCTGTTGTTCCAGGTCCAGTTCTAACTATTGCTTCCTGACCTGCATATAGGTTTCTCAAGAGGCAGGTCAGGTGGTCTGGTATTCCCATCTCTTTCATAATTTTTCACAGTTTATTGTGATCCACACAGTCAAAGGCTTTGGCGTAGTCGATAAAGCAGAAATAGATGTTTTTCTGGAACTCTCTTGCTTTTTCGATGATCCAGCGGATGTTGGCAATTTGATCTCTGGTTCCTCTGCCTTAGGAAATCTCAAAAACTATATCTCCCATAGTGGGGAAAAAAGACAAGTAACTCTGTTCATTAAAAGCAGAAGAATTTATTTTACAAGATTATTTTCTAGATATCTTTCTGTCAAATTCTGGCTGGATTCCTCTAAATTCAGAAATATTTTTTGACAGCTGAACATATTCTTTCCTAAATTTTAACATGTCTTAGGGGACAATCAGTAGTTTTGGAAAACTGATTCAATAACTCCAACTTCATGTGTTCAGCAGATTACTTGTTCCAGTTCTTTTCTAGAAACAAACACATCAGAAGGCCAAGACACTTATAACAACTGTGGATCATCTGGAACTTGAAAATCTTAGAAAAGAGCTATTCCCATCGGCCCTAATAAGTAGATGAAAAATAGGTTTCCCTAAAGGACTTTACCTACATACATTTTAAAATTCCTTGTGTCAAAAGAAACCTCTTCTTCCTTTAATATAAAAAAGGGACAAAATTAAATGCAAAAGAGTCTGCTAATGTAAGATTGAGATTCTCAGAGGAACATCAATTTTCCCACGTTCCACACATTCTGAATATTAAGGTATCACGTTTAAGAGTCTAGCTGGTTCTGAAAAACACAGTATTTGAAGAAAAACAGGTAGAAGTAAAAGGAATAGCAGCCAGCCCTGACTTCTTTCACTTTGATTTTTTTTAATCATGTATTTATTTATATATTTTATTTTTGGCTGTCCACAGGTTTTTCTCTAGTTGGGGGCTACTCTGTAGTTGGGATGTGCAGGCATCTCCTTGTGGTGGCTTCTCTTATTGGGGAGCACGGGTTTGAGCACGTGGGCTCAGTAGCTGTGGCACATGGGACTCTAGAGCTCAGGCTTAGTAGTTGTGGCTCACGGGCTTAGTTGCTCTGCAGCATGTGGGATCTTCCTGGATCAGGGTTCAAACCCATGTCTCCTGCATTGGCAGGCAAATTCTTTACCACTGAGCTACAGGGAAGCCCAGCCTTAATTCTTTAGTTATGTATGAGCACAGCAGAGTCAACTTTTGATTTTTGGGGGGTCTAATCCAGGACAGTTATTAATAGCATGATCTCTGTCTTTTGTTTTTCCTTTTCTTTCTGGTCACCCCTGGCACTACAGGACCTTCAAGCTTGGAGAGAAGAAACAAAATGCGAGCAGGCAATTTGGTTTCCAATTCATTGCTTGATTACTGGTTTGGGAGATGTGGCTGTAGGGGCAGATTGAACCTGTCATTAATCAGGAAGTGTTAGTCATATCTTGTCCCTTGAGTAACTTACCATGAAAATCAGGGTCTTACTGTTTTCACTTGTAAATGGTTCCCACACATGGTCTACAAATGACCAGTAAAGATGATTTTCTTTGAAACCATTTGAATTTTAAACAATTGTATTTGTTTTTTGTTTCAAAGAAAGCTTATACACAGAGGCAATAGCATAGAAGCAAACTCAGTGGACAGTTTACCAGAGGTGGAAACAGGTGCATGTCACGTGGAATAACCCTTACATTCTGACTTCATCACCTTCTCAGGTTTTGAGAAATGTACAGAGAATTTGAAGCAAAGAAGCTGTTGAATAACAATAGCAACACTCTGTATTTATACAGCACCTTTCTTTCAGAGAGTTCAGAGTGCTTTATAAACAGTATCTCATTAATCTTCACAACTTCCCTATAAGGAAGGCTGTTTCAGCTATCATTACTCACATCTTTATCAACAAAGAAGCAGTAGCCTGCAGAGTGGCTAAGCAACTTGTCCAAGGTCACTGAGGGAGTGAGTGGCAAAGCCAACAATAAAACTCAGAGCTTTGACCTTCCAGTTTAGTATTCTCTCCAGGAGGCCACCTTGAAGGAAGAGAAACTTCTCACATGCATATTCATAAGTTTCCCAAGAAAAAGCTACCATTTCTCAGTATTTTCGTCAGCCAAAATTTGAAGCTAATTGGTGGCCATTTCAAATCAAATCCAATGGCTGATGGTGATGAGGAGTCCCTGGAACCATATTGAGAGAGCACACAGACCTCACTCTCTAAGCCTCGTTAATCAACTAGAGACCAGCAGCTGGTTACACAAAACTCATTAAAACAACCAGATCAGTGAACATGGAGGAGTGGGCGGTGACCACCCAGGATGGGAAGACCCTGCATGAAATGGCTAAACTGTCAATTCTTTCCCCCCAAATGTAAGAGTGTAATATTCATTAGGATAAATTACTACTACTTGATTGAATTATTATCATTTATTGGGTACTAGACACATGCTAAGGGCTGCGCACTTGTCCTTAGGTAGTTTATAGTCTAGTGGAAAAGTGTGGAAATGGGTGTACACAAGAGTAGAAGAGAGTTGGCTAACACTGCCTGGGGAAATTAGAGAAGGCTGGGATGAAACACCAATTCCCAGGGTTCTTTTCCAACCAAGCCTTTGATTTGAACATGGCATCTTCATTTCCTGAACTTTCTTCCACTTTTCTTGGAATGGCAGACATGTTTAAACCTTCATAGTCAGCTTAACCACATCTCTTAGAGAGGTCCTTGTGACCTTTCCCATGGGGGTTCTTGTCAGTCAAGGGACTGTGTTTTCCTAACAGTTTTCAGCTTAGCTGATGAAATAGAGCTGTTTGTTAAGAGGTTTATGATATAACTCCCTCTCCAAACTGTAAGGTCTATGGAGAAACAGAATAAAGATTATACAATGTATTCAGTGAATGGATGGTTATTGTTCAGTGAATGGATGACACCTATTAGCTTCTCTTTCCTTCTCTACAAAATAACAATGATGATGCCTACCTCTTGGCATTGTCATGAAAATTAAATGGACAAATACACAAAACTGCATTATACTGTGTTATGTGAGTGTGTTTGGAGTCACTTCAGTTGTGTCCGACCCTTTGCAATTCCCCCTGGACTGTAGCCCACCAGTCTCCTCTGTCCATGAGATTCTCTAAGCAAGAATACTGGAATGGGTTGTCATTTCCTTCTCCAGAGGATCTTCCCGACCCAGAGATGGAACCCATGTCTCTGTCTCATGAGTCTCCTGCATTGGCAGGTGAGTTCTTTACTATGGTGCCACCTGGGAAGCCCATGCTAGCCACATCAATTCAAAACATGGTAACCTGAAAGTGGCATTAAAGACCCAGGAAAGTGAAAGTCACTCAGTCATGTCCAACTCTTTGTGACCCCGTGGACTATACAGTCCATGGAATTCTCTAGACGAGAATACCGGAGTAGGTAGCCGTTCCCTTCTCCAGGGTATCTTCCCAACCCAGGGATCAAACTCAGGTCTCCTTCTTTGCAGGCAGATTCTTTACCAGTTGAGCCACGAGGGAAGCCCAAAAGACCTATAGACTTAATTTAAAAGTTACTGATTGATTATTGAGTCAAATGTAATTGTGTGTATGTGTAACAATAGAAAAGAAGTTGAAGAAGGGACATTAAGGACTGTTAACATTTTAGAGAAGCATAATTGTGAAAAGAAAAGAGAAGGTAAGAGCTAGGATTGCATAGGATTAGTGTAGGATTGTAGGGTGTGTGTGTGAATTCATTTCTATGCTAAGAGACTGAAAAATAAAGGATAAGAGAGGCAGAATTGGTGGAATATGGTATCATTGAAGCCTGAGAAGTTGGAGAAATGAATCTTGGCTATAACAAGAAACATCTCTCTGAGATATAGAAGAATGCAAAGTATGAAGGAAGATGCAAAAATAGAAATTTTTATAATTATTTTTTATCACATATATTGAGCATTCACTAGCTGGAAAGCATTATGCTAAGTTCTCTTTCTGTACATCTTATATCTTTAAATCCTTACTTGAATATAATCTTGAAAATAAGTGCCTTTATTTTTATCACTTTGTATGTAAAGAAGCTAAAGATGAGAGGAGTTACATAATGTTGAAGGTCTTACACATAACCAGTGGTATAAAGAGCCTTGGCTGCTACACTGACCACAGTCTAAATCACATGGCTAAGTTGTTTCTTACATGGATAAGTAAATGGAAACAGGTTCTAAATTGAAAACATTGGCTCCTGATAATTGTTAATTTATTTGAGAGGAAAGAGATCATTTTGGGGGGATTATATGTATGTATGAGAGGGTATCTAGCTGATATGATATGAAAGAATGGTGAAAGTTTGGAATAATGACCATGGGATTTGCAAATGGCTTCAGGCAGCAAAAGTTATATGTTTCCGGTATCACCAGTCCTTTCAGGAGCCTGAGCAATCTCAGTACTGGAAAGGGTAGGTGAATGGTGAGCTTGATCCAGTATGGGCCAGTTGTCACTGAAGGCTAAGTGAGAGACATGACTGAAGATGCCAGTAAGAAGGTAAATAGATGGGTTAACCATAAAGATCTAGATTTATTAGATTAGTAAATATACAATGCCAAGCAAGACATATTGCTTAGGGGAAAAAAAGAGAAGACAAAGAATTGGGAAACAGTATGATCAGAATGGGAATAAAACAGCTGGAAAATAAAAGACCTGAGTTATTAATTTTAGGCATATACAAGAGGTGAGTAATGACAAGACCCAGGGTTGGCTCTTGAGATGTCAAAGAGAGATGTCAAAACAGTGCAATATGGAGTTACCCAGAGAAACCAGATTTAAAGACAAGGACTTCATGCTGTATCTGCCTCCATCCTGTGTTTTTTAGGTGTAGTTTTCTTGGGGAGAGGACATTCTTTGTCTCAAATGTGCCTGAATGTTTGTTGGAATCCCACAAAGGAGGCTGCCTGCCTTGGTTGGTAGTTTGATCATCTTAAATAACTATAAAAAAGCCCTTTGTCTTCTTCCCTCACACTAGTTGGCATTCTCTTAAAACAATCCACAATTTCTGCCCAAATATGTTCAGGAAATATGAGCTCCTGCAGCTCATGACCCCTTTAGATAACCACAAACTGAATCACGGAATACAGTTCAGCTGAGTAATAAAAGATAATCAGATTGGCAGCCAGCACCAGACTCAGCCGTGCCCATACAGATCTTCTCTTAACCCAGTTTAACAAGTCGCTCTCCAGAAGTTATTTATTCCCCCTGTCAACTTTCCTATTGTGGAAATGACAGCCATCAAATCTCTTTTTAGATCCTAATCCTATTCTTTTCTCTTCTGCCTCAGGTAGTGGAAAGCCTCCTATAAAGCAGTAGTTCAGTTAAGTGATTTGTTTGACACTGATCATTTGCTCGAAGGAACAGCTATCACCTTAAAAAAATAAATGTAATAGCCCCATCATTAGCCATGTAGTAAATTCAAAATAAATATCTGCAGCCAAAATTACTTTGAAATCTTACGAGGTTTGGCTGAGTGGAGGTAGCTGTCCCACCAGCAGTCATCTGCCATCCCATTCCAACTGCATAATCAGCTGTCAGTACAGCATCCCTGCACGGTCCCGTCAGACCGAGTTTCACATTTCACTCTCAACCTCACACTCCATAGATGTCTGATGCTAATAGGGCCAAATAAGGTCAGTGGTCGAGAGGAGATGACCTTCAAACTGAACCCCAGATATTTAATAGCAATGAGAAGAGTGAGAAGTTATTAAATAGAGCTGTAGATTCAAGTGATAATAAATCAAGGAAATCAACTTTTAGTTAGGACCACCACTAGGCAGACACAGTCTTCGATCTAACCAAATGGCTTTCATAATTTGGTTTGCCTTTTTTAGAGAAAGAGCTAGTAATTACTGGCTATTTTCTCTGTGCCAGACATTGTTTTTACTCTTGTGTGTTTTTTTTTTTTAAAAAAACATGTAGTATGTAGTATTGTTATCTTTATTCTATGAATTGGAAAAATGAAACTTGGAGAATTTAAGTGATTTACCCAAAGCTAGTAAGTGGTAGATCCAGAATTTGAACCTTGGTAGTTTTACCTTAGAGACTAAACCTATTAGCCCTGTGTTAGTGCTAATAAACACCTATACGTGCCCCACTTTAGGACTGGGTCTGGACCCACAAAGGGAGTATGCTGCTCAGGACTTCTTTAATCTTTTAAAACAGAAAATTTTGAGCAACCAATTTACTGAAATTAAAAATTAAAAAATTAAATATAGAGTTGTGCTTCTGGAAAAGTTCTGTATGGTCACAAAGACCAAATTCCTGCTATAGCATAAAGAAAACACTGTATAAATGGAAAAAAAATGTATATTTTTAGAGGCATTAGAAGCAGTAGATGTAGCTGCTGCTGCTGCTAAGTCACTTCAGTCATGTCCGACTCTGTGCGACCCCATAGACGGCAGCCCACCAGGCTCCCCAGTCCCTGGAATTCTCCAGGCAAGAACACTGGAGTGGGTTGCCATTTCCTTCTCCAATGCATGAAAGTGAAAAAATAAAGTGAAGTCGCTCAGTCGTGTCTGACTCCTAGCAACCCCATGGACTGCAGCCCACCAGGCCCCTCTGTCCATGGAATTTTCCAGTAGAGTAGAGGAGTCCCAATTAACAAAATTCTAGAGTGAGACAAGTCTTTCACCGGTAAGAAGGGACCAGTGACTCATTCCATTACTAAGATATTTGCAAAATTTCAGGGCACAAGCAGAAGGAGAAATACACCTTCTATAGGCAGAACTATGTTGAGACAAGGTGAAACCAGCTAGATTTCTAACTGCTACCCATAGCCTGGCAGGGCAGTTTAGAATATAGAAGATGACTTCACTGATAAATTTTATCAAATATTACAAAAAATTATACCCATCTTACACAAACACTTCCAGAAGGAGAAGAGGATGAATAACCCCTAGCTAGTTTTATGAAATTAACATAATCCTCATGTCAAAATTGTATAATATTATAGGATAAGAAAATTATAAGCTAATATATCTCATAATAATAGACAATAATCCTTTAAACTAGCAAACTAAACATAGCAATATATAGAAAGGATTATACACCTTGAACCACTGGGCTTTATGCCAAAATACTAAGGATAGTAGTCATAAGTCAGTCAATGTAATTCACCACATTAGCAAAATAAAGAGGAAAAAACATGCATTTCTCAATAAATGTAAAAAAAAAAAGGCATTTGATAATATTCAATACCTATTCATGATAAACTTTTGAAATAAAAGGGAATTGTTCAATTTAATAATAAATAACTTATTAAATTAATCAATTTAATAAGTTAGACACAGCCTTGCCTAACTCAGTGAAAGTAAGCCATGCCCGTGGGGCCACCCAAGATGGGCAGGTCATGGTGGAGAGGTCTGACAGAATGTGGTCCACTGGAGAAGGGAATGGCAAACCACTTCAGTATTCTTGCCTTGAGAACCCCATGAACAGTATGAAAAGGCAAAATGATAGGATACTGAAAGAGGAACTCCCCAGGTCAGTAGGTGCCCAATATGCTACTGGAGATCACTGGAGAAATAACTCCAGAAAGAATGAAGGGATGGAGCCAAAACAAAAACAATACCCAGTTGTCGATGTGACCGGTGATAGAAGCAAGGTCCGATGCTGTAAGGAGCAATATTGCATAGGAACCTGGAATGTTAGGTCCATGAATCAAGGCAAATTGGAAGTGGTCAAACAGGAGATGGCAAGAGTGAACGTCGACATTCTAGGAATCAGTGAACTAAAATGGACTGGAATGGGTGAATTTCACTCAGATGACCATTATATCTACGACTGTGGGCAGGAATCCCTTAGAAGAAAGGGAGTAGCCGTCATGGTCAACAAAAGAGTCTGAAATGCAGTACTTGGATGCAATCTCAAAAATGACAGAATGATCTCTGTTCGTTTCCAAGGCAAACCATTCAATATTACGGTATACAAGCCTATGCCCCAACCAGTAATGCTGAAGAAGCTGAAGTTGAATGGTTCTGTGAAGACCTATAAGAACTTTTAGAACTAACACCCATAAAAGATGTCCTTTTCATTATAGGGGACTGGAATGCAAAAGTAGGAAGTCAAGAAACACCCAAGGTAACAGGCAAATTTGGCCTTGGAATATGCAATGAAGCAGGGGAAAGGCTAATAGAATTTTGCCAAGAGAATGCACTGGTCGTAACAAACACCCTCTTCCAACAACACAAGAGAAGACTCTACACATGGACATCACCAGATGGCCAACACTGAAATCAGATTGATTATATTCTTTGCAGCCAAAGCTGGAGAAGCTGTATACAGTCAGCAAAAACAAGACCGGGAGCTGATTGTGGCTCAGATCATGAACTCCGTATTGCCAAATTCAGACTTAAATTGAAGAAAGTAGGGAAAACCACTAGACTATTCAGGTATGACCTAAATCAAATCCCTTATGATTATACAGTGGAAGTGAGAAATAGATTTAAAGGACTAGATTTGATAGAGTGCCTGATGAACTATAGATGGAGGTTCGTGACATTGTACAGGAGACAGGGATCAAGACCATCCCCATGGGAAAGAAATGCAAAAAAGCAAAATGGCTGTCTGGGGAGCCCTTACAAATAGCTGTGAAAAGAAGAGAAGCAAAAAGCAAAGGAGAAAAGGAAAGATATAAGCATCTGAATGCAGAGTTCCAAAGAAGAGCAAGAAGAGATAAGAAAGCCTTCCTCAGTGATCAATGCAAAGATAGAGGAAAACAACAGAATAGGAAGGTCTAGAGATCTCTTCAAGAAAATTAGAGATACCAAGGGAACATTTCATGCAAAGATGGGCTCGATAAAGGACATAAATGGTATGGACCTACCAGAAGCAGAAGATATTAAGAAGAGATGGCAAGAATACACAGAAGAACTGTACAAAAAAGATCTTCACGACCCAGATAGTCACGATGGTGTGATCACTCACCTAGAGCCAGACATCCTGGAATGTGAAGTCAAATGGACCTTAGAAAGCATCACTACGAACAAAGCTAGTGGAGGTGATGGAATTCCAGTTGAGCTTTCTCAAATCCTGGAAGATGATGCTGTGAAAGTGCTGCACTCAATATGCCAGCAAATTTGGAAAACTCAGCAGTAGCCACAGGACTGGAAAAGGTCAGTTTTCATTCCAATCCCAAAGAAAGGCAATGACAAAGAATGCTCAAACTATGTCACAGTTGCCCTCATCTCACATGCTAGTAAAGTAATGCTCAAAATTCTCCAAGCCAGGCTTCAGCAATACATGAACCGTGAACTTCCAGATGTTCAAGCTGGTTTTAGAAAAGGCGGAGGAACCAGAGATCAAATTGCCAACATCCACTGGATCATCGGAAAAGCAAGAGAGTTCCAGAAAAACATCCATTTCTCCTTTATGGACTATGCCAAAGCCTTTGAGTGTGTGGATCACAATAAACTGTGGAAAATTCTGAAAGAGATGGGAATACCAGACCACCTGACCTGCCTTTGAGAAACCTGTATGCAGGTCAGGAAGCAACAGTTAGAACTGGACATGGAACAACAGACTGGTTCCAAATAGGAAAAAGAGTACGTCAAGGGTGTATATTTGACCCTGCTTATTTAACTTATATGAAGAGTACATCATGAGAAATTCTGGACTGGAAGAAGCACAAGCTGGAATCAAGATTGCCTGGAAAAATATCAATAACCTCAGATATGCAGATGACACCACCCTTATGGCAGAAAGTGAAGAGGAACTAAAGAGCCTCTTGATGAAGGTGAAAGAGGAGAGTGAAAAAGTTGGCTTAAAGCTCAACATTTAGATAACTAAGATCATGGCTCTGGTCCCATCACTTCATGGGAAATAGATGGGGAAACAGTGTCAGACTTTACTTTTTGGGGTTCCAAAATTGCTGCAGATGGTATCTGCAGCCATGAAATTAAAAGACGCTTACTCTTTGGAAGGAAAGTTATGACCAACCTAGATAGCATATTCAAAAGCAGAGACATTAATTTGCCAACAAAGATCCATCTAGTCAAGGCTATGGTTTTTCCAGTGGTCATGTATGGATGTGAGAATTGGACTGTGAAGAAAGCTGAGCGCCGAAGAACTGATGCTTTTGAAGTGTGGTGTTGGAGAAGACTCTTGAGAATACCTTGGACTGCAAGGAGATCCAACCAGTCCTTTCTAAAGGAAACCAGTCCTGGGTGTTCATTGGAAGGACTGATGCTAAAGCTGAAACTCCAATACCTTGGCCACCTCCTGCGAAGAGTTGACTCACTGGAAAAGACTCTGATGCTGGGAGGGATTGAGGGCAGGAGGAGAAGGGGATGACAGAGGATGAGGTGGCTGGATGGCATCACCGACTTGATGGACATGAGTTTGAGTGAACTCCAGGTGTTGGTGATGGACAGGGAGGCCTGTCGTGCTGCGGTTCTGAGGTCGCAAAGAGTTGGACATGACTGAGTGACTGTACTGAACTGAAATGATTCAATTTAATAATGAAAATCTATAAAATCTATAGCTAATATCCTAGTTGATGATGGCATATACACCTTTTCTTCTCAAGATTTGGGATATGACAACAGTTTTCTCTCTCAGCACTTATATTAATGTTGTACTAGATGTCCTCGTTAGCACGATAAGGACATAAAAAGAATTTTTTTTAATCTAGTTTTTTTATTATTCTAGAATAGCCAAAAAATTTTAAAAATGAAAATTTAAGGACTCATACTACTTAATTTCAAGATTTGCTCCTGCTGCTGCTAAGTCACTTCAGTCGTGTCCGACTCTGTGCGACCCCATAGACGGCAGCCCACCAGGCTCCCCCGTCCCTGGGATTCTCCAGGCAAGAACACTGGAGTGGGTTGCCATTTCCTTCTCCAGTGCATGAAAGTGAAAAGTGAAAGTGAAGTCGCTCAGTCGTGTCCGAGCCTCAGTGACACCATGGACTGCAGCCTTCCAGGCTCCTCCTTCCATGGGATTTTCCAGGCAAGAGAACTGGAGTGGGGTGCCATTGCCTTCTCCGAATTTTAGGACTTACTATAAAGCAATAACAATGAATTCAGTGTGGTGCTGAGATAAAAATAGGTACAAATTAATAAAACAAATATAAATAGCTTATTTTATATCATTTCTAGTTGGAGATTTTCTGTTATTTACCGATCAAACAAATCACAAATACTAATCATATAATACTGGATCTCCCTTTTCTTTGATTCTATGCTCCAATATCCAGTAGCAGACAGAAAGTGAAGATGGCCCTGTGACTTTAACTCCCTCATAATGTTTTATTACATAGTAAAGGGATTTTGCAAATGTAATTCAGGTTTCTAATCAGTTGACCATAATGAGGAAATTATCTCACTGTGCCTAACTTAAACACAGGAGTTCTTTGAAAGCAGAGTTTCCTTTGCCTGGTAGCAGAAGACAAATGCAGAAAGGTTCAAGCATGAGAAGGATTTAATGAGGGAAGTTCATTGCTGAAAAGGGGGGTGTCCAGCGTTGGGCAAGGACCTGAGAACAGCCCGAAGGTGCTAGATCAGTCCTCACAAACAGTAGCCAGTTAGAAAATGAAGAGGTGAGTCCTGCAGATAGAAGGAACTCAGTTCTACATAAAATCACTATCAAGTGTAAAATAGTGGAAAGTAGCTAAATAACACAGGGAGTCCAGCTTGACACTCTGTGATGACCTTGAGGGGCAGGATGCGGGGAGGGAAGGAAGGGTTAGGAGGGAAGGAATATATATATATATGTGTGTGTGTGTGTGTGTGTGTGTGTGTGGTGTGTATGTGTGCATACATATATAAATAAAACTGATTTGCATTGTTGTATGGCAGAAACCAATACAAAATTGTAAAGCAATTTTCCACCAATTAAAAAGTAAATAAAATTTACAGTCCACTTGAAATGAGTTTGGAAAGTGACTTGTTTCCTAGGAGCTACAGATAAAATCCAAGCCTGACTGATACTTAAACTTTGGCCTTGTGTTTGCCTAAGTAGAAGAGTCAGGCAAGCCTGACTGTATTTTTTATCTACAGTACTTTGAGTAATAAATGAGTGGTATTTTAAGCTGCTAAACTTGTGATAATTTGTTGTACAGTAATAGAAAATTATCATAGACTATTAATAATTTTTTATAAGCAGAAGAACTTTCTTTAAAAAGGTACTGAATATCTCTTTCTAGATATGTTTCCAATTTATTTTTTAATGCACTTGAAAGTATTTTCTAACATTTATACTTTGTGACTCTTTATTCCTTATTCATAGAAATAAAGTTTCTGAATACTGATCTTGAATTCAGCTGCTGAATCATCTGAACTGTTTAATCATGTTCCTAGATATTCCAATAATTTGTATGGATTATCTTTGAGATAATCATGCTGTCTGAAAATAAAGGAGCTTGCTTTCCTCTTTCCAGTCTTTATATCTTTTATTAATTTTTCTTCTCTGTTTTTGGTTTGCAACCACTTAAAAAAATAATGAATAGTATTGAATTCACCAAATGCTTTTTCTGCTTTAAATTCAATGATTATATAGTTTTTTTCCTTTAATCTATTAACGTGCTATTGAATTTCTCAAATAGTCTTTGGTCATGTGTATTTTCTTTTATACGTATTATTGGATAGGGTTCAGCAAAATAGTTTTCTCATAATGATCTCATCTCATCTTACTATCAAAATTACTAGTTCCAGAATTAGTTGAGATATATTTAGGTTTTAGTTTTTTGTTATTAGGCTCACAAATGTGTAAAATTTCATCATAACCCTTATTTTATGACACAGCATCATCTCTAGTCATTGCATTCATTTCATACCTATTTTTGTCTATCCACTTAATAAGCACCCATATATGTACCACACACTTCAGGATACAGAATATTATTAATAGCATATATAAATGATATATACTACCCCATTGTCTGCTTATCCTTCAAAGGGGGCCATTTTCTGATTTTTGTACTTTTCATTTCCTTTCTTAGTTGTTTGGTTGCTTTTACTTCACATATATGTAGGGCTAATAATACAGTATGGTGTTTCTCATTTTTGAATGTTTAAAGAGATTATAATACCTAGAAGGTAGTCTTCTGAAGCTTGCTTTTGCCACTTGGAGTTACATTACTAAGATTTATTCATATTGCCTAAGGTAGCTCTAGTTCATCATTTTCACAATTTGAAAATAACCTGTCCTGGAAATATAACACCAAAGTGCACAAATCATGTATGTCTACCTCAGTGAATTACCACAAAGTGAGCACAGCCAGATAGCTACCACACAACAGAAAAAAGCTTACCAGCATCCCAATGCCCTCCACATGCCCCTCATAACCAGGATACTACCCCTCTCCAGAGATAGTCCATTATGTGTGAGCTTAGTCATTCAGTCATGTTTGACTCTTTGCGACTGTGTGGACTGTACCCCACCAGACTGCTCTGTCCATAGGGATTCTCCAGGTAAGAATACTGGAGTGGATTGCCATGCCCTCCTCCAGGGAATCTTCCCAACCCAGGAATCTAAGCCAGGTCTTCCCCAATGTAGGTGGAATCTTTACCATCTGAGCCACCAGGGAAACTCAAGAATATTGGAGTGGGTAGCCTATCCCTTCTCCAGGGGATCTTCCCGACCCAGGAATCAAACCGGGGTCTCCTGCATTGCAGGCAGATTGTTTACCAGCTGAGCTACCAGGGAAGCCCAAAGTCAATCTGTCTGCTCAATCATATCCAACTCTTTGTGACCCCATGGACTGTAGCTTGCCAGGCTCCTCTGTCCATGGAATTCCCCAGGCAAGAATACTGGAGTGGGTAGCTGTTCCTTTCTCCAGGGGATCTTCCCAACCCTGGTATTGAACTCAGGTATCCCACATTGCAGGGGGGTTCTTTACCATCTGATCCACCAGGGAAGGGTAGGTCTCTGTTATTTTGCATTTCACTGTTGACATAAGGATAAGCACCTTGTCCTATGGTTAATTACCACTCAAATAGTCACCGTTAGGCAGTGGCTGTTTAATCTTTTCCTAATTTCCTAATAGATTGACTAACATTACCACTAGACCATTCAGGTATGACCTAAATCAAATCCTTTATGATTGTACAGTAAAGCGAGAAATAGATTTAAGGGCCTAGATCTGATAGATAGAGTGCCTGATGAACTATGGAATGAGGTTCATGACATTGTACAGAAGACAGAGATCAAGACCATCCCCATGGAAAAGAAATGCAAAAAAGCAAAATGGCTGTCTGGGGAGGCCTTACAAATAGCTGTGAAAAGAAAAGAAGCAAAAAGCAAAGGAGAAAAGGAAAGATATAAGCATCTGAATGCAGAGTTCCAAAGAATAGCAAGAAGAGAAAAGAAAGCTTTCCTCAGCGATCTATGCAAAGAAATAGAGGGAAACAACAGAATGGGAAAGACTAGAGATCTCTTCAAGAAAATTAGAGATACCAAGGGAATATTTCATGCAAAGATGGGCTCAATAAAGGACAGAAATGGTATGGACCTAACAGAAGCAGAAGATATTAAGAAGAGGTGGCAAGAATACACAGAAGAACTGTACAAAAAAGATCTTCACGACCCAGATAATCACGATGGTGTGATCACTCACCTAGAGCCAGACATCCTGGAATGTGAAGTCAAGTGGGCCTTAGAAGCATCACTACGAAGAAAGCTAGTGGAGGTGATGGAATTCCAGTTGAGCTACTTCAAATCCTGGAAGATGATGCTGTGAAAGTGCTGCACTCAATATGCCAGCAAATTTGGAAAACTCAGCAGTGACCACAGGACTGGAAAAGGTCAGTTTTCATTCCAATCCCAAAGAAAGGCAATGCCAAAGAATGCTCAAACTACCGCACAATTGCACTCACCTCACATGCTAGTAAAGTAATGCTCAAAATTCTCCAAGCCAGGCTTCAGCAATATGTGAACCGTGAACTTCCTGATGTTCAAGCTGGTTTTAGAAAAGGCAGAGGAACCAGAGATCAAATTGCCAACATCTGCTGGATCATCGAAAAAGCAAGAGAGTTCCAGAAAAACATCTACTTCTGCTTTATTGACTATGCCAAAGCCTTTGACTGTGTGGATCACAATCAACTGTGGAAAATTCTGAAAGAGATGGGAATACCAGACCACTTGACCTGCCTCTTGAGAAATCTGTATGCAGGTCAGGAAGCAACAGTTAGAACTGGACATGGAACAACAGACTGGTTCCAAATAGGAAAAGGAGTATGTCAAGGCTGTATATTATCACCCTGCTTATTTAACTTATATGCAGAGTACATCATGAGAAACGCTAGACTGGAAGAAACACAAGCTGGAATCAAGACTGCTGGGAGAAATATCAATAACCTCAGATATGCAGATGACACCACCCATATGGCAGAAAGTGAAGAGGAACTAAAAACCCTCTTGATGAATGTGAAAGAGGAGAGTGAAAAAGTTGGCTTAAAGCTCAACATTCAGAAAATGAAAATCATGACATCTGGTCCCATCACTTCATGGGAAATAGATGGGGAAACACTGGAAACAGTGTCAGACTATTTTTCTGGGCTCCAAAATCACTGCAGATGGTGACTGCAGCCATGAAATTAAAAGACGCTTACTCTTTGGAAGAAAAGTTATGACCAACCTAGACAGCATATTCAAAAGCAGAGACATTACTTTGCCAAAAAAGGTCCATCTAGTCAAGGCTATGGTTTTTCCTGTGGTCATGTATGGATGTGAGAGTTGGACTGTGAAGAAAGCTGAGCGCCGAAGAATTGATGCTTTTGAACTGTGGTGTTGGAGAAGACTCTTGAGAGTCCCTTGGACTGCAAGGAGATCCAACCAGTCCATTCTGAAGGAGATCAGCCCTGGGATTTCTTTGGAGGGAATGATGCTGAAGCTGAAACTCCAGTACTTTGGCCCCCTCATGCAAAGAGTTGACTCATTAGAAAAGACTCTGATGCTGGGAGGAATTGGGGGCAGGAGGAGAAGGGGACGACAGAGGATGAGATGGCTGGATGGCATCACTGACTCAATGGACGTGAGTCTGAGTGAACTCCGGGAGTTGGTGATGGACAGGGAGGCCTGGCGTGCTGCAATTCATGGGGTCACAAAGAGTCGGACACGACTGAGTGACTGAACTGAACATTAGTGGCTTGAGTTTTTCTTTTTTTAATAAATTCTTAGTATGAGTCATTTGTCAGGTATGTTTTAAAAATATCTATTACTGACCTGTAGCTTGTACTTTTGCTCCCTTAATGGTGTCTTTTGATGAAGAAAAGCTCTTCTACTTAATTAAATCAGTTATAAATCTTTTCCTTTTGGACAGGCTATGTGTATATAAAAAATTTTTCCTACTCCACGATCAGGAATATAGTTGCCCATGTTACTTTCCAAAAACTTTATTATTGTGTCTTTTGTATTTATGTTTGTGAGCTGTTTGAACTTGATTTTTGTAATGACACAAAATAAAATTCAAAGTTTGTTTTATTCCATACTAATAATCTAATATTCTGGTCATTTACTGAAATGATCACCCTTCCCCACTGCATTCTTGTGCAACTTTATTATAAATAATCTGACTGTATAGGTGGAGGTGTACGTATAAGTGTATTTCTGGGCTCTCTATTCTGTTCTCATTATTTGTTTATCTTTATATCAATTCAAAATAACCTGTATTACTGTACTTTTATGATTCCTATTATCCAGTTGATTAAGTCCCTCATTTTTGTCCTCTATATTCAAAGTTTTCTCAACTATTCTTGGCCCTTTGCATTTCTATACACATTTTAGGATCTTCTTTTCAATTTTTCCAGCACAGAAACTACTGGGATCTTGGTTAGAAATATACTGAATCTGTAGATGAGTTTCAAGAGAAAGGATATCTTAATAATCTAATCTCTAAACAAAGTACATAATTCCATTTATTTAGATCTTTAATTTCTCTCAACTGTAGTTTTCTGTGTTGAGGTCTAGAACGTCTTTTACTATATTCCTAAGAATTTGATGATGTTTGATGATATCATAAACAGTACATTTAAATTTTTCATTTTTAAATTGTTTGAATTTAGAACTTCATTTGGTATATACCTATATTTTTGTGTATAAATGTGCATATATCTTAACTGCTATCTATTATTATTTCCCAATTGATTTAGTCACAGCTCTAAATATTATAACATGCATGGGATTTATTTAATTATAACATAATATGCACTTTTTCATTTCTTCTGTAATTTAAGAACCTTATAACATTTTAACTCTATTTAGCTGTTTTTGGTGCTGTTGATATCAAGTATTTTAATTCTATATAAAATATGAATTCTAAGTGAAGATTATCATTTTTTTTGGTCAATATTAACTTAATTTTTCACTTGTCTACTCTTACTTTGCTCTCCTTTTCTCCCTGCTTCTTTGTACTTTTATCTAAAAATATTTTGCTTTTGCCTAAGGGTCTCCTTTAGAATTTTATCACATATCTGCTGTTTACTTTTTTCAATTTTCCTCCAAAAAGGTCTTTATTTTTACCTTAGTTTTTGAAGAATATTTTTGGGAGTGATTCTACATGGGTAGTTATGGTAGCTTGTGGTGAATGATGTTGGATTCGTGATCTCTGAAGAAGATTTAGCTTCAGGACCAGGGACCAGGCTTGGTCACTCAAGAGCTTTTGTATTGATGAGTTTTATTAAAGTATAAAAAGAGACAAAACTTCTGACACAGACATCACAAGTGGAGCAGACAGTGCCCCCCTCGCTAGTATTAGCAAGGGAGTTATATACTTTTTAAATTAGTTATTACAATAAATCAAAAGAATGTCTCAAGGTTGTAAAGATCTTACTAGACTCACTCCCATAATTTACATTTTAAGATAACAGTATTAGGCAGAAGGTTTTCAGGAAGGAGAAATTGTCCTCAAGCAGAATACACTGTTGTTATATAATCCTTAGTACAGAGTTTAAGGAGAAGGAAATGGCAACTCTCTCCAGTACTCTTGCCTGGAAAATCCCATGGATGGAAGAGCCTGGTAGGATACAGTCCATGGGGTCTGAGAGAGTCAGACACAACTGAGCAACTTCACTTCACTCACTTCATACTTTATCACTGGAGAAGGGAATGGCAACCCACTCCAGTATTCTTGCCTGGAGAATCCCATGGACAGAGGAGCCTGGTGGGCCATGGTCCATTGGGTCGCAGAGAGTTGGACACGACTGAAGTGACTGAGCATGCACATAGAGTTTAAACTGAGTTGTGTAATCATCAGTTCCGGGCTTAAAGAAAACAACAACAACAACAACAACAGCGTTTTATGTGACTAAGACTAAGGAATGTAGAGAAAAAAAAGAAAAGATGTTTGTCCTTTCCTCCTCCTTGAGAATTCCAGACCCCTATCTCCGTTTCAAGAGCCCCAGACCCCTTTCTCCTCCTTGGGGACCCTGGAGGGGTCCAGGTTCTTATCAGCCTGCCTAGGAATTGACTCAGTTGTTTTCTTTCAACCTCCTGTCTTCTGTATTTATTACGGGCTGAACTGTGTCCCTTAAAATTCATACATTGAGGTCCTCACCTCCAGAGCCTCCAATTGTGACTGTATTTGGAAATAGGATATTTAAAGAAATGAATTTAAAATGAGATCTTTGGGATGACCCATAATCCAATATGACTGCTGTCCTTGTAAGAGGAAATTTGGACACAGGGATAAAGGGAGGAACATAAGAAGGCACTGAACAGCCAACTACAAGCCAGAGAGAGGGGACTGAGAAGGAACTAACCCCTGTGAACACCTTCATCTTTCATTTCTATCTTTTAAACCTATGAGAAAATAAATTTCTCTTGAAGCCACCCAGTCTGTGATACTTTGTTATGGTAGCCCTAAAAAACAAATGCCATCTTCCACTGCTTCTATTGAGGAGTTGGCTGTCAGTCTTGCTTATCCTTTGAAAGTATCATGTGTTTTTCTGTGGTGATTTAAATTTTTCTTGCTGTCTTTTGTTTCCAACATTTCAATGAAATAATCATTGGTATGATTTTTCTGTTTTATTCCACACGTGCTTTGTAGTGGGCCTAGAATCTGTGTCAGTTTTGTGATATTTTAGACCGTTATCTATTCAAATGTTGATTCTTCCCTATTCCTTTTGTCCTTATTTATAGGACTGTGATTTCATATATATTAAAATTTTAGCCACATACTATATATCTTCTCACAAAAAACTGTGGGAAATTCTTAAAGAGATGGTGATACTAGACCACCTTACCTGCCTCCTGAGAAATCTGTATGCGGGTCAAGAAGCAACAGTTAGAATTGGACATGGAAAAACAGACTGGTTCCAAATTAGGAAAGGAGTATGTCAAGGCTGTATGTTGTCACCCTGCTTACTTATTGCAGAGTACATCTTGCAAAATGCTGGGCTGGATGAAGCACAAGCTGGAATCAAGATTGCCTGGAGAAATATCAATAACCTCAGACATGTGGATGACACTACCCTTATGGCAGAAAGCAAAGAGGAATTAAAGAGCTTCTTGATTTAAGTGAAAGAGGAAAGTGAGAAAGCTAGCTTAAAACTCAACATTCAGAAAATGAATATTATGGCATCTATTCCCATCATTTCATGGCAAATAGATGGGGAAACAATGGAAACAGTGACAGACTATTTTCTTGGGCTCCAAAATCACTGCAGATGGTGACTGCAGCCATGAAATTAAAGGACGCTTGCTCCTTGGAATAAAAGTTATGACCAACCTAGACAGCATATTAAAAAGCAGAGACATTACTTTGCCAGTAAAGGTCCATCTAGTCAAGGCTATGGTTTTTCCAGTAGTCATATATGGATGTGAGAGTTGGACTGTAAAGAAAGTTGAACATTGAAACTGATGCTTTTGAACTGTGGTGTAGGAGAAGACTCTTGAGAGTCCCTTGGACTGCAAGGAGATCAAACCAGTCAATTCTAAAGGCAATCAGTCTTGAATATTTATCGGAAGGACTGATGCTAAAGCTGAAACTCCAATACTTTGGCCACTTGATGCAAAGAACTGACTCACTAGAAAAGACCCTGGAGCTGGGAAAGACTGAAGGCAGGAGGAGAAGTGGACGACAGAGGGTGAGATGGTTGGATGGCATCACCGACTCAATGGACATGAGTTTAAGCAAGCTCTGGAAGTTGATGATGAAAAGGGAAGCCTGGTGAGCTGCCGTCCATGGGATCACAAAGAGTCTGACATGACTGAGCGACTGAACTGATATATCTTTTATGCTGTTTTTTAAAATTTTACCTTTTGTCTTTGTTTTAGTCTGGATATTTTCTTCTCATCTCTAATAAAAGTCACCAAAATTGTGCTGGGTATGTCTAACCTGCTGTTAAATCCATCTATTTAGGTCATAATTTGTTATATTATTCTATTTATTTTCATTATATTCATTTTTATAGATTTCAACCATGACAAAATTCATAGCTATTTTAAATTACTATTATTATTTATTGCTCTAATATTTTAATTTCCTATAAATCTATTTCAGATCATTGTTCTTTCTCCTGCTTATCAATTTTCATCTTTTCATCTAGCTATCTTTTTCACAAGTCCAGAGATTATTAAAGAAACTTTGAAGAGTTAGTATGAGACTTTGAATAATGACATTTTTCTTCAGAGTGGACTTAGGTTCTAGCAGGCATTTAGGATATAGGCAGATCACTTTTTTAAAGCAAACAAGGGTTCACTTGCTTCCAAAAATTGATTTTCAGTCTTTACTATTTATTTATTTATTTATTTTTTTTTTAATATTTTGATTTCTTTTTTTTTTTAATTTTATTTTATTTTTAAACTTTACATAACTGTATTAGATTTGCCAAATATCAAAATGAATCCACCACAGGTATACATGTGTTCCCCATCCTGAACCCTCAGTCTTTACTATTTAATCTTTACACTTAGGTGTTGCCTATTAAGGACTCCAGTTGAAAGCCTGAGGGTTTTTCTTCTTTTTTTTTAACCCATGGCCACTATACATTATATTTATCCAATCCAAGCACAACTTTCTTCTAAACTTTTCAGCCTCTCAGCTGTTGCTTTGGAATCAGCAAATGTTTTATATCAAAAAAGGAGTACCGAATGTTATGCTAACCTCTCTGGATGCTGCAGTTTATGCTATCATCAGGGGCTATTTTAACTTCAAGAATTTCCTTTAGCATTTCTTAAAGTGGGAGTCTGCCAGAAAGACTCTCCACTCTTATTTGTCTTGGAACATCTTTATTTCGTTTTGGAAGAATATTTCAATGGGTATAGAATTCTAGATCAGCATTTTTTTCAACTTTAAAGATACTACCCTATTGTTTTCTAGCTTACACAGTCTCAGTTGTGAAAGCCGTCAGATGCCTCATTCCTCCTCCCTTGAAGACATGTCTATTCTCTGGCTGTTTCAGACTTTCTATTTGGTTTTGACCTTGATGTTATTTTCTTTGTATGATCCTTCTCTTAGATCTCTGAGCTTTTTTAATTTGTGAGTTGATGTCTTTCATTGGTTTCAGATTTTTTTTTTTAATTCTCTTTTCACGTTGTTTTTTCTGTCTTGTCTCAATCTACTCTTCTTCTGAAACTCCAGTTATATATGTATATTAATCCCTGTTTTGTTCTTTATAATGTTTTCACTTTGGGTTTTAAGATACTCTCTTTTAATCTGCATCTTATTTTTTTGTGTTTTGGACATTTTAATTAACTTATCCTTAGGTTCACTCGTCCTGTCTTCTGCTGCATGTAGTGTTGATAAAATTTAGTCCACCGCTGGTTCATCCCTGTGCCTTGGCTCTTCTTGGGTTTTAACTGAACTGAGGTTAGTCTCATCGCCTCATCCCTAAAGTTTACATAGGAATTTGTTCTGTTCTTTGTAGATTTTGAGTTTAGTGCTTCAGCTCCTACCCTACACAACTTCAAAATCTGGCAAATATACAGAGAAACAATGTGTTTATGTCAGGTTTCCAACTTCCAGCAAGACTTGGTTCTTGTGCAGCACAGGAGATGTTACTCTGTCATCTGTAAATTTCTTGGCTTCTCCTCAGTGTATTGCAGAATCCCAGAATTTAACTAGTACTTCATGGAGCAAACTCATCATTGTTTGGGAATCTTTCAGTTTTCAATTGATCACATTGTCAAAACTATGGGTTTCTCTTTTCCTCATCTGGGTGCCTTTAACCTAAAAGCCAAATAGATTCTCATCTGCCCATTGAATCAGTAAATGCCCCCAGGGCACTAAATGGCTAGCAATTATCAACCCAGACAAGATGGGATCTTTCTTTGGTGAGTTTTAGTTAACTGAATTCTTATGGCTTCGATGATATCTTTATAAATACTATTTTTTCCATATGCCAATTTTTCTATTTGTTGCTTATTGTTGGCCCACTGAAATATACTAAACCCTATTTAGAAGTAGAAATGTGGGACTGTTAAGAATAGACCTACCATTCTTTGTAGCACAGTATCCCTATTTCCTGAGTCAAGAGATCAGTGTGGGGATTCATTTCAGGATATGTAGTCCATCTATTTATGCAAGAACTTGAATAATATTCATGCATAACTTTGGGTACATATATCTCCTAATAATAGTCTTGGTCAAAACTCCATTTATCGCCAGAAACACCTTTTATTCCTATTTGGATATTGTCCACAGTTACGGACCTGACTGTCATGCATTTATAAATCTGAATAAAATAATGTTTGCAATATTAGGCATCTACTAATCTCCCCCCATTCATCACTGACATTTGGGTTATTCCCATTCTCCAGGTACTAGTATGAAGATTAAGGGTTCTCCATCCTTTTAGGAAAGGCTAAGAAGAATGTTCGTGTTTCATAAACTATCCTGAAGCTCCTTATTTTCAAGGGGCTCTGCATTAGTAAACTGAACCAGATTGGGGGGAGGCTAAAGGATCATGGCTAGAAAAGTAGTTCAAGTTAGGCCTCGATTAAAAATCCTCAAGAAATTTTGTGTTACATACCAAATAACTCCTTTATGAGTTTCTTATTGATTTTATTTCTATGAAACCTGTGATTATTAACCCATAACTCGAGATCTCTGCAGTTTGAATAATTTTAAGGTTACGATGACAACCCCTGCTCTGTTGTCTATTGATCTGTCTATACCTGCTTTGTTTCTTTGGTTAAGGTCTGCCTCTAGGCTGAGCTGCTCCAAAGGTCCGTCTCTCTCCATTAGAATTACAGTCCTTCCTACCAGAATTCATGGTCTACGGAAATCTGCCTGTAGAGTGACTTTTTAAAATTCTAGTGCTTCTCTCTCCAATGTATTCCACAGGGATAGTTTGAGAGGCATGAGAGAAAATAGAGAAAGAAAAAAACTTACACTTGCAATTCTGAGATAAACCCTATTTGATAATGTTGGATTATTCTTTAATATACATTATGGTTAGATTTCAGTTTCTTGTGTTATTTAGGATTTTAACAGCCACATTCATAAATTAGATTAGTGCAGTTTCTTTTCTATGTTGGGTTGAGTTATGAAGAGTTTCATCTTATTCTTTGCATTCTGTTCCTTAAAACTACAAGTTTTATTTGCAAGAAATTATTTGTTACACTCACCAAGAAAACTGTCTTTTAGAGGACTTTCTTTGACAAATTTTTGATTTCTTGAATAGCAGTTTGGTCATCTTATTTTTTCTTGAGAACCAAGTAACTTTTCAAGATTTTCAAAAATATCATCCACTGTTATGAATATTATTTCCCTATGGTTTTAATTCCCTCTGTATTTGTTCTCTCAACCATTTGCATTTGTTCTATTTTAGGTTTGCAATAGAGGTACCTCTAATACTTTTAAGATGTAGCCCCTACATTTATTTATCAAAATAGCTGTTTCCTCTAGCCATGTTATATTTATTGTTTCTTATAATGGTGGCTGTTGACTACTTCCTTGGATCTTGAATTTCCTCTTTAGTTCATTTATGTTTAATAATGAAAACTTTTTTGAAATTTATCCTTTATTGAATAAAAGATTCTTTAAATTCTATAGTGCTTTAAAATGTTCAAAAGTTTCATATGCATGATTTCACATAATCCTATAATAACCCTTTTATTCCATCCTA